>NW_023458555.1:77026076-77084609 GCF_013731165.1 Rhagoletis pomonella | reverse complement strand
CTGCATTTTTTAAACTTTCTTAGTCTATTTTTTAAACTAATAGTTTTAAGTAATTTTTGATAAATTATGGTCAAAATTTTAGTCCAAGCAGCCGAGAGTGGTTTAAAATTAAAACCAATAGGTTCTGCCTATAGCATGAAAAGTTTAAAATTTAAACCTATTAACCTAGAAAAGAGAGAGAGAAACTTATTTGATCGAGCGAGGAGCAAATATATTCATTTACATCAGTGGTGCGCAGTGTTGCCAGAATTTTTTGAAGAAAATAGCTAGATTGTCTCCAAAAAAGGCTAAAAAAGGCAATTATTTTTTTTTTCGAGCTAAAAAAAAACTAAAAACAATTTTTTGCTTTCTTTTTCAAATTTATTGTGTTTCAAACATAACAATTTGGCATAAATCTTTATATGTACATAACCATGATACAAAAATTTAAAGGATTTACTTTTAGCGTTGTAGTTGCTCTGAAAATTTCAATTTTATAAAGTAGACAAACTTCAAAATATAAACAAAAAATATAAATTCAGCGAACGGTTTTACCTTTAAATACTTGTATCATGTACATACCTACATATAATCTATGTATGTATGTATGAAAATAAAGCTACATTTTTGTTTATAAATATATATATATTTTTTCTAAAACACAAACTGCACTCATATGTGTATAAATCAAAAATCCCCACACACATATATTATACCTTGTCAGTTTTGAATGTATTTCACAATCACAATCACTGGCGCTACATTAAAAGAGACAATACAATTTGAGATCTACTGAAATTTACCTATCCATTTCTTGAGGTTAAAATTAAAAAATTCGTAGCACAAAGCACAGCTCTTTTCCGACGCCACTCAGTTAAAAAAATACCAACTAACAGTGATACGCAAACCGGTTTGCGCTTTACGATAGTCGATAACTTTTTTGTGCTTACTATTTTCAGAGTTACCATAAACAAATTTTTCTGTGATACCTATTTATCTATTACTATTTTTAGAGTTACCATAACACATTTTTTAATGATATAAATATTATTTTCTAAATATCGATTCAATAAAGAACTTTAGTAAGAAAAAAGAAAAAAGGCTAGAAAAGGCCAAATGAAATTAAGAAAAAGCTTAAAAAAAGCAAAAAACTTTATTTTGAGGCTAAATGCATTCAAAAAAAGCTAAATTTAGCCTGAAAAAGGCCGAAGTGGCAACAGTGGTGGTGCACTGCGTTGCAGTGTTGCCGCGAAACATTTTTAGCGGTAGCCAAATTCCGTTAAAAAAGGGCTAAAAAGGAGCTAAAAAAAGTCTTTGTGGCTAAAAATGGTAGCTAGATTTTTTACTTACATACATATAAATATATAAGTGTACAAATAAGTAATGGTATAGAAAAACAATGAAGTCTGGAAAAAAAAGCTAATATTTTATCCAACCAAAATCCTTTTTGTGTAAAAGGGGAAATATACGACACCAGCTTGCTGGCTCCATCAAGTTATTGTACCACCAGGCTCGAAGCATATAACTTACCAGCATGCTGGTACAATATTTATTTCTTTACAAATGAGGTCGAGGAAAGATCGAAATTTCATAATTTTTTTATCATTTTTTTAAACATTGTTTTTTTCTTTCAATTCACAACTGCAATATCGTGAACTTAATCTTCCACAAACACGGCTTTGACCCATATAGGGCAAGAAATTTCCGCCAAAATACTTTTTACTTAGAAAATTTAGCTAATTTCACCAATAACGACGCTGGCACAATCATAAAATTTTCAAATAGTTTTTGAAGTCACACCAGCAGCTGGTACAATCACACCACAAGAACATACACGGTCAATCGACTTGATGGGCCATTTAACAAATAATGCATATTAAGGGCCGTAAACTTATCTATTTTAAACTATAGTAGTATAAAAACATAAGGAACATACAATACATATATGTATATTAGACTGCATCACTCCCCATACAAAAAAAAATCGGTACTATTTTTCCATTGGAATTATAAAGTCTACTATATTTTAAGACGTCCACCAAAATATTTCGGAAAAATATTAAGACTTAAGTAAGCTGGACCCTGGACCTATTTGAAAATACCTCCAAAAATGGTTTTTTTTATGAATAAAAATAGTTTCTTTAAGATTTCTTTTGAAAAAACCCCTCAAATGACAAAACGGCTTAAGCTTAAAATATTTGCATAAAAATATTAAAAAAAAAAATTTAAAAAAACTTTAACGGAATCGAAATGATGATGCTGTTTTTAGCATTTTTCCAAGATTGGTATAAGAAAAACTTGAATAACTGAACCTAAGCTCTTCCGATTTAGACTTAGGAGGTGTCATTGCAAAGGTATTTTCTCACCCTTTTCATTTATTTGCTAATAAACTTATTCAAAGGATGGAAGAGAAAGGTAGGAGAAACGAACCTCATTCAAAATTGAATAAAGATCTTTGGTATTCGAAAAAAAAGATGGGACACGAATGACGCTTTTTTTGGCCAGAAATAAAAACGGTGTGAAAATACCTTTCTACTGAGATCCCATAAGTCTAAATCAGAACATTTTTGGTCCAGTTATTCAAGTTTTTCGTAAATCAATCTTTGAAAAAAGTAAAAAAACAGCATCAAAAATCTCATTCTTACGATTCCATTGAAAATATTTTTAAATATTTTTATGCAGATTTTTTAAGCTTATTCCAATTTGTCTTCTGAGGGGACTCTTTAAAAAATGTTCTTTAAGAAACTATTTTTATTCATAAAAAACTTCATTTTTGGAGGTATTTTCAAATCGGTCCAGCTCACTTAGATCTTAATATATTTACGAAATATTTTGGTGGACGTCTTAAAATATAATAAATTTAGTAATCCCGACGGAAAAAACCGCAACTTTTTTTGGTGATGCAGTCTAATGTATATATGTATATCAGTCTTTCTTAGTTTAAAAATCCATCTCTTACATAGATAAAAAAAAGAGATCAAATTAAGCATATACAACTTTTTCATGCCAAGTATGAATAAATTCTCCAAAGGGCTAGGGGCAATTTTAAATTTATGTGGCCAAAAAAAGTATGTGGTAGCTAAATCTAGCCACCAAAGGACTCAAACGGCAACACTGCTGCGTTGGCAGAGCTCCCAAGCCAAGCGCAAGTTTTTTGTATCTGTATGTGTGTACTCAGCAAAACAGTTCGCGCATGTGATGTTTACAGCATGAAGTACAAACGCAAACTGACCGGCTGCTAGCGGCGCATAAATTCGGTAGTTGCGCACCAGTGTTGCCAGAACTTATTGGACGAACCGGCTAAATTGGTAAATAAACCCGGCTAAAATGTTTCAACTAAATTTCACATGTTTTAGTAAAAAGACTATTTCTTGGAGAGAAGTTACAAATTCGAGCCGGAAAAAATTTTGCCAGCAAGAATTTGCAATTAGGAAAAACATATGATTGTGGCACATGGTTGGAGTGTTTTTCGACGATAATTTGAATACACAAGTTCGTTAAATTTAAAAATTTACAAACTGGAGCTATTTTAAAATGAAAAATTTAAGTTAATACTTGTTTACTTAATTAATTTAGTTAACTCCAATGATTTGAAAGGTACTCGGCAAAAAAAACTATTCTTAATCCGAATGCAATCCCAACCAGAGTGGATATAGTAAACCCGACAAAGAAATTAAAACGTATGTTGAAGAAAGTCGGACTGACAAGATATATACACGTACATCCTGTTTTTTGCCCCTATGAAAGAATTTTAAAAATTCTATACAAATTTCTTTTGTTTGAAATGCAACCGTGGAAACTAGCTGGCAGAAAAACTTGCAAATTTGCGTTCGTACAGAAAATTGCAAGTTTCTCTACATGAGAGAGAATTTGGGAGCATTTTTTTCTTACTATCTGATATTTTGAGTGATAATTCTCGATGGATTTTCGACGAACAAACCTATTGTCTTCCCTACAAGGTCTTTTCAGACTGACCGATTCTCAATACACTCAAATGGAAACCAATACACATAAAAAACGCTGTAAAAATTTCCTTTCAATTTTAAGGCAGTAAAACTTCGACCTTAAGTTAACATCAACCAAGGCCATATGTTGACAAGGGATGCAAAACCACAGTTACACAAAAGAACTGGTCAGATTTTTCAGAAATCCCTTCAATTCTGATGTAAAGTATGATGGCAAAAAACTGCAGATCTCCCATTTGGATAACCGGTCATATGACCGGCAAGATGTCTCGTAGTATTCAGAGAGAGTTTTGCTTTACATAAAAATGTGTGCTCTTTTATTTTCATTTTGACTCACTTCAGTGTTGGTTCCTTTAATTCAGTTGGCATTCGGTTTTGGAATTTAAATAAGTTCTCAGAAAAAAGTTTGTTAAAAAAAATACATATGTGTACATAGTGCTTGAAAAGATCAATTTTTCCCTTACCTTAAACCTTTGAGAGTGGTCAAAAATGATCTTTTGTAATTTAGGCAGAATTGAATATGCACTATCTGGGAAGACAATATCTACATGTAATATTTATTCTGTTTGTTGGCCCTATATCCAAACACAAACGCATCTTAAGTGTCTTAACAGTGAAACAATTTATTATTTTCTAAGTTTGCGAATAAAACTTCACACTTAAAATTAAGACATTTATAACAAACATTTTATGAAGAAAATCCCTTCTTCGTTTAAAATAAAAATAAGGGAAATCGGCCCAATTTCATACAACCCTGCCTGACATGAAAATTTTCTCCACGATAAGGCTAGTAGCCATTTCTAACAGATTTTGGGTCCATTAGTTAAAAATGGAAACATATATACATATTTGAAATTTAAGAAAACAAGGCAAGTAGCAAAAACGGTTAAAAACGGCTAATTTTTTTCTGCAAAACGGCTAACAAATCGGCTGCCGGCTAAATCTAAACTTCTCCGGCTGTTTGCTATCGCAACCGGCTAAATCTAGCCGGAAAACGGCTAAAATGGCAACACTGTTGCGCACACACGACTTGTATGAGAAAGCCGAGTAGCTCCCGGAGACTCCCGTGTGCGCCAGTGTTGCCGTTTTAGCCCTTTGGTGGCTAGATTAAGCTACCGCATACTTTTTTTGGCCACATAAATTTAAAATTGCCCCTAGCCCTTTTTTTAGCCTTTTGAAGAATTAACTCATACTGGGCATGAAAAAGCTGTATATGCTTAATTCGATCTATTTTTTTGTATTTGTGTAAGAGATGAATTTTTAAACTAAGAAAGACTGACATATATGTATTGTATGTTCCTTACGTTTTTTATACATACATACTGTATAAGTGTTAGGGCTGTTTTTTAACTTATCTATTAACGATTTAACTATAGTTTAAAATAGATAAGTTTACGGCCCTTAGGGCCAGTTTTTCAGTGCCAGTTTAAACTCAGATTAAGTAAACTGGGTTTAAATTGAACAGCTGGCTGACACTTGATTGGCTGATCTTATCTTATCTTATCTTAGTTTGAACCACGGCCGTGCACTGAAAAACTGGCCCCTAATATGCTCCATTAGTTAAATGGCCCATCAAGTCGATTGACCGTGTATGTTCTTGTGGTGTGATTGTACCAGCTGCTGGTGCCACTTCAAAAACTCTTTGAAAATTTTATGATTGTACCAGAATTCTGGTGTCGTTAGTGGTGAAATTAGCTAAATTTTCTAAATAAAAAATATTTTTGCGGAAATTTCAGAGCCGTGTTTGTGGAATTTTAAGTTCACGATATTGCAGTTGTGAATTAAAAAAAAAAAAACAATGTTTAACAAAATGCTAGAAAAATTATGAAATTTCGGCTCAAATCATTTCGATCTTTCCTCGACCTCATTTGTAAAGAAATAAATATTGTACCGGCATGCTGGTAAGTTATATGCTTCGAGGCTGGTGATACAACCACTTGATCGAGCCAGCAAGCTGGTGTCGTATATTTCCCCTTTTATACGAAAAGGGTTTCGGTTGGATAAAATATTAGCTTCCAGAGCTCATTATTTTTCTATACCATTACTTATTGAAAATCTTTGCGTATATAGTTATGTATGATTCTGTAAGTCAACAATTTTAGCTACCATTTTTAACCACAACGACTTTTTTAGCTCTGTTTTAGCCCTTTTTTTTTAAAGGAATTTGGCTCCCACTAAAAATGCTTCGCGGCAACACTGGTGTGCACCCCTTATTTACATGTACATACATACTATATGTCTGTCCTATTGAAACAGCTGATAAGGTGACCAATTGCTTATTTTTTCGATTGTTGTATGTTGAATATTCATAAAGTTAGCCTGAGAAGCAGTAAAACGATGTCTGGTAAGCTTTCATGTACAAATGTGTATGCCTCAGACAATGGAACGCGATGAAGATATTCTTATTGTTGAAGTTAAGTTAAAGCACTACCATTGTTGCCAAACATGGGCTTTCCTACCAAAAACTGGTAGGTTTTTTCCCATTTGGTAGGTTGGTAGGCTTGATTGGATTTTGGTAGGTTTCGGGATTACGAGTAATAATTTTTTGAAAAAAATAGAAAATATGTAAGTATCTCTAAACATTTTAGCTATTTTTTTTACATGAATATTTCATCGGTGCGTTCGTATAACGGCGGCCGCAAACATGATTCCTCAGTACAAAGGTATGCCCTTATTATTGCCAATATACAATACGATCATCCATATACATATACTTTATGGCGTACTTAGACCAAGATTCCAGGAAAGTTTGCCAATGGGCTTGTACCCAACCATATTCTGGGCGGAGGTCCTCGCAATCGAAGTCTGTGTTCGCGAATTTTATCGTAGAAACCAAATGAGGTCAGAATAAATATTATGTCAGATATTCAGGCAGCGTTAGAAGCCTTAGAGTGTTTTAAAACGGCATCAAGGCTTGTGAACTCTTGAACCCCCTGGGAGCCCACAATAGCGTACCGCTGTGGAGGGTTCAGGGACATGAAGGGTTTGAAGCAACGAAAGGGCTGACTGTCTTGCAAAGAGTGTAGCCCAAATGCGTTTGCATAGTTCCGATCCTTTTTGCGGTACATCTAAAGGATACACTGTAGACCTACTTAGGAGATTGTTGGGAATTGCTGCACACTGGCGGAAGTCGAAGCGAATAAGACATTCAAAGAGATTCATAACTTTTCAGGAGGAACTCCGAAAGATATCTTGACCTTTAAACTCCTACTGGCTACCTGATAGCACACTGCAAGTTAACCTACCGATTGAATTAAAGGGTATTTCTGTAGAGACTGACTGTAGGTTTTGTGGGCCGGTGAAGGAAACCCCGGAGTATATTCTATGTTCCTGTCCACGAAGCATGAATGGAAGATTGATGCACCTTGGGGAAGGATTGTCTTCTCCATCTAAAATTTGGAGCATGGCAGTGCAGAGCTTTTTAAATAGCCTGATATTGGAGCGATTACAATTAGGATTTAGCACAATATATCTTCTTAGGGCGCAACGGGGGTATTCCCTCCCGATGTAATAAAAATAATATAGTCACTTGACACGAATAAAGACGCTCGGGTGTTTTGACGGCGAAAAAAGATGCGTAAACATGGATTCAACATCATTCCGGAAAAACTCTTTGGGGAATTCGAATACTCGCAAACATAATTGACCGCGAAAATAAGTCTTCTTCCTCTTTCTTCCCCATCAACGAGGTTAACGCGTCTTTCTTTGCCCTCGCCTATGTTAAGAGTTCTTCTTCGCCGAAATTCTTTTACGCGTCTTTTCGCTGTCAATTTTTGAGCTCGCGTCGTATCTAATGACGATATGTATGTATGTACAGTAAAATGAATCGTTATACGCAGCTAATTTGTTTTTATTGTACATACTAGCTGTGTTTTAGTTTTACTAAATGTAATGTTAGCTATGGTTTTAATAAATTTGACATAAAAAAAAAATATTAAAACTGAAAAAAAATGTTTGGTAGGTTTTGGTTGGTTATGGTAGGAAATTTTGGCAGGAAAAAATAATGTGTCTGTGGCAACGCTGAGCACTAAAGCCATCTCTATAAGCGCATTAGTCAACGTCGTAGCGTAAACGTAGGCTGCTACGTAGCATATCAAATTTACTGTTGATAGAGAGAGAGGGAAGCAACGGCAACGTCACCGCCATGCGGTGGTGAGTTTTCGTTAACACGCGAATCCCGTTGACTGTTTGAGCTTTAAATAGCGCGTTGAGCGAGAACCAAAATCAGAAGCGCCAAATTTGTATTTTTATTGTATCCATATGGGCAAATCTAAAAAAAAGCAGGTAACCTTGGTGTTATTTAGCTTTATTTTCACTGTTGTAAACTCTTGATTTAGTTGCTTTTGGATATAATTCATTGACGTATACTTGAAGCCCCAAAAAAAATTTGGATCAATTTGCTGCATAACTTTTGAAATATAGGTGTTTATATTAAAAAAAAAATAATGAAAACAAGTGAAGTTTTTATGTAATTTTTAAGAGGGCCAAAATTAATTATGTCTTAAATTTTGAAGCACACCATATTCTGATTTGAAATTTAATGGGCATTTAGCACTTATGTGTATACTTCATATGTAGTAGGTAAGAAAAGTGTGCATTAAAAAATAACGAAATGGCAAGTAACTCAAAGTCTGTAACTCCACATTTCACAATTTTCAAAACTTTCAGTTATTCGCGTATAGTTTTTGAAACATTTAATTTTAATAACTTTTTAAGTATGTATGTTCCATCAATTACGAATAGTTTGATACCTTAGCAAGAGGTGTGCTTTCAGCATAAACCAACTTTTACTGATAAAATATTCTGCGATCTTGAGCGTAATTTTTTTTTCCAAAAATATCTTAATTGAAGGCACATTTGGAAAATACGTCGAAATGATCTAATTATTTTTATAACTACTAGTCCTTATAACGTTGCATATACCTGTAAAATGCTTCAACAAAATGTTCTCTAAAAGTGTGTAAAAACCCCGTTTTAGTACTTTTAATTATGCTCCTTCATGTAGTCAGAAAATTTCGAGCGTGGTATCAACTCAAATTTTTTCGACGAAGGTTTCGATAGTTGCTCTTACTTAATTGGAGCCTTCTAAATTCAATGGCGTCCCCAGTTTTGTCCGATTGTCTCCACTTTTGGAGATAGTGGTACTTGAAACTTTGCTTAAAATTGAACTATTTTGTAAAAAAACTCCCTCAGTTTTGAAGATATTCTACTAAAATTTTGCACACGCTTGTATTTTAATATTTCCTTCACTATCTCATAAAATCATCGAAATCGGTTCACTCTTAAATTTAGCTCCCATACAACTGATTGGCCAGAGACGTTGTTTTGCGTTATAACTCCTCCAATTAAGCAGTAAAATATTTAGTATAGATTTACTTTGACATATTGCACGCATATAATTTATTATTCAGATATGAAGTTAGAGTTATAGCGCAAAAACACATATCTGAGTAATCAGTTGTATTGGAGCTATACGTTAAAGTGCACCCATTTCGATAATTTTAACGAATAATTAAGGTATTATAAAAAACCCGTTATGTGCAAAATTTTAGTAAAACAACTTCAAAACTGAAGGAGTTATTTAAAAAATAGTTAAAATTTAATAACATTTTCAAATACCATTATCTCGAAAACCGGAGCCAATCTGGTAAAACGGGGGATACCATTGAATTTAGAACGTCCCAATTAAGTGAGTTCAACTTTCAAAATCTTTGCTCAAAATTTACAACCTGAACAACGTAATTTTAACCCAGCTTATTCTCTTGTTTTCTATTTCATGTTTATTCCTCGTCTAACTGAATTACACTTATATTAATCGATTTATAAGAGAATACGAATAAAATGATATATAAAACATAGGTGTGCTCACAAATTTAAAAATTAAGGCCCTTATTATGAGCTGCATTCGATTTTAGATCTTCGCTGGCTATCAAAGATCGAAAGTGAAATTCGTATTATAAGCTATGCAAGCATGTCGAAATTTTCGTTGAGTATCGAATTTTCTGTCGAACAGAATTTTGCTTTCGACGGTTTAGCGAAGTGTTAGAAAATTGTGAAAAATGTATGATTTTGTATATGTTTTCTTACATTTTGGCGGCTAGACACTAATCTTAAACAATTTTTATTAATTTCATGCAGTTCTAACATCGTGAATACTAAACACAAGCTCGAAAGTCTGGTTTTACTTGTGAAAGAAAATCCCAATACTCTGTTGGCACGATCTCTGAGAACAAAATCGTAGCGCTGTTGATAGTTTTAAAATATTTTAAATAGATTTGGCTCACAAACGCCTCTTTAGATGGTCGAACTTTTTAATGAATCTATAGACAAATTTCTTAAATATATTTTATATCAAAATATATTCGAAAGACTAATAAACTTAAACTCTCTTAAACATTTGCTACTCCTGGCCAGTTTACTAAGCTCTCATCCTCTGACGAATCGTTGAACCAGAACTCGTTGTACTCATTTTACCACGTTTTTATAAACTTGCTTTCTTTTTTACTTCATTTTAATTAGAACAAATTTACATAAATATGTATAAGCACACTATTTAGCGGCGGTGCAAAAAAAATATACTATTGTGAACAACCTAAACGAGCGAAATTTACAATAGCTCTATTCTTCATCGAATGAGCGCCATAATACCAAATGAAAATTCGTTCGCTCAGCACTTTCGACCACAGTCGAAAATCGAATGCAACTTATAATAGGGGCCTAAATTTTTTTTTTTGGAGAGTGTACCTATTTTTTAGATTTGGTCATATACGCCATACACCATACAACGATTTTGTTCTTTTGTCAAAACTTGATAGGATTACCAGATTTTTTATGCGCGAAATCAGTACATTAGACTTTTTCATGCTAAAAAAATCAGTACTTTTCAGTACATTTTTATTCAAAGCAAAATTATGAATGTAAGCAACAGAAAATAATTTAAAACGACTGAGTTCTTGTTTTTAACAATATTTTGGTATATAAGTAAAATATAGTTTATAAAAAATAAGTGTTATTCATTTTAACATGAGTGTACACATCATTATACACAGGAGCCAATAAATTATTTTATATTTGTGACTTTTTGAATAGCAATAACACTGTATGGCAAAACCAACTTTTTTTTCTGGGTATTGGACCAAACCATTTTTTTTTAAGAGATTTAGTCATAGGTAAGTAATTTCTCCGATCGAAGTTTGAAATTGGACCTTTGGTAAAAAATTATTTTAAATTACTGTATGTAAACTACTAAAAAAAGTAAAAACATAGTCGTGGTACACCCTTTTCTCTTATTTAAACGATATATAACTTTTTCTATGTTACAGGTGCTATAAGAGGTCAAAGGTCGGGTCTTCGAAAAATTATAGATCTTATATTTCAAACAAGTTTGGACTGATTTAAACAAAACTAATATCGTCACAAACGTGATTAAACCCGCTTTCTTCTGATATGCAATTTGTATACTTCGTATGTATAAATCTGAGAAAAAATATTCAAAAGGAAAAAATACCTTTTTTTATAAAAAAAAATATTTTAAATAAAAACGCCATACGTCTTCACTAGTAGTTCATAAAATATAAAAATGTTATTAATTTTAACATGAGTGTACACATCATCGTACAAAGGAGCCAATAAATTATTTTATATTCATGACATTTTTGAATAGCAGTAATGAGATCATTCCCATTTTCAGTGTGTAAATAGTCACAGAATTCTATACATTTCATTTTAAAATTACTTTTAATTTGAAGTTCACTTTCAAAAATTTTAATTAGAAGCCGGTTTCTCTCTTTGCGCCAGGAAACAAACTTTATTATTAAGATTCTCATACTGTAAAAAAGTACCACTTTTTAAGGAGTTCATCTATATTTCCTCATGGCTTAATAACTTTTCAACTACGCAAAAACTGTGAAAGACTAAGAATTCGCAAAACTTTTTTTGTCTTTTATGCAAAACTCTTTTACAGAGTCAGTAAATTGAGAAAAAGGAGTTGTAAGTTATAGACAAAAGCCATTCGAATATTGAAATTCATTGTTATTAAACTGAAATTTATTTTCGAGATAATTAAAAACACTCGAGAAAAATTTAAGCCTTCTTTTTAAATAATTTAAGCTCCATCATGTTAACGGAACTGGTACGTAACGACCCGGCGATATGTCCCCATAAAACGATTCATCTTTTTGTTGTATTAATTTCTTGGGCATATCAAACATTATCTAAAACATGTCAACTATAATTAAATTATTTTCTTCTTGTTTTTTACAGTACAGTTTAAGGAAGTTCCAACGTTATGTAAAAACCTTAAGAAAATACTAAAGTTTTTGTTTGAATTGAAAATTCAGTATAAATCAGTACAAATTTTGAATGAATAAAATCAGTAGAAGAGTTAAAAAATCAGTACTGTACTGATAAAATCAGTACGTCTGGCAACCGTAAAACTTGACCACTTTAAAAAACTCATGCAGATATATCCAGAGTTTAGGATAAAAAATATCTAGCAGCAAAGTCAACTAACTGCTACCAGTTGCTGCGTACAACAGCTTAAAGTTTACTTCTCAGTCAGGAAATTTTTTTCCGATATCGAAGGCGTGTTTTATAATGATTAAGGTTACTATAAATTTAGAATGTATTATGCAGTGTAGCCACTTTACCACAATTGAGGTAGATCTACCACATTTTGGGTAATTTTTCATTTATACCACAACTACCACATATCTTGAAAAATCTACCACAATTTTACTGAAGTAAGATTATTAACCTAGTTTACCAAAAGGTTGCTTTCAAATAAGTTGACCAGCCAATTTTCTCCTCAATATGAATGTAAAAGTCCAGAAAATTTATTGTAAATATTGTGTTAGTTGAAGAGCTGAAGGTGCTCCCAAATTGCGCAATTTCAATACTCTAATTCAAACTGAAATTGTAGCTGTTTACACACCATCTCAATTTCAATTTCGATGACATATTGTTTATTTGTTTGTTGTTGTTTTGTTTTGCCCGGTTTATTTTGTTTTTACTTGCTTATTTGACGTTTGTTTTTTCTTCTTTTTACTCATTAATAATTCACAGTACACAATTTTAAAAGTTGTGTTCGCAAAGTTGAGGCAATTTCGTCACAATTTCACTTTCAAAGCATTATATAAAACTGTGTGATGAAATACGTGAACGGTTTAATTTTGCTGATAACAACTTAAGACTGTTAAGGCATTTTGACCCACAAATTATTCAAAAATGTGATAGCAAACTATTTTATCGCTTCTTAAACAATATCCTGTTTTTGAGGGTTTGGAAGCGTCGATGAACAGCGAGTGGAGAAATGTCATCCTTTTTGACAAAACCAAAGTTAAGGCATGGTTTCATAACTTGGTCAAAGTTTGGACAAAAAATTTCTGTTGATTGTTTTACAGCTTTTCATCATTACATAATTTCATTGGTTTCTGAGATATAAGGAATAATTTGTAAGTAGTAAACTAATTTTTTGCATGGCGAATTTTTCAATTCGTATTTTCCCTAAAATGCGCCATGTTCTTTTTCTGAATCTTTTTTAATTATAACCGCAAGGCTTTGTATATTAGTAAGCTTAGAACATTGTCAACACTCTACGAATTTTTGAGATAAATATGTTTTAATGTGAAATTCTTAATTTTTATCAGGCACTGTCTGCCATTATTTTATCAAAAAATTTACCACATGGAAGTGTTTACTAAAGCTTCCAGCTAAATGGAATAATAGAATAGTACATACCAACGGTGGGCAAACGCGGCTGTTTGAGCCAAATGCGGCCCTTTGCTTAGCAAAGTGCGGCTCTGTATACTTTCTCTTTGCTTAAAACAATTTGGCAATTTTTACTTTTTAAAATACATATACATATTTCTTTGCTGGACATTCTTTTCCATTGTGTTTTTTTTTATACCCGAGCGCACTTGTGCACAAGGGTATTATAACTTTGTTCACATAACGGTTGTTTGTAACAGGCAAAACGAATCGAGATAGATATAGACAAATGTATACATAAATGATCAGAATGAAAAGAGAAATCGATTAAGCGGTGACTGTCTGTCCGTCCGTCCGTCTGTGCACACGATAACTCGAGTCAAAATTAATATATCTTAACGAAACTTGGTACGTGTACTTCTTTCGGGCGTAGGACGGATGGTATTGAAAATGGGAAAAATCGGACAATAACCACGCCTACCTCCCATATAACGGTAATTTTCGGAAATATGAAAACTGCGATATTTCAGTAACTACTGAAGATTATTCACTCAAAATTCATATTTACAATAATTATTAGACGAAAAATAAGAATATTATAAATTTTTGAAAAATGGGCGTAGCCACGCCCACTTATTGTTACATGTGTATATCTTGGCAACCGCTGCACCGATTTCTTCCAAACTTGGCAAAGTTATTGGCCTTTGTACAGGATACCAAATGGCCGAAAATTTTTAAAATCGGACAATAACCACGCCCACATCCCATATAACGGTAATTTGGAGAAACACGAAATCTTCGATAAATCTGTAAATATTAAAGCTAATTTATTCAAAATTGATGCTTGCAACAATCCTTTACCAAGAAATACGCTTATGATAAAATTTTGGAAAATGGACGTGGCACCGCCCACTTATGATCACATATATATATATCGGTAACCGTTCAACCAATTTGTACCAAACTCGGTGTTTTTATTTTGCTTGCCACATAAAAGCAAAACGTTGAAAATTGTTGAAATCGGACTAAAATTGCGGCCGCTTTTCATATAACGGTAAATTTCAGAAATGCTTGAAACTGCAATATTTCGAAATTTAAGGACGCTAATTTACTCAAAATTGATACATCCCGGCTAATCATCTAGCGGTAGGTCTCGGAAAGGTGAAAAAACATTTATTTAATATTTGCGCCGGGTATTTAATGTTCGACTCCGCCCGAACTTAGACTTTCTTACTTGTTATTTTATTCTTTTTATATACACATACGCAAATTGAAATCGGAACATTACCCGCAATTGGAGAATGAAAATAGGCTTTTTGACTTAATGTTCTTAACCGATATGGCAAGGAAAGAATAAAAATGGTTTTGACTTGCCGCAAATAATTTTAAGTTTTGAAGCTAAACTACATCTTTTTATACATGATCTCAAAAAAAGAATATTTCATCATTTTCCATGACTTGAAAAAAATATTGCACATGTCAAAGAGGATAAATTTGACCCCTATGTCGCAAAACTACATGATTTAAAAGCAGATTTTGAAAAGAGATTTGCCGATCTGAAATTATTAATTAATTAATTATTAATTTTAAGAAAAGCGAAGAAGAGTTGGAAATGCAGAGTTTAAAATATCCGCTGTTGAGAACAGCTGCGTGCCGTATATTTTCCATTTTTGGTTCAACGAATAACTGTGAGTCTTTGTACTCAACAATGAAATTCGTAAAGTCAAAATACCGTTCACAATTGACTAACCCACATTTAACAGAACTGCTTCGAACGGCTTTAACTGACGTAGGGTTGTCAGATTTTTTATGCGCGAAATCAGGACGTTAGACTTTTTCATGCTAAAAAAATCAGTACATTTCTATTCAAAGTAAAATTATGAATGTAAGTAACAGAGAATACTTTAAAACGCCAGAGAACTTGTTTTTAGCAATATTTTGATATATAAATAAAATATAGTTCATAATAAATAAAAGTGTTATTCTTTTTAACATGAGTTATATTTATTTCATATTTATGACATTTTTGAATGCCTAATGGATGTTTAAATAGTCAAAGAACTCTATACATTTCATTTTAAAATTTCTTTTAATTTGAAGTTCACTTTAAGAAATTTTAATTAGAAGCCGATTTCTCTCTTTGCGTCAGGAAGCAAACTATATACTTAAGGTCCTCTCAGTTGTTAAAATAAGCTTAATTATATATTTTTTCAAACTGTTGAAAAGTACCAATATTTAACTACTTCATCTATATTTCCTCATGGCTTAAAGTAATTTTTTCAACTACGCAAAATCTTTGAAAGAATAAGAATTCGCTAAAAAGAGTATCTAACTCTTTGTCTCGTATGCAAAACTCTTTTACAATGTGTGAAAAAAGAATTGTAATTTATAGGCAAATTTGTTTTTATTAAACTGTAAGTTATTTTCGAGATAACTAACAACACATGAAAAAATTAATTTAAGCTCCATCATATTATCGCAACTGGTTCGTAATGACCCGATGATATTCCAGTAAAACGATTGATATTTTTGTTGTATTAATTTCTTGGGAATATCAAATATTATCTGAAACATGTCAACTATAATTAAATTATTTTCTTCTTACTTTTTACATTACAGTTTAAGGAAGTTGCAACGTTATGTAAAAACCTTAAGAAAAGCCTAAAGTATTTTGCTTGAATTTAAAATTCAGTACAAATCAGTACAAATTTTGAAAAATCAGGACATTAGCGTACTGATTGAAGAGATGAAGAAAATCAGTACAAGAGTTGGCAACCGTAAACTGACGTAAAACCAGATATTGAAAATTTGGCCAAAAGGGTCTTTTGAATTTTCTTTAATATCTATCTTACGTACATTAGAATTATAATAAAATTAATGTTTTTCATTTCTAATAATAATTTTATTTAAAAATAAAATTTCGGTTTTTGTTGTTTTTTTGTGGCTGTTTGTACAATTTAGAGTTTACATGTGGCTCTTTTCGGCTTCGGCCTTGCCCACCCTTAGTACATACCATGTGGGAGAATATATTACAACCAAACCAGCTCCCAGCCTCGAAAAAAAAGAAACTGCCGCAATCTTTGGCCAATTTCAAAAGTTGCGTTAATTTAAACTGGAATAAATGCGGTAGACACAAAAACAGATTTTATGGAGATTTTTTCTCGTATTCTAGCTCTTTTTGCGTTTGGTTTTTTCGAATCGTGTTTTTATTATATTCGTAATTTTAAGTTGTTTAATAAAATCAATTATTGATGGTTCATGATTGTCTTGATTAATTGCACTGAGGATTTGGCAATAACCTCTTTCATCTGTAGGCGTTGTTATATTGTATTAACAATATTTATTAAAAAGATATATTAACGCTTAAATTACAAATAAATGTCTACAATCTATGGTTTAATTAAAATGCCTTTTTACGTTGAATTTTTGCACACCACACCAACAAACGATAGGCGCAAGGTTGCATTTTAGCTTGCTATAAAATAGCGCCTTTGGCGTTGCCACAATACTCCCCCAGACTTCTATAGAGCGTAGCGAGATGGAAGTCTGACCGTTCGCCCAACCCTTGTCCTCTTTGTAGGGATGTCTTGCGGCGTTGTTGTCGAATTGGTAGGTTGACTTTTTTGAGGATAATTCGCCTCGGCTGTTGGAACTGGAATAGATGTCTCTTCAGATGGTTTATTTATGAATGCAGGTTTGATGCGGTCGATGGAAATCGTAACCGATTTGTCGTTTATCCAGATTACATATGTTTTAGCATTGCGCTTCTCAACTTCATATGGGCCATCATACGGTGGTGTTAGTGCCGGTCTCACAGCGTCTTTACGGACGAAAACGTGCGTAGCTGTTGCCAGTCCGGGTGCCATGAAAAGCTTCCGTTTTGCCTTGTGGGATGTGTCTGTGGGTTGTAGCTCGTGCATGTTTTTAATCAACTGCTGGACGAATTCAGATTGTACTGCTTGTGTGCGTGGCTCACACATGCCCCCTGGAAGTCTGAGTGATGTGCCATAAACTAGTTGAGCAGGGGTCGCCTCGATGTCCTCTTTGTATAGTGACCGCAGGCCCAACAAGATTATCGGTAGTTGGCATGACCAGTTTGAAGAATCACTGCACATAATCGCCGTCTTCAATATTCTATGGAACCTCTCTATCATCCCATTTCCTTGAGGGTGATACGCAGTTGTTCGCAAGTGTTGAATACCAAGCACACGGGATAATTCTCGAAAAAGTGTCGATTCGAGTTGCCGGCCTTGGTCTGTAGATATTCTGAGCGGTACCCCAAAATGAACGGGTGGATAGTTCAACAATGCTAAGGCGACTGTATCAGCGTTGATGTCCTCTAGTGGGATTGCTTCTGGCCACCTGGAAAAACGATATATTATAGTTAAGCAATACATAAAACCATTCGATGGAGGTAGGGGGCCGATTAAGTCTATATTTATGTGGTCGAACCTTTGTGAGGTAGGCTGTATCTTTCGAGAGGTGAGACTACATGTCTATTCACTTTTGAACGTTGACATTGTATGCAATGTGAAACAAATTTACCGATCTCTGTGTCCATGTTTTCCCATACAAAGAGTTGTTTAACCAATCGCGCTGTGGCTTTTCTACCAGGGTGAGCTAAATTATGGAATTTTGCAATGGCTGCTTGTCGCTGTTCTGGTGGTACATATGGACATGCTGCGCCACCGGATACGTCACACATGATAGGTGTATCAGTTGTAGGTATTTTGATGAGTTTAAACTGGAGTGAGGTGTTGTCTGAGTTCAAAAGTTGTTTCAGTTCTTCACACGAAGATTGCTGTTTGGCTATGTCCTCGTATTTGATGACGTCTCGAGTGGCAATGTTGAGAGCGTTTATACGTGAGAGTGTGTCTGCGGTGATATTTTTCTCTCCTGCAATATATATTATTCTTGTTGAAAATTGTCCAATTAGGTCGAGGTGGCGAATTTGTCGCGAAGATAAACTCTCCTTCCTCTGTTTGAGCGCGAAAGTGAGCGGCTTATGATCGTTTGCTATGGTGAAATCTCTTCCTTCTAGGAGATGCCTGAAATGTTTAATGGCACTATATATCGCAAGTAACTCTCGATCGTAAGTGCTATATTTTGTTTGGGCAACTGACAATTTTTTTTTAAAAAATGCTAGCGGTTGAGGTTCGTTTTCGACGATTTGGTGAATTACTGCCCCCATTGCGCTGTCACTTGCGTCCGTGCATAAAATAATGTTTGCTGATGGGATTGGGTGTGCTAGGAGCGAAGCGTTTGCTAAATCTTCTTTGCACTTTTGCAAATGGTAAGTGGTATCTTTGCTCCATTTTATTAGTGTTTTGTCGTTTTTCTTGTTGCCTACTATCAGTGCGTTGAGATGTTGTTGGTGCTCTATAGCGCTTGGAATGAAACGTCTGTAAAAATTTAGCATGGCTAAAAATCGTTTCAGTTCATACGCGTGCTTTGGTAGAGGGAAATTGAGTACGGCCTCCATTTTGCTGGTGTTGGGCCAATACCTTTGGAGGTAACGAAGTGACCCAAAAACTCAATTTGCTTTGCGCCCAAGACGCACTTCGATGCATTGATGGTAAGACGATGTTGTCGGAGTCGATCAAAAATTAAACGCAAGTGTTTTGAATGTTCTTGTTCCGAAACTGACACGACGAGAATGTCATCAACATAGCAAAAACAAAAATCTAGACCGCGGAGTGCTTCGTGCATGTACCGTTGAAAGGTCTGTGCTGCGTTTCGGAGGCCAAAGGGCATGCGCAGGAATTCATAAAGTCCGAACGGCGTAGTGACGGCTGTCTTAGGCACGTCTGCTTTAGCGACCGGTATTTGATAATACCCACGATAAAAATCGATTTTTGAAAATATTGACTTACCGTGCAGGTAGCAAGTAAAATCCTGAATATGTGGTAGTGGGTAACGATCGGGTAGAGTTTGCGCGTTCAGGGCCCTGTAATCTCCGCAAGGGCGCCAGGTGTTATCGGGTTTGCGTACTACGTGTAGAGGCGAGGCGTAAGGGCTCTTTAATGGCCTGCAGACGCCCAATTTCATCAGGTATTGAAACTCATCTCTGATGGCTCGGTACTTCTCTGGTGTTAACCTCCTTAGTTTTGAAAATGTAGGTGGACCTTCCGTTTCGATGAAGTGCTGAACGTTGTTGCTTATGCTGTATTCAAATGTTTTATTAATTTGAGTGATGTCTTTGAATTCGCGTATTAATTCGGCGTACTTGCTATTAATGTCGTAGGTTGTTATTGCGTATTGTTGCACGTTAACTGCTTCTACGGCTCGACTTTTTAGCTACGTTTGGGCGTCTATGATTGTGGAGTTGCGCATGTCTACTTTGAGGTTAAATTTGCTTAAAAAATCGGCTCCAAGTATATTGTACCTGGTGTCAGCTGCGACGAATTCCCATTCAAAAGACCTTCTTAGTCCCAAATCGAGAATTAATCGTGTAGTTCCAAACGTTTTGATATGGGTGTTGTTCGCTGCGAACAATTTAGGTGTTGACTTATTTGGAGATGTATGACTTGCGCTGGGTGTGCTAACAATCGATATGTCGGCACCTGTATCGATCAAAAATCTTTTATTTGATTTGCGGTCGTAAATGAAAAGTCTATTGTTCAACATTGTGCTATATTGGCTATTGCAGCGTGGGTTGGAGGATGTATCAACGAACGTAGCTGCGGGCGCTGTTGACTTACTCAGTTTTTTGCCGTTTTGAAATTGCATGGTGTTTCGCATTTTTGTGCTTTATCTCCGAAACGTCTGTGGTTCCAACAATTTTTTTGCTGCATACCTTCTGATGAGTGACCTGTGTCACCACTACGGCTATGTGAGCGAGGCCTGCTGCTCCGGCGTCGCCTGTTGCCCAATTCGATTCTGGCAAGCGCTCGCTCGATGCGTGACATTCTAGTTTCCATTGAGGAATTGTCATTTAGTTTGGTTGTTACTTCCAAATTTTTGTTGGCTTTATTTCTCTTTTGAAAAGGTAATAAATTCAATTATTTTTTTTTTGCATCACTGTGGAAAATAGTGTCAGTTGACGTTATTTCCGTTACCTGTCACCAAAAATACACCTGAAAAATACTTGTGTGCCGCTATACTTATTTCCCAAAGTTTACACCGCTGGCAAATGCAAACCAAGTTTAAAATTTTAAAACTAATTAATACACTTAAAGGGAAATATGTACAAAATTAAAAGTAAAATACTTTTTTTGCAAAATCTATAAAGGACCCTTTAATTTTTCAAAAAACCTCGGCGGCAATTATTATTTTATACCACGACTTTAATAAGCTTTACGATTACTTTGAGACCTCCGACTCGCTTTTTACAATTAAGAAAATTTTACTCGCATAATGGTAATTTTTATCTGTAGCGTTTTAGTTTATAAGAAAAATATAATGTATCACCTCGCACATGGGTTGCTCATCTTGCCCAGAGTACGCGAACGAGGACGCAAGAGTCGGGATTGAGTGTAGCCGCGCAACTATAACTGCATACCCAGTACAACGAATAAACTGATAGCTCATTTATTGCAATCGCAAAAAAATTGTCGAAGTTGGGCGACTTTTCTTAAATACGGCCTTGAATTTATATTGTTTATGTACCAGACTTTCAGATTTTTTTAAGCAGTATGACTAAGGAATTCATCAATATTTATTCAAAGCTGATATATACAATCGCTCTTCATCAAAGAAGTGTTTTTTCAAGAAATTTTAGGAAAATGGTGGCACCGCCCACATATATCATATATAAGTGTCTCAGAAACTACTTGAGCGACCTCGACCAAATTTGGTACACACACACACAATGCTTAGCCTCCTTAAGTACCGTCTTGAATATTTTTGAAATCGGACAAAACCTACTCGCCCTAAAATATATCTAGCTTTGAGTTTTTTGAAATTACCGTTACGTTGGTGGAGCCCGTGGTTTTTGTCCGATTTCAATATGGCGCTTAAGAAGCCTGAGCTGAGATACACATATATGATATAAGTAGGCGGTGTCATCCCCATTTTCCTAAAATTTCCTGAAAATACACTTCTTTGCTAAAGAGCCCTCTAAATTACCTTTAAAGAATCTATAAAAATAGGCAAAAATATTTATCTTAAAAAATAATTAAATTAGGAGTAGGGTCTTGAAATTTACAAATAAAACCCATTTTTGATGGGCACCCTAATGTACGTATATCTGAGATTTGTAAAAAATATAATAGTGCGTTCATCCAAGGCAAGGCGTACAGTGGTTCAAATAGATCTAGCTGGAAGAAAGTCCAAATTTTTTTGTTTTTAAAATACTTTATGGTACTAGGAATACATTCCTGATAACACATGTAAATAGAAATTGGATTTATTAAAGCGATAAACACATGGAAACAAAAAATAGGTAAGTCAACGCCGTCTATTTGATAACTCTTTTTTAAAAACTGAAATTTAACTTAAAAATTTGCTAAACACTGCACTCACAAATAGTTGCATAATTGCAAATTGACTTAATAAACAAACAAGTAATTTTTAGCAAAAATAAAAACCGACTTAAAAAAATATATATATCTATATATTTCATGATTCAATGATCGGATCTAAACCAAATTAGTATGGGACCACCTCTGAGACACTACCTTTCCGTTGCAAAGTGGTCCAAAGTTATGCGGTAACATACATAAAAAAATAAATGAATAAATAAATATTCCGACGAACTGATAACCTCCTCCTTTTTTGGAAGTCGGTTAAAAATTACACTTATAACGTAAAATAAATAGTCAAAACTTGTCAATATGTGGGTGTCGCATAGTTATGGTAGGGACTATTTTTATGAGGGAATTAGCTATTCTATTAAATTATTTTAAAAAGAACTAAGTCATTGTTATTGTGAACTGAAAATAAAAATCAAAATATAAAGTGAAATACAGTATATTTTGCTTTGCTGCCGTTATGCTTAAGTGCACATTTAAGATACCTATCCCAAAATGCGCATCAGCGGCATTATTTTTAATATTTATAAGGAAACTGCTCCGATAGATGCATTCAACATACCTGCACATTAGCGATACTTGCCTTACAAATTGGGCAACTTTTATCAATTATCTAAGAAAGTATGACGTTTACCTGCACTGGCTCTACACTTACCCTAATTTTACAAGCTTTTATTTATTTTTCTCATCTCGCAGAACAGCGAAAACGGCTGTCATTCTATGTAGTTATATAGATAATTAGATACTATTCGGAAAAAATTTCGCTTGCAGTAAATTCTACGTGGTATGTACTCTTCCATTATTTGGTTTCATAGGGATTCGGATACCTTCATCATTGAAGTGTAAAGAAAATTCGCTTAAGTGCGTTTTTCGGTTAAGCGCACAAGTTTTTCGTGCAAAGAAGGATGGGCACCTAAGCAAAATATACTGTATACAGTCATAAACAATCTTTAGATAACTAGTTTTCTATTAAACTTTTAACAAATTTGTAATCGTTATAAGTATAATCTGTGAACAAAAAGTTTTCATATATGAAGCGTTACTATTTTTTAAATATTTCGTTTGCCATGTTGGATCCGTCATTTTGAATTTTTAGTAAATGATCTTAGATTCGTATTCAGCGACACAGACAACCCCCAGATATCCAGATCCATAGAAATCTATCTATTTTTTTCATTTTCGTCCGCGATATTGGATCCGCCATTTTGAATTTTTGATAATTGGCTTAAGATTCGAGATCAGCGACCCAAAAAACCCACGGATACCCAGTTTCAAAGAAATTTACCGATTCTTAAAATTTTTCATCTGCCATATTGGATTCGCCATTTTGAGTTTTGGGTAAATGACTTCAGATTGGTAATCAGCAACCCAGAAAACCCTCAGATATCCAGTTTCGTAGAAATCTACCGATTTGTTTGAAATTTCGTCCGCCATATTGGATCCGCCATTTTGAATTTTTGGTAAGTGACTCGTCGTAATCAGCGACCCAAAAATCTCCTAGATAAGAAGTTCTGTAAAAATCCATCAAAGAGTATTTGTTTAAATAGTTTCGTCCAGCTAGATTTGCGATCCGAACCACTGTGAGGCCTTTGGCCAAGTTTTTGTAACAATATTTATATGAAATTCTATTTATATAAAGTTTCAAATTGAAAAAAATGTCCGTAAAAAAACGTGCGTGATTAAAAAACTAGGCGTCGTGGGCGGGCCTGAACGTGATTGAAAAAAATTTACAGAACGTGAGTGTGCATGATTTACAAAACCATCAACGTGAGCGTGCGTGAACGTGAGCCAAAATTACTCACGCGCCCATAAAAGCCATGATTTTTATAGATTTTTGTACGGGCTATCCGATGGCTCTATGCGTTTTCCAAAATTTTCCCATTTTCATGATGAAAATTCTAAACGAAACTTTATTAGTAATTTTTCTCAATTATGCTCATTTTTAATATTGTTTTAAGTTATCTCAATTGAAAAATCAGGTATTTTTAAATAGAAATCATTAATAAAAAAGGGACTTTTTTTGTTTTTACCGGGTTATAAAGCATTTTAGAGCGCAAACACGTTGCGGCGTTCCGTCGCGTCATTTCGGCTCCGTTTGCTTGCACGAATTAGAACATCAATCTGTGATAGCAAATTTTAACAAAATTGTCTCATTCGTTTGTGCACCGATCGATTTGAAATTTTCAGACAGTAAACCATGATAAAAATATAGCAAGGTAGAACCGTTCTCTCAATTCGTCGGCCATGATTTTTTTTTGAAGTTTGCCAACATTTTTAAAACCATATAAAAGTGAAAATAAAAAAATGAAATTGTTCGAAATTGTTGTTGCTTGAGTTTGAAAATGAAAATGTGTTTGTGAGTTTGTGAGTAAATTTAAAAATTAAATTGTTTGGAAACGTCAAGAATTTGAAAAGTGACTCTCAGCGGTTCTACCTTACTATATTTTTATCATGCAATAAACTACAAACTATTCCAAAATTTAAGTTCAACACTTCTTTATACTCAAGTACAAACAAAACTACAGGTTTTTTAAACTTTTTTATGAGAATTGAGAGGGCGGTTTTTTTCAAATGCAAAAGTTGTGTAATAAAGTTTTAATTTTTTTTAATAGTATTTTAGATGACTATCTAAGGAAGTTTTTGCGAAAGGTTCAGATTTAAAAATCAAGTATTTGCAAAGTTATAATAATATTACTACGACCCGCACGGTTAGCAGATTAGTGCGCTTTAAAAGGCTTTATAACTCGGAAAAACAAAAAAGGCTTTTTTTATCAAGGATTTATATATAAAAAGACTTGATCTTTCGATTGAAATAACTAAAAATTATCATAATTACAAAAAAATTACAAATAAATTTTCGATAAGAATTTTCACCGTGAAAATGGGAAAATTTCGCAAAATGCATAGTACTATCGGATAGCCCGTACAAAAATCTATAGATCTATATAGTTTTCGAATTACACTGGGCGCCACTAAAAAATACCTGGGAAGTTATGTCCTTTTTTCTGGTAGGTATTTTCGAGTAACACAAGAATCGGAATATGAAATTTGCCAAACACCCCCAAAATCTTGATTTACCGTTGAAAACCCAGTTTTTCGTACTTTTGCGCACTTATAAGCCAGTAACCTAGTTCATTATGGACCGAGTTTCGGTTTATTGCCGGGTTTAAAAAGAAGAAACTGGGACCTTTCGAACGATATATATGTGAATAAAGAAACCTTAAGAGATATGTGTGTATTTACCAAGCAAACACATTTTTTTTTTACTTTTTTCAAATTTGGTGAGGTTTTTACGCACTTTTCATAAGAAAACCATACTAGTCCTAAATTGATTGTAAAACTAAATTTAATAGCGAGTAAAACGAGTGCTTATTTTCAAAAATCGGATGAAAGTTTACTGAGCTATTAAACTTTTTATGAAAACAAAATTTTTACAAAAATATTATTTTTGGCTATACAAATCCAAACTGGTTTCTTGACTTTTCTTTTTAATTTGACGTTTTCTACGATCGCAAAGTATGGCCATTCCGGATCAAATAGGCGGGAAAAACATTTTAAACGTCCCATTGGTTAAAGCTCAAAATATTGTCGTACCACCACTGCATTTAAACCTAGGATATATGAAACTATAGGGGTATTCTCACAGTCCGAAGATACCCCTAATTGTAAAAAAATAAGATGTAAATAGCAACGCTTTTTGTCATCTTAAAGTGCTGTTCCCAAAATTAAGTGAAGCAAAAATAAAAGGAGGTATTAATTTTTTATTCTCTCATCTAATCCTTTTTATCGGTTTTATCTCTTTTTATGATTTTTAGGTATTTTCACAGGACCTCAAATCCGTAAAATTATGAGCGAAGTGTTATGAGTTTGAACAAGCTAAGCTCTGTAGAAAAACGTGCATGGAAGTGTTTTGTAGCGCTATGCAATAAGTTCTTTGAAAACCACAGAAGCGACGACTATGTCACGGTTGTTAACGAATTTGTGAATGCTTACGGTGGAATGGGTTTTAACATTTCCGTAAAAATTAATTTCATCCATTTGCATTTGGACTTCTTCCCACATAATTCGGGCCAGTTCAGTGATGAACGAGGCGAACACTTTCACCAAGAAATAGCTACAATTAAAAAACCTTTCGGAGGAAAAAATAAAATAACAATAATAATAAGGCCAACAACCGTACCAAGTTGGTGGAAATCGGTGGAGCGGTTACCAAGATATACATAGTATGTAATCATAAGTGGGCGTGGCTACGCACATTTCCCAAAAATTTATAAAATAGTTATTTTTCGTCCCAAAATCATTGTAAATATCAATTTTGAGTGAATAAGCTTCACTAGTTACCAAAATATCGCGGTTTTCGTATTTCTGAAAACCACCGTTATATGGGAGGTAGGCGTGGTTATTGTCCGATTTTGCCCATTTTCAATATCATCCGTCATACGCTGAAAAGAAGTACGCATAGCAAGTTTCGTTAAGATATCTCAATTTTTACTTGAGTTATCGTGTGCACAGACGGACGGACCGACGGACGGACAGACGGTCACCGCTTAATCGATTTCTTTTTTCATTATGATCATTTATATATACATTTGTCTATCTCGATTCGTTTTGGCTGTTACAAACAACCGTTATGTGAACAAAGTTATAATACCCTTGTGCAAAGTGAGCTTGGGTATAAAAATGATTTCAGAATATTCTACAACGAGAAACTGATGATGTTTAATTGAGAAAAAACTGTCAAGAAAACATTTTTGGGAAGCGTAGTCAAAAATAATGTTTATGCAAAAATTTTGTCTTCATAAAAAGTTTAATAACTCAGTAAACTCTCATCCGATTTTCGAAAATAAATACTCATTTTCTTCTTCTTCTTTTTTGGCGCTGTAACCGCCTAAGCGATTTTGGCCGAGTTCAGCAAAGAACGCCAGTCGTTTCTCCTCTGTGCCAACTGACGCCAATTGGAAACGCCAAGTGAAGCCAAGTCCTTCTCCACCTGATCTTTCCATCGCAGTGGGGGTCTCCCTCTTCCTCTGCTACCACCAGCGGGTTCCGAGTTGAATACTTTCAGAGCTGGAGCGTCGGTGTCCATTCGAACGACATGACCAAGCCAGCGGAGCCGCTGTATTTTAATTCGCTGCACTATGTCCATATCGTTGTAAAGCTCATACAGCTCATCGTTCCATCGTCTGCGGTACTCGCCGTCGCCAACGCGTAAAGGACCGTAAATCTTCCGCAAAATCTTTCTCTCAAACACCCCAAGAGCCGCCTCATCGGATGTTGTCATTGTCCATGCTTCTGCGCCATATACCAGCACGGGTATGATGAGTGACTTATAGAGCGTGGTTTTCGTACGTCGAGAGAGGACTTTACTCCTGAATTGCCTACTCATTCCAAAGTAGCACTTGTTGGCAAGAGTGATTCTACGTTGGATTTCAATGCTGACATTATTATCGGTGTTAATGCTGGTTCCCAAGTAAACGAAATTCTCTACTTTCTCGAAATTGTAACTGTCAATAGTGACGTGGGAGCCAAGGCGCGAATGTGCTGACTGTTTGTTTGATGACAGGAGATACTTCGTCTTGTCCTCGTTTACCACCAGACCCATGCGCTTTGCTTCCCTATCCAACTTGGAAAAGGCAGAACAGACTTCGCGGTTTTTGTTACCGATGATGTCGATGTCATCGGCATAAGCCAGCAATTGCACGCTCTTGTAGTAAATTGTTCCTGAGCGGTTCAGTTCTGCAGCTCTTATTATCTTCTCCAACATCAGATTAAAGAAGTCACATGAAAGGGAGTCGCCCTGTCTGAAACCCCGTTTTGTGGCGAACGGCTCGGAGAGGTCTTTTCCAATTCTGACGGAGCTGGTGGTATTGCTCAACGTCATTTTACACAGCCGTATGAGTTTTGAGGGGATGCCAAATTCAGACATAGCGGCGTATAGGCAACTCCTTTTAGTGCTGTCAAAAGCGGCTTTAAAGTCGACAAATAGGTGGTGAGTGTCGATCCTTTTCTCGCGGGTCTTTTCCAAGATTTGGCGTATTGTGAATACCTGGTCTATGGTGGATTTGCCAGGTCTAAAGCCACACTGATAAGGCCCAATCAGTTCATTGACGGTGGGCTTCAGTCTTTCACACAATACGCTCGATAAGACCTTGTAACCCATGCTTAGAAGGCTGATCCCGCGGTAGTTGGCGCGAATGGCGGGGTCACCTTTCTTGTGGATTGGGCAGAGCACACTTAAATTCCAGTCGTCGGGCATGCGTTCATCTGACCATATTCTGCACAAGAGTTGATGCATGCACCTTATCAACTCCTCGCCGCCGTACTTGAATAGCTCAGCTGGCAGGCTGTCAGCTCCAGCGGCTTTGTTGTTTTTCAGCCGCGTTATTGCTATACGTACCTCGTCATAGTCAGGCGGTGGAACGTCGACTCCGTCATCATCGACTGCGGGCTCGGGTTCTTCTTCTCCACAACTTTCCGTGCTGCTACCATTTAGTAGGGCGGAAAAGTGTTCCCTCCATAATTTAAGTACGCTCTGGACATCAGTTACTAGGTCGCCATTATTGTTCTTACAGGAGTGCGCCCCGGTCTTTAAACCTTCCGTAAGTCGCCTAACTCTCTGGTAAAATTTTCGGGCATTCCTCCTGTCGGCCAGCATTTCAAGCTCTTCGCACTCACGTATTTCTGCCTCTCTCTTCTTGTTGCGGCAAATACGTCTCGCTTCCCTCTTCAGATCCCTATAGCGGTCCCACATAGCGCGCGTTGCGCCCGATCGCAGCGTGGCCCTGTAGGCGGCATCTTTTTTCTCTGCAGCTTCCTGACACTCCTCATCGTACCAGTTGTTCTTTCGGGCTCGCTGAAATCCGACTACTTCTTCAGCGGCGGTACTTAATGAGCGGTAAATGTGGTTCCACTGCTCGCATATGTCGGTTTGTTGAAGAGTGCTCTCTGAGAGCAGGTGTGAGAGTCGAGTAGCGAAAGCGCTGGCTGTCTGTTGTGATTGCAGCTTTTCGACGTTAAGCTTTCCTTGCATATTTGGGCGCACATTTTTTGCTGCACAGAGGCGGGTGCGTATCTTGGCTGCAACAAGATAGTGGTCCGAGTCGATGTTTGGGCCTCGGAGTGTGCGTACGTCTAAAACACTGGAAGCGTGCCTTCCGTCTATCACAACATGATCGATTTGGTTTCTCGTTTTTCGATCCGGAGACAGCCAGGTAGCTTGATGGATCTTTTTATGCTTGAACCTAGTACTGCATACTACCATGTTTCGGGCCCCGGCGAAGTCGATCAGCCTCAATCCGTTGTCGGACGTTTCGTCGTGGAGGCTGAATTTTCCGACGGTGGTTCCAAAGATCCCTTCTTTGCCCACCCTGGCATTGAAGTCGCCAAGCACGATTTTGATATCATGACGGGGGCAGCGCTCGTACGTGCGCTCCAAGCGCTCATAGAAGAGATCCTTGGATGCCTCATCCTTCTCTTCCGTCGGGGCATGGGCGCAGATGAGCGAGATGTTGAAGAATCTCGCTTTGATGCGGATTGTGGCTAGACGCTCGTCCACCGGGGTGAACGACAGTACTCGGCGACGGAGTCTCTCTCCCACCACAAATCCAACTCCGAATTTGCGCTCCTTTACATGGCAGCTGTAGTAGACGTCGCAAGGCCCCAGACATTGTTTGCCTTGCCCCGTCCAACGCATTTCTTGGATGGCGGTGATGTCAGCTTTTGTCCTTACGAGGACATCAACCAGCCGGTCAGAGGCACCTTCCCCATTATGGGTCCGGACATTCCAGGTGCATGCCCTCAAATCGTAGTCCTTTAAACATTTGCCTTGGTCGTCATCATAAGGGGGGGTCTCATCCGAGGCTTTGCTTCTTCACTGGAAGTGGTTTTTACGTGGCGGGTCCCAAGCCCAGCGCACAACCCATTGCTGGGACGGGGGTGGTTTCGCAACCAAATACACGTTTATATAGCGAGCCGCTTGCTCCACGCAGACACCCGCTTGCAGCCGCACCTACTGGTGAACAGACGCTGCAGACTTCAGTGAGTCCTTAAACCGAATAAGTCAGAGTGGCCCCACCGAAGCTCCCTCTCTTTCTGCCGTGACCCAAGGCTCCACTCGGATTGGTTACCGCATCTCGCACATGGGTTGCTCACGTTGCCCAGAGTGCGCGAACGAGGACGCAAGAGTCGGGATTGAGTATAGCCATGCAACTGTAACTGCATACCCAGCGAAATGACTATACCCCATTGCACTCATAAATACTCATTTTACTCGCTATTAAATTTAGTTTTGCAATCAATGGTATGGTTTTCTTATAAAATAGTGCGTAAAATCCTCACCAAAATTGAAAAAAGTGAAAAAGTAAAAAACAAATGTGTTTGCTGGGTAAATACACTCAGATCTCTTAAGGTTTCTTTATACACATATATATCGTTGGAAAGGCCCAAGTTTCTTCTTTTTAAACCCTCTTCTTCTAAATAAACCGAAACTCGGTTCATAATGAACTAAATTACAGACTTATAAGTGCGCAAAGGTACGAAAAGCAGGTTTTTAACGGTAAATCAATATTTTGGGGGTGTTTGGCAATTTTCATATTTCGATTCTTGTTTTACTCGAAAAGACCTACCAGAAAATATACATAACTTCCCAGGTATTTCTACTTTATGCTTTTTTGTAGCACTGTTATTTTTCCTATTTTCCGTCTGCTTCCCACTACTACTCGAAAATTAGCTTGTTTTACACCGCTCAACGCGCTTGACGTGAATTGCCCCATATATGAATATAAAAATATTTGAAAAGAAACCCAAACAATTTTAAAAGTAGACACTACATATCGATGGCTGAGTGGAAGATCGACTTATCTCGGCAACCAGTTCGAAAACGCCCTATCTCAGAAAATTTTTTAACAACGCTCTATCTCAGAAAACTATTCAGGAACGCCCTACTTCAGAATTTCATTGAAAAACGCCCTATCTCAGCTGCCGATTCAAAAACGCCCTATATCAGTTTGTTTTCAATGTATTTTCATTTGAGATATGGCGTTTTTGAAATGAATTCTGAGATAGGGCGTTATTCAACCAAATTCTGAAATAGGGCGTTCATGAAACAGGGCGTTTTGGAACTGGCTTCCGAGATAGGTCGATCTTCCACTCAGCCATCGATATGTAGAAAATGAGTAGCTATGTATTGCTTTTGGTCCGATATTTGCGTGGTTGTCACATGAGAGAAACAGAACATGGATAAGTATTCAAAATTTATTATTTGTATTTAAATGATAAATAACCAATAAACTTTAGAAGGTGCAATATGTAACCAATAGCTCGATTTGTTACTACCTGGAGCATAATTTGTTATTGGAAATAATAATGTGGCTAGTATGAAAGCGACAATTGCCACCAAACCCGCTGCATGGAATTTTAAAATAAGCATATTGTCAATGGCTGGTTTACTGTATACTGTGCTTGTAAAGCATTTGTCACGATAACCATGTTATAAATTTATTTTTTATTTTTTTCGCACGATGTCAAAAAATTCATTGGTACCCGGTAATTCTTAAGCACCTCCAGGAACAAGAAATCTTCGCACCTATGAATTTTTTAGCATCGTGAGAACTTGTTCCCTTTCCTGTGTATCCTGTTTTATAAATTTGTAATATAGTTTGTAAGAACATTGTTTATTGATTAATAAATGAAATGAAATGAAATTAATGACAAAAAATGTAACTTTTTGAGCTTAATTGTTCTTTTCGCCATTTCCGTAAATACCATTACCTCTCTTATTCCGAAAAAAAACATTTTTTTTATCTACTACAGTGTGTTTATTGGTATATTCTTTGTTAAGCTTCAGTTGATGTAAACTTAATTTAACGTAATTTATCATTGAGATCTCTCTTTATAATATGACACGGTCACCCTGTTTGGGCCCCATATCTTTATTTTTTTTTTCAACTTATTTTTAATTGATGTTATTTTTTAATATAGGCTTATTGTCCAACAAAAATTAATCCACATTTAAAAAATTAAAAAAAAAATCCCCAAAGGTGTTTTGAATTTTCTTCTACATTAAATAAAATGCAAACATTCGTTATATGGAAGAACGCGCACAACACCATCAACAAAAAAAAAAAATCGAAAAATCAACGGTATTTTTTAGACACTTCAAACTTGCACCATATTGTAGGGGATTGAATGGGCTACAAAAAAATCTACCCAAAAAATTTGTACAAATTCTGAATAAAAAGTGTGAAATTTTGATGAAACTTTGAAATTGGGTTTTATTTGTATGGGTTTTGCCCGACAATGAGCTATAATTTTATAAAATTAATAAAAAAATAAAATAAATAAATAGCCCTTACTGGGTGACCGTATCATTTGGTCACGGGTTGTATTTTTAAAGATAAGAACGATAAAAAATTAATACAGTAGATAGATCAGTTTCAATGGAATCCGATGCTCCAGCTCTGAAAGTGTTCAACTCGGAATCCGCTGGTGATAGCAGAAGAAGTGGGAGGTCTCCTTGTACTTAAAATAGCAACAATGCAGTAGGTGTGTGTTTGGCTCGATCTAGGTGTGTTTTGGTGCAGTGTATTGGTGTATTTGGCATAAATTGTAATAGAAATGGAAGTCATTGTAATAGAAGTGGAAGTAATTGTATTAGAAACGGAGACATTTTAAAAGAAAGCAATAAATGCCAAAAAAAACAGATGATCCCAGCTGTAGGACTTTTTTGGCAATCAGCTTATAGTGTTTTTACCTAGGATGTTGTACGATGGTATACAGTTCTCAAGAAAAACGAAAAATTCATATAAAATTACTTTCAAGGAATGAAAAATAAAGGTTGTCTTCTTAGGCTACGGTTACTATGCATTCGTATTCTGACGAACTTTTGTTCTGACTATTTTTTTGGAACAAAAAACTACGAAACAAACAAACAAACGCGTATATTTTTGTTGCGACGAAATTCTCAGAACAAAAGTTCGTTAGAACACGCATGCATAGTAACCGTAGCCTTAAACGCATTAATCCAAATCATCAGTCTCTTTTATTCCTGAAAAGTATAAAATTTGCAACTTTATTCAAAATTCTTAGTTCTCCATGGTTGCGCATATTGGATATTGATATGAGTCATGATATGGAAATAAGAAAGACGGATGCTTGGCAGTAAAGCAATCAAAATTTCTTGAAATCAGTTTACAACTCTCAAGAATACAATGCTGGTATATTTATTTCTTTAAGACAATTTACAACAACCTACTTTTTAACGCAACAGTAATAATGAAAAAAAAATGTTTTCATTATATGAATTCTTTTTGTAGGGGGGCATTCTATGAAGCACTCCAAGTCGATGCCTGACCACAGTTCCTCCTCCAGGAAGTTAACAAATAAATGGCCTTCCATAAATACAGATAGCGGAATCAGTCTGTTCTCAGCCGATACTCTTATGAAGTACAAAGACACCAGGTAAACATGGCTCTCTAAAAACTTTATTATACTTTTAATCATTTTTCGTTTTAATAAAGCTCGCGATCTGGTTCAAGTACGGCCTCAAAGTCAGAAGAGGCAAAAAGAAGACTGGAAGATGAGACCAGAAGGTCTCGTCGCTACACCCAACAACATACACAGATAACACAGCAACCACCTTCATTCAGTAGCAGTAGTAGCGGAAGCAGTAGTTTACAACACCAGTCACAGCCACCGCCGCTACCGGCAAAGCCTTTAGAGACCACAACTGTCGTATTCTCTTTCTGTGACGAAGAATATCCTTACAGATCGAAAATTCCCGGTTCACAGCCCACCCTGAAGCAGTTCAAGGACTATTTGCCTAAGAAAGGCAATTTCAGGTGAGTCACACGTCCTTTATTTGATTACAATGTAGTAACGTAAAAGTTTTCAAAAAAAAGTTATATGAGGCATGGTAGTATTCAAATGTAGACAAACTGAATTTTCAGTATTGGCTTATTAAGATTGTAATTTTGATTAGTTGGAAGGTATACCTTTGTTATAAGACACATCTTATTTTTACTTTTTGGTACTTCATTTGTTCTAGGACCGGCCCCCCTCCTGAAATTGTACGACGATTAATTTTGTTGTACCCCTTACACCAAAACGTTCATATTTAGGAGGTAAACCTGTACATCTTATGCCAAGAGCTTAATATGTTATATAAAAAGTATCCAATTATTTCCATAAAAAATAAAAATGCCTAATTCGGATATTCAATTTGGCAGTGGTGTAACTATATCATCTGAGGCCCGACGCAAATTCTTGGATGGGGCCCTCCCAGTAAAAATCGTCACTTTGTAATTTAATTTTAATAAAACACTTCTTAAGTAGTTTCCCAACACTATTAACTATAACTATAGTGCCAGTTACTGTCGAAATTCGACAGTTTTTCTAGTTGTAGAAGCCTTGGAGAGGTTTTCTAACTTAACACGTAGCAAAACTTATACTTTTGCTAAAACGTAACTAAATTTTTTTTGTCTGAGAAGGTCTTTGGAGGACTTCGGCAGGACATGGAATTGACCCTATGCATTCAAGTTTATCGATAAATTTCCCTGATTTGATACATATCGATAGTTCGATGAATTTCAAGAACACTAAAATTCGATAACTCAACAAAATTCGTTAACTCGACCAATTTCGATAACTGTAAAATTCGATGGCTCGATAAATTTCGATAACTCAAAAATGTAAAAACTTTGGATACCTTTATAAATTTTTACTATTGACATCTCCACATTTTTCGAAAACTATGTAAACATTTTGATAACTCGTTACACTCTGTTAAGACGATTAAATTCGATAAGCAATGATAAATCGATAAGCTTATATAACCTTGAAATTTCGACAAATCGACATATTTTGAAAAATCCATAAACTACGCTTCATTGAACCAACCAATTTCAGTGGATCAATAATTATCGATAACTCTGTAAGTTGAAAGAACTCCATGCATAACTTGATACATTTCTTTAACTTGACAAATTTCGTTAATCCCACACGTTTTTATAGCTCGACAACTATCCGAAAATTTGGACAACTAAGTTTCTGTGTCTATAAATTTCGACAACTCATTAATCATTGATCAGTTTGAATACTTCGATACGTTGCGATTACTTAATAAGCATGGATAAATTTCGATAATTATAAACTTCGATGATTCGATAAATTTCAGTAACCTTTATGGCTTATTTTATTTCGATTCCTATCTTTTAACCTAATTCTTATGTATTTCTCATTGTCTCCATTTTCGCCTTTATTTCAATTTTCGTCTTTATCTTCACTTTTGCCTTATTTGTCTTCATCGTTATCACTTGTTTCTTCATCTTCATATTTATCTTTATTTCAAAGTTTAATTTCAAATACGAAGTAAAACAAAATCAAAATGCGAAACAGCTTAAATTGAACAGGTTGCAAAAACAACCATACACAAATATGGAAATTTTTAAACGACGATTTTCCACCAATTTCGAAACTATAAGAACTCTCCTCATATACAGAAAATTACCTTTCCAACGGTGTTTTTGGTTTTGAAATCGGTAACTTTACCTTGGTCTTCATCTTTGTTTTTATCTTTCACATCTTTGCTTATATCCTTTTCTTTTTCTATTCACGTAGATGAGATGAGGTGCGATGACGTGATAAGATGTGACGTGATTTTATGTGATGTGATAGGATGTCATGTCATGTGTTGTCATATCCTCTGATGTCATGTTATATGATGTCATTCCATATGATGTCATATCATGTGATACCACGTCATGTAATGCCATGTCATGTCATATCATGTGATGTCAAGTCATGTGATGCCATGCCATATAATGTGATGTCATATCATATAATGTCATGTCGCGTGATATCGTGTGATGTTATATCATATTATGTGATGTAATATCATGTGATGTCTCTTCATATCATGTGATAAAATGTGATGTCATGTCATGTAATGTGATCACATTCCACGTTACGGTTACTGTATCGATAACCCTGTTGATAACTGTGTCGATAAAAATACCGATAACAATATCCATAAACATATAGAAAAATACGACGATTGTAAAATCGATTAATTTGTCGATAAATATAACAATCATCAGTATCGATTATTGTACATATCGTTAACAATATAAATGACTAAATCCATAACAAAATCAATTATTTAATCGATTATTATACCGATAACAATATCCATTATTATATCATTAACAATATCGATTATTATACTATTTTCAGACAGGCAGTTAATCGAGCAATTATCCAAGCTTTCTCAATTAATGCACTAATTAAGATCGATTTGCCATACAAAATTTCAATTATAAATTGTTCAATTGGTAATTAATTGAATGTTTAATCGAGTAAAAACTCCAAGCATTTGTCGATAAATATAACAATCATCAGTATCGATTATTGTACATATCGTTAACAATATAAATGACTAAATCCATAACAAAATCAATTATTTAGTCGATTATTATACCGATAACAATATCCATTATTATATCATTAACAATATTGATTATTATATTGATTATTATATCGATTACAATAGCGGTTACTTAATCAATAACAGTATCGATTATTATATCGATAAAAATATCGGGTTTTATATCGATAACAATATCGATCTTCATCCTCATCCTGTTCTTCATATTTATCTTTATTTTTGCATATTCCTCTTCACCTTTACCTTAAAGTGTTTAAATTTACTTTGATTTTCGTTTTTGCCTGTACCTCTAGGCATCTATGTTTTTGTTTTTATTCTCGAACCGCTACACCGCTGAGAACTATTTCCATGTGCATTATTCCCCTTGAATTTGACAATTTACTCCCAACCAACCAACTGCCGCTAAAGAAGTTTCACTTCATAAATTCAAGAAATGTTCTTACCCTTTTAGTTACCCTAATTTTTATGTATCTGTCATTTTCTCCATTTTCGTCTTTATCTTCACTTTTGCCTTCTTTTTTTTTTTGACTTCATCGTTATCATTTATTTCTTCATCTTCATATTTATCTTTATTTCAAAGCTTAATTTCAAATGTGTAGAGAAACAACAGGCGAAACATGTCAAATTGAACATGTTGCAGCAACATGTATACACAATTCGAAAATGTTTAAACGACGGTTTTGGCCGTAATTTTCAACCAATTGTGAAACCATAAAAACTCTGCTCATCTACGGAAAAATGCCTTTCCAACGGTGTTCTTGGTTTTGAAATCGGTTCGGTAGAATCGCCAAACGAACGGAGACAAAATTTATGTTAGCGTATTAATATATAGACTAGAGTGCCAGTTACTGTCGAAATTCGACAGTTTTTCTAGTTTTAGAAGCCTTGGAGAGGTTTTCTAACTTAACACGTAGCAAAACTTATACGGTACAAATTAACTAACCGGAAAATCTTCTGCTAAAACGTAACAACATTTTTTTTTTATCTGAGAAGGTCTTTGGAGGACTTCGGCAGGACTTGGAATTGACCCGATACATTCAAGTTTATCGATAAATTTCAATGATCTAATACATATCGATAGTTCGATGAATTGCAAGAACACTAAAACCGATAACTCAACCAAACTCGTTAACTCGACCAATTTCGATAACTGTGAAATTCGATGGCTCGATAAATTTCGATAACTCAAAAATGTAAAAACTTTGGATACCTTTATAAATTTTTACTTTTGACATCTCCACATTTTTCGAAAACTATCTAAACATTTTGATATCTCGTTACACTCTTTTAAGACGATTAATTTCGATATGCAGTCATAAATTGATAAGCTTATATAACCTTGAAATTTCGATAAATCGATATATTTTGAAAATTCCATAAACTTAGCTTCCTTGAACCAACCAATTTCAGTAGATCAATAATAATCGATAAATCTGTAAGATGAAAGAACTCCACGCATTACGACACCTCGATTAATTTCGTTAAGTTATAAATAATGATAATTCAATAAATATGGATAACTTGACACATTTCTTTAACTTGACAAATTTCGGTAATCCCACACGTTTTTTTAGCTCGATAACTATCCTTAAATTAGGACAACTAAGTTTCTGTGTCTATAAATTTCGACAACTCAGTAAACATTGGTAATTTCGATAATTATAAACTTCGCTGATTCGGAAAATTTCAACTCTGTTAACCTAATTCTCATGTATTTCTCATTGTCTCCATTTTCGCCTTTATCTCAATTTTCGTCTTTATCTTCACTTTTGCCTTATTTGTCTTCATCGTTATCACTTGTTTCTTCTTCTTCATATTTATCTTTATTTCAAAGTTTATTTTCAAATACGAAGTAAAACAAAATGCGAAACGCTTGAATTGAAAAGGTTGCAAAAACAACCATTAAGAAATATGGAAATTTTTAGACGACGATTTTCAACCAATTTCGAAACTATAAAAACACTCCTCATCTACAGAAAATTACTTTCCAACGGTGTTTCTGGTTTTGAAATCGGTAACTTTACCTTGGTCTTCATCTTTGTTTTTATCTTTCACATCTTTGCTTATATCCTTTTCTTTTTCTATTCACGTAGATGAGATGAGGTGCGATGACGTGATAAGATGTGACGTGATTTTATGTGATGTGATAGGATGTCATGTCATGTGTTGTCATATCCTCTGATGTCATGTCATATGATGTCATACAATATGATGTCATATCATGTGATGCCACGTCATGTAATGCCATGTCATGTCATACGATGTCATATCGTGTGATGTCAAGTCATGTGCTGTCATGCCATATAATGTGATGTCATATCATATAATGTCATGTCACGTGATATCGTGTGATGTGATATCATATTATGTGATGCACATATATAAAAATACAACGATTGTAAAATCGATTAATTCAGCGATAAATATAACAATCATCAGTATCGATTACTGTACATATCGTTAACAATATAAATGACTAAATCAATAACAAAACCAATTATTTAATCGATTATTATACCGATAAAAATATCCATTATTGTATCGATAACAATATCGATTATTATATTGATTATTATATCGATTACAATAGCGGTTATAACAGTATCGATAACAACATCGATTATTTTGTCAATAGCAATATCGATTATTATATCGATAAGAATATCGAGTTTTATATCGATAACAATATCGATCTTCATCCTCATCCTTTTCTTCATATTTATCTTTATTTTTGCATATTCCTCTTCACCTTTACCTTAAAGTGTTTAAATTTACTTTGATCTTCGTTTTTGCCTGTACCTCTAGGCATCTTTGTTTTTGTTTTTATTCTCAAACCGCTAAACCGCTGAAAACCATTTCCATGTGCATTATTCACCTTTAATTTGACAATTTACTCCCAGCCAACCAACTGCCGCTAAAGAAGTTTCACTTCATAAATTCAAGTAATGTTCTTACCCTTTCAGTTACCCTAATTCTTATGTATCTGTCATTGTCTCCATTTTCGCCTTTATCTTCACTTCTGCCTTTTTTTTACTTCATCGTTATCATTTATTTCTTCATCTTCATATTTATGTTTATTTCAAAGCTTAATTTCAAATGTGTAGTGAAACAACAGGCGAAACATGTCAAATTGAACATGTTGCAGCATCATCTATACACAATTTGAAAATGTTTAAACGACGGTTTTGGCCGTAATTTTCAACCAATTATGAAATCATAAAATCATCTACGAAAAAATGTCTTTCTAACGGTGTTCTTGGTTTTGAAATCGGTTCGGTAGAATCGCCAAACGAACGGAGACAAAATTTATGTTAGCGTATTAATATATAGTTGTGTGGATTTTAGTTAAATATTTAATACATTTTGTTTTCAATAACATGGATTTATACGTGCAAGTTTATAATGAAATAACAATTTAATTTTGATAATTTATTTATTAATAAATTTTAAATTTTTTCGAGCTTTCTGTTCCGCAAAAGAATCTATAACATCATCAAAGCTTAAAGATAGAGCCATAGATCTTTCAATAGACAGGACAGCCAAGTTACGTAGCCTGTCTTGCCCCATAGAGTTTCTCAAATACGTTTTTATTACTTTTAGTTTCGAAAATGATCGTTCAGCTGCAGGCACAGGAATTGGAACAAATAACATAGCAGTACATACTTCAGGAAAGCAGGACGACTTAAAATAAAGTATATGTATATGGGCATTTCCAACGGTCGCGAACCGTACGTCGTACGCTTTTGAAGTTCAAAAAACAAGGAAAACATAAATTTTTATTTTTTTTTAAGTTTCGATAGAATTTTGCTAGGTATATCTTTGATGCAAAAATTATGACCTTTCGATTTTCATTTTTCAATATGTTAGCAACAAACATGTTAGCAACGATATGGAAGTCACTTTTGACTTCACATTGAAAAAAAGCAAGAAACTGCAAAATGGAAGAGAATATTCTAAAGCGATTAATTTTATATTAAAGTGTAATAAAGGTACTTCTTCCTAACTAATTGCGCGTTGAAATATCTATATTAGTTTTTTATTTAGAAGCTTAAGTACCGGCGCGAACGTACTGGTCGCACGCGTACGATTTTTCGATCATTTTTTATATCTTTCATGAACATGAAATGGTATTATGAATTTGGTTCAATATTTGTAAGTACCAGAAGAAGAAGATATAGACTCACATAAATGTTGGTATCCGGTAAATATATCCCACGGAAATTGATCCCACAAATTAATCCCGCTACAATTCATCCCAAAACAATATGTTTCAATACAAGATCGTACCAAAACAATACATCCCAATCAAATTCATATCTCCACTGATTCAACCCAGTTTTCATAAATTGTTTAGTGGGGAGTCATGATTCAATTATTAAAGGTTTTGTAAGTAGCTTTTTTCTAAAATTTGGCACTCCCACCCACAGGGATGGTTTTTGGAAGCAGAAGAAAAAGGGGAAGAATTCAATCACACTTCCTAAAATGGGAGCTAAATTCTATAAAAACGTGTGGATAATAGTGAATGGTGGTATTTTAAAACAAAAACGAATTTGATTTAATTATTTAATTTAAACAAGCTTATTTACATCGAATATAACCCCCTATTGTTATTAAAAATAAATATTTCTATGTTTATACCAAACTTGCGTACGTCAGATGGCGCATAACTCGAGAATGGACGGTCCACTTTCAGCTTTTTTTTTGTTGTATTTGTTTGCCAGTTGATGGACATGAAGAAGCTATTTGTTTGCGGAAAATATGCAATATTTATTAAACAAAAAAACGGCAAATAAAAAAATTTGGAGCTTACGTTTCTTTCGCGGTTATGGCTCGATTGTTTCGAATTCTTTGATGTCGCACTTTTTATGTTCTGGGGAAAATATTCAACACTGGCTTGCACAGCCGCAGTTGGCGATTGGTGCCGGACGAACTCAGAGCACGCAGCTACTGAACGACTGAGATAGGGAACGTGATCTACATCGTCAAATGAGAAGTGGCGTAATGGGGCTTTCGCACGAGGCGATTTTTCAGGCAACTTTTGCGTTCAACTCCCGCCGGGTTGCACGAAAAAAAATTTGAATGACTAAAAATATCAAAATATAAAAAAATATTAAAATATTCGCCATAAAAAGGCGTTTGTATTGTTCAACTTTGCATTCTACTTTCAGCTAATCGCTTTCAATAAAGTTGGTCGCCAGCCAACATTCGCCTCGTGCGTACGTACACCTTTTAAGTGTGCAATTACATCGCGCCATTGACTAAACCGAGCTGTCGTGTGACGATTGGGCCTATGGATGCGGTTTGGCAATGTTATATTGCGTCAAAATCTCATTCGGAGACACCAGGATTGTGTCGTGGAGTACAATACCTAAATACCTTCGTTGGCTCATTGAACGCTTTACTTTACAGCGACTTGGCAGAATCAAGAGGTCTCCACGAATATCGACAAATACATTTCGGCATTTAAGGGAATTTCGTCTCTTAACATTGAATTTCTGTAGTCCAACGATTCTCACCCATTTTGTCTTGTTGGCGCCAGCGAATGCAGAACAAACATTTCTTCAAATTTAAAAAGTAAAAATTTCACTACTAACAATTTAAAAATGTTCTTAAAACTTGCAAAGAAATTTGGAAAAGAAATATCACTGTTTTTGTTTTTAGGAGTAGGGTGGGAGTGTCATTGATAAAATTAGAGCGAGAGAAAGTTTTTCTTACAAAACCTTTCATTATTGAATCATGGTGGGGAGTGATAGCGTACAAGAATGTGGAGTAGGCTGGGTCGATTTTGTATGGAGGAAAATAAAAGGCATTTGACCGTATTGTATTTGGCCACGAAAGATTAATTTAAAACTTATCTTTAGTCCGCACAATTGAATCAAAGTGTATGTAGTTTAAAAATTAAACTTTGGCTTGTATATCTATGGAATGCATTAATTGTTATAAACCGAACGACATATAAAATGAAGGGTTATTAAATTAAGTACTTCGCGTTCATTTATTATTTTTCAATAAGTCTACAAGTTTTTAAGATATTAAGATAAAACTTACAAAAACTATAATTTTCCCTCATGAATTTTCAATTCTTCATTACTTCAGCAACCAAGTGAGAAATACAAAAAAGTGAGACGAGATTTATTTCATACGTTTTAATGTTCTCGGATGTTTATATAATATTAAAAGGACCATGGACTTGGTCACGCCGATTTGGTCAGTTTTCAAGATCGTGGTGAATGAATTCAAACATGTATTGTCAAAGATGATGAGAAACGCCCATTTTAACTCCATTTATGCACGCTTGAAAATTGGTGGGCAATGGTTTCATTAGTCACCGAAGAAGCACATTTTTCGCGGTTTCTAAATTTGCCGTTATTTGAAAGCAGGGGACGTGCAATAAGTGTTTAGATATACATACATAAATATTTTAGATAATTCCATGACTCTCCAAATGGACGATATTGCTTTGCATTCAACTTGAACGAAAAAAGTCACTCCCTGGCACACTGGTTCTTTCATTTAAAACTTATTTATACAATTGATAGAAATTTTTTTACATAAAAACTGGAGTTCCACTTAAGTTTTTCGATATAACTTTGGTAAATGTTAGTCGATCGGTACGTAATAATTACCAAATTGAAGGCGAGACTTACTGTTACTGATTTAAGATAACAATATGATGAAAATCTTTCAGATTATAAACAAATTATTTTAAAATAAAAAACTGTGGAACAAAATTTTTTGTCATTTTCCTATATTTGCAATTTTTATATTGTATGCATAAACATAAGTAAATTAATTAGTGTTTCTAGAAGTTGTGCCAGTTAAGTGTTTCCATACTCATTCGCATAAACAAAATTTTTCCACGATGATGGAAAGTAATGGCTTTTCTATTAGAGCTACCGAAGTTGTTCCTAAATTTGCAAAAATTCCATACCATAGCTCATATTAAAAAAGATTAGAATATTTGGACCTAAATACAATTCAGAAATATGAATGCTTTACATCTTTTGACTAAAGACCAATGCAGTTATCAACAAAACAATTACAATTTGGTTGAAAAACAGATAAGTTTGAGACTAACGATATCTGACTTTATCTTTTGAGTTAACCGATTCATTATCTAATAATATGCACCAAACCTTTTTTCTGAACTCAGAATTGTTAGCAAGAATTGGTCTTATTCGACTAGTGTGCTGTGAGTCACTTGGCGTTCGATGCGCGGGCTCTTACAATTAAAATAAAAGACTAATATTTTGCAGGCTTCTTGTTGACTTCATGATACAATATATTTTCACTATTACCAAGGGAATTGATAAAAATAAAATTTTCCACCCGCCCTAATGTGGAGGTCGGGTTGCAATTAATAAGAGTGACATAAGTTAAGAGAAGGGTGATATTAGAGAAGGGCCGAGAACGTAGTGTATATAAAATGTAAACTGTTAAAGAGGACTTCACCGTAATCGTTCTTTTTATTTTACAATAAAAACCACGAGCACATTATGTTGTTATTTTTTTCATTATCTTATTTTGAATGCAATCTTGCGATTTAAAAATCTAATTCTAAAGAATTTTCTTCCCAAGTAAAACCTTTTTTAATATCTTGGTCCAAATTTACATTTAAATTTCTCGTCAAATTTTGCAAAAAATTTGGCTTTGTTGTTAGCGTACCACCATTAACTTCAACAAATTTTGAATTGAAAGTTTCCAATTTATGCACCATTGTAAACAATTAACATAAATATAATTCTGATCACTTTCTTCATGCGTTCTGAAACCTAGTTCCTCATCCCTATTTTCAAAATTATGTAGCCGGCAAAATGTCCAGGTTCATCATATTCCACATCTTTGAGTGGACTGATGAAATCTTGATAAAAAAGATTACTTCTAGTGATCAGGTAGCATGAATTTGATTAAGTGTCATAGTTTTATTAAAAGTCAAATGATTAACAACAACAACGAATGTCATTAAGTGGACCTACCTTCTTTTTTGTATCATAGGCCAGAGCTGCTCACTCCATAAGCACTTGTACCACATTTGTTTTTGTTTTGCCCTGAGGTATAGGCACATATACAAATTGACACTTTAAATGTCATCGCCCTCCCGTATGCCCTGACATATAAACACAATTCATATGAAAGTGCCTGAGTTTCATATGGAAGTGCAAAGCAAACGCCCTCGCATATGATTGTATGTATTTCAGAAAACCTCAAATGTATTTCAGAAAAGGGCAAATATATTTCAGAGAAGCTCAAATGTATTTCAGAAAAGGTCAAATGTATTTCAGAAAAAGCCAAATAAAATTCAGAAAAACACAATTGTATTTCAGAAAAGTTTAAATTTTTTCTGAAAAACGCAGATGTATTTCAGAAAAGTGCAAATGTATTTCAGTAAAGCACAAATGTATTTCAGAAAAATATTTTTAGATTACAGTTATGCTTTTCTGAAATACATTTGCGCTTTTCTGAAATACATTTGCGTTTTTCTGAAAATCATTTGATTTTTCTGAAATAAAATTGTGTTTTTCTAAATTTCATTTGGATTTTTCTGAAATACATTTGGCGTTTTCTGAAATACATTTGAGCTTATCTGATATACATTTGACCTTTTCTGAAATACATTTGACCTTTTCTGAAATACATTTGAGTTTTTCTGAAATTCATTTGGCCTATTCTGAAATTCACTTGGCCTTTTCTGAAATTCACTTGGCCTTTTCTGAAATACATTTGTGTTTGTCGGAAATACTGTTTGGAAAAGGTGTAGTTGGACGCAGTGCTAGAAGCTACCCCCTTGTCAGCGGTTTCTCTGTAAGCTTTTTCTGGTGGGGTGCCACATAAGTGAACACCCCAACAAACCCTTGCTAGAGGAGGAGCCTCCGCATAGGCACGTCAGTGGGCACCTATTCATATACATGGACGCGGCCCAGACATACATAGACCAACTACTGACCGGATTTTTGTGGAATATTTTGGTCCTGAAAAATCCTTGTAAATATAACTTCTAGAACTCTTTTGGAAAACTTGAGTCAAAATGATCTCTAAATAAGCACAATTTCAGGGGCGGCCTGCACAAATTAAGTTCCAAAAATTAAAAATATGTGTTCCTACTAACTTAAAAATCAGAAGCTTAGTAGGCCGATATCTCGAAAAAATTAACCGACAGAACAAAACTGGGAATGCAGTTTATCTACATTTGAATACTACTTCATAGCCGTATATGTATATCTCTTTTTTGGTAAATTTCAAAAGTAAAAAAAAATACGTAGTGTTATAATACTTAACCTATGACTAATCTTAATATATTTCTATATAAATACAAGATTCTTCTTCAAAACCCATTGTGAAGATCCGGATAGTCCAGTGATACAGGAAGAGATTGTAAATGACAGTGATATTTTGCCCCTTTTTGAAGGAAAAGTGATGGGTCTAGTAAAGCCATCCGATTAGATTTAAGCTAAATTATAGCAAATCACATGGACTAGCCTAGCGGGATTAAATAAGAATTGCAACGAAAATAAAAAATAGAAGTAATGAAATAAAATGTTAAATTTAAATGTGTATTTAGTGTTAAGTGATAATTGATGGATTACACAAGAATCAAGTTTTGTAAAAATATTATTTTTGAATTTTGATAAACGCAAAATAACTATGTACATAGATATTTCAATTTATGTATTTTTATAAAAACGTATTTCTATTACTTTGTTCTTCTTCTTCCAATGAAACTACGAATTGTCATTTTAAATTACTTATCGAAGTGCGCAACGCACTGTTTATAAAAAATCACAAACGTAAAATCAAACAATTGTCAATGGAAATGTGCTTTTATGGACTGCCTGCAATATATTTTGCTTACATACATTAGATATGCTGCTTTGATTGCAGTGTCGAATATCGATAACGATGACGAAAATCAAAAGTATGTTAATAGGAGTTTACTTGTAGTAGTGTTTTTATTAAATTATGTATATTATCTAACACTTACATATTTGTAACGTTTTATTCAATGGATTGTATTTTTAAGTTTTAAAAAAGATGCATATCGTCGTTTAAAGTACAAAACCGCGTATCGTCATTCTGCAAAACCGCGTAACTGACATTTGCTGCCAAAAATTGGATTTGCTCACACAAGCTCTTGGCTCAATCCTCATCCATTCGTCTTGAAATATACTAGCCATATTGCTTTATAAAAAAGAACCATTTTGAAATATGAGTGTTTTTACTCTAGAAAATAATTTATGCAACCTCACATACGTGGTTTTGCATTTTGTTGATACGCGGTTTTTTACTTTAAACGACGATATGTATGTACATATGTGCAGATTAGACCGTTCGCTATTTCAACTTTTTTTTTTAATATACAGTTTGCCAGGCGGATAAAGATGTCTTGGTCTAAAAATAAGCTGTGCAAAATTTTATTCGAATATGATAACTCTAAGTACTTGAGCGTTGCATTTAAAATTTAGAAAACCATATGCAGTCAGGGAAAATAATGTTTAAACAAATAGTTGAAAATCGTGCATTTTATAGTCATTTGCTATGTGATATAACTCACTGAATATGAGGTTGAATATGGTTGAATATGGTGAAGAGTTTGCGAAATCACCGTTTTTTTTTTTTAATTGAGGAAACAGCATTCTAAATCCTTTTCAAAAATATCCAGTTCTTATTCTCACATCGCAAAAAGCTCTCCACCAGATTAAAGGTCTTCGAAATCCCTATGAACCTGCTATACAATGTTTTGCAATCCAATTATCATTTTAAGTGATCTGCAAATTTGTGGTGAAATCGGACACAATTTTAAGTCGCGAATCACACCTAAAAGCTGCAAGCTTTTGTTCTTATTTTTATGCTTTATTAAAGCTTATTTAATTTCAAAGTAATAGATCCAATTATTTTGCAAATCGATTTGAAAATAGACAAGTAATTTTTAGCAAAAAACCGACTTCAACTCTCATATAAAAATATATATATATATATTTTATGATCCACTGATGGGATCTTAACCAGATTAGTATGGGACCACCTCTGCGACACTACCTTTCCGATGCAAAAAGAATTATTGAAATCGGTTGACGTGGTGCAAAGTTATGCGGTAACATACATAAAAAATAAAAATATTCTGACGAACTGATAACATCCCCCTTTTTTGGAAGTCGGTTAAATAGTTATAGCAAATTTAGTAAATGATATTGGATTCAAGCGACGTATCGATACTGTACAGCACATTTGATCGTAAAATCATTTAAAATATCATTTCCATTGACATGATTATTAAGGTGCCGGGAATTTTTTAGCATTCTAGGAGAACAAATACTCCACATTGAAAATCTGTTTTACATTCTTTTTTAACACATATGTAAATAAAGAATAAGTTAACATAATTCCATGCACTACGTACATATTACCGTTGATTTTTGCAATTTTTTTTTTGTGGACAGTGTTGTTCATTTTCTTCCATACAAAAAAAAGTTCGAACATACATAGAGAATGAGTGGCGCCGTAAAATAAAAATGCCAAAAATCAACGCACCTTATTATACTAAAATTGCATGGGCTATAAAACTGCGTACCCAAAACCTTAATTCTTAAAAAAAGTGGAAAATTTTGATAAAAATTCGCTGAATTTTTATAATTCTGCACAAAGTTGAAAATGTGAATTTTTATGGCGTTTTTTATTGAATGAACAGTATTTTTATAAGAAAATAATTGAAATTAAATAATAGGAGTCTTCATATAAGGTAATAAAGGTATAAATTGCTTAAATTGATCAGTTTATCCGCATTCTTTCGTGAACGCACCTTGGTAAATAATTGCATAAAATTGTTTATTACTTAACTTATATGGCTAGTTACGTTTTATTCTTACCTCGTCCATTGTGTTCATTTGTTTTAATGTGTTCGTAGCAAAAGCGCCCACCTCGGAACCTGTAAGGGTTAAATTTTTCTGAAATTTATAAATTTATCCAGCAAAGTCGTTTGATAAAGTGATACACTTTGGTTAAAGAGATTTCCATACAAAGTGTGACAGTTCATTTATCAACCTAATCAATTTATCATTTTATCAAGTCTATCAACAGTTTATCACTTTTGATGAAGACCCCTAATATAAAAATTACAATTAGTTACTATGTGGCGCTCTTATAATTATCCAACGCAGTGTAGTAATGTCAATACTAATGGGCAAAAAAAAATTAAAACTGCTTGAGCTATAAATGCTGAATTTTTATAATATTTGCACAAAAGTTTGTATGGTGTTTGATATAGAATGAACTATATTTTTATAAGAAAATAATTAATATTAAATAGTATAAAAATAAAAAGTCAAAATTTGTTAATATGTGGCGGTCTTATAATTATGCAACGCAGTGTCATTAGTCTTTACTAATGGGCAAAGAAAAATAGCGACCCTGGTTATGCATCTCCACAGGCAACCGCTTTTTCTCGATCATGTTATTAGAGCAGTGGTGCACAGCGTCGACTGAACTACCAATACCAGCGCAACATTTTTTTCTTAGTATGTGTACATTAGCGAACGCAACCCTGCAGGAAATGTATCAAACTATAAGCTAACTTCAAGTTGATTAGGAAGGAGCTAAAAGTCACTTATTATCTGTATATTTTCTTTGACGAAAGCTAACTATATTTCAATGGCGATGGCCGCGAAATAGTCAAGGGTGGTTTACCTCTGCATTAGATGTAGTCAAGGGTGGTTACCTCTGCATTTGAGGTAACTAACCTGTAACTAACTACTTTTGGACATAAAATATCAATAGGAAAAACAAAATATTTTTTTATTTTTTATTTTTTTTTATTTACTTCATTTATTTTATTACATTTCATATTTGTTTCCATATTCTGCTGTAGGTGGTCCCATATTCGAACTCCGTCAGACACAACTTTAAAATGATAATATGAAATTTCGATCTTCCTTTTATTTGTCCTCAATTCGAAAAAGTACTTGCGAAGTGCAGGATATTTAAATAGAAACGCGTTTAAAGAAAACAATCTCCATCATTACTCCTGCATTACTTGTCAACTAGTTTCAAGTTAGCTTTTTGTAGCTAATTACAAGTTATATATTTTATAGAAATCACGCAAAAAAGCTAACTACACGTGGGTTATTTTTTATCAATTGATAATTTTTTTCTGCAGGGAAACTAATTCGCTGCTAGCATCGCAAAAGTTCGCTACCTGCGCACACACGACTTGTATGTGAAAGCCGAGTAGCTCCCGGAGACTCCCGTGTGCATCACTCACTTAGGTCTCTTTTTATGCGGTGCACGTGTTCCTCAGAAAGCCGCATTAAAAAAAATTCGCATAAAAAAGTTCTTTACTTTCATACAAAAACAGGGGATGCGTTCCAGCATTTTCGAAAACCGCATAAATTCAGATACTCCATGTAAAAAATTCTAAAAATCCGCATAAAAAATTCAGTGAGGCATTATTAAGCAAAAAAACTATTTATTTCTTCACTTCAACACTTATTATTCCATGTAAAACTGAACATTAATGAAATGGATAAAATTTTATCTGTATTTTAACCAAAAATAAATAAAAATACCACAACAAATACATGAATTATGTAATAATACAAAGACAAATTATTTATCAGAAGCATTGCCTCTTACACACTGAAAAAAAGTAATAAAAACTCTCAAAAAAACAAAATCTTTACTGCGAAATAATGGTTTGAAAAATCGCATAAATTCAAATCCGCATAAAAAAAACGCATAAAAAGAGACCTAAGTGTATTAGACAATATGTATTGTATTGTCAATGGAGACAGCATATTGGTCATGGAAAGCAATATATCTTGATAAATATTACCAGCCATGAACTGTCAGTTAATTTCACAACCGCATTTTCATTTTCGCGAAAACTTAGCGGCATTGGATTTTTTAGTATGCTAGAAAAATTGAGCTAATTTCTGTTGGATTACACAGGCCTGCAAATCAAATTTTTCCGCTTTCCAATAATTATGTTTTTTCAATATCTAGGTATGTTAATTTAAAATCATAGTTGTGAAAAATTCATTAATTTTTTAATGCATTAATGGTATTTAAAGCAATAATGTTAATGTAAAAAATTAATGCATTAATTTATGAAATCTAATGCAAATGAATATTTCAATGCATGCAACGCAGAGTGCTTTTGTAGATTTTTATGTTGATTTTTGATGCATACTGATTACATATATTAAGTATGAGCCAAAAACGGACAGATAGCCAGTTTAGCAGCGCATGTACACGACTGAGGACCTACTCTGATCTAAATCAATCAATAAACCGTTTTTTAGCTCCATTTGGCAATGTGATTTTACCTATTTAACGACAAATGCCATTGAACTTGACATAGTGAAAACCAGCCTTAACGTCCGTCACTATCTTTTGACCTTTTTACTTCAAAATAAAATTAGTTAATGGGTTTTTAATGCTTGTTATAATTTTAATGCAATAAATTATTGCAATAGCATTCATTTAATCATTTTAATGTTAATAAAAAAAACATCATTAGCATTATTTCTTCGGAATTAATGCATTGAAATTTTCATTTACATTAAATATCAAAAATTAATGCATTAATCTTTTTCATTTACATTAAAATGCTATGCATTAAAAAATTTAATGCATTTTTACAACTCTGTTTAAAATACATCATTGGTTCTTTTCTAACGTGTCGAGATTTATTTCTATTGATGACAGGTACTTATGTACATGTTAGAACTTTTAGCAATTTGCATGAAAAGCCAAAAATTAATTAATTTAGAATATAATTTTTACTTAAAACTAATAGTATCAGTAATAATACTCATAGAGAGTTTACGAAGTTAACGCTAGCAATGTACGGTAATGCTAAGAAAAATTATTAAAAAAATTTCTCGGAAAATTTTCGTAATGAAATTTTTTATTATTTTTTTACGTACCCAAATCGCTAATTAGTTTTTTAAGGGGAAAACCACACAGGCTTGTGTTATTTTTGATTATGTACTTGGATGTGAAATAACACATTTTCTAAAATTTTTTACGCATATTTGCTCTCCAGCGAAACCAACATACTTATTTTAAGACATCTTACAAAATCTTTTATCAAGCTAAAAAATCCTCATACACAAATATTGCCGCTGATAAAATTTATACATATCTGGCAAACAAAACAAACCGCTTTCGGCGTTGTGCCATCTTCAGTAGTTTCAGTTCTGTATGTTCATCCTCAGGTAGAAATTAGCTGCTCACCTCTTTTTGATTAATTGCACTGGTCTACAAATTTCAACTTTTTTTCTGCGAATAAGACGGGACCTGGTGTTTCTGAACGGATTTTTCGTGCTGAATACGAATCCGGGGTCAAAAATGTCCCATCACGTCACGTTTTCGAGAAAAAAGGGGTTGAAACCCCTAAAAACAGCGTTTTTGGCCATTTTCGAAAAATTATAGAGCTGAACCCTGACGTGGTACAAATTTTGCATATATCAGAAATTAAAGGCTAAACCGTGCCCTTTCGAATGAGCCCTATGCCGAATTGATCGCGTGCACCCTTAAAGCAGGGGGTGTATTTGTGTTTAGGGGTGCAGGAAAAATTGATCACAGAAAGAATTTAATCTTAAACGATCATAGAAAATTAATAATGCCAAGGTTTTAACTATATTAAAAGTCGCTGATTACGAATCTGCAGTTAGATTTTAAAAATTTGACGGGTCGAATATTTTTATTGAAATGTTTTACTGAAATTCGCTAAATAAAAATTTTTAAGTCCGCCATATTGGATCCGCCATTTTGAATTTTTAAAATCTAACTTCAGATTCGTAATCAGCGACTCTTAATGTAGTTAAGACCTTAGCATCATTCATTTTATATGGTCGTTTAAGATGAAATTCTTTCTGCGATCAATTTTCCCTGGACTCCTAGACACAAATACACCCCCTGGTGTAAGGGTGCATGCGATTAATTCGGCATAGGGCTCATTCGAAAGGGCACGATTTAGCCTTTAATTTCTGACATATACAAAGTTTGTAGCACGTCAGGGTTCAGCTCTACAATTTTTCGAAAATGTCCAAAAACGCTGTTTTTAGGGGTTTCAACCCCTTTTTTCTCGAAAACGTGACGTGATGGGAAGTTTTGGACCCCAGATTCGTGTTCAGCACGAAAAATCCGTTCGGAAACACCAGGTCCCGTCTTATTCGCAAAACCCTTGTAGACCAGTGTTGTTGCATGGATTCACAGGCAGGTAAAAATTAGTTATTTTCTTTCTCATTGTTTCTGTAGTTTTGACCTGCATTTCATTGTTTATGGTAGTTGCAGGGTTTCTGTTTTGTTTTGCGTATAGTAGCCTGAGTGGTTCGAATAATATATCAGATGCGGTGTTTATTTGCTCATTTATTATTTTTCCGACGAACGTCCGTTGTTTGTATATCTCCATATTCTCTAGTACGTTTAGGCGTTGTCCTTTGTGCTGTACATGGAGAACTTTGGCTGTCTTTCCTATTTTCATTGGCGTACAATGGTTTTCTGCCATATGGTTTGCGATTAAAAAAAATTTGCATCGATAACTTAAAGTTGTGATACATAATGGCTAGAGGCGTCGCACTATAGGCAAACCACGAGTTTTTGTTTCAAAATCGTAGATCTTCGCTTAGAAAAGAGATAATGAAATGAATTTCTTTTTATCGTGAAGATAAATGATCATATAATATAGGAAAACTATAGAGAAGTTACAACAACAATAACTTAACCCTCAAAATACCGTTCAAAATGTCACTTTTTTTAATTTTGGATTTTGGCTCCCATTCCACTAGAAGACACTATATTTAATACACCATTAGCACTGTTTCTGAAAGATTTCTGTTTTTTTTATCTCAAGACTCGATTCTTGGGACATTGGATGCTGTACCCGAGTGGCCAGATTGGAAAAAGAAAAAGCTATCTTTAAACTCTAATAACTCGTAAACTATCAGCTTTCACAAAAACATTTATATAACAAAAATGGTTATACTGGTCGATTAACTTACGCGTGCAGCATTTAACCCTTTAATGCAGAGTCTGTCATATATGAAACGCTTTTTACCCCTTTCAAAGCAGAGGCAAAATGGTTCTCAATATGTTTTCAACGTACTTTTTATTTATTTTTATTTTTTTTTTATTATTACTTTACTATGGAAACATTTTCTGCGGTTAATATCTATGTCAACATGAGAAAAAGCACGTTCAAAAGCATATTGAGAACCTTTTTCCTCTGCCTTGAAAGGGTTAAAAAGCGTTTCATATATGACAGACTCTGCATTAAAGGGTTAAATGCTGCATTCCATTATCTCTTTCTAAGCGAAGATCTACGATTTTGAAAAAAACTCGTGTTTTGCCTATAGTGCGTCGCCTGTGGGCATTCTTTCATATACATATGTATGTATGTGGCATTTCTACCGTTATATATTTTTTGTGTACTCGGTTATTCCATGGGGAATTCATGCTTTATTTCAATTTAAAAAATTAGATTACTACACCATTTTAATTAATTAGTGTGTAGTCCAGTTTTGTTTTGTAGAAGTTTTGTTAGTATACAATTCAGTTTTTACACATTGAATATATCTGCATATTTATATATTTACGCGTATCTATTTACATTTATTTATGTACAAGTCTACAAAATCTTATTACTTATAAAGCGATTTTTAATCTTCGTTGCTTAACACACATTTTTTCAATTACTTCTTGTGTTGTAATCGGCACATCATAATGTACCGCTAACATCGTTAAACCATTCAGCCGCTCCTTAATTGTATAAAAAGAAGGGACAAATAAGATCGCATATTCAACAATTGAGTAGTCCATTTGCAAAGTGCGCTATGTAAATTTTTTTTAGATTTTTAGTTTTTGGTGGGTTTCATGTCCACTAACAGCAGAGTGAAAAATTTTTCTATATTCTGAAAAAAATAGCATGAAATGTTAACTACTCTTGCAAAAGTCGCTATAATAGTTATTTATACACTTTCAAATGTCTCCTCTTCGTATGAACTTAGAAAACTGCAAGAAAATGTGGTAGTTTCGGTGCCTAGTGGAAGAGGTCGCAAAAAAGAAGCAAACCAATCTTCCTAGAGGAGAGAACGCGAAAAGCTAGCTATGTAAAAGTTAGTTTCAAAACTTGCAATATTAAATTTTTAAATATAAAATTTTCAGGTAATAAAAAAGATACAGTTCGGATGTTACTTGTTGTCGTAGACGTTTTTTTTTTAATTTATGGTTTACTTTTATAAAATCACATAACGCTGTTTGCAAGTGGACTACTCGTGTATTCATTAAAAGATAATTTGTCATCCGTCTGAAATAAAAAAAAAATTTTAAATCAGAAGGATAAAATAGTACCTATTGTGTTATTAATTCAAAAGTAAATAATTGTAGTTCAAAGACGAAGGGGGAGAAGGGATGTATCCCCCCATATCCCCCCTGGCTACGCCACTGTATATGGGCAATTCTTACAAACTTCGAATTTTTTTGTAATAATTTTTTTCTTAAATGGAGAGCACGTGTCTGAAATTTTTAGTATACGTTCCTTCAGCTGCTGGAATACAAAATCCAACGTGGTGCAACTTTTTAAAACAACGCCCATACATTTTTAACTTTTTTATGCGTTTTTTTCGGAAGTGGAAAGCTTCTTTAAACAAAATTTTGGTATTCAGTTTTGTAGCCTATCAAATTTTAATATAACAAAGTACAAATTTTAGGTATCTAGGACTAACCACTGATTTGTAGCATTTTTTTTTTTTTGATGACGGTGCTCCGCATTTTTTTGCATATAAAAAAAATTGTCGAACATAAATTGCCAAAAATCAACGGTAAGTCCTAGCATCTACAGCCCAAGCTCTTTCATTTGACACCTCATTTTCGATAATCGAACGGTGCAGATCTGTTGACTTGGACAAAAAATTTCTTTGGGGATTATACTATTTATATATATTTGGGGTATTCACAACCGTGTCGTAGTGTCGTATTGTTGTATGTCGTAAACTTTAAACGCCTAAAAAATATTTTAAGGGGGTTCGCTAACTACCATCAAAGTTATATTATGAATTTTCGCAGTGTTAAAAAATAGTTGGTTGTGGTTTCAAGTTCTCTAAACATTTATTTAAGCTTTTAAAGTTTAGTACATACAACAATACGACACTTACGACATCGTTGTGAATCCCTCAATTGTTTTTTTTTTTGGGGTTTATCTTATTTCTTTTTCGCTCTCTAACTTTTTAATGAACAAACAGTGGTGCACGAGGATCATAGTCCAATAGTATATTGTACAATAGAGCACACACGTAACTGGCTAAATTTTCCAATAAAAAACCATGCATCCTCACTTTTGTGCACGCGTCGTAACCTTTTAAATAAGTTGTTTTTTAACTATCTTCTAATGAGAACACTATACAAGTTGTCCGATAACAGTTTTAGGTACGCACCAGCCACAGTATACTACAAAAGCCACGAGTATCAGAATTTCAAAAAAGGAGTCACGCCACTTTGACTCTTAGTAACTTCTTTTTTATTACAAGTGCATAATTCTAACGGGTTGCATTCGATTCTCGTCTCGAACTACTACCAGATCATTATAGACTCAAACATGAGCAATCAACGCACCAAATTTTGCAACGTAAAAATAAAAAAAATAATGGGAGAGTAAAGCTGGGATCACACGATTTGTACATTTGGCTAAAAATTTGTCAATTTCATAGACAAATCATGTGAATGCTAAATTTCATTTGTCATTTATAAGAAAAGCCAAATATTTGCCTTCTTGTGACAAATCAAAAACAACCCTGGTGGTCAAATCGTATGAACGCAATGCTGCTACATAAGCCAAATAAAAATTACGGAAATGACCAAATATTTGATTTGCTACTTGATGACAAATGCCAGTTACAAATGTCCAAATATTGTTGAGCGGTATTGCCATTTTGTTAAATTGTTCGTGCTTGTGGAGCTTTGCATTTTCCAATTTTGGTTAAATTTTAATATTTAGGGCCTTATTCTGTATCACGAACGATAGGCAAAACGAACGATTCGTCTGCAGACGACAACCTCTCTGATTGCGATTTTAACTCTATCGGTCGTCTTCCTCTTACTTTTCATACATTACGTTGCAATGGTCGGTAGCGTTTAAACAGGTTAAAATGATGCCGCCGGACTAATTTTTGAAGCATTCCTCTGCAGACGAATCGTTCGTGTTGCCTATCGTTCGTGATACAGAATAAGGCTGTTAATTTAATATTCAATTGTTCAAAGTGAACATTTGAAAATATGTACACATACGTATTCGGCACTAGCTGAGTGTGCGGAGAAGCGTGCGACTATTTGTAAGCTTTCATGAGGTCCCAGGTTCGTATGCCGGCAGCCGAATATATTGCTGAATATAATTAACTATGAAAAGGCAAATATGAAGTTCAGAATGTAAATTTACAGAAAAACAACCGGAAAATTATTCGTTTCACAACCATTCGTGGCACTTTTCTATTCACCTTTCTTTCAGTTTTCGGATCCATTTCCGGATGTTTTGCTGGCTATACACATATACATACAAACGTATACAGATTATTAATGACGATCGAAATTACACTGTGTGACCAAAAAAAATATTTGCGTACTTTTTTCGAGGTTCACACGTGTTTTAGGTCTAACCAAGCAGACAATTCTGCACACTCAGAATTTTAAATACACCATCAAAATTTGGGCTTAAGGTCAAAACCCGCGTTGTGCATAGGGTGAAGCATATGTATACTTCCTCGTAACTTTATTCCTGTCTAATTGTCCCCGGTTAATTCATTTCTCCGCTTATTTGAACTAGCTTATCGGTAAAAAAATATTGCATTATAAATCCGTGTAAATTTTCCCGCATAATTGAACCCGGTTCATTGGTTTCCCCGTATAACTGGTTAAAAACATTGGCATTGAAAAGAGATATACCTTCAATTTTCCCCCGTTAATTGTTTCTTACGTTTATTCTATTTTTTTATAACAATTATTTCTAAAAATGTGGGGACAAGTATACATACTCACGTATGAAATATAAATTTTTTTATTCATTTCTTTTTTCGTTTAAAGTTTAAATTTAAAATGCTTACATGCATTGATTAGGTTGTCTAATTCAGCGGAATTTCTGTAATTGAACGAGCTGTTTAATTAAACGAGTAGCGGTTAATTGAACCAAAAATTTAGAAATTTTTGAAGTGCAATTAAGCGGGGAATACTGTTTACATATGTATGGGATTTAAGATAAGACATTCCGCTGCTTACAACAATGTATAAATTGTTAATTTATCTTAAGAAATGGCGGAGGAATCTTACAGAGTATACGCAAAATTTGAACTTTTTACATTTTAAATTACGCCTTGTCCGACAATTTTGTTTACTATTATATTTATCGAAAATTTTCCTTCCTTTTTATGAGAAATATTATTGCCTATTTTTATAGGTTATAGTCATAAAATATGGTTTTGTAGATTTAACTTACTTATGCATGTTAAAAGTCCTAAATATACATATTTTAAAGGAACAAAATAAAACTTATTTTCCATTTATTTATGAATGATGGTGTGAAAAGAAATTTTGTCTTGCATCATGCTATGTTTTATACAATAGTAACTGTGCAAAGGCAGTGGCTAGCCAAAGGCAGCACTGACGCAAAGTGATATTGTCGTTATCTCAACTTCGACACGTTTGTGGCACGGATTAGGCTTGATTAATTGGGCCAACAATTTTAGGGAATTACTTTTTCAACAAAGGTCACCATTTCAAGGGGTAGCATCCGCAAATTTCCGATTTTCAAAAATAAGGGGACTTTCTGCACATATCTGTGGACATAAGCAATAACCGCCTAAGTCGAAAAACCTGAATTCGAGAAAATTTGCTATAAACATTGGATGTAATGTTAACCTTATGAGGAAAACAAAATATGTTCGTGTCAATGTTATTGTGGCTTGTTAACATTTTATTTTTAATATTTTTA
>NW_023458555.1:76997549-77026066 GCF_013731165.1 Rhagoletis pomonella | reverse complement strand
TGTCAATGTTATTGTGGCTTGTTAACATTTTATTTTTAATATTTTTATTGAGCTTTGTACCACGATTGTTTATTAGGAAAAATTGAATCGTCTATAACTTTTTAATTAGCCTAGGTGGCGACATGGGGATTTCACATACACATGGAATAGTAGTTGCAGAATACGATATATAACTAAATTTTTTCTTAAGTCGACTTAGGCGGTTATTGCTTATGACCATATATATATATTTACTAGTGAACAAAATAGCCGGACAAGACGTCATTTAAAATAAAAAAATAACATTTTTCAAATATTCTGTAATATTCCTCCCCCATTTCTCAAGATAAATTAACCATTTATACATTGTTGTAAACAACGAAATGTTTTCTCTTAAAAGGCATATAAACGTATTTTTCATCAGGTAAACAGAAATAAAGTTACGAGCAAGTATATGCTTTAACCTATGACAACCGCGTTTTTTACCTTAAGCCGAGGTTTTGATTGTGTATTTAAAATTCTGAGTACCTACGCCTATTTATTATTTTTGTTTATTTCACTTCAAATCTAACGAAATCATAAATGCAAAAGTATGGTTGACACCAGATCAGCTGTTTAAGTATTTATGACCAAATGGTTAAATCGTGTGAATGAATGTGGACAATATTTGTCACTTTACTGCTGTGTGCAAATGTGTGCCAAATTATTTGAATCTTTATCAGCCAAATCGTCTGATCGCAAAACAAATCATTTGTACATCGCTATCCAAATGCGCAAATTTGGACAAATCCAAATTTGGCATTTTGTGTACAAATGTACAAATCGTGTGATCCCTGCTTAACACTTCTATTTGTGAAAATTACCTAATTTTATTTATGAATTATATGCATATTTGGCTAGAAAATATGTACGGCGGTCTGTTTTTCTTTTGGATTTACGTTATCTACACAATATATGTAACCTGATTAAGGTTAATAAACCAGCGAAAATTATGTGTCCGAATAAAAACTGTCGAGTCATGCGAAAGTTCGAACTAATTGAGAATTGTCAATATACTTCGAAATTAAATAAGCTTTAATATAGCATAAAAATAAGAACAAAAAGTTTGCCGCTTTTAGGTGTAATTCACAGTAGAATATCGATGCGACTTAAAATTGTGTCCGATTTCACCCATAAATTTGCAGATAACTCTTAAACTGATAATTTGATTGTAAAACATTGTATAGCAAGTTCATAGGGCTTTCGAAGGCCTTTAATCTAGTGGAGAGCTTTTTGCGATGTGAGAATCAGAACCCGATATTTTTGGAAAAAATTGAAAATGCTGTTTTTTCGATTTGAAAAAACGATAATTTCGCAAACTCTTAAAACCTATTCAACTTTTTTTATTTTGGCCTCATATTCAGATTCTGTGAGTTATACTACATAGCAAATGACTATAAAATGCACGATTTTCAATTATTTTGTTAAAAACTTTTTTTCCATGAATGCATATGGTTTTCTAAATTTGGCACAGCTTATTTTTTAGACCAAACGACATCTTTTTCCGCCTGGTAAAACAATTTTTTTTTTCAACGAACGGTCTAGTGCATGTCATTCGCTTAATATTGAAAGGCCCCTTCTATCATTATTAGGCGTGTTTTATTTGACCAGAGCTTTAAGCTATTAGAATATTTGGTAAGGAAGACCTAGCCAACATAATTATATTGGCTTATCAAACGCTATATTGGCTTGTACAGTTGTATATTGAACTATAGACATTGACATTCAATATCAGTATGCTTTCTGCTTCAGCTAATCAGAAAGGGGTAAACGCTTGCACTTTACAGTACAACGTTAAAAAATCGATATTCATAAAAATATTTAAAATTATCAAAAATATCAAAATTTTATGAATGTCTGTTTGGCACAAAAGAAACCAATGCGATAATTAATTACATATGTCCCATCATGCATACGAACTAAGCATTTGTAAGTCTGTTTGAAGATCATGTGCCTTAATATCTTGAATTAGACATTGGCACAAAAATAATCGAAACAAAAGGACTTAGTTTTGAATTTTATTTTATTTTCAGTCAAACAACTGTCAAAATTAGGCCTACATATGAAATGAGCTAATTGGTTTTATTTTAAAAACTCAAGTTCTTCAGTTAAGATTTTCTTCATTACATTGGATTTACATACATAAAAAACGAATTTATTGATGTAGTTTTTATTTTAAAAGTCTTTAGTGAGTGATCTACCGGCTTTTATTCACAGCTGAATTTGGAAAGAACATGAGTTAGGGCCTTTCTATATTAGGGTAACGATATATGCATTTGTCATAAAGCGTACATGTGTATTAGATCACGGCAAAAAAATAAAAATTGTGCAATGCGACCGCAATCTGACTCAGATTTTAGTATTTGGTATAGTAATGATCCTCCATGAATCACCCCTCTACTATAATTCTAAGAGATCGCGCATCGAGTGCTTATTTTTCCCATAGGAAAACACGTCAAAAAGTGAGTTATTATCTTTACATTGCCTTTTAAGTATTATACATGGTCTAAGTCTTTTTCTAAATTATTCTTTATTAATCGCTTGCTCTGTATGGGTCAAATCTAGGAATTACAAAAAAAAATATAAAAAAATTGGAATTTAGAGAATCTAAGACTGTATAAAACTTAAATGGCATGTAATCAATGTATTCTTATAGTTTCGGACGTTTTTATTGTTCCTAGAAAATTATATTGACCTCAAGAGATAATAAGAGAAGGAAGATTTATACACACAGAAAAAAGTCAGCTAAATAAATTTCTCTCAACACATCATTTGGTAACTATAACCAAATAATGTAATTATAACTAAATCATGTGTTGAAGAAAACATATTTAGTTGACGTAAATAAACTCTTTTCTCAGTGTAGAGGATCATTGCTATACCAAACACTAAGCTCTGAGTCATATTGCGGTCGCATTGCAGGATTTCTATTATTTTTACGTGGTCTATTGTGTATTTATGTATAAAAACGCATAAATTAATATATACTTTACACCTGAGTGAGCTTTGCATATAACAGGCACAAGCTTACACTTGCTTGTGTGCTCATATACTACATATGTATGTAAGTATGTAAATACTTCTAAAAATGCGCAATCTATAAATAATTGGAATGCAAGTGCACACACAACAGGACTTAGAGTTAACTTAGTTACATTATTAAGTGTGCGCTATTTAAGATAAGATACATATTCATTAATCGATTAGTTGACAAATGAATATGATACTTACTTGAGTTATAATTAAGAATCAAAGAATAACAATATTTTTTTAAGTTATTTCCAAAAGATATGCCAGGTGTCATCGAAAATGTTGTTAAAAGAATAAAATAAATTAAAATATAATTAAGATCTATATTAAGGAGAAATTATTTTTGTGAACAAAATTCTAAAACTGCAAGAGTAAAGTGGAAATGTTCGACAACAATTGAAACAAGCTAGTGTTCATTTTCTAAAGTACACTGTTGATTTAATGTTTATTATAACGAAGTTTTAATCGAATATAATATTATATTTTAGAAAATTATATAATTTTGTTTATTTTTATTACCATTTTTTACATGTTTTATTCAAGTTACGTAGGATCCTCTGCCGTGGGAACGTTTTGATGTATTTCACTTCGTTCAGTATTAAGCGTAGAACTCGTACATGTACCAGGGATGTGCGATTAATTGATAACTAAAAATTTTGGTTAAGCAAATTCCAGTTGCTCAATTAATTGATCAATCAATAAGTAAATTTACTAGAGTAATTAAACTTTGGATTAATCAAAAAGCATTATACTTGAATAATCGAGCTTTTGATTGATCATACCTTTGAATAAAATGGTTAATCACATATGTACATATATATATAAAGACAGTGCCATTTCGATTCAGTTTGTTTTCTATATCAAACCAAAGAGATAGTCAGCCCTATTCTGCATTTCGACTCGAATCGAAATTTTCTCCATTTGGCAACTTTGGTATTCTGCGTTCCGTTTCCTTTCGATCAATCTTCGAAATTTACGATTATACCTATTCTACATTTCGATCGTAGTTCCGTTTTTCTAAGTTGCAAATTTGTTGACGGAGAACGTTTCAATTGTTATTTTCGTGGGTTTAAATAATAAAATTTTATAAAAAATTTAAGTGAAATATACTGTGCATGATTGTAAAAGTCATCATAAATGAATTTTCTCGATTTCTGTGTTTTCGCGAGCGGTAATACGGGCAATACGAAAAATTGGCTCAAATAATGGCAACCAAAAGGTATATTGCGCGACGTTTTCAAAGTGAAAGTCCAGGCGTTTTTGTTTACATGATCTATAAATAAGACTGTGAAATGCACTGAATAAAATTTATTCTTTTTATATAAAATTAATCGATGTATGCATATAGATACATACATACATAAAATGTGAAGTTACATAAAAAGATGCTTTTATTATTGCACTCGTTTTTACTAACCTTTTAAAAAGATGTGCGTATGTTGTCTCGAATTCGATTTACTATGGAAAGATAAGCTTTGTTGTTCCCCTCCTCCTGACGGCTTTTAAAATGGGATTCGTTTGAGTTCAAATTTTCCACTCTGTAGTAAATGCAAATGTTGTGGACTGCTCTAAACAACGTTTATAATTTCACTGACTTTAAACGATGAGTAATAGAGTACAAGATGAATTCCTTATGACTCTTCACTCATCTAAAAAAGATCAAACATGTCCCTAAATCTCCGCCTTTCAACTTCCGCATCAGCAATCTGGGACTCGTTCTTCTCTTCAAGCAATAACGCCGCGGCTATGGATTTCATTATAATTATGTATCCACTTAAATTTTATTTTTAAATTACAGTGATGCTACGTATATTTAGTTGTTTTAAAATATTTACAAACTTTAACTTCATGTGCTGCTATAGTTTGGTGGCAAATATCTCTTTGTTTTGTTTCGATTTCACACATTCCTAGGCAAACAGCTAATTTCGAAAGATGTTTTCTGTCTTCCTCTTCTTCTTTCGTTTCGATCGTAACGCAGAATACCTAAGTTCGATTCCAGCGGAGCGGAATGCGGGAACGTAATCGAAATGCAGAATAGGGCTGAGTAAAATACATGTTTATGTTTAAACCACACCGTTGTAGTGTTATTGTGGCATCGAATGCTTCGAAAACTACTAAAATAACATAATGACATAATTTTCTTATTTTTAGGGTCAAAAATTGTCCAACACTAAACACTAACAGGCAGAAAGGGAGGATAAAATAAACCGTAAAATAGTAAATTTTCTCAATATTAATTTTTTCGAAAGGAAACGTGTTTTTATTGGCTGCGTTTCTTTATACATTCCGGATAATCCCATTTCACAGCCGGAATAAACAGAATGCGTTTGAAATATACGTCAACATATCATCAGGAACGTTCTAAAGAATAAATAAACAAAAAAGTTTATTCCAAACGTTCAGAATGAATAAAGAAATGCAGCCATTATGTTAAATAGCAAAACATTTGATTTATAAAAAAGAATTATTAGCGAAAATGTTAAAAAACTGCGATTTTTGTGAAAGTATTAGCAAATTTCAGTGCATCTTAAGTTTCTAAAGTGTTGTTTACCTTTACTTGAGAATTGTCAAAATCGGAAAATCCCAAGTAGCGGTTTCTGGAACGTGCCACATTTGTTCGCAACATCGTGATATGATAAAAAGAACAGCGGGCAGCACTCCGCAAGGTTGCATAAATCTTTCAAAATATGTTCGAAAAATATCTTGATATGGACACTGTGAAGAAAAAAAAATTACCAACCCTACGCAATGCTAACCAACTTCAATCTGGCACTTTATTATACTAAAACTATTTTTTTTTTAGATTCTAATTAAAATGTTTGCAATTTAGGTGAAACCTTGCCGATTTTTTAAATTTTTGTACAAAGTTTGATCCAAAACCTGAGATCTTACCACATTTTTTCCAGATTCTTCCACACAATTTTTTATTCAAGTCCGATCACTGCTGAGGATGTAGGATCTGCAATAACACCACAAACAGTTTCTTGTTGTTCTGCTAGCCATTTTAACATTTAAAATGTGCAAATCTATCGCGTAATGCAACTAGTTTATGTTCTGGAAGTTCGAATTCTTTTTAATTCATGGCACACTTTCTCCAAGGCGATGGGAATGCCTCACTGAAGCCCTTACATGCAGTCATTAGAGTTTATTAGATTTTCTGAAGTGTGTCTTTGGGGGTGATCAAATATTTCTAAAACATACGAACTGACTCCCATTTGGCATCAATAAAGTGGGTAGTTATTGTTACATACGATACGACTGCTATTGACGTAGATGAGTCTGTCGTTAAGGCGAACTTGTCCGTTTTTTTTTTAATATATTTGCAAGAGATGTGGCTGCGACAATATACAACTTTTCAGTATGACCTGTAATGGCCTTTCTCCCTGGTGAATTGTAGCCTGGTAGTGCTATGTTTAAAAAATGTTTAAATCCGGATTTTTTTCTATAAAATTCAGAGGAGGCATATCCTGTGCGAACATTTTGTAAAGAGCCTCGTTAATCACCTTTACCGTTTGCGGTTTTTGTGATTTAGTACCCACAAGCTTTGTGTTATGGCAAAGTAAATATACTTGTATCTTAAAAAATTTCTATTTAATATTAAATAATTTTTACCAAAGTTGTGAAAAATTCATTAATTTTTTAATGCCTTAATGGTACTTAAGCAATAATGTTAATGTAAAAATATAATGCATTAATTTTTGAAATTTAATGCAAATAAAAATTGCAATGCATTAATTCTAAAATATATAATACTAATGAAATTTGTTTTCATTAAATTATCCAAACTAATGCTAATGAAGAAATTTTAATGCATTAAAATTTTTAATGATTTTGCTCGTTTGCATTATTAAAAACCATAAATTTTTTTCTTTTGAAATTACTTCGAATAATTACTAATAAATTTCTCAGCTTTATTCTATTATGCTTCTTTGTAGAAAAATTCTTATAAACATTGTTAGATGTTTTATGAAAATACATAAAAGCAATGCATGACGCGCAGCTCAGTGTGTTGTTGCATACCGATTTATATTAGAGGCCAAAAACGGACAAATGGCCAATCTAGCAGTACATGTACACGAATGAAGACCTATTCTGATCCAAATTAATAAATAAACCGTTTTTTAGTTCCATATGACAATCAGCCTTATCATGAGTTTCATTTTCCGCGCACGGGTTCACTTTACACTTTTGGTTTCCATGGTTTTACTATGGGCGGATGACAAATTTTCGAGTGAATTATTTTTCAGGCGAAACTCAGGATAAAGAAGAATGTATTTTTACCTATTTGGGACAAATGCCATTGAATTTGACATAGTGAAAACCAGCCTTAACTTTCTGTACTACCTTTTTTGACCTCAAAATTCTACCTCAAGGTCAACAAAGAATTTTTATTTCAACATAGAATTAGTTAATGGGTTTTTAGTGCATTTTATACCTTTAATGCAATAAATTGTTGCAATAGCATTAATTTAAAAATTTTAATATTAATGGAAAAAAATCATTAGCATTATTTCTTCGAAATTAATGCATTTAAATTTTCATTTACATTAAATTTCAAAAATTAATGAATTCATTTTATACATTAACATTAAAATACTATGCATTATAAAATTATTGCATTTTTCACCACTCTGATTTTTACCCTAATAACAAACGTCTCGGATTTTCAGCAAACTTTTCAATTGTTTCCTCCTGAATCATCTCGCGCTTTTCGGTAAGTAGTTTTCTATGGACGCACATGATGACCAGATTTCTGTGGCCAAAAATGGGGACATTTCTGAAGCTACGAATCCAAGCATACAATTTGGTTTTTAGAATAAAAAGGCTTAATACAGTTTTATTTAAAACAGAACAAAGAGAAAAAATTAAATTTTTTTTTAATATCCTCCTATCTATCAAAAACACATGTAAATCAAAATTTCAAAATTTGGAGAACATTTATAAAAATTCGATGAATTTGACGAATGTTCGAAACATTTTAATAAGATTTTCTACAATTGTTTGAGTATGCGTTTTGAAACCCATTAAATTTTAGTATAATAAAGTGCAAGTTGGAAGAAGCTTGGACTTACCGTTGATTTTTGACAATTTTTTGTTCGCGCATTTTCTTCCATACACAGTATGTTCAATTTTTTTTTTTGTTTGGAGAAAACGAGCAACATCTTCCACAAAATTTACCAAATAAGTAAGTACTTGCTAGTTAAAATTGAACTTTGAATTGAATAGGTTACACAAATATTTCTAAGAAATTTAATTAAAAGCTCAAAATGTTTGATGAAACTTTTTGAAATTTTGCTAATTTTTGCACAAAGTTTCAAATTCTGACTTACATTGTCTTTGTTAGATAACGAGCCATACTTTCATAAAAAGGAATAAACATTAAATAATCGAAAGGGGAGTATCCAAAGAACGCTGAAATGTCTCTCCTCAATCTACATTTTCGCCACTATATCTACAACTTATTTTTTTCATTTCCATGATTTTTTTGAGGGTATTATTTTATAATTTCATTAATTATATTATTAATAAGGATGCTGGCTATGTTTATGGCTCACTTATGTTCTATGTCCTTTGTGATATCGAAAGTGCTGGCTCGTTTGTACGAAGAATTGTTTTTTTGGCCCGAGTACAGGGGAGTCTTAATAAATGAATAAAGAAAACAGTGAAAATTGGGACTTAATCGGTACAAATATGAAAAATCGGGGCACTTATACGTCCCGACTTTTAAAAAATATTCAACGGGAAAATTTTCTCAAAATCGGTGGTAGGCATAGTATATCTTTAAATAGATTTACAACTTCAACATTAAGATTTGTTCAAAATGTTTCGCGTTCTTTTGCACCTCTCACTTCTGGAGCTGGAGTATTTTTATCGGAAAAGTGTAGTTGTAAAGAGGCCGTTAGTGAATCCAGATACAGTATTCAGCCCTATTCTGCATTTCGATTACGTTCCCGCATTCCACTCCGCTGGAATCGAACTTAGGTATTCTGCGTTACGATCGAAACGAAAGAAGAAGAGGAAGAGAGAAAACATCTTTCGAAATCAGCTGTTTGCCTATGTATGAAATCGAAACAAAACAATGAAAAATTTGCCACCAAACTATAGCAGCATATGAAGTTAAAGTTTGTAAATATTTTAAAATAACTAAATATACCTAGCATCACTGTAATTTAAAAATAAGAAAAATTTAAGTGGATACATAATTATAAGAATGAAATCCATAGCCGCGGCGTTATTGCTTGAAGAGAAGAACGAGTCCCAGATTGCTGATGCGGAAGATGAAAGGCGGAGATTTAGGGACATGTTTGATCTTTTTCAGATGAGTGAAGAGTCATAAGGAATTCATCTTGAACTGTATTACTCATCGCTTAAAGTCAGTGAAATTATAAACGTTGTTTGAACACTCCACAACATTTGAATGTACTACAGAGTGGAAGATTTGAACGCAACTGAATCCCATTTTGAAAGCCGTCAGGAGGAGGGGAAGAATAAAGCTTATCTTTCCATAGAAAATCGAATTCGAAACAACATGCGCAAAAGTTAGTAAAAACGAGTGCAATAATAAAAGCATCTATTTTATGTAACTTCACATTTTATGTATGTATGTATCTATGTGCATACATCTATCAATTTTATATGTATAAAAAGAATAAATTGTATTCAGTGCATTTCACAGTCTTATTTATAGATAATGTAAACAAAAACGCCTGGACTTCCACTTTGGAAACGTCGCGCAATATCCCTTTTGGTTGCCATTATTTGAACCAATTTTTCGTATTGCCCGTATTACCGCTCGCGAAAATACAGAAATCGAGAAAATTCATTTATGATGACTTTTACAATTATGCACAGTATATTTCACTTAAATTTTTTATAAAATTTTATTGTTTAAACCCACGAAAATAACAATTGAAACGTTCTCCGTCAACAAATTTGCAACTTAGAAAAACGGAACTATGATCGAAATGTAGAATAGGTATAATCGTAAATTTCGAAGATTGATCGAAAGGAAACGGAACGCAGAATACCAAAGTTGCCAAACGGAGAAGATTTCGATTGGAGTCGAAATGCAGAATAGGGCTGATTATTATACATCATCGCCAGTACCTATTTTCATTGACCGGTGGGGTGTTATATCCTTTTTTTTTGTTTACGTGCCAAACGCGGTAGAGAAATGTATATTCCTAGATCGGATGTAATCATACGATATTTCTTAATTAACTCCGTAGTGACCGCATCTGCGTTCCTGCGGTCGTTCTTAACCACCTCCAAAATATTTTCAATATGGTCACCAACAGCAACTTTGAATATTTAGCAATTGTCATTAAAGCAATGATGAACACCGACCTTGTTATAGAATCACACAATTGATGCATAGACTTTCTTGCGGAAAGCAAAAAGAACCAAACTGTACCCGTTTTTTAGAAACATACTTTTCATTAAAAATACGTCATTAACTATATGCTAATATATGTTTAACTAGCAAATGCCTGGCTTGCTTCGCGACGCCTTATAAGAACTTTTACGTTGACCAATACAAAAATAGGGTTGCTATGCAAAAACGGTTTGTAATGTAAAATTCATTAGTTTAGGTTCAAAGGACTAAAGAGCAGAACCTTGCTTACTCATAGGCCAAGAATAATAGCGCTGAGATAGCATTTGGGTTAAGTACTAATCTTCTTCGATGTTATGAGCTCTTATTTCCACCTGCGAGATATCTGTACGTATTGCAAGGTTTGCTAAGAGTGCGTAATCTTCTATAATCCTTCTGTTCCCAGGATGAAAGTTTACCCGTTCAAACGGGGTCATTGATGTTCCTACCGTATTCTTTTTATCATAAAGTTAATTCCCGTTACTCCTGGTCATCTGTCGGCACCATTTTTTTCGATGCATAGCAGAATTTCAAATTCATGTGGCGTACGATTACGAAGTTATGGTTGATTAAAAATGTTACGCCTATGGGAGGTGCATCGCCCTTTGTCAGGTTTAATTTTTTTATACCCTAGGTTACGTCCGAGGTCACTCTCTATATCCCAGTTAAAGGCCCCATGAAAATTCATTCAGTAGTTCCGGATATTAGTGAGTTCAAACAGACAAACAATCTACAGTTTTATTATAGTATAGAAGATAGATAGAAGATGAAATGAGGTATGTATACATAAATGTCTATAGTATTTGAAGTTCAATAAGAGTTGAAAAATAAGGCCAATATGGCTCAAAGGACAACATAAAATAAGAGTCCGAATGAAATTATTTATGAGGACTATAAGACACACTTAAGAGCCTCAAAAAAACTCTGAAACGATTCATATATGAGGCCAAAAATGACCCTTTGATGTATGAATTTAAGGTCATGTAAGTCGACCTTCGGAGAAAGGAAAACACACTAATTTCGAGCTCTTAAATGAGCTCATTATGAGCGTAAAGGCTCCGAAATGGGACTCCTTAAAGACTCATTTATGACTCCAAATGTATATTTCATTGATTTGTACATATCTCTCGCCCATAGGGAAAGCACTTATTGAATTTTGTTTTTCGGTTTGCGCATGCATTTTCTTTTTACTTTAGAATTTCAATACTTCACACAAATTAAAAAAAAAAAACGTTTATTCACGATAAGTCAATGCTGAAACTACACGCTTTATTTCCTTTTAAATAAATTTCTTTTAATTTCGCAAGAATTCGCTAGAAATGTAAATACATAATTAATTCCAAATGTCAATTTTTTACTCAAGGGAATGCTTCGAACTATATCCGCTTAATTCACAGAACATGCTTTTCATGTGAGCGTTTTCAAAATATCTAATTAATTTGTAAGTAAAAAATCCCATAGTGATACACGAAACACAAAGATATTTAAATAAATCAGTTTCTACCTACCGATTATCTTTTGACTTACGGATTCTTAGAAACACACCACTCTTGTAAGACACAAAACTCCGCGAGAAACGTTTAACCTCGTATGTATGTATGTTCAAGACCGTTTTCAATATGTACGAACGACACTAATTACTATTTCAGTTGAAACAAAAAATATCAATAACGAAAAATAAACACTGGCATATGTGTACGCCGTTGAAACGCAAAATTATATTCAAAAGAATTTGGTGCAAAGTAAATTTTGTTTGCAAAAATTGGTATATCATTTTTGTCCACATTCCAGTTTTGATAAAATATAGCCTATGTTACGTCCGAGGTCACTATCTAGATACCAGTTAAAGCCCCATGAAAATCAATTGAGTAGTTCCGGAGATTAGTTAGTTCAAACAGAAAAACAATCTACAGTTTTATTATAGTATAGATAGATTAAAGAGCATAAAAATACCTTCATTTGATATATACATATATTTAATATATAATTTCAACGGGCCGTAATTTTCGCGCGATGTATGTATATGTATATAGTGAAAATTTAGAATAAAAAACGCGCGATGTTTTCAATAGTTTTATATATAAAAAACGACACACTATCTACTAAAATATTGTTTTATATTAGGGCCATTCCAGCGAAGACGACAGTTCAGGTAAAAAAATAAATTACCACAATTGTGTTTAAATCTGTAAAAAAAAGTAAAGCAGGTATAATAATTCTTTAGAAATAGATTTTTTATCGATTTATTTTTCACTACTTGCTCTATTTTATTGTTATAAATGCATATATAATATGCTGTAATATTTTTGCATCAAGTTTTCAAGGCTGTACTCAAGATGACAATGCAGAGCATAATTATCTAAAAAGAAAGAACAATTCATGAAATTTAAAATGGTGGTAAGTTATTAGAAAAATACATTTATGTGAGAACTTATAAGCGTTCAAAAAAATGCTTATTGGATGTCCCACCCGTCACAGAAGAATATGTATTTTTTAAAGTAACACACAAACTCTTAAGTTTCCCATTATTTAAATGAGGTCCCCTTATTAAATATCCACATCAAGTGTTCATTTTACTTACGAACTATGTGTCCTCAAAGGTGACTCGTCCGGGGCACCGAAATTGCGCGTATGGAAACTGTGCATTTAGACATTATTTCGGTTTCAACCGAAACTGTGCATGTATGCTCGATTACGGTTTTTGTCATATGCATTATTTCGGTTTTCAACCGAAACTGTGCATGTACATATGCATTACTTTGTTTTTTTTTCATATGCATTATTTCGCTTTTAAAACGAAAGTATGCATATGCATAAATTCGGTATTTTCTCATATGCATTGTTTCGGTTTTTAACCGAAACTGTGCGTGTATGCATGAATTCGGTTTTTTCATATGCGTCTTTTCGGTTTTGAGTCAAACCTGTGCATATATGCACTATTTCGGTTTTTTCTACGCATTATTTCACTTTTCAAACGGAACTGCGAATATATGCATTACTTCGTTTTTTCCATATGCATTATATCGGATTTCAACCGAAACTGTGCATGTATGCATTACTTAGTTTTTCACATATGCATTATTTCGGTTTTCAACCGAAAGTGTGCATATAAATAATTTCGTTTTTTTCTCCTGTGCATTACTTCTACTTAGTAAGGGTTATAAATTATATAAATATTAACTTATAATAACTTATAATCCCTAAGCGCGGCCGAAGGGCGCATACCAGGGTTGTTGCGAATATTCGCATTCGCATTCGCAACCGCGGAGCTTCCTCTTTAATTTTAACATTCGCATTCGCTTTCGCGTTCGCAAAAATCAATGCGTATCTTTTGCGAATCCGAATATTGAAGGGACCGAAAATTACAGTTTTTTTTAGAGTTAAACTTGGCCAAATATTTTTATTCCGAAATAAAAGTCCTTTCCGGATAATAAACAAATCGCTTATCCAAATTAAACAAGCTTGGTATCAAATGAAAGAGGACTTAAATAGCTTTAAAACTGAAATGTCTAAACGAGGAAAGCCACATGTTGAAAAATATTTCAATAAAAAATCTTAATTAATAACCATAGAACAAACCATGGGTCAGGTATGTATTTACATATATGAATTTCTTTAGTATTAGATTATAAAAAAAAAATCGAGGTAGTGATATTCGTTCGTTTTTTCTGTTTAAAAGCTATTTCAGTCCTCTTTCATATTTCAATTTGTTTAATTTGGATAAGCGGTTTGTTTATTATTCGGAAAGGTCGTTTATTTCGGAATAAAAATCAGTACGCCAAATTTACCTCGTAAAAAAATAACTGTTATTTTCGGTCCCTAGAATAATATGCAAGTGCACTAATAACACGCATGTATGACCAGTCACAGAAGAAAGCATTAAAAATTAATTACAAAAACTAAAATCGAAAAACGCTGATGACGTGATAGGTTCTCCAAATTCCGAAACAACCAAAAGAATAAGAATGAAGAATTCTTTGGAAAACAATGGTGTTTAAACAACGATCGCCACGATGCTAGATTGTGAATAGGAAAGTCAGGACGATACATCCGACATTTGTGGCCCCGATGAAATTCTCAGAAAGTAATTATTGCACCGCAATAAAAATAAATAAATATAACTGAAAGTCCTCTCAACTGGTGCAGTGTCAATCGAAAGGAATTTACAATTTTGTCAAGTTTCCAAGTTTTTCAAGTTTGTCGCCTAGAGCGAGTAGTTATATAGAGGCGCAGGTTTGATTTAAAAAAAAAAAAAAGTTTTTATTGAATACAATGTTCCAATTTTTAAATTCAAGTACTAAAAAAAACATTCAGTCTTATGATGAGTTTCACTTTTCCCGAACTGGTTCTCTTTTCACTTTTGGTGTATTTACTATGGGCTGAATACAAATTTTCGGGCGAAACCCAGGATAAGTCAGATTATTAAAAATTACTAACCTTTCCATTTTTTATTTACCTAAGTCACCTAATTTACCCACCTAAATTATTTCTTAAAAATATATGACGTCCGCATTCGCATCCGCATCCGCGGATGTTACCTTTTAAACATCCGCATCCGCATTCGCATCCGCGGATGTCTAAAATTCCACATTCGCAACATCCCTAGCGCATACGCACAAAGAAGTTCTGCGCAAAAATGCTTCCGCTCCTCTTTTCCGGCAACACAGAAAGGGGAATTCTGCTTCGTAAGGGTTATAATTAGGGCTCGGAATCGCATGTACTAAAATATCGAAAATATGCGCACTAACACCGTGCGACAAAAACCAAAAAATTTTAAAACACGAAAAAATCAATGTATTCACAAAACTAGGAGCCAAATATAGTATAACAAACGTTTTTAATTTTTCTCTCTGATGTCAGGATTTTTTTAAAGGACTGAAATTTCTAGTATATGATTGAATAAAAGCATTATATAAAAGATTTGGTGTATTGTAGTAACAATATGGGTATCAATTAAAAGGAAAAATTCTGTAGAATTGAAAACAAACTTAATGTTTAGGTGCACCAGGACGAATAAGTGTTGAAAATGTCCTTTTAAAACTTTATCCTTGGAGATTTCCAATAATTATTTTTGATTCGTTTTTTGATTTTGGCCGTTTTTATTATAATTTATTCGTTAATTTTGAGCTCCAGGCCGGTTGTTAAATAAAACATATATTTATATCAATTTAGATTTGGTTGAAGACAAGGATTTCCGCTCATAAATCTAACATAAAATTAAGGAATAACTCTATGGACAATAAGACAGCCTTAACATCTCACTGCCAAAATATGGGACATTATCCCGATTTTGACAATGTAGCAATCTTACAGGAAGAGAAAAATTACAATAAACGTTATACGCTAGAGATGCTACACATCATGAACACCCCTAATAATAGAAGGATGAATTTTAAAACGGACACAGACAATTGCGCTCATGTCTATTGCAATTTAATTCTCACGCACAAAATCCAATAACGTAGGTGTCATGTGTTTATGTGTTCATGTTATTGTTCGTCGGTCCGCCACCAGTACTTCGTCCGACAATAACAATGCTATGCCGTGCTTTTCTACATACAGATTCTCTCCGTCCTACTGTCCACCACTTCACGTATTGTTGTTTGTATATTTTTTGTTTACATTTACGGTATTTCGACTTGCTTAAATTCTCTTGTTTATGTTTAAGTGTTCTTTGAACTTGTTTGTTAATATTTTTCTGCACATAGAATTAGTCGATTGGAAAAACTCAATAATGTAAGTTGCGTTTGTGATGTAAGTTTTTTGTAATTTGACGTAAATATGTATGCATTTGGTGTTTTTCAGTCCTGAAGATGCCTTCAGATTGAAGGCGAAATATCGACAGCAATAAATGTAATAAATAAAACCGCCAAAATATATGTTTTATTTAACAACCGGCCTGGAGCTCAAAATTAACGAATAAATAATTATTTTTGAAAAAAATAAATGTCAAGGACTAATATGTTAACTACCACATCCTCGAACTTCGTCGTTCTAAAATTTACACTTCTCTTTACAAGATATTGATAGTTACAATATATGTACATAAATGAAGATACTAGAATCATTGCACTGTACAGCACTCGGCTGGGTATTGGATCAAACCAATTTTTTTAGGAGATTGAGTCATAGGTAAAAAGTAATTTCTCCGTGTTTCGAAGTTATCCTCCGAAATCGGGATTCGAAGTTCGAAATAGGACCTTTGGTAAAGAATTATTTTTTATTATTATATGTAAGTAACTAAAAAACTAAAAATATATTATTTAAATGGTATACAACTTTTTTTGTGCAAACTTATATTACAGGTTCTATAGGTCGGGTCTTCGAAAAATTAAAACCTTATGGCCCCTATTATGAGTTGCATTCGATCTTCGACTGTGGTCGAAAGTGCTGATCGAACGAATTTTCATTTGGCATTATGGCGCTCATTCGATGAAGAATAGTACTATTGTGAATTTCGCTCGTTTAGGTTGTTCACAATAGTATATTTTTCTCCGCTGAGAAGCTTTGTTTACAAATGGAGCAAACTAAATAGTGTGCTTATACATACATATGTACATCGGGGTGGTCCAAAAATGCATGTGAAAAAGTAAAGTCGGAATTTTTATGCTCTCACCCCCTACGATTGTTCTATACCGAAAAAATATATATCCCTATTTTTTTATTTTGAAATCAAAAAATATTTAGAGGTAGCTCAAAGCTCCCAAAGTTTTCCATGTATTTTATATGGGGAAAAAAAACTTCGTAGAAATGGCTTAGAATTCTTAAAAATCAATATTTTTCTATCGTAAAACTCTGTTTATCTGCAGGAGACTCCCAATAATAATAATAATAATAATACCCAATTGTTTATTTAACCAGTTTTTCATCACAACTATAATTCATAGGTCTGCCAAAAACCCACAAAAACCCCGAAAAATACAATGGGGGACCAATAAAATATCGTTAGTATTAAAAAATGATTAAACAAGCAATTGGGTATTATTATTGAAAGTCTCCTGAGGAAAACCAGTTTTCTGATCGAAAAATATTGATTTTCAATAATTCTATACAATTTCTACGAAAAGTTGTTTTTCCCCCATATAAAAATACATGGAAAACTTTGAGCGATTTGAGCGACCTCTAAATATTTTTTGATTACAATTTAAAAAAATAGGGGTATACTTTTTTCGATATAAAACAATTATAGGGAGTGAGAGTATTACAATTCCGACTTTACTGGTTTTTGGACCACCCTAATGTACATATGTACATACATATGTAAATTTGTGCAAATTAAAATGAAACAAAAAATGAAAGCGAGTTTATAAAAACGTGGTAGAAAATTTTAATTAGTACAACGGAGTTCTTTTGAACGATTCGTCAGAGGATGAGAGCTTAGAAAACTGGCCAGGAGCAGAAAACGTTTAAGAGTGTTTAAGTGCAGTCTTTCGAATATATTTTGACGTACAACATATTTAAGAAATTTTGGGATCCAAATCTATTTAAAATATATTAAAACTATAAACAGCTCTATGATTTTGTTCTCAGAGATCGTGCCAACAGCGTATTGGGATTTGCTTTCATACACAGAGAAAATGATTCAGGTAAAACCCATGTATTCAAAACAAACATTTTTGGAACAATTTTACTTCATACAAAATTAAAAATACACTACTTGTATAACAGACTTTGAAACGTAATCTTCGCAAAATAAGAACGAACATTATATCATGTTTTGTCTTTTGACTGAGGAGAACATTTGAAATGAAAAAAATTACGCCAAAATGTGCCTTTTTAAAACTAAAATGAAACGTTTTAGAATATTGTTCCTACAAATTGTAGTGCGACAAAATTTCCAACTAGAAAAGTAAAACGAACACTTTTAAAACAAAAATGAAAATTTCGTTTCAGTTAAATAAACATGAGAGTGGTTTAAAACGAAAACGTTTAGTATTAGACTTTTCAAAGCAACTTATAAAACTGAAATACTTTTCATCTGTTTGCATTATTTATCGGAAAAATTTTGTGCAGATGATTCAAGCTACATTCATACATACATAGCAAAAGATGCGGAAATATGATATCGTTACGCCACTTAATGAAAGGAACGTTGCTGATACGATACCCATTTTTGATTAGAGAAAAGCTTTGGTAAGACTTGCTTACAAAAACAAATTCTAATCCGTTATTTAATAATAATTGTAAATTTTTCTATGTATATTACAGGATCTAACCAGCGTTAATCAAAATTATCAAGGCCCGTGGAGGAAAAGCCAGAATATGTACATATCTTTCAGTTATTAAGCTTTGTAACTAATTAATACATATGTAAGTATGTCTACATATGTACATATATCAATAAATGTATGACAATGTATAGTTTTAAATATCGAATGACTTTGTGTTTTAATCAAAATAGAAATCCAAAATCATATTTGAAAACGCATATTTTGGAATATATGTAAAATAAAAATTTTAGATTCTCATCTGAATATGAGAATTTCCAATTATCAAACGATCGTTTTAAAAAGCGATTTGAAAATTTTCATTTTAAAAACTAAATATACATTTTAGAATATGAATTGAGGATTTTTTTTTCTCAAAACTAAAATAAATATTGTAGGTGTAAAAACTGGGTCAAAACGTTTTTAAAAATAAAACGTTCCATACAAATTTGAAAACGTAAATTTCTCTGTGTAAGTAAAACCAGACTTTCGAGCTTGAGTTTAGCCCTTTCGACCCGGCTTTCGAATAGCAATGCTGAAATAAAATGTTTGATTGGAGCCGGTTATTTAAGTAATATATAAATTATCGCTGAATTAAAATCTGAGAAACAATGAAAGGGTGGCTCGAAGGGTGGTGGTACACCATTGTACCATCCGGGATGTTATGTGGTACAAATAAGTACCAATCGTCCAGTAAAACAAAATATACCAGTTAGGAATAACAGGCACAATGATATAAATAGTACTTTATATTTTATTTGTGTCCATATAATTGAAGAAGAAGGGGAAGGTAATAATGACAAATGTGTTTGACATATAATGCACGTATGATATGGTGCAAAGCACGTTTTGCAAAGCGGGACTGACACTCCTTACAGATTGTCTTAGTTCGTGTCTGTTTTTTCTTTTTACACTGCAGCTGGTGCAACGACGTCGGGTACCTCCTTCACCCGGATGATGCATTGCCTTGCGATTGACGGTTTGTGGCGCGCGGCCTGGTTTCATTGATCGACGAACGGCTGTGGTTTGTAAGCCTTCCAGAATCAATTTCTTAATTGCTTCCTTCATTAACTGAATACCAAGCGATTTATGGCGCGACAACAATTGGTTTTATTTCACTAGCATTGGGCTCACTTATTTTTACATTCTTGGCTTTAGTTTCGCTTACGTAAATTTTAATACGCTCATTTGTACATTGGGCTATATACCCTGCAAACCATTTTTTCAGAGTATTCTGCATTGTAAAGAAATTTTAAAGAATTCGTTAAGATTTAATTCGATTTTTTGCCGAATTTTCTAAAATGAAATAAATTACGCACACTTCCATTTTTTTACGAAATTTCGGAAGAAAATCTGTGAAGCAACGAAAATAATGGTGCTATGTGAAGAATATCTTTCAGAATTTTTCCAGAATTTTCTTTACCGAAATTTCTTTACGAGCTCGTGTCAACCATTTCATATAATTTTCTTTGAAAATTCGTAAAAAAAATCATTACAGAAATGAGATACTCCTAACGATTTCCTTAAGATTTCGGGAACTTTGGTTTGCAGGGTATACACATATAAAGTGATCGTGGAAATAGTCAATAACAGACGAATAGCGTGGTATGTGGTCTGCTATTATGCAGTTATGAGGATTATAAACAGTTTGTTTAGGTAAGAAATCATTGTCAGGAGTACTTCAAATGGGATTGATATTCGACGCGACAGGTTTGGAAATAAAGTCATTGCTAGCTGGTTCATTACAGACAAGTACTCCCTAGGCAGCCTCATTCACCTCATTCATTATGTCATGTGTATATCTTTGTTATCTCTGGAACTAGAGACACCAGTTGGTAAAAGTTATTTAGAGCTTCCGTCGTCTGCTGAATCTTCGTTATCGCTGGAGTTAGAACACCACTTGGTACAAATTCTTCAGAGCTTCCTCCAGAAAAGTCTTCTGAGTCGCCAGCACTCTCAGAATTTTTCGAATATATTCAGGATCCATTTTCTGGAAAAACTAACAGTTTTCTTCGAAACGGGGAATCACATTATTTACTACTCAACGGACTACTGGTACAAATAGGTACTATTAACTAAAATTAGCATAAAAACAATATTTTTTTATAAATACACACCTGCCATAATTGTAAACATTCGTAAAAACTTTAATTTTGCTTTTCTGTGAATATTTTTGGCACTTCAGCATTCAATATCAAGTAAAAACCAACTACGCACTTCATTTTGGCTGCGTCGCAACTCACAAATAACAGTCGTGCGAGCACAAACATTTACAAAAATTTAACGGAACCTTTAAGAATGCATTCAGCAAAGCTTACAGACGATAAGGTACATTTCACAAATTTAACAAATTTGTATCTTTTAAGGATGTTTAAACTTTAAGTGGTAAACATATGTACCATCCGGGTCGAAAGGGTTAGTATTCAAGACGTTATAGTACGAGAGCTAGCAACGTCGTGAAAACAGGAATTTCAGGACAGCTGGTTTTTTGATATGACATCTCTCTCACTCCCTCGGTTAGCGTGAAGGCCATCTGGCAGGCGGTAATGGTTGCGTTGACTAGTGCGCTCATATCTTTACAGTTAAAAATGCTAATTTTTTAAATCATTTTAGTAAGGCTAATTTTCTTTTCATTGGCTTTAACTAGCTTTTAGAAACGTAGATTTATTATTGCCAGACATGTCCGTTGTTGCTAACATTGTGCCAGACATCAGCAAGAATTTACAGGAATTTACCAGAAAGCGTTCCCGTACTCGGTTTTCTGGCTTCTTTTGCTTTTTAACAGTTTTACAGGTTTTAGCCCTGAAAAGTTGGGGAAGGCAACTAATTTTTCAACTCCGTTTAGTAAGTTCAAAATTTAATATGATGTTTTTTAAATTCTAACTAAACTAAACTTGCTAAAGCAAGAGCCAGACTGAAAGTATTACGCCAAGAAGTATTACGGTGGTAGTGAGGGAGATAGTAGCAAAATAGTGAATTTTCATAGGATTCTTGTAAGAAAACTGGAACTATAACTACGTATCTAACAGTATAACATAAATATAATTATTGGAATATCAAAAATAATATTTTTTTTTTTGTCAAATACATACGTTAATGCAAATAAAAGCTTAAAATATTTCAAAAAACATCAACTTGTATAGTATCGGAACATGATACAAAAAAGAAGGTAGTTCCATTGTCACTTTTTCGTCGCCATATTAACAACCTGACAATTAAGCAGATTGTGACATTTAGTGCTACCATATCCAATGTCTAAAATCCTTAAAATTTTGTTATTCATCTTTTGCTTATTTAAAACATTTTGTTCTTATAATCGAAATTGGAATAAGCAAACGGCCATTTGTTTGGTATGGTTTAGTTATTTGAACAATGCTTTTGGGTTATTAAGTCCACACGCGTAATCCCAAATCAAAAACTGTTAACATACGCCTGTGATCCAAGGATTCAAATTTAGTTAAAAATAAAGATTTACAATTTTCGAACACTAATTTATCAATAAATTCTGTGTGAAACATGCACTTTTTTGTAAAATATACTGTGATAGTCGGAGTTGGATAGATTACGGTTATGTTTCCATCGCGGAATGGTATTCTGCGATTAAATCATGTGGCTGGCGTAACCAGAGTTAACATTTTCGGTCAAAATGCTATTTCTTTCAGGGGTCAAAGAGGAGAAGGGTGACTTGACTTAAAGTTTGGACTATTCTCTTTCACACCCTCTCCAATATTGAACAGTAAAATATATTTTAATTTTGCTTATAGAACCAACGATATCCAGAAGTGGATAATACTCACTTCTCGGAAAGTCATGAGGCGCATGCGTCCCAAAGTAAATTCCACTTTCAAGGTACTTGAAAGACATGCAGTAAAATGGACAAAGAAAATTGGGAGTTCACAAGCAAATAAACGTTCAAGAAATAGTTCCGATATTAGCAAGGCAAGATTCTTATTAATTCCTTCAAAAAATTCCTTGTTTAAAGAATATAGGCAATGCCGCCGTATACCCGACATAAGCTACGATTCCTTACAATCACAGATATATATGTTCACTAAAGTTTTATTAACCTAAATGTAAAATTTAAACACTTTTAAGATACGATTTTAATTACTTTTAAAAGGTAAATGTTAATAAAACTATATCATACCTAGTCCCAAATTTATGATATAAAATCCCCCCTAACGTCGCTTCGAATTTTTAACAATTGAGCAATGGTCAAAAAGCTGCTTTTAATCAAAAAGTTGTTTATTGAAACTACCTTCTTTTTTGTATCATGGTTAAACTCTTGTAAAATTGATTTTTTTGCGGAACGAAAATCAAATTTGTATAGACAAATAAATAATATACAAATTCTATATTTTCAGGCGATATGAATTTCCATAGTTAGCTTTGTGACGCTGAATATAAGTTCATTCTTGTTGATGGTTAAGTTAACAATTGTTTAACCAAGCGCTGTGAATTCGGCTCTAAAAGATCCCATAAAATATTCAATTGCAAAAGAGTTCAAGTAGGGACACGATATTGATCCGAAAGAATGGATGTAGTACTCATTTAAAGTATCGCTGTAAAAATATAGGGCACCCGTTAATATCGGGAAAAAAGCAAATGTCGATACAAAATTCAAAAAATTAAATCTGAATATTGGTCTCAAAATAAAAATATATTCGGCATAAAATTCATGTTTTAATTGCGTTAAAAATTTGTTCAAAACAATATTAATAAAAAAGGTTCAATGGAAATTTTAGTAACGTAACTTCGCGTGCGCTGGGTTTGGGTCCCGCCACGTTAAAACCCCGCCTAATGAAAAGAAAAAAAACAGCCTCGGATGAGACCCCCTTTTTCTGATGACGACCACGGCAAAAGTATAAAGGACTATGATTTAAAGGTATGCACCTGGAATATCCGGACCCTTAATGGGGAAGGTGCCTCTGCCCGGCTGGTTGATGTCCTCGGGAAGACAAAGGCTGACATCGCCGCCATCCAAGAAATGCGATGGACGTGGCAAGGAAAGGTAAGCGTGAAGCCTTGCGACGTCTACTACAGTTGCCACGTAAAGGAGCGCAAATTCGGTGTTGGATTCGTGGTAGGAGAGAGATTCCGTCGCCGAGTACTGGCGTTCACCCCGGTGGACGAACGTCTAGCCACAATCCGCATCAAAGCTAGATTGTTCAACATCTCGCTCATCTGCGCCCATGCCCCGACGGAAGAGAAGGATGAGGCGTCCAAGGATCTCTTCTATGAGCGCTTGGAACGAACATATGAGCGCTGCCACCGACACGATGTCAAAATCGTGCTATGCGATTTTAGTGCCAAGGTGGGCAAGGAAGGGATCTTTGGCGCCACTGTCGGAAAATTCAGCCTCCACCGATAACAGGCTGAGGCTGATCGACTTCGCCGGAGCCCAAAACATGGTAATATGTAGTACTAGGTTCCAGCATAAGAACATCCACCAAGCTACATGGCTGTCTCCAGATCGAAAAACGAGAAACCAAATCGATCATGTTGTGATAGACGGAAGGCATGCTTCAAGCGTTTTGGACGTACGTACACTCCGAGGGCCAAACATCGACTCAGAACACTATCTTGTTGTAGCCAAGATACGCACCCGCCTCTGTGCAGCAAAAAATGTGCGCCCATCAATGCAAGGAAAGCCTAACGTCGAAAAGCTGCAATCACAACAAACGGCCAATTTATTCGCCACTCGACTCACACACCTGCTCTCTGAGAGCACTCTTCAACAATCCGACATACACGAGCAGTGGAACCACATTTCCCGATCATTAACTACCGCCGCCGAAGAAGTAGTTGGATTTCAGCGAGCCCGAAAGAACACCTGGTACGATAAGGAATGTCAAGAAGCCGCAGAGAAAAAAGATGCTGCCTACAATAAGAAGAGAGAGGCCGAAATACGTGAGTGCGAAGAGCTTGAGATGCTGGCATGTCAAGAAGCCGCAGAGAAAAAAGATGCTGCCTACAATAAGAAGAGAGAGGCCGAAATACGTGAGTGCGAAGAGCTTGAGATGCTGGCCGACAGGAAGAACGCCCGAAAATTCTACCAGAGGGTTAGGCGACTTACGGAAGGTTTCAAGACCGGGGCGAACTCCTGTAAGAACAACAATGGCGACCTAGTAACCGATGTCCAGAGTATACTTAAATTGTGGAGGGAACACTTTTACAACCTACTGAATGGTAGCAGCGCTGAAAGCAGTGAAGAAGACGAACCCGAGTCCCCAGTCGATGATGATGGAGTAGCTGTCCCACCGCCTGACTATGCGAGGTACGAATAGCGATTACGCGGCTGAAAAACAACAAAGCTGCTGGAGCTGACGGCCTGCCAGCCGAGCTATTCAAGTACGGCGGCGAGGAGCTGATGAGGTGCATGCATCAGCTCGTTTGCAGAAAATGGTCAGATGAACGCATGCCCGACGACTGGAATTTAAGTGTGCTCTGCCCAAGCCACAAGAAAAGTGACCCCGCCATACGCGCCAACTACCGCGGAATCAGCCTTCTAAGCATAGGTTATAAGGTCTTATCGAGTGTATTGTGCGAAAGACTGAAGCCCACCGTCAACGAGCTGATTGGACCTTATCAGTGTGGCTTTAGGCTGGAAAATCCACCATATATCAGGTATTTACAATACGCCAAATCTTGGAAAAGACCCGCGAGAATAGGATCGACACACATCATCTATTTGTCGATTTCAAAGCCGCTTTCGACAGCACGAAGAGAAGTTGCCTTTATGCCGCGATGTCTGAATTTTGTATCTTCGCGAAGCTAATACGGCTGTGTAAAATGACGTTGAACAATACCACCAGCTCCGTCAGAATAAGGAAGGGCCCCCCGCGAGCCGTTTGATACCAAACGAGTGTCTGAAAACTCCCTTTCGTGTGAATTCTTTAATCTGATGTTGGAGAAGATAATAAGAGCCGCAGAACTGAACCGCTCAGGCACAATATATTACAAGAGCGTACAATTGCTGGCGTATGCCGACGACATCGATATTATCGGTAAAAACAAGGGTTACGTCTGTTCTGCCTTCTCGGGATTGGATAGGGAAGCAAGGCGGATGGGTCTGGTGATGAACGAGAACAAAACGAAATATCTCCTGTCATCACACAAACAGTTAGAGCATACGCGTTTTGGCACCCACATCACTGTTGACAGTTACAAGTTTGAAAAAGTAGACGACTTCGTTTATTTGGGAACCAGCATTAACACCAATAATAATGTCAGCCTTGAAATCCAACGGAGAATCAATCTAGCCAACAAGTGCTACTTTGGGCTGAGTAGGCAATTGAGAAGTAAAGTCCTCTCTCGTCGTACAAAGATCACACTCTATAAGTCACTCATCATGCCTGTGCTGGTGTATGGCGCGGAGGCATGGACAATGAAAGCATCTGATGAGGCGGCTATTGGAGTTTTCGAGAGAAAGATTCTGCGAAAGATTTACGGACCTTTACGCGTTGGTGATGGCGAATATCGAAGAGGATTTAACGATGAGCTGTATGAGCTTTACAACGATATAGGCATAGTGCAGCGAATTAAAATTCAGCGGCTCCGCTGGCTTGGCCATGTTGTTCGAATGGACAGAAACGCTCCTGCTCTGAAAGTATTCAACGCGGGCCGCGATGCTGGTAACAGAGGAAGAGGAAGGCCTCCTCTGCGTTGGAAAGACCAGGTGGAAAAGGACTTGGCTTCACTTGGATTTCCAATTGGCGTCAGTTAGCACAGAAGAGAAATGACCGGCGTGCTGTTTGGGACTCGGCCAAAATCGCTTAGGCGGTTACAGCGCCAATAAAGAAGAAGAAGAAGAACCTCAAGTAACGTCACGTCAGATACTTCGGCTGATAAAAAAGAAGGAAAGCTTTTTACATTTAAGAACTTGTTAAATTAACCTTAAATCTTTCAAATATTACTACCAAAATTGTTGCTTGTCTTTAAATTCATACTATTAAGTATTGTATTTTTCTTACTGAATAAAAGGCTACTTAGCTATTATGCAAATATAGAAAACTCTTTTAAAATGTTGACCTTTTCATATGTTTTTGACCTTAACCTTATGGCCAACACTGTATTCGATTAGTGGTGCCACACCATGACGCCATTGCCATAGACACCAATTGAATTTTGATTTCCGCCATAACTATAATCAGCTGGGGCTGTATTCTGTAACTCGTTTTACGACTTGGCGGCACAGAAAGTTCAGGGGGCTATCAGTTGAAAACAGTTCATTTCAAGGAATGCTTGTGAAATTGTGATGAGGACGGCGTGGGATGCTTTTCATCAAAAAATAAAGTTATAAATTCGCAAGGATACTCAAAATTGACAGGTAAGTATACAATAAATGTTGTGATTGAAGGCTAAGAAGACGTGCGTTCTTGGGTGCTCCGGTGGGCAACGCTTTTTTAACTTCCTCAATCAGGAGAAGGACGAGGCCAGGTCAGTATATGCATGTATTATTTTGTAGCATTGTCTAACATGTTGATTAAACATTAAAATAGATTAACAAAACTTTGCAAAAATTATGCTGAAAGTAGTACATTACGGAAATATTAACTATAATACAAATACATGTAAGACTTGCCAGATTTTATGATAACTTTGTAGTAAAATTAATAAGGTTTTGCAAAAATTAACCCAAGCTTAGTGTGCTCTTTATGGTTTTAAGGCTAGAGGTTTCTTTGCTTAATATTTCGTAGATATTCAATTTGGTTTAGACGCTTGGGTGTAGGAGAAGCTAAGAAGACTTGAAGACTTTTCGCCTCCGTTGACTGAAGATATCTCAGATGAACGTGTTGATTCGAATCTTATATTACTAGCTTCTGTCGCGGAAGAAGCTCAGGGGGAAATAAGAGACTTAAATGTGATTATTTCGGGCAAAAGTGGAGTAGAAAGAGGAAGCCAAACAAATCTAGGTTTAACCGCAATCGCAGCTAGAGAGAAAAAAGTAATAGAGGAAAATTGTAGGTTAAAGGCTCAGTTAGAAAAAAAAAGAAAGAAAGAGGAACATTTCATATTTAAAATATCAACTCTCAGAAATGGCAATTAAAAAACTTAGATAAAGAGATTCGAGATTTCGAAGCAGGTTCAACAAGAGATTTTCGTAGTTATCTTCCCACGCAGGTTAAGGTATTGGCCCAATGCAGGCTTGCTTTGCCTGCCTCGCTTTGAGAACTGTCAAAAGTTATTTGGAATATACTAAAATGTATGAAGGCTGGCCAAATGACATCTTTGCTTCACTTGCTTTAAGCGCCTCAAAGTTTCAAATAGGCAAATGTTTTATTTGAAAGCGTTTCGTAGGCTTTTGACAAAAAGGTATGTTCCCGTTCTAAATCAATTCAAACAAACTGCTGCACACTTTTATGTACAACATTTTTTTTTACGTAATTAAAAAAAAATATATATCATATAAGTTATTCAAAGTTTAATAAAAATGATTATATGTTTCCATATTTATATTTAACATATCGCTGGCTGAAAAGTTGCTAAGTCCATTTTTACAAATTTTACAGGAACTTTGAATACAACATTTTGCGTGTTTAAAGCAAAGCAAAACTCCAAAGAATCAAAAGGATTCGATCTTTATTAAAAGATTTCGTATTATTTTGGCCTTATCAGATTTTCGGGGCCTCTTCGGGACTTAGAAAATTTGCCTTTCATTGAATATAAATAAGAAAAAATAAAACAAGTACATTAATCCTTAATTTCTCTTGCTAGCTAGCGATATTTATGATGTCAAACTACTGGTCAGTCGTCTCTTGAAGAATTGAATTTTTTTTTGTTTTTAATAAATGTACCTATAGTTATATATGGGGCATTTCACCTCAAGTGACCCAACTTTTAAAATCTATGTCTTCCGATCGGGATGAAATTTGCACCAAGGTTAGTCC
>NW_023458555.1:76991983-76997449 GCF_013731165.1 Rhagoletis pomonella | reverse complement strand
AATCAGTTAGGTATGAAAAATATTTAAAACTAAAATATTTTGCATTAGAATTTAAAAAGATACCTAGCTATAATGAAAAACTTTCATATGTTTGCATCATTTGTCGGAAAAATTGTGTTCAGATAAATAAGTTACTTCAATCTTCAGAAAAGGCGATGAAGTTATACAAACAATCCTGCCATTCTAACCCCTATAACTACATATAAGGGACATTGGTGGACTTCTTTGACCGAAAAAAGCTTTGGTAAGAGTAACTTACAAAAACAAATTCTTATGGGTTATTAAATAATAATTTAAAATTTTCTTTATTTAAATTACAGGATTTGACCAGCGTGAAGCAAAACTAGCAGGCCCAGCTTGGAAGTGAGGCAAGAACATTTGTATGTATGTATATAGTAATATGTAAAACATCTGTATTTCATTTATTAAATGTTGTAACTTATTTATAAGTATATGTATATCAATATATTTTTGACCATGTGTGCACCAAACGACTTGTGATTTAATAAAAATAAAATTTGAATATAATATTTGAAAACTCATATTTTTAAAATGAAGAAAAAACATTTTAGGATTTAATTTCAACATGCGCATATTCAATTATCAAACTATCGTTTCTAAAAACGATTTGAAAATGTTCGTATCAAAAACCAAAACATGGATTTTGGAAATTCAATTCAAAATTTTCGTTCTCAAAATTTAAATAAATATTGTAGGTGCAAAACCTGGGTCAAAATGTTTTTAAAAGTAAAACGTTCCATACAAATTTGAAAACGAAAATTTCTCTGTGTATATTGTTAATTACTGTTCTCGTTTTTTTTTTGTTCAAAAATTAAATGTTTTATGTATTTATTTATTGCTGATTTAATTTTCCATTTTGTTAACCGTATTTCATTGGAAATTGCAACATGTACCTGTTTATTAGTTCCCTTACTTGCAAAATAAATACCCATAAATATTCTCAAAAATACCCAATCATTTTTTCACTATGTGGAAACAGTCGAAAATGTTATAAAAAATGCGCGTTTTCACAGCGCTCTCACGAGAGCAAGAGCTTCGTATCATGTTATCCATGTTCTGTAGCGGTGAGAAGATGCAGTGTACACCAGGGATTGGCATTGGTTGATCGTCAACTGTTCATACTCATTCAATACCGCTGCTTTGTATGACTGAGCAGCGGCGTTGGCTTAGTAGTATCGATACCTAAACGAAATTAGAGGATGACTGAACACGAGCGCATTGCGTGCTGTCTTGCAAATACAGCCACCACAAGTGAACGATGCTTATAACTGCTCATACTGATATTGACTTCGGCAAATCTGTACTCTGAATGATCGTGCACGAAACCAGCAAACGTGGCAGTTGAACGGCTCCGAAAACATGAGAGTCATCATTTGTTGCAGAAGTCGTTTGACTTGCTGCTGAAAATCATCTGACTTGTTGCTGAAAGCCATTTGACTTGTTGCTGAAAATCATCTGACTTGTTGCTGAAAATCATCTGACTTGTTGCTGAAATGACGACGAATGTGGTAAAGGGTAATTTATCGTCTCGTATGCATGTATGTATGTATTTATGGCGCGTCTACCATTCAATTGCATTGCTCACTGCTGGCTAGTTGTGAGGAATGTGCATACGTACGTATGTATGTATGTACATATCAATGCTTCATTTCAAACAAGCAAGTGTCTTTGAATGTTTTTGAACTACAGTATCATCACTTCGGCAACACGTCAAACGCGCCTTCAGCAACAAACCAAAGGCGGCGGTTTGACCTCTGCAACAAATCAAGTTAGCTAACTGCGGCATCTTGCCTTCGCCAGTCTTTCACATAAGCTCTCATGCTTTCGGCAACCGTCCAAAGCAGTATCGTGCTTTTGGCAGTCGATCAAATACGGCGGTTGCTGGTTTCGTGCACGATCATTCGGAGTACAGATTTGCCGAAGTCAATATCAGTATGAGCTGTTATAAGCATCGTTCACTTGTGGTGGCTGTATTTGCAAGACAGCACCCTTTGCCAATCCCTGGTGTACACCGAGTGCAAAACTCACAACCAAAAACTGGCCGACTAAAATGCCGGAGTTTTTCGGGAAATAAGTTTACACCTAATTTGTAAAGTTAAAACTCACTCTCACACTTCCTGAATCGCAAAATGAAGAATGTACACAATTTTCAGTGTACACTTGATAACTCACAGTTACAGAATCCAGCCAATGATATCTGAAGTGCGAGTAAGAACGTGTTGCCTTAAGTTCAAAAAAAAATATTGTGCACAGCCAACGTTTTGGCCCATGATTCAATAATACAAGGTGCGATAAACTGACAGTTGTCTCTCTCGCACCGCTCCCTTAGCAGTGGCACCGTGTTGCTTCTTTGCAAATTTACATGGAAACAGTGTAGCTTTGGTGTGAAATAAAAGTATACGATTTTGTGCAATATGTTTATTTATATATGCATATGAAGCATATTTAACTGATGAAAACATAAGCATTGGATGTTTACATCAATCTTATAGTAGTCTTATTTTAATTTTGAGTCATTTTGCAGTTTTTATACAGCTAAATAGCATATAAATTACGTAATTCACGTAGATATATCAATATTACATTCAACATTTTGTTTAAAATGCCAGATTTCCTGCAAATACATTAGAATTTACAAAAGGAATTTCACTACTAATTGACTACTTTGCGTACTTTTCTACTACCATTTTCGCAACAAGGGATTGCATTCTTGCCCTTTCTCTGTCCTTCGTAAATGCAACCTTTTGTAAGGGAGTGTCAAACCGCAGCTGTCAATAAATATCTAGCCTTGTATTATTGAATCATGGTTTTGGCATAGGTCTAGAACAGGCGTTCCTAAACTTTTAAGATGATGGAACCCTTACTAAACAATTTTCATTTATGGAACCCCACATCAAATTTCTAAAAATCAAAGGCAGTGCAGTTTAAATATGAATAAAAACGTTTAATAGTAAACATTAGGGCTGTGCGATTAATTGAATACTCTAAAACTAATTATAATTAATCATAAAGTAAATAACTCAATTATTCGATTAATTGGAAATTATGATTACTCAAAAGTTCAGTTACTCGAGTAATCAAGATTTTTGATTAACCAAAAACAAAAATATTTGAGTAATTTGCTTTATGATTAATCAACATTTCGAGTAAAATGAGTAATCAACATTTCAACTCTTTACATATGTATAAAGTAGTTAAAGTTCCTTGATACTTTGAAAACAACGTTTCTGTTTTCAAAAATTAAAGCAAAGAATTTTTTCATATACAGAATGTAAAAAAGAAAATAAGCATTTTCCAAAGCAAACTCTTTTAACGAGCAAAATTATTTTTTTTGAGTAATCATATTTTAAGTAACTCGATTAATCATCGTTTTGAGTAATCAAAATCTTGATTACTCGAGTAATTGATTAACCGAATAATTGATTAACCAACTTGCTCGAGTAATCGAATAATCGCACAGGCCTAGTAAACATACTTTAAATTTTAATGTAAAGAATGAAATTGTTTCGCTGTTATTAATTATTGTATAAAATAGTAGTTCGATATAATGTCTGAAAGCTGTATGCGCATTTCTGGGGTAGCATCGAATTTCGACCTGAATTACGTTGTGACAGGAGGACGCAAAGTTAAGATATTTACTCTTAACACTAGCCCAAAACTCTTTCAGAGACACAGATATGTGGATTTTGTACCAAACCTATATTACTACTACCATCCGAAAAATAATCTGACAAATATTTCAGGTGATTTACCAAGTGCCCAGTAATGACATTTCACATTTCATTTGGCAATTCATCGCGTTCCTTGTAGAGCTGCAAAACTATCGATGGTAGGACCATTCGATATTTTTGATAGTTTTGGGCTTCACTATTCGATAGTATCGATACTACATATCTGTAAGAGAAAAAATATGGGGTCCTTACTACGGCACTATTTATGTTGAATATGGTAATATTATTTAGTAGAAAAAACAGAAATGTTATTTTTAAACACCATTTTGGTGTGCTTTATTAAAAATAACAAATAAGTTATTTTAAGCAACCAAAACAACACGTTGCAAATCTTAATTTTAAACAATTTACAAAAACGAGGTAAATTCGAGTTTCTCGAGTAATAAAAATTTCGAGCTTTTTCATTAATTATCTTAGAAAATTTTTTAGTATGCACTTTTGTAGTTTGAAGTAGCTAAGTCTCACTGTTGATTTTTGGCAACTATTTGTATTTGAAGATTTCCGATAGTATTGCGATAGTGGCTACCATTCATCGATAGTGGTTTCAAATTGAAACTATCGATACTATCGATAGTGCCATCGATAGTTTTGCAGCTCTAGTTCCTTGTAGAAAGTTGTATATAACCCTTTGGCAACAGCGGCCAACAACACATACCGGTTAGAAAAAAACAAGCTGGCAAGCGCAAGCTCAACGCTCTTATGTAGGTATGGCACTCAGTACCGCAATCATACCAACTTCGTGACGAATACTGCGGCAACGCGAAGCGAACAACGAGAAATAGGCAGAATGTTCGAGGAATGACGTAGAATGTTCCATAAAGAGAAACGTCAAGTTGGATGAACACTGCGAACAGCGAGAGAAAGAGAATGAGCGATAAACTTCAGAACGTTCTAGAGTTGCCATAAGTACAAGCGCAGGTATATAAGGGCGCCGCCACAGCGAAGTGAGTTAGTTACAAGACAGCAAGCTACAAGTAAAGTGAGCAGAGAAGTGAGTTGCGAATAAGCAAGCTATAAGTTTAATTGTGTTAACAAGTTTAGTTAAGCGTTGTTATTGCTTTAACAAATATTGTAGTGTTTTTACTGTATTAGCGAGTATTGTACATTGTTTGTTGTACAATAAAGTTAATTGTACTACAATTTGGTCATCGTGAGCATTTATTTAACAATCCAGCGATACGAGCCCGAGTATATTTGGGAAATCCTCAAGGCTTCGAGGATAATCGTAACGATTGGTGTCAGAAGTGGGATTGTTAAATAAATCCCGAAGGATAAACTTTTGAAAATGGCAAAAATTCAGGACTTAAAGATTGAGGAACTCAAACAGGAGTTGGAGAAGCGAAATCTAGCAACCTCCGGAAGAAAAGTGGAGTTACTATCACGGCTGCGAGAGGCTATGGAAGCAGAAGGCATCAACGTGGACAAATACGACTTCCAGGGTAAACTTGACGATGCATCCGCACAGGATGAACAAAAGGATGAGGCCGCTTTTTCTTCGAAGGATATGCAGCAGACATCCGGGAAGGTTGAAGAACAGCAAAAGTCTCCAAGTTCATCAACAGCTATGGACATGAACACGTTATTGGGTGCCATGTCACAGATGTCATCACAGCTGTCGTCACAGATGCAAGCACAGGATACACGCATGTCACAGATGTCCTCACAGATTTCATCTAGCTGCGATGATATGCGTGTTTCCTGCACTTGCAGCTGG
>NW_023458555.1:76949351-76991883 GCF_013731165.1 Rhagoletis pomonella | reverse complement strand
GAAGAGTGGAAGGAAGAACAGCTACGAAAGTGTCAGCAGGAAGATCCTGATCTGAAGCTTTTGATGCATGGACTGGAGGTGGACAGAAGGCCAACTAAGGAGCAAATGGCAGCGGAAAGCCCCATCGCAAAGGTGTGTGCAGCGTTTGGAACCGCAAGTGTGCCTGATCGGGACGATCAGACTTAGGTGGAGGGCAGTGTGGCGAATACTGCAGAATACAGAATGTTGCAGGAATGACGTAGAATGTTCCACAAAGAGAAACCTCAAGTTGGATGAACACTGCGAACAGCGAGAGAAAGAGAATGAGCGATGAACCTCAGAACGTTCGAGTGTTGCCATGAGTACGAGCGCAGGTATATAAGAGCCACGACTCAGCGGAGTTGGACAGTTACAAGTCAGCAAGCTACAAGTAAAGCGAGCAGAGAATTGAGTTGGGAATAGGCAAGCTATAAGCTTAATTGTGTTAACAAGTTTAGTAAAGCGTTGTTATTGCTTTAACAAGTATTGTAAAGTGTTTTTACTGTATTAGCGATTATTGTAAATTGTTTGTTGTACAATAAAGTTAATTGTACTACAATTTGGTCATCGTTAGCATTTATTTAACAATCCAGCGATACGAACCAAGAGATTTGGGAAATCCGGACGAGGTTTCAAGGATAATCGTAACAATATGTATACTTGAAAATAGATAATTGCGTCTCGGTCAAACTGCTTATAGAACTTTTCTTTTGTGCAACTCAAACCGACTGCCGTGCTTATTCATACCAAAACTAATTTCGCGGAACCCCCTTGACTTTTCTACGGAACCCTTGGGGTCCGCGGAACACACTTTCAGAAGCTCTGGTCTAGAATATGAACCATTTAGCTATGCAAAAACCAAAAACGTGGCTGAATAGAACTTCTCACGTTAAATTGAACTGCATCAAAAATAATTGGGGCAAAAATATAAAGAAGATATAAAAGAATAAATTAAAATTGTTTGATCTTTTTAACTCCCCTATCATGAATCCGTACGATACACAATAAACGTTTGCATTATGTTGTGCCGTATTACGAATTTAATTTTAGCGTATGAAATTCGATAGCTACAGTTTATTGTATAGCGTACAATTTTGATATAGCCATACGATAGCTATCGTATCAGCTGTTCAATTTCATAAGCTTGCAAACGGTTGGTTATACGATATGATACAATTTAACAAAATTAAAATAATGTAAGTGTTAAAATGAATAACATGAACTTGTGCAAATGATTGGAACAAAATACTGCATTTTTTCAGACCGAAAATTGCAAGCACAAAACAACAAGGTAGTTATTTGTACAACGATTTTGGATTGTTGTGCCCAAACGCGTGCCTTGAATTTAATACACACATGTAGCCAAAAGATTAAACTTTTTATTTAACACAAAGATTTCAAATTTCCGAGCACTATTTTATTGATGAATTCGGTTTGATGCATGCATATTTTTCTAACACAATAGAAACCGTAGGTAGGGCTAATCCAAATAACGCCTTATTGCCAACACTCTGTTGGTATGATCCCTGAGCAAGAAATCTCAGAGTTGTGAAAGCCTTTAATATATTTAGTATGGACGGCTTTTTTTATGTGGGCGCAAGTCGTTCTCCACTTCTGATAGAACATACATATATAATAGTTTAAGAGCTAGCAACGTTTTCGAGAGAATTTCAGGACAGCTGGTTTTTTGATATGACATCTCTCTCACTCCCTCGGTTAGCGTGGGGGCCATCTGGCAGGCGGTAATGGTTGCGTTGCATATTTAGTGCGCATCGTATCTTTACAGTTAAAAATGCTAATTATACCCGAGCGCACTTGTGCACAAGGGTATATTAATTTTGTTCACATAACGGTTGTTTGTAACAGCCAAAACGAATCGAGATAGATATGGACAAATGTATACATAAATGCTCAGAATTAATAGAGAAATCGATTAAGCCATGTCTGTCTGTCCGTCCGTCCGTCCGTGTACACGATAACTCGAGCAAAAATTGAGATATCTCAACGAACCTACATACCAGGTTTCCGTTAATCCAAGGTAGGTTGGTATTGAAAATGGGCGAAATCGAACTGTAACCACGCCCACTTCCCATATAACGGTAATTTCCAGAAATACGTAAACTGCGATATTTTAGTAACTACTGTAGATAATTCACTCAAAATTGACATTTACAATAATTTTCAGACGAAAAATAAGAATATTATAAAGTTTTGGAAAATGGGCGTAGCCACGCCCACTTATGGTTACATGTGTATATCTAGGTAACCGCTGCACCAATTTCTTCCGAACTTGGCACAGTTTTTGGTCTTGATACAGCATACTAAATGGCCGAAAATTTTAAAAATCGGACAACCACGCCCCCATCCCATATAACGGTAATTTTCGGAAATACGAAAACTGCGATATTTTAGTAACTACTGAAGATTATTCACTCACAATTGATATTTACAACAATTTTTAGACGAAAAATAAGAATATTATAAATTTTTGGAAAATGGGCGTAGCCACGCCCACTTATGGTTACATGTGTATATCTTGGCAACCGCTGCACCAATTTCATCCAAACTTGGCACAGTTGTTGGCCTTGGTACAGTATACCACATGGCCGAAAATTTTTAAAATCGGACCATAACCACGACCACAGTCCACAGGGTAATTTAGAGAAATACGAAACCTTCGATAAATCAGTAAATATTAAAGCTAATTTAATTCAAAATTGACGCTTGCAACAAGAAATACGTTTATGGTAAAATTTTGGAAAATGGGCGTGGCACCGCCCACTTATGATCACATATATGTATGTATATCGGTAACCGTTCTACCAATTTAAACCAAACTCGGTATTTTTATTATGCTTGCCACATAAAAGCAAAACGTTGAAAATTATTGGAATCGGACTAAAATTACGGCCGCTTTTCATATAACGGTAAATTTCAAAAATGCTTGAAACTGCAATATTTCGAAATTTAAGGACGTTAATTTACTCAAAATTGATATACCCCGGCTTACCTTCTAGCGGTAGGTTTCAGAAAGGTGAAAAAACATATATTTAATACTTGCGCCGGGTATTTAATGTTCGGCTCAACCCGAACTTAGACTTTCTTGCTTGTTTTTTAAATCATTTTAGTAAGGCTAACTTTCTTTTCATTGGCTTTAACTAGCTTTTAGAAACGTAGATTTATTAGTGCCAGACATGTCCGTTGTTGCTAACATTGTGCCAGACGTCATTATTTATTTAAAAAAAATTAATTTTTCACCTCATTTTAGTAAAGCTCAAAATTTAATATAATGTTGTTTAAGTACTAATGAATCTAAAATTAATTTGCCAGACATTAATTCGGTTGCTAAAGCAAGAACCAGACCGATTTAAAGCTGAAAATTATTACGCTGGTAGTGAGGGAGATAGTAGCAAAATAGTGAACTTTCATAGGATTTTAGTATGAAATCTGGAAACTATAACTACTATAAACTACTTATATAACGTTATAACATAAATCGAATTATTGGAATATCAAAAATTATATTTTTTTTTCGAATACATATGTTAAGGCAAATAAAAACTTAAAACATTTCATAAATATCAACTTGTATAGTGTCGGAATAAAGCAAGAAAAGCAAGAGAAAAACACAAACATTTTGATATTTAAATTGTGTCTAAAAAACACTGACTTACAACAAAAATGCGCATTGGACGCCTCTATCCAATTCCTATGCAGAATTGCTTGCTGATTCCGTAAATCGAGTATTTTTTCCATAAATAAGTTTTCGATATATTTGCAATTTACCGTTATTTAGCTTAAAAAAGTGGTTCCACTTAATCACGTATGTATATCTTATACCGAAATGTAGCAAATGAAAGGTAGAAAAACTCCCCATAGACAGTATATATGTACATCATGATGAAATAAAAACAAGGTTACAGAAGCTGTTTTTTGTACTATTTGTTGACCCTCATACTCCGGTCATGTATTTGAGGTTAGTAGAAAAGGGAATCTTTTGGTACCCCTTACTACTTTTTTAGTACTTTATTAAAATCGTAGAACTGGAGTGACAATAAATCAGCAATTAATTATTATTTAATTAATGAAACATAGACAATAATTATTAGACATTAGGGCGGCATGCGATAATTTTTATTGTCGATAATCCGAAAAAAAAGAAAATCTTGTATATTATTTTTAAAATATTTATTTTTAATTTGGTAAAGAACTAAAAAACTTTTGGAATCAAACACGTTTTTGAATTGTTGATCCCTACTTATCCATTTTATATTCCCTCTTATCGGCTAGGAAATAATGCTTCAGGCGAGAATTGAAAGCTGAAAGAGAACTTGGTGAACAAGAGAAAAATACCATTCATCGCTAGATATTTTCAAGTTATTTGAATGTTTTATGTGCATATATCTTAGTTTTAGATGTTTATTAATACACATGTTTTTCGAATTTATAATGCAAGAAATCAAACGATTCTCTCTACGTGACAAATACAATTTTTGTTTGTTTTGTGTATTTATATACAGTATCGGTTAATAATATATACTGTATGTATGTTTCATTCTGTATTCTACAAAATCTCAGAAAGTGTACATGTTTACATTTTAACAAAAGTTCTACTTTATGTAAAATCTTACCACGAAAGAAGTTTACAGCACAGAAGTTGACATCACGTTACAATAGGGTGGAACAATGAAGCAAGAGCAACAAACAGGGTCGTTGAATCACCTAACAATAAGGTGGCACAATACAGCAGAAACAGCACAATGTAGAGCTGGTTGAACAAAGTCAAAGTTGTATTGAAATGTATGAATTTTGTTCACAACATACATATGTACTTACAAATCGCAATGTTAAGTCACACACCAATACGGTGGTATAATGCAGCAAGAGCAAAAAACTTGATTGTTGACTCACCTAGCAATAAGGTAGCACAATGCAGTAGGCACAGCCCTCCAACTTGCTGTTGGGATGTTGAATCACCAGGCACTATGGTGCTATGTTGCACCAGGAACTGCACAGTGTAGAGCTGGTTGAGGACAAACACAACATTTAATAGAAAATGTATAAATGGTATGCACGTACATTCTTACAAATCGCAATGTTGAATTTCAAACCAATACGTGGTACGTTGCAGCAGGAACAGCAACAAGGCGCTTTTTAAATGCTCTGGAATATTTATTTGGGGTTAGTTAAGGAAAAAATATTACTTTAACTAAAAATATCGAAAATATAAAACAGATAACTTACCGACGCAAAAATTTAGTAAGCAACATTGTAATTTATGATAGCCAATTTTGTCAAATGCGACGCCATATTGGATTACTGATATCACCTTATTTTTATTTCACCATGTATGTACATCTGCTTTCTATAAACTTAGTAGTTTCTGAGAAATTTATTTATCATTCAAGATTTTTTCTCTTTTTATGGGAAAATTAAAAAAAATCCAAATTTAACAGAAAAGAAATTTAAGAGCTAACAGATTTTTTATCAAATTTCTTTTACAAAAAAAACAAATAGTAATTTGAAAAGAAGAAAATCGGTGGATAAATAAAAAAGTATGAAATATAAGAATGTTACTCATACGCCATGTACGTTTGTGTAAATACATTTTGCACATTTTCATATGACCATTCACAACTTTTTTATTTACATATCTATCGATTTTCGGAATCAGCAAGCGATTCTAAAGGAATTGGATAGTGGCATCCAGTGCGCATTTTTGTTGTAAGCAGTGTTTTTTATGACACAATTATAAATATAAAAATGTTGTAATAATAATAATAATAATATAATAATAGATTGGCGCTGACACACATGTTAGTGTTCGGCCGAGCTTTTCCCCCGATTTATGGCGTGCGCCTTGATGTTGTCACACAAAGCGGAGGGACCTACAGTTTTACGCCGGCTCCGAATGGCGATTGTATTTTTATGAGAAGCTGTTTTTCATGGCAGAAATACACTTGGAGGTTTGCCATTGCCCGCCGAGGGACGACCGCTGTTAAGAAAAAACCTTTTTTCTATATTTTTTGCGATGTTGCTTTGTCCAGGGCTTGAACCCAGGCGTTGCGAAGTGGAAGCACTGCTTACCAAAAATGTTATACTAATGTTATAAATATCAACATGTTTGTGTTTTTCTCTTGCTTTTCTTGCTTTATTCCGACACTACACAAGTTGATGTTTTTTGAAATGTTTTAAGTTTTTATTTGATTTAACGTATGTATTTGAAAAAAATACATATACTTTTTGATATTCCAATAATTAGATTTATGTTATAACGTTAGAGAAGTAGTTATAGTTTCCAGTTTTTAAACTAAAATCCTATGAAAATTCACTATTTTGCTACTAGTGAGAGAGCTACCAGCGTAATATTTTTCAGCTTTAAATCGGTCTGGCTCTTGCTTTAGCAACCGAATTAATTACTACGTTTATACGCACGTATTATTTGCAAATAACAATTTGCAAAATGGTAAAATTTGCCGTATAAACGCTGAGTTAATTTTTTATTTGCAAATAACTAAATCACGCAAATAAGTATTGATTAGTGGTACTATTTGCAAATAAGCGCAAGACGCCGCCATTCTTAGGTTTATTTTCTTTTTCGATGCTCATCTTATGGCCTTTTTATAATCAAGACGTTGCCATTTTTAACATTATTTTCTTTTTCGATGGTCATATTATTGCCTTTTTATAATCAGGCAATGTTAGAAAAGAAATTTTCACCATCGAATAAACAGTGAATTAGGTATTTGCAAATTATTTTTATTTGCGAATAGCTTACGTATAAACGTAGTAATAGTCTGGCAAATTAATTTTGGATTCATTAGTACTTAAACAACATCATATTAAATTTTGAGCTTTACTAAAATGAGTTGAAAAATTAATTTTTTTTTAAATAAAAAATTACATCTGGCACAATGTTAGCAACAACGGACATGTCTGGCAATAATAAATCTACGTTTCTAAAAGCTAGTTAAAGCCAATGAAAAGAAAATTAGCCTTACTAAAATGATTTAAAAATTAGCATATTTAACTGCAAAGATACGATGCGCACTAGTCAACGCAACCATTACCGCCTGCCAGATGGCCCCCACGGTAACCGAGGGAGTGAGAGAGATGTCATATCAAGAAACCAGCTGTCCTGAAATTCCTATTTTCACGACGTTTCTAGCTCCTGTACTATAACAGCTTCTTTCGAAAGTTGAAAATTTCTCTGAAATCTAATGATTTTTTTTTTTTAATAATTAACAAACAAAACTTATTCCAGTTATGTTATTAAAAGAATTGTTTAACGCTCGGATTTTTTCAATTTGAGATGAAACCGAAGACGATATCTACGAGCCAATTGAATTTCAATTGGCTCGTAGATATCGTCTTTGGTTTCATCTCAAATTATTCCAGTTACTTACATTATCGAGTTCACCTCCAGAGGATTTGAAGCATCTCTCAATTGCCTTTGTACTGTAGTCTCTATGCGAGTTTCATCAATTTATTCATTTCAATTTATATAAAACGCAATTGAGGTTGAAGGAAACATGTTTTTCTTAATTTTGTATGGTTTATAGAAGTTTTCGCGAATTTTAAGTACAAAATGATTGCTTATTGCAATTATATTCACAACAAATTGTAAACAAATACCATTGTCATTCACAATAGTACATCTATCGGGCGTGTGGAGACCATAATACGAAAACTCATTTTATACCTGCAAGCGTTTATCGTCTATCGTACGAAAATTCATAACAGTGGTAAATATTAATATCTTATGAACTACTTAAAGCTCAGTTATGCAAGACTTAGACTTGACTTGACTTTAAAATTGTATATCTGGCAAACCAGCAGCGCGTGTGTGTAGTTACCCAAAAAACAACTTCAATTAGAAACTTGGATAACTATAGATTTTTGATTTCTAAGTTCAAAGACAGCCGTGAGAGAATCATGATGCCATTTCATTTTTTAATAAAATACCTACAAATAACACACAAATTTAATTGTTGAATAAATGTAATTCGTCTGGCAATCGAAAAACAACCTTTCAAATAATAATAATAGATTGGCGCTTACACATATGTTAGTATTTGGCCGAGCTTCTCTTCCGTTTTGTGGCGTGCGCCTTGATATTGTCACACAAAGCGCAGGGACCTACAGTTTTACGCCGACTCCGAACGGCGATTGTATCTTTATGAGAAGCTCTTTTTCATGGCAGAAATGCACTCGGAGGTTTGCCATTGCATGCCGAGGGACGACCGCTATTAAGATACAACCTTTTTTCTATGTTGTTTTTGCGATGTTGGTTTGACCAGGGCTCGAATCGTAACATCGTTCACGGATCGAAAACGATTGAAAAACTAACGGTGCGTTTACATTAGACAATGCTGTCAAGGCAATAAAGCAAATGCTGATAATTGTATCCGTGGCGTAGGCGTCCTGACAATAGCAATGACAATTTATTTTGAGCAAAATGTCGGATGTGAAAGTTGTATGATAATACGCATTTCGCGCGAGCTATTTAAGCTGAAAACTAAGAAATAATAAAGAAGAGACAAAGTTACATACACATCAGCGTCTCTTGTATTATTAGTTCTTTTGTTATGAATTTCTCTTCTTTATTTCACAAGACGGCAAAATTATTGTCTGGCATACGTCATTGTCGGCCGCTGTGGTGTAGTGGTAAGCAGTGCGCGCTTTCACTCATCAGCACCTAGGTTCAAGCCCTGGTCAAAGCAACATCGCAAAAATATAGAAAAAGGTTTTTTCTTAACAGCGGTCGTCCCTCGGCATGCAATGGCAAACCTCCGAGTGTATTTCTGCCATGAAAAACAGCTTCTCATTAAAATACAATCGCCGTTCGGAGTCGGCGTAAAACGTTAGGTCCCTCCTCCTTGTGTGACAACATCAAGGCGCACGCCACAAGTTGGAGGAGAAGCTCGGCCAAACACTAACATATGTGTAAGCGCCAATCTATTATTATTATTATTATACGTCAAATCACTGTGCGATTTACAGTGATAAAGATATTTGGAGAAGTATCCATTTTTAGTGAAAAAGTGTGCATGTATTGCTATTTTCTTGACCAGGGCACGAATTTTTAGGACCTAAAAACCTATAAAAAAGGCAAAATAAAATAACGAAATAGGCTGGAAAACAGTGATCGGACTTCTACCACATTGTGGTAGATCTGCCACTTTTTTGAGCTTCTACCACATCTACCACATAAGGTCTGAAATCTACCACATATTCGCGTTTTTGAGTAGTTTTATTTATATTGCCCGACATAATTTTCTTAATTTCAAGAGCGAAAATTGTCCAACACTAAACACTGACAACAGGCAGAATGGGAGGATAAAATGAACTGTAAAATAGTAAATTTTCTAAATATTCAAATTTTCGACAGTAAACGTGGTTTTATTGTGTTAAATCGCAAAATATATGATTTATAAAAAGAATTAATAGCGAAAATGTTAAAAAGGCGGAAAATTTTTGTGAAAGTATTCGAAAATTTCAGTGCATCTAAAGTTTCTAAAGCGTTGTTTCTAGAACGTGCCACATTTGTTCGCTACATCGTGATCGGAAAATATCTTGAAATGGAAGGAACTGCTTTACACTGTCAAGGAAAAAAATTGCCAAAACTCGAACGCAATTTTTTGCAACTTCAATCTTACACTTTATTACACTAAAATTATTCTTTTTTAGATTCTAATTAAAATGTTTGCAATTTAATTTTTTTAATTTTTGTACAAAGTGTGATCTAAAACCTCAGATCTACCACAGTTTTTTGAAATCTACCACATTTTTTTCAGATTCTACCACACAAAGTTTTTTTAAGTCCGATCACTGCTGGAAAAGGCAAAATAAAATAGAGAAAAAGGCAGGAAAAGGCACTAGGAATTGCAAAAAAGGCAAAACAAAATAGCGAAAAAGGCAGGAAAAGGCACTAGGTATCGCAAAAAAGCAAAATAAGGCACTAAAAAATACAGAAAATACGAAGAACAATCAAAAAATACATTTATTTTAGAAATGAAAAATGTAAAAAAGAGAAACTATGAACTAGTTTCATTAGATGAAAAATTTGTACTTTGAATCTTTGACTATTTTATCCTTTCGAGTTTCTAATTCAAAAAACTTTAATCTGTATAGTTGTAGTAATATTGAACCACAAGATGTATTTTGAAGTTTTCTGGCAGCATTTTCATTAGATTTTCGCGAAGAAAAGCCTTGAATGTACTAAATGTGCGCTCGACGTAAGTTGATACAAGTGGAGCCCAATTTAAATATGGAACGTTTGAAACGTTCATATTATCAGGAATAACGGCGTTTTCCTCGCCCTTTACAATTTTATCAACACCCCGTATCTTAAAAAAGGCAACATCAAATGTGTATATATGGAATCAGGGAAAGCTAAATCGTGGACATTCTTAATCGAATATACTCTATCTCTTTAGCAGAAAAAAGGCAATTTCCATAAAATCCGTTCCCTGGTCATGACAGTATTGTCCGGTGTAAACCCTAAGTGATGATGTCAAACTAAAGACAGCCAATTTTAGTCCAAGGATACTAAAAAAACCTATTTTTCGTAAAATAACCTTTTTTGAAAAAATTTTATAATTAATGCAAAAGAAATTTATATTATTAGGAAAGTGCAAATATTACCTTTAATTTGATGTACATATTTTATTATGATCTGCTGTTCAGTTTTACGAATTTAGTGATAGTGAAAGAAGTTCTGCGCAAATACACTACGATATTACTCATTTTCCCGAGTCGGTGACATTGTTTACTACTATGGTTATAATACATACAATCGATGATATTTAATGTGGTTACGGTTATGGCAATGCTTATGGCTATGGCGTTATGTTATGTCACCACTAATTTAACCTTAAGTTCAAGTTTCTAGTTGTCGTGACGGTCACAGTTCGATTTCATTTTTCCCGTAAGCTAAGTGAATACAAATGCATATGTAGGAATATAAATACATATGCACATAATTAGATCAGTATACATATGCACATAATTAGATCAGTATACTAGCCCTGGACGTGCTTCGTTAGTCGATTGGACTAAAAAAAAATCGTGTTACGCTTCATACCTCTCTCTGAAGTCATTAACCTTTTTTATTATAAAGGGTGTTTTTTTAGACATGTGGTTTTCAAGAAGAAATAAAACGCATAAAGTTTAATGTTATGGCCAAGAATTTAGCTTTATTATAAAGATAAGGGTTTGCATTTATGTTTATGATTTCGGGCAAGTGACCGCCGCGGCTGGCTCGAATAAAATCCAGCCGGGAGGCCCAATTTCCTTCAATAAATTGATTGTTTCGTTGGCTGTGTGGCAGGTAGCGCCGTCTTGTTGGAACCAAACGTCGTCCACATCAACATCCTCCAATTCAATCACGAAAAAGTCATTAATCATGGCTCTATAGCGTTCCAAACTGACTGCAACATTATGGCCGGCTTCATTTTTGAAGAAGTATGGACCAATGATTCCCTTTGCACATAGAGAACACCAAACAGTGACTTTTTAAGATGGTAACGGCGCCTCAATAATGGCTTGCGGATTATCATTACTCCAAATGTTTATTAATGTACCCATTCAACCAAAAGTGAGATTCATCGCTGAACAAAATTTTCTTGTGAAAATCGGGATCGGTGGCCATCTCGTTTTGGGCCCATTCACCGAACGTGCGACGCGCTTGAAGGTCGTTCGGGTTCGAATTCTTGCACGAGTTGGATTTTGTAAGCCCGCAAACCAAGATCCTTCACCAAAATCTTCCATAAAGTGGATGGGCACAGCTCCAATTGTTGCGCGCGATTGTGGCCTTCTTCGATACTCTGCTCCACAGCAGCAATATTGTATTCGGTGCGCACTGCACGGCATCTCTGAGGATGCGCATTATCCACTAGAGTAATCGTGGTGCGAAACCGATCCATAGTTGCTCGAGTTACCGACTCTGCTGGGCGATTATGTCGACCGAATATTGGCCGCAGCGCCCGATGCGTCGCGCGAACCGAACAATTTTTTGGGTAATAAATTTGCACGATTTACAAACGTTGTTCCGGAGTAAGTCTGTTCATATGTCGACCGAATATCGGACGCAGTGCGAATTAAGGTTTTCAGGAAATAAACTTTTGTTTTTTATTTGGATTTAGGTAAACTTTAGTTTTATTTTCTCTAATTTTATCTTTTGTTGTCACGCTAGTTCTTTTTACAACTCCATCCTAGTTATTCCTGTTTTTTTATCGAAAAACTTAGAAGCGTTTTTCGATTACTTAAGCCTAGGTTACATACATATATGATTATGAGCTTAAGGTGGCTATGCATATGTTACGTTTGGCCTACGTCATAACTTCTCCCCTTTCAAACAAACGAATGCTTAATGAGGGGTATTATAAATTACATATTTTCTATTCTATTTCGTGTACAATGCATTACATTTTGATAAGTAAGCAAGCTTTTCGTATTCTTTAATATGGTTGTGTAAAAATTCGTTATTCGCAACAGAAGTATTTGCAGGAAATTGTCTCGATCTGAAGTAATGACCTGCTATTGCCTCGAAGGGAGTAAGTTTGGTTGAAGAGTGAATGGAATTTTTATATGTTAGGATCGCCTCGTTAACAATTTCACTTATTGGTTTATTTTTATCTTGATGATATAAAATTCGTGTTATTTTTGTTAAAGTTGAATGAAGCCTTTCAACTGGCGAATTACCGGTTAAATTTTTCGCAGAAGTAACGTGAGCTTCTATATCGTTAAATTTTAGAAATTCGTTGAAAAGAGTTGATGCGAATTCCAATGCGTTATCGAAAATAAGTTTCTTTGGTATGCCATGATGTGAAAAAAATAATGTTTTAGCTTTTGTACTATACCTACACTAGATCTTGACGACAACAAATAATCGCTGGAAAATTTGCTAAATTTATCTATTCTCGTTATGGACTGCGTAAACATCAACGTGAACTACTTCCATCGGTTTTTTTGGAGTTTCACTCAATTCAAACTTTATGGCTCTGTCTGTTGTTTCTATCATACTTGTGCCTCGAACATATTTCGAAATTGTTCAACACCCTGTTTATTAACTCTTTCATTTTTTGAAAAAAGTATCTTCTTTTTAATTGGTCTAATGTTTCGTGAACACCTCTATGATTGGACTTTTGTGATACCCCTGTCAAATAATTATATGTGCAAGGCATTAACTTTAAACTAGAGTGCCAGTTACTGTCGAAATTCGACAGTGTTTCTAGTTTTAGAAGCCTTGTAGAGGTTTTCTAACTTAACACGTAGCGATACTTATACGGTACAAATTAACTAACCGGAAAATCTTCTGCTAACACGTAACAAATTTTCTTTTTTATCTGAGAAGGTCATTGGAGGACTTCGGCAGGACTTGGAATTGACCCGATACATTCAAGTTTATCGATAAATTTCAATGATTTGATACATATCGATAGTTCGATGAATTTCAAGAACCCTAAATTCGATAACTCAACAAAATTCGTTAACTCGACCAATTTCGATAACTGTGAAATTCGATGGCTCAAAAATGTAAAAACTTTGGATACCTTTATAAATTTTTACTTTTGACTTCTCCACATTTCACGAAAACTATCTAAACATTTTGATAACTCGTTACACTCTGTTAAGACGATTAAATTCGATAAGCAGTGATAAATCGATAAGCTTATATAACGTTGAAATTTCGATAAATCGATAAATTTTGAAAATTCCATAAACTTTGCTTTGTTGAACCAACCAATTTCAGTAGATCAATAATTATAATTATGCATTACGACACCTCGATATATTTCGTTAAGTCTATAAATAATGATAATTCAATAAATATCGATAACTTGATACAATTCTTTAACTTGACAAATTTCGTTAATCCCACACGTTTTTATAGCTCGATAACTAACCGTAAATTTGGAAAACTAAGTTTCTGTGTCTATCAATTTCGACAACTCAGTAACCATTGATCAGTTTGAATAATTCGATACGTTGCGATAACTTAATAAGCATGGATAAATTTCGATAACTATAAACTTCGATGATTCGATAAATTTCAGTAACCTTTATGGCTGATTTTATTTCGATTCCTATCTTTTAACCTAATTCTTATGTATTTCTGATTGTCTCCATTTTCGCCTTTATCTCAATTTTCGTCTTTATCTTCACTTTTGCCTTTTTTTGTCTTCATCGTTATCACTTGTTTCTTCATCTTCATATTTATCTTTATTTCAAAGTTTAATTTCAAATACGAAGTAAAACAAAATGCGAAACGCTTGAATTGAACAGGTTGCAAAAACAATCGTTAACAAATATGGAAATTTTTAAACGACGATTTTCAACCAATTTCGAAACTATAAAAACTCTCCTCATCTACAGAAAATTACTTTCCAACGGTGTTTCTGGTTTTGAAATCGGTAACTTTACCTTGGTCTTCATCTTTGTTTTTATCTTTCACATCTTTGCTTATATCCTTTTCTTTTTCTATTCACGTAGATGAGATGAGGTGCGATGACGTGATAAGATGTGACGTGATTTTATGTGATGTGATAGGATATCATGTCATGTGTTGTCATATCCTCTGACGTCATGTCATATGATGTCATACCATATGATGTCATATCATGTGATGCCACGTCATGTAATGCCATGTCATGTCATACGATGTCATATCATGTGATGTCGTCATGTGATGTCATGCCATATAATGTGACATTATATGATATGTCATGTCACATGATATCGTGTGATGTGATATCATATTATGTGATGCAAAACACATATGTGATGCAAAACACATATATATCTTCATATCATGTGATAAAATGTGATGTGATGTCATGTAATGTGATCACATTCCATGTTCCGATTAGTGTATCGATAACCCTGTTGATAACTGTGTTGATAAAAATACCGATAACAATATCCATACACATATAGAAAAATACGATTGTAAAATCGATTAATTCAGCGATAAATATAACAATCATCAGTATCAGTATCATAACAATATATGTAAATGACTAAATCGATAACAAAATCAATTATTTAATCGATTATTATACCGATAACAATATCCATTATTGTATCGATAACAATATCGATTATTATATTGATTATTATATCGATTACAATAGCGGTTATTTAATCAATAACAGTATCGATAACAATATCGATTATTTTATCGATAGCAATATCGATTATTATATCGATCTTCATCCTCATCCTTTTCTTCATATTTATCTTTATTTCCGCATATTCCTCTTCACCTTTACCTTAAAGTGTTTAAATTTACCTTGATCTTCGTTTTTGCCTGTATCTCTAGGCATCTTTGTTTTTATTTTTATTCTCAAACCGCTAAACCACTGAGAAGCATTTCCATGTGCATTATTCCCCTGGAATTTGACAATTTACTCCCAACCAACCAACTGCCTAAAGAAGTTTCACTTCATAAATTCAAGAAATGTTCTTACCCGTTCAGTTACTCTAATTCTTATTTATCCGTCAATGTCTCCATTTTCGTCTTTATCTTCACTTTTTTCTTCTTTTTTTTTGACTTCATCGTTATCATTTATTTCTTCATCTTCATATTTATCTTTATTTCAAAGCTTAATTTCAAATGCGAAGTGAAACAACATGCGAAACATCTCAAATTGAACATGTTGCAGCAACATCTATACACAAATCGGAAATGTTTAAACGACGGTTTAGGCCGTAATTTTCAACCAATTTTGAAACCATAAAAACTCTACTCATCTAGAGAAAAAAGCCTTTCCAATGGTGTTTTTGGTTTTGAAATCGGTTCGGTAGAATCGCCAAACGAACGGAGTCAAAATTTATGTTAGCGTATTAATATATAGATATAATTTGAATAAACTACAAAAAAATTAAAATGTATTTTATATGGATTTATATTTAAGAGTACTAAAGACTGAATAACAAAATTATATTAAATTTTTTTTCTTAACATAAAAATAAAATACCTCAAATGTCCATATAATATATTTATATGTGCAAAAATCTATATATTATTCAAGTCGTACAGAGACAAATTATACATCAAATTAAAGTGCTCGATCTGAAACGTGGCAGGTTTTCAGATTTGAGATTGATTGAACCATTTTCGGAATATTTGCGTCGAAAGATTTTAAAATCTTTACATTGAGCAAGGCATTGCTACGTTCATATCGATAGGCAGCGTCTCAGCGGGATATAAGAGAATGAAAAATTGTTCCATATATTCGCTTTCGTTTCTGTTTTTAACCGACTTCCAAAAAAGAAGGAGGTTATCAGTTCGTCGGAATATTATTTTTATTTTTTTTTTTTATGTATGTTACCGCATAACTTTGTATCACGTCAACCGATTTCGATAATTTTGCATCGGAAAGGTAGTGTCTCAGAGGTGGTCCCATACTAATCTGGTTGAGATCCGATCAATGGATCATGAGATATATATATATATATATATTTTTATATGGGAGTTGAAGTCGGTTTTTTTTTTGCTAAAAATTACTTGTTGTTTCATATCGTTCAAAGCATTGCTACGTTCGTGTGCATGTAGGCAGCCAACGGAACAACGGAAGATCTGCAAAAAAATGTTCCCTTTGGCTCTGTACTAGGGAAGCTGCGAATGTGGAATTTTAGACATCCGCGGATGCGAATGCGGATGCGGATGTTTAAAAACTAACATCCGTGGATTTAGGTAAATAAAAAATGGAAAAGTTAGTAATTTTTAATAATGTTTTTTTTTTAGTACTTGAATTTAAAAATTGGAACATTGTATTTAATAAAGAGTGATTTTGCTGCCTTTTCGGATTACAGCCTTTCTTAAAGGGACGTTAATCAAACCTGCACCACTAAATAACTACTCGCTTGAGGCGACAGATTTGAAAAACTTGAAACTTGACAAAATTGTAAATTATTTTCGATTGACGATGCATCAGATGAGAGGACTTTCAGTTTTTTTTTGCGGTGCAATAATTCGTTTTTGAGAATTGCACCGGGTTGCTTTTCCTCCTGACTTTCATCTTCACAATCTACCATCATGGCAAGAACGTTGTTTAAACACCGTTGTTTTCCAATTTGCAGAACCAATTCTTTTTGTTGTTTCAAAATTTGAAGAACCTGTTATGTCATCAGCGTTTTTCGATTTTAGTTTTTTTTAATTCATTTGTAATCCTGTCTTCTGCGACTGGTTTGAAAACTGTTTAAAATCTTGTTATTTTGTTAAAGAGGCACCCCGTTTTGTATATTAATTTGAATTGTTAGAGTCACGGACGATGAAGGTTCCCGAGTGACTTATTGGAAAGGTTCACCTGTAATGAATAGCTTGCAATTAGTGTTTTATTAGCTGAGCTCGACTTTTCCTAGTTGCAGGCAGTCACAATTAATTACTCACCAGGTACCATAAGCCATCAAATCCGTTTTATTGTTCCACTCCATTAAAAAATGTGTGCTAGTAGCGAGGTTCTTTACTGGGAGCATCTGGGCCTCGTCATGAAGGTGGTGTTGAGGCGTCATCAGGAGGCAACCTGTCGCAGTTCGTAATGCCGTGTTTTGGCAGGTCTGCAGCTTCATCCACTGCGTCCTGCTAGTCCCCGGAGACCATACGGGCGCTGCGTAGTTTACAACCGGCCGGCCAATTGCCTTGTATGTTGCCAACAACGTTTCTTTATCTTTGCCCCAAGTGCTGCCGGCCAGCGACTTCAGAGTAGACTGTCGAAGGTAACTCCGAAGATTTTCGGGTTATTCACTGTCGTTGTTACGCCATCGACGTGAATACCCAGTGGCAGTCTGGCCTCCTTCGTCCAGGTGGTGAAAAGGGTTGCCGATGATTTCGCAGGGGATAGGGCAAGGCTCCTTGCAGTGAAGAAGCGAAAAAGTTCGGAGAGGTAACCGTTTACTTTTGAGCACAAGTCATCAATTCCATTCCCAGACGCCATGATCGAACAATCGTCAGCATACGAGGCTATATTAACATCCTCTGGTGGCTGAGGAAGCTTTGATATGTAATAACTAAACAGCAGCGGGGACAGGACACCACCCTGTGGTACCCACTGTTTAATTTTATGTGGCTTGCTAGTTTTGTCTCTGAAGATTACTGACGAGTGTCGACCACTCAGGTAATTCGCCGACCACCGTTTGAGTCCCTGTGGGAGTGAGGAGGCCTCTATATCTTCTAGTAGCGTTGAATGACTGGCAGTGTCGAACGCCTTGGACAGCTCCAACGCTACTAGAATAGTTCTCTCACAGGGGCGGTTTCGGTTTAGGCCACGAGTTATCTGAGTGTTTATGGCGTTAAGTACTGTTGTTGTACTATGCACTTTACGGAACCCATGTTGATGCTTCGCTGGGGTCAGGTGGTTCGTGAAGTACGGGAGCAGCAGGGCCTCGAGTGTCTTCGCTCCCGGGGAAAGGAGAGTTATCGGGCGGGTTGGGGGGCCACTCTCCCCATTTTCCCCCATGTCTGGAATGATGAGAGTGGCCATAGACAGGTTGAGGACCTCCGTTAGGTACGCTACTCCCGCAGGACACAATTTTTTCAGTATCAGCATGCATATTCCGTCAGATCCAATGGCTTTGGAGGCTTTCGCCTTCCCGATGGCTACCCTTACCTCACCGCTGGTGAAAACAAGAGGCACACTAGGTTTTGGCAAGGTTTTGGCATTTTGTGCAGCCTTCTGGTCACTCGACGTTTGGCTTTATCCACCGGAGGATGCAGAATGAACTGCCGGCTAAAATAGCTCGCGCATCTCTCCGGGTCCGACGAAGCGTGATCACCAAAGTCTATCTCGACTCTGTCGTCGCGCTTCGTCGGGTTGGACAAAGACCTCACGGTTGACCAAAGCTTGCTCACACCAGAGGGGAAGTTGCAGGTCTTCAGATGCTCTTCCCATTTCTTTCGCTTATGTACGTTCACAAGTTGCCGAATCTCAGAATTAAGATCCCTAATACGGGGATTTCCGGGATCGGCCTGACGAAGGTTGTCGCGCTCATCAGCTAGAACAGCCGCTTCGGCAGGAAAATTTGGACGTGGGTCCTTAATACATCCTGCTGGGATGAAGCGAGCTGCAGCAGCAGTGACAACCCTGCGGAACTTACGTTCACCTACATGAACGTCGGTTTGTATGGGTAGTGCAGTGAAGGCGCCCTCAGTAACATCCGTGAAACCTTTCCATTCAGCTTTGGAAAAGTTGACATAAGTCCGGTGATCCACGGAAGCAAAGTCGGCAGGTTTATCAATCGAGATGACTATGGGCAGATGGTCTGATGCTAGAGTCAGCATAGGTCGCCATGATACGCTGTTTATTAGACCAGCGCTGACAATTGTTAGATCTGCAGCAGCTGCCCATATTCCTGGTGGGTGCGTAGTCGTTCATTGTGCAGAATGTCGAATCGTCTATCTGCTCAGCCAGATGTATTCCCCTACGATCATTTGACAGGCTTGAGTGCCAGAGATCGTGGTGCGCGATAAAGTCACCAACTACCATACGGTTTTCACCTCTGAGTAGCGCACCTATTTCAGGGTGATATCCTGCCGGGCAGCTGGTGACAGGGGGTATGTATACGTTAAATATTTCGAGCTCAACATCGCCTGACCGGATAGCAATACCCTGACATTCCAGAATGGTATCCCTGTGGTCGATTTCTGCTTCAATGAGACGATACTGCATAGTGTGGTGCGTGATGAACGCTAAACCTCCACCATTACCTCGCTCGCGATCTCGACGGTGCACGTTGTATACAGCGCAATTCAACAGGGTTGAATTGCCGCGCAACTTCGTCTCTTGGGCCGCAGCTATTAATATTCCATGCCTTCCCATAAAGACAGTTATCTCCTCGATCTTGCTCTGGAGTCCGTTACAGTTAATTGTAGCACCTTTGTGTGCCTTGGGAGACCGATTGTGATGTGTGGTGTTAAAGAGTTGTGTTGCCTGCCGGCCCCCTGCCGTACGTGCTGCAAAAGGGGGTGCTGCCTTGTGGTGGTGAAGGGATGCGACGGGGCAGCACAGCAGGGGCCCACATAGTCACTCGTCCAATCTCGTGTGTTGCGAAGTCCTGAGCACGTCCTAAAGTGGCACCAGCCGAGGCAAGAGTTGCACTTGACTGATGTCATGTTACGGTATATTCTGGACTGACAAACAGAGCAGATTGTCGGAGGGACTAGGAGTTGCCGGCGGCGGTTTGTGGGTGCTATTGTGTTTGTTTGTGTGTCTATTGTTGTGTTGTGTTGGGGTGTGGGTGTGTTGATTGTGTGCTGCCCAGGCGGGTGGTGGTTTCCCGTGGAGGCGGTCCGGTTCGCACAGCATGGGGCCACGAACGACGTGGTCCATTGCCGGTGCGTACGCAGGGCCGAGCAGTTACGGAGGTGACTCCACCCGTCAGAGGAATTGCACCTGACCGAGGTGGAGTTTGTATGCAGTCGTCTCTGGCATACGCAGCAGGTGTAGATTTCTGGCCCTGGGTTCGACTCTCTGCCAGCCCTGAGCAGAAACGTGCGGAGAAGGTGTAGCCCTAGGATCGAGCAACGTTTGATGGATTTCGCCCACCTAAACGGGGTTAGATCGCCGAAACCAAGGGTTGTTGGTCGGGTAAAACCCGAGTCATTCCGGTACATAGAACCGGCTGTCGTGGGAATGTTATTTTGTTAAAGAGGCACACCGTTTTTTATATTAATTTGAATTGTTAGAGTCACGGACGATGAAGGTCTCAGATCTGCTTAGTTCCCGAGTGACTTATTGGAAAGGTTCACCTGTAATGAATAACTTGTAATTAGTGTTTTTATTAGCTGAGCTCGACTTTTCCTAGTTGCAGGCAGTCACAATTAATTACTCACCGCTGTTGGTACCATAAGCCATCAAATCCGTTTTATTGTTCCACTCCATGCGCTCAATGTGCTTTGATATTTTGAGGCTAATGAACGAGAATTTTCAACATATCGTTAAATAGTATGGAAAGGTCGTATTTCACATTGTCGCTGAAATGCAAAAAAGCCACAACTAACTAAATTAAACTAAATTTTGTATTGCATTAAACGATGTGGGGACTGTGATTCGATGAAATGCATTATAATCAATCAAAAAGTGAATTTTGGATTTTTAGTTAGTTACGGCATTTTGTAATTGAGCGAGGATGTGAGTGGCTGTTTTCGAGCTGAAAGACTAATAAAAGGAATCACGGAACTTAATCATAAAAAGCTTTATGAGAAAAAATAAATAATTACACTTATATAAGAAAAAATAGAAAAAGTACTAGCGATGCACGCAGTTTTTTCAACAGACCTTTGACAAATAATATTCGATACTTACATACACTCAGAAAAAGGTTTAGTTATAATTACCAAGATTTGGTTATAGTGACCAAGTGGCATAGTTGGATATGGCGAAATAAATATCTAGTTCACGAAAGTATGCAATTTACTTGAGACTTCTAGTTGGGACAAATGTTTATTTGGTAATAATTGCAAAACGACTACCTTGAGTGGACAATATTTTTAGCTGAATAAAATCATTGTTGAGCAAATATAAACAATGCTTTGGTTGATACAAGTTTTCAATTAATTTTGTGAACTTGCTGTAGACTTGAATCAGCTAACCGTTTATTATTGGAAAAAAAGTTTCAGTTTGACACAAATAAAAATTTACTCGATGGTTGTTTTCTTCTTTTATTTGCATATATTAAGCATAAAAAATACATACACATTTACATAAATAGTTACTAGTGTAAATAATACATATGTATATGGTCGTAAAAATTTCCTAAAAAGAAACGATGAAACAGGAACAGTCGTGCGAAAACCCAGGTCAATATCTGGCTAAATAGATACTTTCAAACTATAATTCTCATGAATTATATATCCACTGAGAAACCCCGGTTGGCATCAAACTTTATATTTTTAAATAACTATGCGCACACCAAAACAACTCGCGGCGATGGCAAAACCACAGTACACAGAGCTACTCGCATTGCTCGATACCCGGATATCTAGAGCTTTACTATATACATACATTAATACATACATACAGATGTTCCTGCTTTACTTCCAAGCTGGGCCTGCTAATTTTGCTTCACGCTTATCAAATCCTGTAATTTAAATTAAGAAAGTTTTAAATGAATATTCAATAACCCATAGGATTTTGTTTTTATAAGTTACTCTTACCAAAGCTTTTTTAGGTCAAAGAATTCCACCAATGTCCCTTATATGTATGCAGTTAGTGGATAGAATGGCAGTATTGTTTGTATACACTTCATCGCCTTTTCTGGAGATTGAAGTAACTTATTTATCTGAACACAATTTTTCCGAAAAATGATTCATACATAAGAAAGTTTTTCATTATAGCTAAGTAGCTTTTAAATTTTAATGCAAAACATTTTAGGTTTAAATATTTTTCATACCTAATTGACTGAAAATAAATGAACGTTTTTGTTTTAAAAATGTCTAGTTTTATTTTGGTTGTTGAAAATTGTATCGCACTACAACTTGTTGGGACAATATTGTAAAATGTTTCATTTTAGTTTTTAAAATACGCTTTTTTGACGCTATTTGTTTCGTTTGTTCTCCTCAGTAAAAAAAAGTGAATATATTATAACGATCGTTTTTGTTTTGCGAATGTTTCGTTTTAAAGTCGTAAGTACAAATACTATATTTTTTATTTTGTATGAAGTAAAATTATATCAAAAAATTTTATTTTGCAATTTCTTTTAAAAACTTGCGTTTTACCTGTATCATTTTCTCTGTGTATACCAGTAGAAAAGGTTTTTGTTTATGTAGCTGTTTCGTGGTGAAAGTCCTTTATGGGGACCAAATTTCCCCACAAGAAATTGAGCACATGGTTGTTTTTGCATGCCAAAAGAATGAATATTAGGAAACATTGAAAAAAGTCTTAGATAATACAATTATATTCTACTAAAAATAAACACAACAATGTGCGCTAATTAGATAATGCGATAATCATGTTTGGAAACTCTTTTCAGCTCTTATTTTTACAAAATAATATTGCGGATCAGATTTCTCTGAGCGCTTGTGTTGTTTACCAAGAAAATGCAGTCCTGTTGGTTTTTATTTCTGTATCGCATCGCGGTGAGTTTATATTTCTTGGTAATTCGGTTTGTGAAATGGTAAACAAATTATTAAAATTTATTTTTTTGATGTGTTTAACATTTGATTAATGCAAATTTCTGTCTTTTCAGACTATTAATAACAAGCACAGCATCATCAACGGTGATTATAAGAACTACTGCAATCCCTGCGGTTTTTCCTTTTGGTAAATGCGTTCTGGTCGTGACCAAGGGTGGTCTTCCAAATCAGCCGGGAATAAGGTTAGTCATTTTCAATTTTATATCTTTGCTCGTCGACATTATAGGACATGTCATCATTGCAGGCTATTGTTGCAGAACAAAATGCCCCAACCACTGCTGTGGTAAATATGTACCAGCAGTACTGCCAACCGCCGTCGGTGCAATGATTTCGATAGCTGAACAAACGCCATCTTCTGGGCATTCCCACAGCTTGCCGACACCAGCTATTATATCACGTCTGAATGCAACTGCGGCTAAATTTGGTTATTAACAGTGCAATAGTGCCATGTCATTGGCAAAAACACTAAGGGTTGCTGGCATATAGAGGTTGTAAAGTTTTTGGAATCGAAGAACCTACTCGATGAAGATGATGGCCCCAAACCTATGATGAAACATCTTCTGGCATGCCTTTGACAATCGTTAAATATATATATACAAAATATTTATCGTTCTGCAGAACGTGCATGCATATTCAATTCCGATTTTATGGGTCGATTACGGAGGACAACCGAACTTCAGTTGGTTGGCCAGTAGCTGAAATGGTATTACAGATGGCAACTAGCAACTGAAAGCTAGAAACTGAGTTGCGCTATATTGGCAACTGCATTTTTGAGGCTGCCGGGAAATTTTGATTGAGATACTTTATTTCTTTTTTCAACTTTTTTTAATTTGTATCATTTTGAACTTTATGAAACTTAATTATTGCTATTCATAATATAATACATTTTCATTTCAGTGGCGCTGTCCATCGGCAGCCCAACTGAGATTCCGTTGCCATCCATAATCGATCCATACGTCATACTCGCACGAACTAATCAAGGCTATCACAGATTCCATCGTAGTCCGATTTTACGTGAAATCTACGAAAATGCTATTGAATTCGAGTAGCTACGAACGCAGCGTATGCTTTGAATACACACGTTTATAACAGTTCCTATTCAGTGATCGCCTTTTCGTAGATTTTATGAAAAATCGGACTACGATGGATTCCGTGATTGCCACCAATATGTATTCTCCTTTGACAAGATGTTGGAGAATCGCGGCAACACAGCCGTATACCTACTCTATACTTTTACGCGCATATGCTAAACTTCTCGAACCTAGCTAAAGTGCTTGACAAAGGCAGAAGGCATATCTTCAATATTATAACTTAAATTAAGAAAGTTTAATGCATGCAATAAAAGAATACAACAGAACCAAAAAATGTTCTCAAAACTATTAAACATAAAAAATTGCACGAATAAAATGCATAATTTAAAATAAAATAAAATAACGCAATTGTTTTTTATATGTACATACATATTTACAAAATGAATCTTAAAGCACCCACAGTAAAGGCTCCGTTATGCATACTTGGCATTGCTTGAGAGTTGTCACATAAGGAATCTGTTAAATGAGCTTCGCGTGTAAGCGGTTACCCAACGCACAGCATTACATACGTAAAAGTCTGTTGTTTTTTGATTTCTACGTAAAAATGGTATAGCAGTGCATGCAATGCCAAGTATGCATAACAGAGCCTTAAGTCCTAAACATATAAATGACTAAGAAGAAAAATAATAAATAACAGAAATATGAACAAGTATGTCGAGAAATCTGTAAACACTAGCGAAACTGTATCTCAATAATAACAAGTAATTTTATGCAAAAAATACAACCGACTTCGATGCGCATTCACGTCGTTCTGGTAACGTAGACCCGACTGTCCTCCCTTTTTTTTTTAAATCGTCAAAAAAATGAATACGTATTCTACAGAAAAAAAATCTTCTCTTCTTCTTTTTTGGCGCTGTAATCGCCTAAGCGATTTTGGCCGAGTTCAGCAAAGCACGCCAGTCGTTTCTCCTCTGTGCCAACTGACGCCAATTGGAAACGCCAAGTGAAGCCAAGTCCTTCTCCACTTGATCTTTCCATCACAGTGGGGGCCTCCCTCTTCCTCTGCTACCACCAGCGGGTTCCGAGTTGAATACTTTCAGAGCTGGAGCGTCGGTGTCCATTCGAACGACATGACCAAGCCAGCGGAGCCGCTGTATTTTAATTCGCTGCACTATGTCCATATCGTTGTAAAGCTCATACAGCTCATCGTTCCATCGTCTGCGGTACTCGCCGTCGCCAACGCGTAAAGGCCCGTAAATCTTCCGCAAAATCTTTCTCTCAAACACTCCAAGAGCCGCCTCATCGGATGTTCTCATTGTCCATGCTTCTGCGCCATATACCAGCACGGGCATGATGAGTGACTTATAGAGCGTGGTTTTCGTACGTCGAGAGAGGACTTTAGTCCTGAATTGCCTACTCAGTCCAAAGTATCACTTGTTGGCAAGAGTGATTCTGCGTTGGATTTCAATGCTGACATTATTATCGGAGTTAATGCTGGTTCCCAAGTAAACGAAATTCTTTCTCGAAATTGCGAACTGTCAACAGAGTCGTGGGTGCCAAGGCGCGAATGTGCTGACTGTTTTTGATTGATGACAGGAGATACTTCGTCTTGTCCTCGTTTGCCACCAGACCCATTCGCTTTGCTTTCCTATCCAACTTGGAAAAGGGAGAACAGACTTCGCGGTTTTTGTTACCGATGAAGTCGATGTCATCGGTATAAGCCAGCAATTGCACGCTCTTGTAGTAAATTGTTCCTGAGCCATTCAGTTCTGCAGCTCTTATTATCTTCTCCAACATCAGATTAAAGAAGTCACATGAAAGGGAGTCGCCCTGTCTGAAACCCCGTTTTGTGGCGAACGGCTCGGAGAGGTCTTTCCTTTGTCTTTGGATTATTGTGAATACCTGGTCTATGGTGGATTTGCCAGATCTAAAGCCACACTGATAAGGCCCAATCAGTTCATTGACGGTGGGATTCAGTCTTTCACACAATACGCTTGATAAGACCTTGTAACCTATGCTTAGAAGGCTGATCCCGCGGTAGTTGGTGCGAATGGCGGGGTCACCTTTCTTATGGATTGGGCAGAGCACACTTAAATTCCAATCGTGGTGCATGCGTTCATCTGACCTTATTCTACACAAGAGTTGATGCATACACCTTATCAACTCCTCGCCGCCGTACTTGAATAGCTCAGCTGGCAGGCTGTCAGCTCCAGCAGCTTTGTTGTTTTTCAGCCGCGTTATTGCTATACGTACCTCGTCATAGTCAGGCGGTGGAACGTCGACTCCGTCATCATCGACTGCGGGCTCGGGTTCTTCTTCTCCCCGGTCTTTAAACCTTCCGTAAGTCGCCTAACTCTCTGGTAAAATTTTCGGGCATTGTTCCTGTCGGCCAGCAATTCAAGCTTTTCGCACTCACGTATTTCGGCCTCTCTCTTCTTATTGCGGCAAATTCGTCTCGCTTCCCTCTTCAGACCCCTATAGCGGTCCCACATAGCGCGCGTTGCGCCCGATCGCAGCGGGGCCCTGTAGGCGGCATCTTTTTTCTCTGCAGCTTCCTGACACTCCTCATCGTACCAGTTGTTCTTACGGGCTCGCTGAACTCCGACTATTTCTTCGGCGGCGGTACTTAATGAGTGGGAAATGTGGTTCCACTGCTCGCATATGTCGGTTTGTTGAAAAGTGCTCTCTGAGAGCAGGTGTGAGAGTCGAGTAGCGAAAGCGCTGGCTGTATGTTTGTGATTGCAGCTTTTCGACGTTAAGCTTTCCTTGCATATTTGGGCGCACATTTTTTGTTGCACAGAGGCGGGTGCGTATCTTGGCTGCAACAAGATAGTGGCCCGAGTCGATGTTTGGGCCTCGGAGTGTGCGTACGTCTAAAACACTGGAAGCATGCCTTCCGTCTATCACAACATTATCGATTTGGTTTCTCGTTTTTCGATCCGGAGACATCCACGTAGCTTGATGGATCTTTTTATGCTTGAACCTAGTACTGCATACTACCATGTTTCGGGCCCCGGCGAAGTCGATTAGCCTCAATCCGTTGTCGGACGTTTCGTCGTGAAGGCTGAATTTTCCGACGGTGGTTCCAAAGAGCCCTTCCTTGCCCACCCTGGCATTGAAGTTGCCAAGCACGATTTTCATATCGTGGCGGTGGCAGCGCTCATATGTTCGTTCCAAGCGCTCATAGAAGAGATCCTTGGATACATCATCCTTCTCTTCCGTGGGGGCATGGGCGCAGATAAGCGAGATGTTGAAGAATCTCGCTTTGATGCGGATTGTGGCTAGGCGCTCGTCCACCGGGGTGAACGACAGTACTCGGCGACGGAGTCTCTCTCCCACCACAAATCAAACTGTAACTGCATACCCAGCGCAACGACTATACCCCATTGCACTCCAGAAAAAAAATCAAGATACGTATCTAAGGATTTTAAGTAAAAATAAATAAAGGAACACTTTTTCATGATATCTCGACATTATCTCACAAATATATTCTCATTTCCAGTCTCAAATAAAAGAAAATTTCAATATTTTAAAATATTTTTTTTTTTAACTTTTATTTGGCATTTGAGTCGCTCTCGAAATTTCAATTTTATAAAATAGACAAACTTCAAAAAATGGATGATGGCCGACGAATTGAGCAAGCGGTTTTACCTTTAAATATTTGTATCATGGGTGTATTAAACAAGGTATTATTGACAACTCAGTGCGGCTCTTAAGATATTTTTATGTCATAAAATATAAAAAAATTATTCAAAATTCATACACATTTTTTTCAATTTGACTTTAAAGGATTGTTCTTCTGAGAGCAACGTCAAATTCAATCACACTTTGTTCTTGTTGTTTCATCTTTACCAAATAATATACTTCCTCTGTAAATATTTTATGAAGTGTTCCAAAATTCGCTCCGAGCGCGTTCACTGTTGATCATGTGATTTAAATAGTTTGTCAAACAATTAAAACTATAGGTTGATCGCAGTTAATATATTCTTCAGTAATTAATTTTATTATATTAAAACATAAGCTTATGAGAAATTATTTAGTCTTCACATGCATATGTTATATCGTGTTCTAAAATTCGCTCCGAGCGTGTTCTCTATTGATATTTTGATTCAAAAATTGTTTGTCAAGCATTCAGTAGTGAAGTTTGATCGGAGTTTATATATTCTTCAGTAATTAATCATATTACATTGAAATATAAACGTATAATATGGTAGAAAGTTAAAAATTATGTAGTCTTAATATGCATAATTCGCTCCGTGTTCCAAAATTCGCTCCGAGTGCGTACACTATTGATGATTTGATTTGAATAATTGTTTCTCAAGCATTCAGTACTATAGTTTGATCGGAATTTATATATTCTTAAGTAATTGATCGCATTTTATTAAAATATAAACCTTTTATAGGGTAGAAATTGTGAAATTATTTAGCTTTAACACGTATAGTCGGCCAGAGACAATTGCTGAAAACTGCAACTACTCGTGAAAACGTACAATAAAAGCAATTTAGATGAAAGTAATAAATATTATTATTAAAATTAGATCCATATATAAAAAATTGTACATCATTCATTTGAAGTAAATCGCAATATATTTTTACATATAAGATAGTTTCCATTTAATACATTCATAATAAAGTACATATTTCATTCGATGTACATATTTGAACTCTCCCCAGACTCAAAAATTAAGATTGGTGCCGCAAGAAATTATTTTGCGATGGCCGATTGGGTATTTGAACCTCAGCCTGGTGTAATTAATCAAAACTACTTGCACGATAGTTCATAAAGAAATGGTTAATAGGCGAGTTGCACCTCATGACTTGATACTAAAAGTTAGAGCAGTTGTGATCAGTGTTGCCGCGAAGCATTTTTTGCGGTAGCCAAATTCCTTTAAAAAAAGGGCTAAAAAAGAGCTAAAAAAGGTCGTTGTGGCTAAAAATGGTAGCTAAAATTGTTTACTTACATAATCATACATACACACCAAAAACCTTTTCGTAAAAAAGGGGAAATATACGACACCAGCTTGCTGGATCGATCAAGTGATTGTACCATCATGCTCGAAGCATATAACTTACCAGCATGCTGGTACAATATTTATTTCTTTACAAATGAGGTCGAGGAAAGATCGAAATGATTTGAGCCGAAATTTCATAATTTTTCTACCATTTTGTTAAACATTGTTTTTTTTTTAATTCACAACTGCAATATCGTGAACTTAATATTCCACAAACACGGCTTTGAAATTTCCGCCAAAATATTTTTTACTTACAAAATTGAGCTAATTTCACCACTCACGACACCAGCACGCTGTTACATTCATAAAATTTTCAAATAGTTTTTGAAGTCGCACCAGCAGCTGGTACAATCACACCACAAGAACATATACGGTCAATCGACTTGATGGGCCATTTAACTAATGAAGCATATTAGGGGCCAGTTTTTCAGTGCACGGCCGTGGTTCAAACTAAGTTTAAACGCCCGATCTGGCTGGTTTAAGCTAAGATCAGCCATTCAAGTGTCAGCCAGCTGTTCAATTTAAACCCAGTTTACTTAATCTGAGTTTAAACTGGCACTGAAAAACTGGCCCTAAGGGCGGTAAACTTATCTATTTTAAACTATAGTTAAATCGTTAATAGATAAGTTAATAAACAGCCCTAACACTTATGCAGTATCTATGTATAAAAACGTAAGGAATATACAATACATATACTATGTCAGTCTTTCTTAGTTTAAAAATTCATATCCCACATATATGCAAACAAAAATAGATCAAAAATACATATATGTCAGTCTTTCTTAGTTTAAAAATTCATCTCTTACATAAATACTAAAACATAGGTCGAATTAAGCATATAAAACTTTTTCATGCCCAGTATGAATAAATTCTCCAAAGGGCTAAAAAAAAGGGCTAGGGGCAATTTTAAATTTATGTGGCCAGCTAAATCTAGCCACCAAAGGGCTAAAACGGCAACACTGGTTGTGATGCTAATCCACAACCTAAATATGTACATATGAAGGGTTAGTTAATGGTCTCACCTAATACATAGTTAAATAATTACAATGTAATTGTTGGGTTGCCGCAATAGAACTATGTACATATAAAGGGTAGGTTAATGGACTTTAAACGTGTGATTTGAATTATACCATCCCATATAAATTAACAGCCCAGCGAATCATCGCTTGCTTTTGTATTTAAACGTCGCACAGTGGGACAAAAAAGGTTGCTGTGGACAAATGAATTTTGAGAGCCCAAATATGAACCGATTTCAAGTTTTTTTTTTGTTTAAATATAAGATAATTAAATTTCGCGTCGATCTATCCGTGGCGATTTTTTAAAAAGCTCTGGGTTTTTTATTTATTTATGTTGAAAAATTAAAGACAAAAAATTTCACGTTTGAATGCTTCCACTTTTTTGGAAAATACTTGAAATTAATTGCAAATGTCTGCAATTCTTTAAAAAATATTCCTAAACCTTTTTCCATAGGATACATTTAATTAAAAAAAGTATTTCATTCGTTTTCTATACTAATATTTATTTTGAAAGCGAATCGAAAACCTCGAGAACAGCTGTACCGATATTGTTGAAATTTTGGTCATCGACTCTAGACCCTCAAAGGATGATAATAGAAGAAAAATAATTTCGATATATCAAGGGGGCGTGGCACCTCCCATACAAACTGAAGTTTTCACACAACATATCTCTGGAAGTATTCATCGTGGAGTGCTGCAACTTAGTACAGAGATACATTATAATATCAACGCCAAACTCATGAAAAAAATGGGAGTTATTGAAAAAGGGGACGTGGCACCTCCCATACAAACTGAATTTCTCACACCACATACACATTCAAATGTGAGAAATTCAGTTTGTATGGGAGGTGCCACGCCCCCTTTTTCAATAACTCCCATTTTTCCATGAGTTTGGCGTTGATATTGGCCCTTATTATGAGTTGCATTCGATTGAATTCGTAGTATGAGCTATGCAAGCGTGTCGAAATTTTCGTCGAGTATCGAATTTTCTGTCGAACAGAATTTTGATTTCGTTGGTGTAGCGAAGTGTTAGAATATTGTAAAAAATTTATGATTTTGCTTTTGTTTTCTTACTTTTTGGCGGCTAGACACAAATTTTAAACAATTTTTATTAATTTCATGCAGTTCTAACGTCGTGAATACTAAACACAAGCTCGAAAGTCTGTTTTTACTTATGAAAGAAAATCCCAATACGCTGTTGGCACAATCTCTGAGAACAAAATCATAGAGCTGTTTATAGTTTTAATATATTTTAAATAGATTTGGATAACAAAATTTCTTCAATATATTGTATGTCAAAATATATTCGAAAGACTGCACTTAAACTCTCTTAAACGTTTTCTGCTCCTGGCCAGTTTTCTAAGCTCTCATCCTCTGACGAATCGTTCAACTAGAACTCCGTTGTACTAATTACAATTTTTTGACCACGTTTTTATAAACTCGCTTTCTGTTTTATTTCATTTTAATTTGCACAAATCTATATATGTATAAGCATACTATTTAGTTTGCTAGATTTGTAACCAAAGCTTCTCAGCGGTGAAAAATATACTATCGTGAACAACCTAAACGAGCGAAATTCACAATAGTGCCATTCTTCATCGAATGAGCGCCATAATACCAAATGAAAATTCGTTCGATCAGCACTTTCGACCACAGTCGAAGATCGAATGCAACTCATAATAGGGGTCATTGTATATCTCTATACTAAGTTGCAGCACTTTACGATGAATACTTGCAGAGATATGTTGTATGAAAACTTTGTATGGGAGGTGCCACGCCCCTTGATATATCGAAATTATTCTTCCTCTATTATCATCCTTTGAGGGTATAGAGTTGATGTCCAAAATTTCAGTAATATCGGTACAGCTGTTCTCGAGTCTTTCGATTAGAAAAAAACGGCTTTCAAAATATATATCAGTATAGATGGCAAATTAAAAATATTTTTAATTAAATGTTTCCTATGGAAAAATGTTTATGAATACTTTTTTAAATATGCAGCCATTTGAAATTTATTTCAAGTATTTTCCAAAAAAGTGGAAGCATTCAAACGTAAAATTTTTTTCTTTCATTTTTCAACATAAGTAAATATAAAACCAGAACTTTTTTAAAAAACCGCCACGGATAGACGACGCGAAATTGAATTACCTTTTATTAAAAAAAAAGAAACTTGAAATCGTTTCATATTTGGGCTCTCAAAATTCATTTGTACACAGCAACCTTTTTTGCCCCACAGTGCGTCGCCAATTCAAAATTATTGTAGCGTTCGCAATAACAATAAATAAGTCTCAAGGTCAGACCCTAGCAAGAGGATTGCATAACACATGGCGTATTGAGTAGAGTACGATCTTGCCCAAATACCAAGTTAAAGTGAACTACCAAAAGTAATGCATGTTATTTTTAGAATAAAGAAATATGCAGATTTTTTAGACCACGGAGCACTCCAATTTTCGGGGATTATTACTAGTCTTATTTAATAGGTATACATATTATTTTATTTGTGAAACTAAAGTTTTATGTTTGTTAATAAGGGATGGTGTTGCCATTATTTATCTTCACCAACTGGATACGACGGTGCATTGATTTCACCAATTTTTTTTTAGGATTGACACATCAATTTTGTCCCATTCAGCTAAAATTGCATTTTTCACCTGCTTACGGCTGTCGTATTGTTGCAAGATGCATATACTTTGGCGGAAAGAATTCCCAATAGATCCTCTACGGGATTGAGGGCCGGGCTTTGGGCAGGCCACCCTAGCAACTCTATTTGTGGGGAGTTAAAGAACGCCTTAGTCTTCCTCGCCACGTGGATCGGTAGATTATCTTGCTGAGTTCGCTTTCTAGCAAATCTATGTAGATTTCTGCGTTCATTTTGCTTGGCACGAAGCATATTTTGGACTTACCTTGTGACGAAAACGCCCCCCAAACCATTAGTGATCCTCCACCATGAACGCGCTTCTGGTGGGCGTCTTACATCCCTCCAGTATTTGTGGAGACCATCTGGTCTGTCCAGGATAAACTTTTTTCGTCACTGAATACCACAGATTCGAACTCCTCATCCTTTCATGAAATGCAAAACGTGCATGTTTATGACGTGGTTTTATGCTTGGTTTAGGCACTCGATTCTCATATTTAAGGCCTAAATCTTTTCGTATTATTTGATGCACACGTTCTTTAGTCACATCAAGTTCCACTATTCCTACCATTCCATTTGCCTACAACTCAGATGACTATTCGTTGCTAACTGGTGTATTCGCCGTTTGCTCCGATCATCAATGGTGCCTATACGTCCGCTACGTTTATTAATACCATAGCTTTCTAGGTTCTTCAAAAAATGTGTAATTGTATTTCGGTGTCTCTTTACAGACGCAGCAAATCGATCAACTTTCATGCCGGATTGTCCCTTGATCAATCCCTGCCCTTCCTCTGTTAATTCAGTTCCTCGCGGCATTTTCTTATAAATAAATTATTTCTTTTTTAATTTTTGGCCTTATAATCTTCTCTTATGCACTATACTTAGGCCCCTATTATGAGTTGCATTCGATTTTCGATCTTTGCTGGCTATCGAAGATCGAAAGTGAAATTCGTATTATGAGCTATGCAAGCGTGTCGAAATTTTCGTTGAGTATCGAATTTTCTGTCGAACAGAATTTTGCTTTCGTTGGTGTAGCGAAATGTTAGAAAATTTTAAAAATGTACGATTTTGCAGTTGTTTTCTCACTTTTTGGCGGCTAGACACTAATTTTAAACAATTTGTATTAATTTCAAGCAGTTCTAACGTCGTGAATAGTAAACACAAGCTCGAAAGTCTGGTTTTACATATGAAAGAAAATCCTTATACTCCGTTGGCACGATCTCTGAAAACAAAATCAGCTATTCATAGTTTTAATATATTTTAAATAGATTTGGATCACAAAATTTCTTAAATATATTGTATGTCAAAATATATTCGAAAGACTGCACTTAAACTCTCACGTTTTCAGCTCCTGGCCAGTTTTTTAAGCTCTCATCCTCTGACGAATCGTTCAACCAGAACTACGTTGTGCTAATTAAAATTTTTTTACCACGCTTTTATAAACTCGCTTTCTTTTTTATTTCATTTTAATTTGCACAAATTTACATATGTACATATGTATAAGCACACTATTTAGTTTGCTTGATCTGTAAACAAAGCTTCTCAGCGGTGAAAATATACTATTGTGAACAACCTAAACGAGCGAAATTCACCATAGCGCTATTCTACATCGAACGAGCGTCGTAATACCAAGTGAAAATTCGTTCGATCAGCACTTTCGACCACAGTCGAAGGTCGAATGCAACTCATAATAGGGGCCTTACTTAGGAATCGTTTCCTCCGCTTTAAATGCTGATATGTTGACTTGGCACCCATCAGAAGACAAATAATTCATTTTGACATATACATTTTTATACCTTTCATGAGCATGAAATGGTATTATAACTTTGGTCCGATGTTTGTAAGTACCAGAACAAAAAAAGATAGACCCATTAAAATGTATACTTATATGATCAGAACGTCGAGCTGAGTTGATTTAGCCATGTCCGTCTGTCCGTCTGTTTGTATGCAATCTAGTCTCTCAGTTTTCAAGATATCCGGATCAAATTTGGTAGGTGGGTGTATTTTTATAATGTATTAATCATTTGTCGGAACCGGAAGATTCGGACCACTATAACATATAGCTCCCATACAACTGATTGTTCAGATATGAGATTTTTCGTTATAACTTCTCCTTTTATGCAGCTACGAACATGAAATTTTGCAGTACTTGCACCCATTATCAACAGAATACTTACAGTGAAAATTACAAAGATCGGGTCACTATAACCTATAGCTCGCATACAACTGATTGTTCAGATATAAAATTTTTCGTTATAACTCCTCCATGTATATAGCTAGGAACATGAAATTCCGCACTGTTTTCAATAATTATCAACAAAAAACTTACAGTGAAAATTAAAAAGATCGGGTAACTATAGCCTATAGCTCCCATACAACTGATTGTTCAGATATGAGGTCTTTTATCATAACTCCTCCATTTATGCAGCTAGGAACATGAAATTTCGCACCATTTTCACTCATTATTAACAGAATACTTACAGTAAAAATAACAAGGATCGGGTGACTACAACATATATCTTCCATACATCTGATTGTTCAGATATGGGATTTTACTGTAAAACTCCTTTATTTGAACAGCTAAAACCGATAAATTTCGTAAGATATTTTATAAATAATAATACAAAGTCTACTGAGAAAATCGTCAAAATCTATGCTGTATAAGCTTTATCTCCTATAGCACTGATTGTTCAGATACCAGTTTTTGCGATATATCTCCTTTATGTAGGAAACTAAACCCAATAAATTGTGTTACCGGTTTACATACCGATCACATAGCAGTGAAAATCACTTAGATTGGTGCCATATAAAGTATATCTTCCATACCTCTGATTGTTTAGATGCGATTTTTTATATAAGTATGTACCTCCTCTATCGATGTATGCAGATGTATTCAAAAGCAGTAATCTGTCAAATTAAAATTTGCAGATGTTCATGAAAGGTATGAAGCCTTCGGCATAGCCGAAGACAGCGCTGCTCTTACTTGTTTATAAATGCGGTGCCGAGATAAAATTTACAAATGGTATAAATCCATTAAGTAATTGAAAGAGAATATGCATACCAACAACTATTTATGTACCGTGAGTAGAACATAAGGTACAAAGGAACCCAGTTTTGTATATATAATTATTTGAATGAGGTAGTTTATTTAGGATCACTTCTTCCTGCTTTTCGGGTGTTGCTACATCTGTAACGAATGTGGTACAACGAACTAATGTCAATCTACTGTTGCTAAAATACTTGGAATAAACATCTTGAAAAATTTTGAAACTTTCGTCATCAGTTAAAATGCCAACAATTTTTTTTTATTTGAAAACGACTCTAAAATATCTACTATACTTTTAGCTATGCTTGAACCGGTTGATGTTATTACAGTATATTTTGCTCTGCTGCCTCTATGCTTAAGTGCACATTTAAGATACCTACCCCAAAATGCGCATCAAAAGCATTATTTTTAACATTTATAAGGAAACTGCTCCGATAGATGCATTCAACATACCTGCACATTGGCGATACCTGCCTTAAAAATTGTGCGACTAGTATCAATTATCAATGAAAGTATTACGTTTACCTGCACTGGCCCTACAATTACCTAATTTTACAACCTTTTATTTATTTTGCTCATCTCGCAGAACAACGAAAATGGCTATCAACTTATGTAGTTATATAGATAATTAGATAACATTCGGTAAAAATTTCGGTGCAGTAATTTCTTCAAGGTAAGTGCTCCGCCAATATTTGGTTTCATAGGGATTCGGATAGCTTCCTCATTGAAGTAGTAAAGAAAATTCGCTTAAGTGCCTTTTTCGGTTACGTGCACAAGTTTTTCGTGCAAAGAAGGATGTGCAGCTAAGCAAGATATACTGTATCTTCGATTTTTCTTATATACAATTTTTAGCGGTCGCTCCGATACAGGCATGGCGTCGTTCTGATTTTCTGCGGCAGAGTTAATCGTGCTTAAATCAAAATCATCGATATTATTTTGGACTGATTCTGTGAGATTTATCTCTACCTAGACAAGGCGTCTGCGTTACTATATTCCTTACCCTTCTTATACACGATTTCGTAATCAAACTCTCCGAGTTTACGTCGCCAGCGATCAAGTTTAGAATTAGGTTCTTTAAGCGTAGTGACAGAACTTTTTAGAAAAGTATCGATACTAGTACTCATATAGAATACTCTAAAAAAGAATCGATGCCAGTACTCATATTTGCTAAAAAGTATCAATAATACTCGCACGTCCAAGTATTCTCATTGCAAACGCAAAAAGTAAACAAAAATTAGTCACTACTTTTAATAGTGTAAATCTGATCTAAAGGAGTTTTTGAAATAAACTTCCAATAAGTTTAGTTTTACATGCGTAAATTAACACCCCTATTCTGCAACACTTTCGTATTCGGATTTTGCTACGAACCGTAATAATGGTATGCTGCAATCCGAATCGTATTTTCGAACTTTCGAAATTCGTAACAATGGCATGCCTAAAAACGAGCGAGTAAGAAATTGACAGCTATTTTGCATAATTTTGTACGAAAACAATTCTGTGTCCGAAGCGCGATAATAATTAAGCAAAAAGATGTAAGTCGATGTGGTTTTGGAGTAAATATTAGTGGTGCTCTTTTAAGCTGATAAATTTGCGTTTTGCATGTACGTATAATTATATCCACTTCTTAATATGAATGATGAAAAAATAATGTATGTTGCTCTTTATCGAGAAACGTGGGACCGTTTAGTTATTTATACAATGATTTTGGGTTGTTGGGTCTAAGCGCGTGACTCGAATCTGAAAACTTAAACTTAAATTTGAGACATGTTTCAAATTTCCGAGCACTAGTTTATTAATAAATTCGGTTTTAACTATGCACTTCTCTGTAAATTTCGATGAGGGCTCTGCGTTCTGGATGACGTAGTCGGAGGTTAATGCACAAGAAGTGTTTATATCTTTTACAATAGAAGCCCTTCTTCTGCGGCAACACAGAAAAGAGAATTGTACCTAGTAAGGGCTATAATCCCTGAGCGCGGCCGAAGGTAGAAGCCAGCGCACTTAACAAAATGCATATTTTCAATGACTTGAAAGAAGCTGTTAGTGCATTAACTGCATTGATTACCAGTTCTTCAGGTATAAGATGAGTTATTGCTTGCGGTTCAACAATTCTAGCAGAAGCTCACATACATAGATGCATCCATGTTAACTATGCTCGACAGTCCCCATAGCGTTGTGAATTAATTTCCATAACGCGCTCTTACTCCGCTGCTATAACTGCAAATGCAATAGAATAAATAAGTAAAACCAAACAATTTTCCTATAAATAGGCACTTGATGAGTGTTTTTTTTTAATTCCCTTCCACTTTGTTTTCCTTCATACAGCTGACTTCGAAAAACAACTGATAGCTGCACATATTTCTGCACGGGTTGCAGCATATCGGTTTTTCGTTTCTCGTAACGTAGCTACGAACTGCGAAAATTCGCGTTCTAGAATAAGGGTGTAAATGTTTTTAGCAAACCGCTTATTTCAAGTTCTTAAAAGCAAATAGATATTTTATAATTGTTTGACGCGTATATTTATCAATAACTTTCATTTGAAAATCAAATGCAAATGTAGAAAACGATACGCAAATGTGGTGAAGCCCATTCTCTAACGGAAAGATAAGCTCTCTTTCACCCTCATCCTCTTCCACCATTCATTATCAAAGGTTAAACAAGAGATTCGTTTTTAAATTATTTACAAGATTTTAACCGATCCCAATGTTGAAATGACCGCTACGTTTTCTTCTAAGTTGTGTAAAAATGTTATAACTGTGTCAATTACCAGTAGCTGACTCGCACAAAATATGTATTGATTATTACTATGGGAGTTTACATATGTATGCGTTTTGAAATTTTAAAGGCGATTTTTCGGGTTTTCGGTTTTTTGGTTTTTTGAGTTATGACAGTATTGAAGTAAATGAGCGTTATGTTCACTTTCACAACATTAATATTGGATATCGAAGATAATCATGTCTGTTATAGTATCCGACGGATTCCATCCGCTCGGATCTAATCCGATCCGTACTCGACTCACTGCGTTGCCTCTTGTGAACTGTATTGCCAACATAATCAGCTGTGCTTATATGTGTGAAGGATTTTTGTTAACATTGGTGAAATTTATTGCAAATATTATATAGACGCTGTTGTTTTTTTTTTAATTTCGATGAAAACACCAGGAGTGATATGCGACGGACTAGAAGGAAAGTCAGGGATAATGTTGTGAATGTATTCGAGTTTCCGGATGAGGTGTGAATAAATTTATTGAAGTCTTTATTTCATTTTAACATGTGAGTTCCTTATACAGATTTGAAAACAGTTCCGGCTTAACAAGTTAAGGTGTTCTTACACGATATGTTTTTGCATGTGTACATGCCACTTTTTACATATGGAAATACCAACATATCGTGTAAAGGCAAATTAGATTTGTTTCTGTACAAAGCATATGCACGTACATACGAAATAGAAATGTTTCTATTTTCATCTGACACACAGATAGAATCATCTAAGGTTACTTTATTTCGTTTTCAAAGATCGTATTTTTAAAAAGTTAAATAAAGACTGTGAATTTGACAGACATACACAATTACATATGTATTGAAAAAGTCACATTTACAGATGCAAATACATATCGTGTAAGAACACCTTTAGCATTCAAGTACGTTTTGGAAATATTAATGCAGAAATTGCCTCCAGTTCGAAGATCATGTTCCATAACGCCAGAGCTTAAATTAGAAGCCTGTTTAACCCTCTAGTAGGCCAATTTTTTTATGAGTTGAAAAATTCAGGAATGGGTGATTTTAGCACGAGAAATCCAAAAATCCATTTCGATCTGGGACAGTAACTTTTTCCTACAGGGGAGAAAACCAAGACCGACTGGAGACGGGCTCGCCGATATACTTACACATATTTTCAGCTTTCTCTTACACAATGTTGACCTACGAACCGGCAATCCCGTCTGCAGACGGTCAAAAATGCAAACTGGGTTTTTATATGTGGCCAAGCCGGTTTGTAGACGGTCTGTGTTCGAAAGCAATTTTATCCATTTCGAATGGTGACATAATTATAAAACTTATATTAAAATACGGTGCTTTTAACAACGAAATCACCGAATTTTTTTATATCAAAAAATTTCTCAAAAAAAACAAATTTCTTTAATTACGAAATTACTAAATAGCAACAAATAATTCATTTTAACCGTGTTTTCAAAATCTGTAATTCAACTGCCGATTAAAATAAAACGGATTCAAATTTACACCACCGTAAAGGTACGATTTTTGTCTAAAGATCGTGCCTTACGAATATAAAAAAAAAATTATCATATTATTATGCACTAAAAAGGTGTTTAGTTAACGACCGTCAGGAGGCGGTCCAGCCTACTAGAGGGTTAAGGTTTTTAGCTGAAGGGGGCTGTCAGAATGGTACTGCCCAAGATTTTAATATTGGCATGGCACAATCCACAGTCTCTGTAGTACTCTCTGATTTACTAAACATCTGAGAAGCCACTTTATGTCCCAGATGGACTACTTTAGCAATGACAGACAATGAAAAACTTGAAGCGAAAAGATATTTTTTCGAAAAAACTAGAATTACTGGAATTGTCATGTGTGTAGACGGTACTCACATTAGAATTCTTAAACCAGCTGCCGGCAATGCACACCTTTATTATAATCGGAAAGGATATTACAGTGTTAATGCAATGATAGTAAGAACTAAATGAAATTGAACTTCTTCAATTTATTATTTATTTATATTCTTTTATTTTGCATTTTCAGATATGTGACCATAAGCATAAGAATAAGGTATGTGAACAGTAGGTATGCAGGTGCAAGTCGCGATTCTTTTATTTGGGAAAATAGTGATGCTTCCACCTACTTCCAAGCGCAGCATGAAAATGGAGACAGAAGCACAAGACTGCTAGGTACAAAAAATAACGAATAATCAAAGTGCTATTTTGACTGTAATGATCTTTCATAGGTGACTCTGGATATCCACTGTTACCCTGGCTTATAACACCCTTTCGAAGTGCAGACGTTGATAGTCCAGAAAGCAGATTTAATAAAAGCCATAGTAAAGGCCGTAATATTGTTGAACGGATCATAGGCGTTTGAAAGAATTGGTGCCGATGTCTCCTTTCTGCTCGCCAACTACACTATGCTCCTGAGAAAGTGGTTAAAATTGTAAACGTTGCGGCAGCACTTCACAACATTCGGATACATTATAATATTTCCGACGAATACCAAGAGGAAGTCTACGAACCCGATGAATATGTAGGCGAACCTTTACAACCTCAAGGATATACAAATGAAGCAACTCAAATTCGCAATGAGATGTTACGTAGCTTTTTGTAAAATAAAACTATTCATTATCACGAAATTCATTTTCATACATATTTCTTAATATTTAAGTAAAAAGCCTTCCTGGCAAAGTGTGCACAAAGTTGTCTACACACTAAGGATGTAGATAAAAATAAAATCATATCACTTCATTGATTTACATACACAGTATTTTCAAAATAACAGAAAAAAACTTAAATAATAAAGCCTTCCTGTTCAGCAAGTATTCAGGCACTACAGTTATTAAAAAAAAATCCAATATAAGATAAAAACAAATCGCATAAAAAAATTGTCAGGTCCCACTTATTTTAAGAATTAAGGAGTCTGTTGACGTTATTTAACACAATATTTAAAAGTTCCCTTTTTAATCTTAATTTTTCTATAGCAGCCTTTTCCAACACAGCGTTGTCTTTTAATCTCTTCAAGAGTATTCTGAAGAATTTCATTATTTTTCTTTTTTTGGTCTCCTAGCCTCTCTACTGATCTATTCAGTCTTTTTAAATGGTTGAAAATATTCCTGTTGGTTCTCAACACCCTCAGACACTTTTCCGCATAGTCTTTCTTGAACCCCTATTTGCTTCTCTAATAAATCGAATTGCTCGAGTCTCTTTTTTCTTCTTTGGTTAGAAATATTTTGGTCATTCTCAATATTTACGTCTTCATGAGCTTCAATACCATCGTAATCTCTCCGAGTAGGTGGAGCAGTGTCCTCATATATTCTCTCCTGCGGTACATCTCTCGTAGCAGAAGCTCTCATCTGTGGAACATTTCTCGATGTAGATGGAGCTGCGTCATCATAATCTCTCCCCTGTGGCACTCCAAACTGTTTGGAGTTCCTAATATCACCAACGCAGTCATTAAGACCAGGGTGGGCAAAAACTCGGAGTTCGAGCGAGCGAGCGAGCAAACTCCTACTCAATGCCTCGCAGACAACGAGGCGCTCGCAGCTCGTACTCGTAGCAGCAATGAGGCGAGGCACGAGAAGTTTGCCTCGCTCGCCAAACGAGCGAGCGCTGCTTGTTTCCTCGCGCTCCTATTAAACGAGCGAGGCTGTTGTGTGTTGCCTCGCTCGCAGTACGAGGCGAGTAGCTGACTGCATACTCGCTCTGCTAGGTAAGACGAGTGAGCGAGGAGCGAGCGCTCCGAGTGCACTATACAACACATGCATTTTTGTGCATAAAAATGTGGGAATGTATGTCAATAGATTATGTACGAAAGTATGTTAATAATTGTATGTACATATGTACATATCCATATAAATATGTGAATATTATATCGAGCCCTAACCGCCAAAATAACGTAAGCGACATTTTTTTCAAAATTTT
>NW_023458555.1:76948102-76949251 GCF_013731165.1 Rhagoletis pomonella | reverse complement strand
ACAAATTGTGTATTTTTATTTAAATAAATAAGAAAAAACATGAACAAACAAGAATATGTGATAAATTTTGCGACAATTTAATTTTGCAGCACTACATCTACTCATTGTCGACAATTGCAGTCCTGCAGCCAAGATGTGCTGTCGTCAAAATAATTGTGTCCGTAAGAACGTGTGTATTTAAAATTTGACAGATGCTGCTTGCCGCTTGCTGTCGTCAAAGTGTTCCGAGCTTGAAACTTAAATAACAGAAAACGGCATATTTTACTATCGCTGAATTCTTTGAAAGAGTTTATTTTCACTTGTTTGTCAACTAAATGGGTATTAAAAACTGTTTTTATTGCAATAGGTTTAATTTTTTCGACATTTATGTTTACAATATCTGGATTTATAAATGACATGTTACTACCAGTGCCTATTACTACGTTTACACGTAAGCTATTTGCAAATAAAAATAATTTGCGAATACCTAACTCACTGTTTATTCGATGGTCAAAAATTCTTTTTTAATATTGTCTGATTATAAAAAGGCAATAAGATGACCATCGAGAAAGAAAATAAACCTAAGAATGGCGGCGTCTTGCGCTTATTTGCAAATAGTACCACTAATCAATACTTATTTGCGTGATTTAGTTATTTGCAAATAAAAAATTAACGACAGTTTACCATTTTTCAAATTGTTATTTGCAAATAATACGTGCGTATAAACGTAGTATATGAGGAATTTGAGATCATTGTTGTGGCTATCGACGATGTTAATATAGGGTAAGTTATAAGACTGATGTGAGTTCAAATTTATAAATCCAATGTGGTCTCTGAGGCTGGCGTCCGAAAATTTCGGTCGTCTTTTTCATGTTCTACATGGTACTGCGGCTCAGAAGGGCTAGTAGAAGAATTAGTCTACGACGCCATTTTGGTTGCCTAAATCTGGTTCCTGAACTGTATTGAGATAACTTGGATATTCTACATTAAATACCCCTTTGGCTGTGTACTGTAGGGGAATTACGTTGTTGCAGGTTGCTATTGGAGCGATTTAGATATGAGTTGCGAATGGATGTATCCATTGGTTCAGGAATGTGTAGGTTTCTAAATTGTTGGCTACTTCTGCTATAAATATTGGAAAACTTTTGTGGTTGTACTGGCCTATTTAAC
>NW_023458555.1:76944770-76948002 GCF_013731165.1 Rhagoletis pomonella | reverse complement strand
TACATATTAAGTACGTCATTGGCTTCCCCGACAATTTTGTTTCGTACCGATCGTAATCTAATTTATGTGTAATTATTACTATTGGAATCAGGCAAATGACTTAATATTTCCTCTACATTGTCAATAAAATCATATAACTATGTTGAACTGCCTTTAAACTTTGGAACATCTTTAAAGGCGTCTGGAATTTTTAAATGTGCCAAGAGTTGCGCTACGTTAAATTGTGTGCTATGAGCAGCGCCCAATAAACTGGGCTGTGCACTATTGGCGGACTCAGTCGACAAATTATTCGCCTCCATCGTTATATTATTTTCACAAATATTACTTAAAACTAAATTACTTAAAGGACGTTCCTTATCAAAATCGATTTGTCTCCGGAACTTACTACGCAAGTGCGTGTGTTCGATTTCGCCGACTTTGTATGCGTTAGATAAGTTGCTTGGGTTCCGAGATGGACGATGCTGGAGGTAGACAATGATTCCGGTATGGAATGCGACACGTCGATGTTTCCTCGATATCGCAAAGTGCCGGTAACCGATATGTACGTCCTTAGCCAGGGAATTGAAATTCGCCACCTAATCGATTTGTTAACGAGCTTGACAGTGCCAGAGTTTTTGAAGACCTCGGTTTGAGGTTAAAGTCGCGCACGTGGCAGTAGAATAGAAATTTGTCGATCGAGTCTATCATCTTTTATTTTGCTATTGTGTAAGTTGATCGATAAAAATTTGTACTATTGTGAATGGTTGACGGAATTGTAAACAGCTGTTTGTTTGTATACATTTGTTTCTTCAGTGTTTCCTTTACATAATTTTTAAAATAATTGCTTTTATTATCAAATTTAAAAAATGGACACAGTTGAAATATGGTTTAGTGATGAAGAAGATGATGTGGAAGCTAATAGAGTAGTAGTGTTGGCTAAAGCAAGGAGGGAATTGCGAGATTCATCGGATCCCTTGGAGTTGGAAGATGAAGTGTATGTACATATGTGAATTTTATGAATAGAAGTTGCGTTCCCGATGCTTCACGGTTTTTAGTTTTCACAGAATTTGCAGAAAAAGCAGTTTTCCTCATTAATAAACTTAATGGAAGTTTAAGAAATACGGTACCGTTTAGTTATTTGTACAATGATATTGAGTATTGAGTGTCCAAACGCGTGACCCGAGTTTTAAAACTTTAACATAAAAGTGTAGTGAAAGAATTAAACTTTAATTTAAAATAAAGATTTAAAATTTGCGAGCACTAGTTAATTAATAAATTATGCCGTTTTTTGTAAACTTTGATGTTGGTTCTGCGCAATAACACTGCCATCCACAGTGTAGCCGAAGTTATATGCACAAGAAATATTGTATATCTTTCACAAAAGAAGCGGAGCTTCCTCCCCTACTCTTTCCGGAAATTCCTTTGCCTATGTCCTCACTCTCCTGCATCAGCTCGACCAACCGCGCAAGTTGCCTTTTCTTGCTTACAATTTTTGATCTGTAATTCAGACCCATATGTACATTAGACTGCATCACCAAAAAAAGTTGCGGTTTTTCCGCCGGGATTACAAAATTTATTATATTCTAAGAGGTCCACCAAAATATTTCGGAAAAATATTAAGATTTAAGCGAGCTGGACCGATCTAAAAATACCTCCAAAAATGAAGTTTTTTACGAATAAAAATAGTTTCTTAAAGAACTTTTTGAAAAAGATCCCCTCAGATGACAAATTAGATTAAGCTTAAAAAATCTCATAAAAATATTTAAAAATCTTTTCAACGGAATCGTAAGAATGAGATTTTTGATGCTGTTTGTTTTGCTTTTTTCAAAGATTGAATTAGAATTATGGGATCTCAGTAGAAAGGTATTTTCACACTGTTTTTATTTCTGGCCCAAAAAACGTCATTCGTGTCCCATCTTGTTTTTTTCGAATACCAACACATCTTAATTCAACTTTGAATGACGTTCCTTCATCCTACCTTTCTCTTCCATCCTTTGAATGAGTTTATTAGCAAAGAAATAAAAAGGGTGAGAAAATACCTTTCCAATGACACTTCTTAAATCTAAATGGGAGAGTTTAGGTTCAGTTATTCAAGTTTTTCCTCTACCAATCTTTGAAAAAAAGTTAAAAAACAGCATCAAAAATCGCATCATTACGATTTCGTTCAAAAATTTTTTTGATTTTTTTTAAATATTTTTATGCAAATATTTTGAGCTTAAACCGGTTTGTCATTTGAGGGGATTTTTTCAAAAAAAAATTTTAAGAAACTATTCAAAACTCCATTTTTGGAGGTATTTTCAAATCGGTCCAGCTCACTTAAATCTTAATATTTTTCCGAAGTATTTTGGGGGACGTCTTAAAATATAATAGATTTTATAATTCCAATGGAAAAATAGTACCGATTTTTTTTTTGTATGGGGAGTGATGCAGTCTAATGTACATACATATGTATATTTCACAATTTTTTACAACTTCCAATTCAATTTATCCATTATAGTACCACTTTCTTATGTAAATTTTATAAACGCAAACTCCAACGACTAAAAAACAGCAATAGAAGGATGATCGATTAAAATGTATTCACAGGCGCTAATTGAGCGACTAAGGTCGGTGTTATGCAGACGGACTTTTGATTGGCAAACAATATGGCGGCTGCCTCTGTTTAGTGTGAGGTGGTTACGTCGAGTTTGCCACAGGGTTGCATTTTCTTAATAGCTTTGTTTTTATTGGCAACCTTCGCTAGTTTGCTGCAGGGTTGCATATTAATAATGTTTTGGTTTTAAGCTGAAATTAGTCGAGAACGCTGAACGTATACTTAAACGCAGTCTGTATACGCAGAATTTTGTCGATTACTGGAGCCCTCAGTGTTGCTTACTACACTGTTGCCACTCATCAATGCCTTTTCATAAACTTACTCTTTCAACCACAATTTTTCGTGCTATAATAGATTTTAACTAAATATAAACTACTTAGTTTTCAACAAAAACCTTATTCAATAGTAAATTTCAAATATTTTAAACATATTTTGAGTAGGAACTTATATATTTTTTACCATCTGTAAAACTGACGAAGTGGCAACCATCTAAAGAAGGAGAAATCAGCTGACACGGAAAAATCTAAATTCCGCAGATTTCTGCGCTACGGGCTACAACTACAGAAAAATTCTGCGGTGTTGAGTTTTCATTTATATGGCGCTTTGGTAAGACAGATCGTGTCAGCTGACTCGGGTTTACGTACCGGTAGGTTTACGTTC
>NW_023458555.1:76943965-76944670 GCF_013731165.1 Rhagoletis pomonella | reverse complement strand
TTGACTAATTTCAGCTTTACTGGCAACGTTCGATAGAAATTGTGTAGATATGCACGTAGGAAACATAAAAAAGCGTTAAAAATGGATAATGAAGTATACGGTATTATATGTATGTTAAAACAATATGCAAATAGTGTTATATTCTGGACAGAAAATCAAAGAAATGTTATAAGGTGTGGAATAAGACTCATTGAATCTTTGTTGATGCTCGGAAATATTAGACGCACCAGATCTTGCCGCGCAGTTATATGGCGTCAAACTAGAGATTCTGAAGGATCGTACGCATTTCTTCATAGACATCTTAAAAATGAAGATTTGTGGTCATTTAAGAACTATGTCAGGATATCAGATGGACAATTCGACCAAATTTTAAATTTGATTAGGTGCGACATAGAAAAATGTGTAACAAATGCTAGAAACGCCATTTCGCCAGAGGAACAGTTAGCGGTTACGCTTCGGTATTTAGCAACCGGCGAAACTTATCGCAGTTTAGCATTTCAAACGAGACTGTCCCATTCATTCTTGGTTTATTGCATCCCAAAAGTTTGCAGAGCAATTTGGAAACGTTTAGGTCGCTTATATTTAAAGGTAGTTAAAAAAAATTTAAGTGTTAAGTTTTCTTGAAGTCAAAGTTAAGGAGTGAGGTTAAGGAGTGAACACCAAATATAAAAGCAAGTGACATAGACCTTTTAACCATCTTTACCT
>NW_023458555.1:76943521-76943955 GCF_013731165.1 Rhagoletis pomonella | reverse complement strand
ATGAAAGGCCGTTCCCCAAATTGCTTAGCGAATCAGCCAGTCTTGATTGCTCCTCTCTGCGCTCCCTCATATCACGCTGGACAATTTCCAGAATTTCACTGCGAAATGTCTTCCTTCGAGAGCGTGATACGGGGGGCAAAACACTACTAGGAGCTGAAGCACTACAAGCTGGAGGACTGGGCGATTCGCAGAAAGTGATGCAAAACGGGGAAGGACATCTTTGAAGAGAAATTTCCACTACGTCTTCCGATATGCCGGCAGAGAAAGAAGGCAACACTTCAGTTAATCCCTCTGAATATGGTGGCGGAATATTTTCCTCGTTGTTTTCAGCCTTTTTAAAAAAAAGGTCAATATTTTTCGCATATATGATATATTTATAGTTTGCTTACCGGGAATCCAAGTATGGAGTTTGAGTGGTCCTCCACAGCAGCCAT
>NW_023458555.1:76941570-76943511 GCF_013731165.1 Rhagoletis pomonella | reverse complement strand
ATAGCCAGAACAACCGCAGTGATGTGAAGTCGATGTTTATCGAAAGCATGCTGTGAAACATACAAATAGTAGATATCTAAATGTTATGCAAAAATTTACTTTAAAAGAACTAGCGTGAAACTGACTTATTGTTTGAGAATTTATCTAAATTATTCCAATTATAAAATTGTGATGTAGCTTTATTCGAATTGTAATACGCATTTAATTTAATCTTCCGATTAAAATGGATCGATCTTTATTCAATATTATCAAAATCACCCTCTACCAACTTAATTTGTACATATTTCGTCTGTTTTCCCTTAATTTGATAAAATACTTCTTCATAGTTACGACTTAGTTGCAGCTGCAGCCGAAACTAAATTTTAAGTTGGTACTTAAGTTTAGTATCCAGCTCTTAAGAAAACGGTCAAGAAAAAATTGCCATTATTTCGCGTGTGTGTCCAAGGAATTTTGACATTTTTTATACCTCACAGCCTGTTGCCTCACTCTTTCCTCAAGAAATAATGGAACGGGCATATATTTCTGTTGCAAACCTGGGTTGCCTTGTGCTCTTTTTTCACAAAAAACTTTAGAAAACCGTAGTAGAAAGCGTACTAAATTTCTGAAGAACTGCGTACTGCCTTAAGGAAATTTGACTCAAGAAAATTTCTTAGCCATTTCTTGTACGTCATTTTATATGGAGTTTTTGCTTTTCTTAAGAGCTGGATACTAAGCTTTAGCCAGAAAAGTTGAAACTAAGGCGACTATGAATAGCTTTAGTTGGGACGTATAATAGTTTCGACTTAGTGGAGTACTAAATATGACTATGAATATGCGCCATAGTGTTTAAAAAGTGAGAACAGGTGATTTAGTGAATTTTTGTCGGGGTAATTGCCCATACAAAACAACGAAATTTAACAAAAGTTTTTTGTTTATAACTTTTAAATGGTTAATAATATTAGCCCTCCCCCTGCGGATTGTTAATAGGGGGACCGAAACGCGTCGTTTCGTTGGTACCCGACTTTTCCGGACCTTTTTTAGCGGTTGTTACCCTATACTAGAGAATTACCCTTTTCAACATGAATTAGCAGAGTGCTCTTTTCGTTTGTTTACAATTTGGTTGCAAAACACAATACAGCTGATCGTTTGATACATTTACCAGAATTTACCAGCAAAAAATTCTCGGACTAAAACTGGTAACTTCTGACAGAGAGAGAACCGTATTAACTCTCTTTTTTGTCTTCTCAATAGTCAGAGAACCGAGTACGGGATCGATTTCCAGTAAAATCTGACTGATTCTGACTATTTCTGACAAGTCCGGACTCGTACGGGATCGCAACTACTGAGTAGGAATGTTCGATATCGTATCGATTATTCTGAATATCGATATTTTATGGTGCGATAATCGACTTTTTTAATCGATATTCCCAAGTCGATATATCGAAGACATCGATACTTTGCCCGCATTAACGATATTTAAGTTGAAATTTATTTTTCATTTACAAAAGAGTTTACGGGAAAACACTAAGCTAGTTTTACCCAGCAGCTTGTGTGATTTACTTAGCTTTTAAGTTTGACAAACCGCTTGCATGGTGTTCCCACCGTTAGAGTTATTGTCTTGTTCTATCTTCTTTAACAATACAGTGACCAACATTTCGTTTTAATCCTCAGTAAATATACAAGATTGAAATAACACAATTAGGTATTGATAGGCAGGTCTAATATTCTATTCAATGGGAGTGAGATTTGCAACATCGATTTTTCCGATATCGATATTGTTCAGCCCGATATATATGCATATCGATTTTGTATGCAATGAATTAGGTCGATTCATGATATCGATTCTTCCTTAACTATCGAAAATTCCAAGTACTGAGTACGGATTGTGGCGAATACTGCGGCAACGCGAAGCGAACAACGAGAAATAGGCAGAATGTTCGAGGAATGACGTAGATGGTTCCA
>NW_023458555.1:76939594-76941470 GCF_013731165.1 Rhagoletis pomonella | reverse complement strand
TTCTTCCTGAGGTTGCTAAATTTCGCTTCTCCAACTCCTGTTTGAGTACCTCGATCTTTAGGTCTTGACTTTTTGCCATTTTCAAAAGTTTATCCTTCGGGATTTATTTAACAATCCCACTTCTGACACCAATTGTTACGATTATCCTTGAAACCTCGTCCGGATTTCCCAAATGCTTCGGTTCGTATCGCTGGATTGTTAAATAAATGCTAACGATGACCAAATTGTAGTACAATTAACTTTATTGTACAACAAGCAATTTACAATACTCGCTAATACAGTAAAAACACTTTACAATACTTGTTAAAGCAATAACAACGCTTTACTAAACTTGTTAACACAATTAAACTTATAGCTTGCTTATTCGAAACTCACTTCTCTGCTCACTTTACTTGAAGCTTGCTGACTTGTAACTCGTAGCTTCGCTGTGGCGGCGCCCTTATATACTTGCGCTCGCACTTATGGCAACTCTAGAACGTTCTGAAGTTCATCGCCCATTCTCCTTCTCTCGCTGTTCGCAGTGTTCATCCAACTTGACGTTTCTCTTTGTGGAACATTCTACGTCATTCCTCGAACATTCTGCCTATTTCTCGTTGTTCGCTTCGCGTTGCCGCAGTATTCGCCACACTGCTCTCTACCTAAGTCTGATCGTCCCGATCAGACACACTTGCTATTCAAAACCCTGCAAGCCTTTCAAAGCGGACCACCTTTATCTTGTTTCTTGGTCTCCAAACGGTCTGGATTCGGTACACTACGTCATTCAGCCGTTTTATGACCTTATACGGACCTTCCAAGTTGCATTGTAGCTTTGGGGACAAACCTTCCTTCCGTTGTGGATTGTACAGCAACACTAAGTCACCCTACAAAACACTGACCTTATGCAACACTAAGTCTCCCTCTTGGAAATCCTCGGAGTTCATTGCCTTATCATACCTGGCCTTCATCTTGTCACTCATAATTTGAGTTCGCTGTCTCACAAGAGCATGTATTTCTCTCAACTCCTCTTCCAGGATGTTGGACGTCTCTTTACCAATTCTCCTTGCATCGCCAGTTACCCCAAACTTCAGGTCACTAGTCAAACGGAACTCACTGCCGAAGATTACCCTTGCAGGAGTTTTACCCGTTGTTTCATGCACTGCTGACCGGTATCCCATCAGGAACAAGGGTATGCGGACATCCCGATCTTTCTGATTCTTGTCCACGACCTTCCGCAAATGCTCATCCAGGGTTCGGTTGAACCCCTCCACCATGCCATCTGATTGGGGATGAAGAGCCGTTGTTCGAGTTTTCCAGATACCCAGTATCTGGCACATCTCTTGGAATATCGCCGATTCAAAATTTCTTCCCTGGTCAGAGTGCAGCTCTATCGGTACACCGTATCTCGCAACCCAGTTGTAGGTGAATACCTCCGCTACTATTTTAGCTTCCTGGATTGGAATCGGGTATACCTCCGGCCATTTGCTAAAGTAGTCCGTAACTACAAGGACATATTTGTTTCCCTGTGCGCTCATAGGAAATGGACCGGCTACATCCATGGCAATCCGCTCGAATGGTGCACCTGAATTATACTGCTTCATCTGGCCATGACTTCTGGATTTCGGACCATTAGCTGCAATACACTCCGCGCAGTTAGCAATCCACTCTGCGACCGATTGCCGACAACCAACCCAAAAGAACCTCTGATTGATCTTCTCCAGGGTCTTCGTGATTCCCAAGTGCCCTCCGCTAGGACCATTGTGGAATTCCTTGAGAACGTCCGGAATTCTTACCCTTGGAACTACTATTAGGTTGCGGGAGCACTTTCCCATACCCTGTGCAAACAGCCAGATATTAATTTTAAGCTGTTCCATTGTGCCCAGTACGCCTTTGCGATGGG
>NW_023458555.1:76937875-76939494 GCF_013731165.1 Rhagoletis pomonella | reverse complement strand
ACAAACAAATTATGGGTTGTCGAAGCAACACAAAATTCTACACCGGATGGACGCATCGCAGTTCGAGTGCTAAATGATTTCAAATCACCAGTCAAACTCCGAAGAGGAGCTGTACTGGGGCAATGTCGAGCGGTAGAGGCAATCTTCAACTGCGAAAAATTACCTGAAAGCGATTCCATTGGCGAGAATGACATTGCGGAAGACATTAATGCATGGCCGGAAGGGTTGGAAGAAAAATACCAGCACAAGGCTAAGGAACTTCTCCGCAGATACTCCAACATATTCGACAAGGATGGCGACAAACCAGGCTGGACTAAAGTTGTGAAACATCGCATTGATACTGGCGATGCAAGGCCAATCCGTCAAGCTCCTCCGAGTGTTCCACTTGCCAAACGTGAAACTGTTAGCCATATAATAAAAGAAATGAGCGAGAGTGGTATGATTGAACCATCAGCGAGTCCATGTAGTTCGCCAGTAGTACTTGTGAAGAAGGATGGTCAAATGCGGTTCTGCGTAGACTACCGGAAACTACACGATGTGACGAAAAAGGACAGCTATCCTCTTCCCAGGATCGATGACACTCTGGACTCGTTGACTGGAACAAAGAGGTTCCCAACACTCGACCTTAAGAGCGGTTATTGGCAAGTGGAGCTCAGTGACGAGGATAAGTAGAAGACAGCTTTCAGTGTTGGAGACGATCTGTGGCAATTCACGGTGATGCTCCTTGGATTATGCAACGCTCCTGCCACTTTTGAACGACTTATGGACCATGTGCTCAAAGGACTGCATTGAAAACATGTTTGGTGTATATAGACGACAATATCGTATTGGGTAAAAGCTTTGAGGAACACCTGAACAATTTGGAAGAAGTTTTTCAGAGGATAGCTGGCGCTGGTCTGAAGCTAAGTCCTAAAGAGTGCTGACTATTCAAGAAGGAGGTGAACTACTTGGGACACAAGGTGGCAACGGAGGGCATCTGTACTGCGAAGGAAGAGATAGAATCAGTAAAGGATTGGTCAAGACCTAGGAACCTGGACGAACTACGAAGTTTTCTTGGGCTATGCACCTACTACCGCCGATTTGTTCCGAATTTCGCAAGCGTTGCTAATAGCCTTCACGAGCTCACTAGGAAAAATAGAGCCTTCGAGTGGAACAAGGAGCAGGAGGAGGCTTTCCAAACTCTGAAGGAACGGCTATATACTGCACCTATGCTAGCGTATCCCGTTCCAGGTGCAACGTTTATTTTGGATACGGATGCTAGTGGTTATGCCATATGAGGCGTACTGTCGCATATAATTGATGGGCAGGAGAAGGTAGTTGCCTACTATAGCCGGTCGATTGGAAAACCAGAGAGAAACTACTGCGTAACTCGGAGAGAACTACTAGCGTTGGTGGAGTACGTCAAACATTTCCACAAGTACCTCTATGGGCAACGTTTCCGAGTTCGAACGGACCATGCAGCGCTGAAGTGGCTACTACAGTTTAAGAATACAGAAGGACAGCTAGCTCGGTGTATTGAGAGACTGCAAAGTTATGACTTCTTTATTGAGCACCGCAAGTGTCCACGGTAATGCTGATGCCATGTCCCGCCGACCATGTAGCCTGGAACGTAAACACTG
>NW_023458555.1:76927329-76937775 GCF_013731165.1 Rhagoletis pomonella | reverse complement strand
ATTGGAAGGTCGTCTCCGAGATATGCAGTTGAATCGTCCAGCTACTTAGACGAGCGCGCCCAAGGTAAAGCCTCTATCCTTTAACGGCACGATTCCTTTCCAAGTCTTTAAGCTCCAGTTCGAAAACACGGCTACAGCAAAAAACTGGAGCATGGAGGATAAATCCGCTGCACTATTTGTTGCCTTAAAAGGACCTGCAGCGGAAATATTGCAGACTGTTCCTGGTTGTGAAAGGAACAGTTACGATGCGTTAATGGGTGAAGTGGAAAGACGTTATGGTAGCGAGCACAGGAGACAGATTTACCAGATGGAGCTGGAGAATCGCTGCCAGAAATCCAACGAGACTCTACAGGAATTCGCCTCTGAGATTGAAAGGTTGGCTCATTTGGCAATTGGAGATGTATCTGGTGAGCACCTCGAAGAGTAAAAATCCAGAGGTTCATCAACGGAATGCGGGACATGTATACCAAGCGAGAGACGTATGCGAATCCAAAGCCAACATTTGCTGAAACGGTCTCGGTCACGTGAAACGGTCACGTGAAACGGTCACGTGAAACGGCAGCACTCCTAAGTAAACCAGCCTACAAAGCCCATCGAGTAGAAGTGGAGACACCTGACGTGATGAACGAGATCCTGAAAACACTCAAGTCGATGGCAGGGAAGAATACTCCTGGTGCAACCGAGAGAAAGGATGGTGCTAGGAAGTGCTTTAGTTGTGGAAAACCAGGCCATTTCGCACGCGAATGTAAGTCGGGTTCCAACAGGTCTAACAGTTCAGCAGTACGTAAACACAGGACTGAGGATGACGAGCCCAACTCCGATCAGTCGTTAAAATAAAACGAGCCAGCAGTAAGGAGCGCGCGTTGGCTCCCGCAATTGCATGCCCCATAATCTCCGTCTCACAAATTGGCAGAAAAGCGAGCAACGTTACTGTTGGTGGATATGTAGACGGACATGAGCGAGTACTAACTGTGGATACGGCCGCATCATATTCCATCATTCGATCTGATTTGGTCACTAAAGAGGTAAGGCCATTACCTGGAGGTTGAGGACAGCAACTGGTGAGGACAGCCAAGTTTAAGGAGAGGTAACATGCAAAGTCGCAATAGGGAATGTGGCAGTGTTACACAAATTCACTAAAGGAACTTCAAATTACTAAGGAACTTCTCCGCAGATACTCCAGCATATTCGACAAGGATAGCGACAAACCAGGCAGGACTAACGTTGTGAAACTTCGCATTGATACTGGCGATGCAAGGCCAATCCGTCAAGCTCCTCGGAGTGTTCCACTTGCCAAACGTGAAACTGTTATCCAAATAATAAAAGAAATGAGCGAGAGTGGTGTGATTGAACCATCAGCGAGTCCATGGAGTTCGCCGGTAGTACTTGTCAAATGCGGTTCTGCGTAGACTACCGGAAACTAAAGGATGTGACGAAAAAGACAGCTATCGTCTTCCCAGGATCAATGACACTCTGGACTGGCTGACTGGAACAAAGTGGTTCTCAACACTCGACCTTAAGAGCGGTTATTGGCAAGTGGAGGTAAATGACGAGGGCAAGGAGAAGACAGCTTTCAGTGTTGGAGACGGTCTGTGGCAATTCACGGTGATGCTCTTTGGATTGTGCAACGCTCCTGCCACTTTTGAACGACTTATGGACCATGGACTGCATTGGAAACATGTTTGGTGTATCTAGACGACATTATCTTATTGGGTAAAAGCTTTGAGGAACACCTGAAAAATAGGGGTTCCGCAAGGTTCTGTGTTGGGTCCTGTTCTTTTTCTTGTTTATATCAATTCCATCTTTGACTTACCTTTTATAGGGAATGTCACTGCTTTTGCTGACGACCTTGCCATAGCATATGGGTCAAGTAATGTTTTTGATTTAATTGCCAGTGTAAATTATGATGTCTCTATTTTAAGATCTTGGTTTGCAAAACATAAACTCATTATCAGCAGCAAAACCAAGCTTATGTTTTTAGTCTGAATTCTAGGCAACCTCCAGATGTCAACATAACATTTCATTCTTCAGATTGTGAACGTTTTGCCAATCATCAACATTTTTGTCCTGAGTCAAGTTCTAATACTTTCAATTCTCTTATACCCTGTACCGCTAATTGCTTTGTTATTGATATAGTTGAGGAATTTCAGTATCTAGGTCTTCGATAACAATATGAATTCGTTCAGTCACATTTCTCGTTTGAATCAATATCTGCAATATTCACTACGTTGTCTCTACCAACTCAGGAATTACTGCTCTAGTAACACCCTGAAAACAGTTTACTACGCGCTGTTTCACTCTAAGTTGTTATATGGTATCACCTGTTGGGGAGGCTCCAGTCTTAATAAAATCCAGCCATTAATTACATTGCAAAAGAGTGCTATAGGAAAAATTTGCAAAGTGAAACGATTGCATCCTTCAAGGGAGCTTTTTAGAAGGTTATCGATTCTTCCAGTGAGAGATCTTTATTATTTTAAAGTTTTGAAAGTTTTTTTATTAGGTGTGGTTATCTGGAAAGCATGTCATCTGAAGTCTATAATCTGAGGAGAAACGCAAACAATACAGTAGCAGTGCCTTCTTGGAGAACCACACACTCTAACAAATTCTATACAATAGTGTCTCGCAAATTATATAATGCACTACCTGCCGTTATTCGTGCCTTAAGGAGTCTTCACCAGTTTTTGAAACATGTAAAAGCATTCCTTTTAGGCATGTCGTATCTTGAAATCGAAGTTTTGCTACGGACAAATAATTGAATAATAAATTTACACCTTTAAGTTTTGTAGTTAATTAATTATTCTCAAATACAACTGCTACCTGATGTACATAATTTTTGTTAGAAGTTTATAAGTTTTGTTACTTCTTTTCTTTTTTAAAATTTACCATTTTTTCAACAGTCCACCCCACTGTATTACTAACATAACTAGGATTGGCATTTGACGCTATGTTATGCTTAACATATAAAATGCCTTATCTTTTCTTATATCTAGTACGTTATACATATACATGCTTTCCAATATTGTGATTATATTTGAAATTTATGTAGATATAAGCAAAATGATTAATAAACTGAAACTGAAAAACACCTGAACAATTTGGAAGAAGTTTTCCAGAGGATAGCGGGCGCTGGTCTGAAGCTAAGTCCTAAAAAGTGCTCACTGTTCAAAAAGGAGGTGAACTACTTGGGACACAAGGTGATAACGGAGAGCGTCTGTACTGCGAAGTAAAATATAGAGCAGTAAAGGATTGGCCAAGACCTAGGAACCTGCACGACCAGCGGTGCTAATAGCCTTCACGAGCTCACTAGGAAAAATAGAGCCTTCGAGTGGAACAAGGAGCAGGAGGACGTTTTCCAAACTCTGAAGGAACAACTATGTACTGCACCTATGCTAGCGTATCCCGTTCCAGGTGCAACGTTTATTTTGGATACGGATGCTAGTGGTTATGCCATAGGAGGCGTACTGTCGCATGTAATTGATGGGCAGGAGAAGGTAGTTGCCTACTATAGCCGGTCGATTGGAAAACCAGAGAGGAACTACTGCGTAACTCGGAGAGAACTACTGGCGTTGGTGGAGTGCGTCAAACATTTCCACAAGTACCTCTATGGGCAACGTTTCCGAGTTCGAACGGACCATGCAGCGCTGAAGTGGCTACTACAGTTTAAGAATACAGAAGGACAGCTAGCTCGGTGGATTGAGAGACTGCAAAGTTATGACTTCTTTATTGAGCACCGCAAGTGTCCACGGTAATGCTGATGCCATGTCCCGCCGACCATGTAGCCTGGAACGTAAACACTGGTCAAAAGCTGAGGGCAAAGAGGACATTATAGACGTCCGTCTAACGACAATAACACCAGCGGAAGAGTGGAAGGAAGAACAGCTACGAAAGTGTCAGCAGGAAGATCCAGATCTGGAGCTTTTGATGCATGGACTGGAGGTGGACAGAAGGCCAACTAAGGAGCAAATGGCAGCGGAAAGCCCCATCGCAAAGGCGTACTGGGCACAATGGAACAGCTTAAAATTAATATCTGGCTGTTTGCACAGGGTATGGGAAAGTGAAGATGGGCAGTGCTCCCGCAACCTAATAGTAGTTCCAAGGGTAAGAATTCCGGACGTTCTCAAGGAATTCCACATTGGTCCTAGCGGAGGGCACTTGGGAATCACGAAGACCCTGGAGAAGATCAAGCAGAGGTTCTTTTGGGTTGGTTGTCGGCAATCGGTCGCAGAGTGGATTGCTAACTGCGCGGAGTGTATTGCAGCTAATGGTCCGAAATCCAGAAGTCATGGCCAGATGAAGCAGTATAATTCAGGTGCACCATTCGAGCGGATTGCCATGGATGTAGCCGGTCCATTTCCTATGAGCGCACAGGGAGACAAATATGTCCTTGTAGTTACGGACTACTTTAGCAAATGGCCGGAGGTATACCCGATTCCAAACCAGGAAGCTAAAACAGTAGCGGAGGTATTCACCTACAATTGGGTTGCAAGATACGGTGTACCGATAGAGCTGCACTCTGACCAGGGAAGAAATTTTGAATCGGCGGTATTCCAAGAGATGTGCCAGATACTGGGTATCCGGAAAACTCGAACAACGGCTCTTCATCCACAATCAGATGGCATGCTGGAGCGGTTCAACCGAACTCTGGAAGAGCATTTGCAGAAGGTCGTGGACAAGAATCAGAAAGATCGGGATGTCCGCATACCCTTGTTCCTGATGAGATACCGGACAGCAGTGCATGAAACAACGGGTAAAACTCCTGCAAGGGTAATCTTCGGCAGTGAGCTCCGTTTTCTTAGTGACCTGAAGTTTGGAGTAACTGGCGATGCAAGGAGAATTGGGAAAGAGACGTCCAACATCCTGGAAGAGGAGTTGAGAGAAATACATGCTCTTGTGAGACAGCGAACTCATATTATGAGTGACAAGATGAAGGTATGATACATGATATGTAACAGTATCGAAACAATTCCTCGTATGGGCCCTGTCACACGGTCAGTATTTATTGACGTGATCCTAGTATCGCGATATTTATTGACGGTGTAGCATGCTGTATTGATGGATCGTGATCCATATTGCAAAATTTTCAAAAATTTTGAAATCTGGATCGCGGATCGCAATACCGTCAATAAGTATTGAACGTGTAGCACTTTCAAACCGCGATCCATACATTTCGTCAGTACTCTCATAATGCGAACATCGAAAGCGTATTCGTTCTGCCTTCGCTCTCCGTGCTTGAAACCTTTCAAAAGAAATTGAAACAATTTTAATTAAAATTGGAAATTATAAAATAATTGTGGAATGCGTTATCTGTAAATTATAATAATAAGCCTTCAGCACAAAAATTATACAAATACTAACGCGATAAATATTGAACATGTAGCATTCGCGCGCGATAAATCAATCCATCAATATGGATCGCGATCCAAATATCGTGATAATAGTTGCGTTCGCGTAGCTGTTAATTGTTCATGTTTAACCAAAACTTTCAGGTTTTTGCGTTCGCGTTCGCAAAAAACTTGCAAAGTAGGGGAAATTGAGAGAGCAAAGTAACATTTAATTTTGGGGGGAAGCTGCTGGAAAAATTTTTGCCAACAGCAATTTGCCAACAGGAAAAAAGCTGATCAAAAACAGCTGGTTTTAATTTACGCAAATAACAAAATTGAATTTTATGGTTTGGAGGTTAAAAATGACAAAATCGCCAATAACTTAACTTGTAAGAAGTAAGAAGTTATTTGTTTAATCAATAAACTGTGTCAGGATACCACTTTGTAATGAGTTTTCGTACGATTTAAATTTTACACTTTTGAATGTAAACAAAAATTATATCAGCTATTCGTCTAACTTGCAAGTTTCTGCAAATTTTCTGTTCGCGTACTGTTTTGGATATTTTTCCCTTGTGAGAGAACTGGTGACATTTTGCCGGAATATTGCAGTTGGTTGGTTTTTACTGGAGATTTTAAATGAACGCACCTAATTACTGACCGTGTGACAGGGCCCTATAGAAACCCGACACTAAAGGCCGGTTGTTCAATGTCTGATTAGCACAAATCGGAGGTAGAAGCTCCGGTTAAGCACAACTACTGCTTTATCGATCACATGTTACATGCATGATGTCGAAATCGTCGATAGTGTAGTAGTAGTGATAACCAGACATTGAACAACCGGCCCTAAGAGCGGCATAAGTGCAGAATACGGCCCATTAGAACAAAATGAAAAGTAGGCGTGATCCCCCTTTTTTTCCTCATTTTAATGGTATACAATGTTTTTGGTGCAAACTTATATTTTCGGTGCTATGGAGGGGCAAAGGGGAAATTTTCGAAAATTTAAAATGGCTATATTTCCAACAATTCCCGACCGAATTAAAAAAAATTTGTGTCGTTAGAAAGGTAAACAAAATTCCTTTCTTATAATATAATAATAATAATAATAATAATAATAATAATAGATTGGCGCTTACACATATGTTAGTGTTTGGCCGAGCTTCTCCTCCGACTTGTGGCGTGCGCCTTGATGTTGTCATACAAAGCGGAGGGACCTACAGTTTTACGCCGACTCCGAACGGCGATGGTATTTTTATGAGAAGCTGTTTTTCATGGCAGAAATACACTCGGAGGTTTGCCATTGCCTGCCGAGGGACGACCGCTGTTAAGAAAAAAAAACCTTTTTCTATATTTTTGGGATGTTGCTTTGACCAGGGCTTGAACCCAGGTGCTGATGTGTGACAGCGCGCACTGCTTACCACTACACCACAGCGACGGATGCTAATAATATACACACTTGTATAATTTATGTGCATAAATTTTAAGAAAACTTATTTAATAAAAAAGTATTTCATTTTTCTAGGAAAAAACCAGTTTTACTAAAAAATATGTGTAAATAATGATGCATCAAACTATAATAGGTGAATAGAGCATAAAAACATTTCATTAAACATATAACTTTATATAGTTAGATTTAAATACCGTGAGTAATTTTGTTTTACTGGTGTTCATGAAGGGAGAAATGACCATACTGATGCTTATGATCGTGAGCGGGACGACTGCGGTAGAAAGAAGTTCTGCGCAAAAATACTTCCGCCGTTTTCTTGGGTAATACAGAAAGGAGGATTCTACTGCCTGAGGGTTATAATCCCTAAGTGCGGCCGAAGGCCGCCTACGCAGGAAGGTGTTCTCTGCAAAAGGTGGTCAGCCCCTCTTCTTTGGCAACACAGAATGCAGAATTCTACTGTCTGAGGGTTATAATCCCTAAGTGCGGCCGAAGGCCGCCAACGCAGAAAGGTGTTCTCTTCAAAAAGTGTTCAGCCCCCCCTCTTTTGGCAACACAGAAAGGAGAATTATACTCCCTAAGTGCGGCCGAAGGCTGCCTACGCAGAAAGGTGGTCTCTGCAAAAGGTGTTCAGCCCCCCTTCTTTGGTAACACAGAAAGCAGAATTCTACTGTCTGAGGGTTATAATCTCTAAGTGCGGCCGAAGGCCGCCTACGCAGAAAAGTGTTCTCTGCAAAAGGTATTCAGCCCCCATCTTTGGTAAAAAATGTTTTTTTTTTCAAAAAATATATATTTTTTTCTATTAAATGATTTTTTTCAAAATGTAGCCAAATAAAGTATATTAATATATATATTAAAAAAAAGATTTTATTTACCTTTCCAACAATACCAATTTTTTTAAATCCGGTCAGGAATGTTTTGAAATATAGCCATTTTAAATTTTTGAAAATTCCCCGTTCACCCCTCCATATCACCGAAAATATAAGATTCCACCAAAAAATTTTTATACCAGTAAAATCAGGAAAAAAGGGCGGACTACGCCCACTTTTTCGTTTTGGTGTACCTTAACCGGCCGTATTCTGCACTTGTTCCGGATCATGGGAAAATTGGGAGAATTACGCCCGCAGAGGGCGAAATAAAGAAAGAGTAAAGAAACGAAAAACTGGCAGAAACTAGCAGTAAATAGCTGCTGATGTTGTTGTTACTAGCGGCTACTACACCCTGCTCGGAACAGTTCATCCATCAACGTTTTCGTAAGTTTCAGCTAGGGGGAGGCCCAGGTAGTACGCAACTTCAACAGGATCTCTCCATATGGACAGTGGCGTTAATTCGTAAAAAACCGTTAGATTTTAGTTTACATTTTCAGTTCACTAAATTCACGTTACTAAACGTATTAAATAAACACATATTGGTATCTAGATGTTCACTATAGTTTACTCTAACTGAATTTGTAACAAAAACTTATTGATTTAATTAAATATTAATGCGAGAACAATGTACGAAAAACCGGCGTCGCCGGTGGAGGTACTTGGTGTTGCCAATATATTAGCCTTAAATGACGTTCACATTACACCGTAAATTACTTGATTTCGTACAAATTACTTTAAAGAAAGCATGTGCGTCCACAAATTTCTTTCTTAATTTACATAGACAATTTTTTTTTAATTTTTTTCTTGACAATGCATAAGCTTGTTTATATATGGAACAACTTGAGTGAGCCTGTTCATTTTTTCTGTATTTAAGAGTGTGTTGTGTAACGAACCCGGTGTATCCGGTCTATAGCTGGGCTGTGGCTCAGTCGGATGTTGGGTTCCCTTATCCAAATGTTAAAATAAAAACGCGAATGATTCTTATAGTGACGCTTCTTTATTTCGCTATTTAGTTGGCAGCGTTTGCACGTCACACCAATATATAGTATTTCCTTGGCGGCGTTTCCACGTCACACCATATAAGTACTACTTGGCAGCGTTTTCACGTCACACCAATATAACGTATTGCTTTGGCAGCGTTTTCACGTCACACCATATCAGAGCTGTGTAAGTGTGAAATCATTTTCAATTTTAAATCAACAATTTTGTTTATCCAGTTTTCATTACTTATTCTTCGCTTAGGATTGAGGTTTAAAATTTTTGAATTTTCCATTCTCTCAAAGCAGTTACGAATTCATACATCAACATATTCATAGCAAGATTGAAAAAACCAATGCCCAATCAAAAAAAGGTTTAACACTGAATGAGTATTGAAAAGGCTGCAATCTTTTATGTGTGTGCATTCTTTAACTCAGTACCAATCATTAGTTCAAAGACACCCTGGAAAATAACTTTTTGATAAAAAGGAAGATTTTTGACAATTGCTCAATTGTAAAAATTCAAACCGGCGTTACCCAATTTAAGTTTTTTGGTAGAGGGGATTTTATATCATATGTTTGGGATTATATATAAAACAGTTGTATTAACATTTACGTTTTAAATATAATTCATGTTTTATCTTGAAAATGTTTAAAATTTACATTAAATTAGATAACTACTTGGCATAAGCTTTACATTTAGGTTGATAAAATTTTAGTGAAAATCTTAGTGTCTTTAATAAAAAAAATAGCTCATCATATAAATTGTATCGCCGTTCGGCGTCGGCGTAAGTTTGTAGGTCCCTCCCATTTGTGTGACAGCAAAGGCACACGCTACAAATCGGAGGAGAAGCTCGGCCAAAACTTAGCAAAAGTGTCAAGGTCAAAATATGATTACTATAATTAAATTTAGTTTCAAACAGGTCGCAACCCTCTTCAAACACCTCAAAAGTATTCCCAATATTATTTAGTTGTGAACCCGCATGAGTCCGAAATTACCATTTTTTACCAGAATTTCCAGATTTTACCGGAAATCGTACTTGGTTTTCTGGCAACTGAGAGGACAAATAAGAGAGTAAGTAAGGTCATCTCTTTGTCAGAAGCTACCTGGTGGTACATTCTGGTAAATGTGTCAAAAGATCCGATGTAGTGTGTTTGACAACCAAATTGTAAACAAAAGAGAAGTGCACTCTGCTAATGCATGTTGAAAAGTAAATAATTCCTTGCTTGAGTTGATGATAATGAGTTTTGGTTAAATTACAAAACGCTTAAAAAGGTATTAGCCCTCATTTTACGTTTAAAATCTTTAAAACTTTAACACAGTACCACCCTATACTCTATATGTGATTGACCATTGAACTAAATCGTTGTTTATTTGGGTAAGATTAAAATATATTTTACTATTCAATATTGGAGTTGGTGTGAAACAAAAATTAATAATTTATTGTTATGTATGCAAATGAGAACTACAATTCTGAGCTTATTGAGCATCTCTTAGTCAAAAACAAAGGAAATTTTGCTTGATCAAGTTTCGAATCTAAGAAGAAAATGTTTTTAACAAACAAAAGGTTAATAATAAAATTTGAAGGATTTAAGATATTGCGTATGGTAGCATGAAATGTCACAATCTTCTTAATTGTCAGGCTGTTGATATGGCTACGAAAAAGTGACAATGGAAACACATAGCTGAAGATTTCATACTTACAGTGGGATAAACTTCAAACCTCTAATATAAATTAGTTAAATTTAGTTATTATTTTTTTTTATCAATTTTAAGTTTTCGTTTGGAATAATTTTCATGAACTTATCTATTAGGAGATCTCTTTGGAAAATTACCG
>NW_023458555.1:76923341-76927319 GCF_013731165.1 Rhagoletis pomonella | reverse complement strand
ATCCTCACTTTTTGGAAAAAGAAGTTCAAGATACAAGTTTATGTGCAGAAAATAAATTAAACAATAAAAGTCTCCTTATATTTATGGAACTTATAATAGAAAAATGTTTATTTCATTACCCAGACTTTACGAATAGCCTACTCTACAAGTAATAGTAGAAATTCCGAATTAGTAAGTTCTCTTTTGTGAAAATTTGGGACTATCTTATGCGAGTATTGTCGACAAAATGTTAGTCTATGAATGACTTAAAATTAACGAATAAATGGTTAATAGCGATTAATGACTAAAATTAATTAAGCTATCGCTGTGGTGTAGTGGTTAGAAGTGCGCACTACCATTCCGCAGGGTGAGCGTCCGAGCCCAGTTCCGGCCAACAAAAAAAAGAAAATGTTTTTTGTAATAGTGGTCGGCCCCCGGCAGGAGTCGGCGGTAAACTGTAGGTCCCTCCCCTTTGTGCGACAACATCAAGGCGCATGCCACAATTGGAGGAGTAGCTCGGCCAAACACTAACATATGTCGATGGTCCTCTGCAATAACGGCACAATTCAAAATTTCGGGTTTAGAAAAATACATAATTTGAAAGCTTACAAGACATATTATTGCTAAATTACGAAACAAAAAATCTTTAATTGGCTCTACTGAAATATATGAAATTTTTAGTTGTGTCGATACGTAAGCGCCTTTCTATTATTATTAGTAATCATCAATACAATTTCAAATTACATAAACCCAGTCACAGCCCTTTTTTGTATTCGACGCTTCCAGAAATCATATAATACATAAAATAAATAGCTGTTTTGATTAATATTACATAAACTGGAAACTGTTAAAAATAAGTGCGCTTGTGTACAGAGATTTTAGAACCTATTTAGTTCCTAAAATGTCTGTTTGCAACACGTAACAATAAAAATGCACATCAAATTGCTAAGAATGATGAAGGAAATCGATTCAGACATGCCTGTTTAACTGGCCGTGCGTGCTTAAAACAGGGTTCGGAAATATTCATATATGAATCTTCGCGAACATACATTTATGATTTTATACGCGAAGGTGAACGATTCAAATATTCTGTATTGATTCTCCTTCGCGAACGTGAAGCATAAAACCAGTACAGATAGTTCGCGTTCGCGAATGTTAGGTAGACAAAATTTCCGCTGTTGTTCGTACGCGTATGAATTGGTGGACCAAACAGCGTGCGTTCATATATGTAGCTATAAGTGGCAGCGATGCCTTCGCGAAGGTTCACTGCTGTCGTTCTCCTTCATAAATGAATGAAAATGCTGCGGCAAATATTCGCGGAAAGTTGGTGTGGCTAGAGATACTATTCTGTGCGAAGGCAATTTTGTTAATTGCATAAGATTTGCACCGTTCATTCGATTTTCAAAAATGAGGTCTTAAATGAAAGGGCTTGACCTCTGGATGTGCAGAAAGGATATATTTTTTTAATAGGAATGCCACCTCGTTTAAAATTATGATATTTACACCGTTCTCCCGATTTTCAAAAATGAGGTGTCAAATGAAAGGGCTTGTCCTCTGGATGTGCAGAAAGGATATATTTTTTTGACAGGGTTGCCACCTGCGTTTAAAATTGTGATATTTACCCCGTTCTCCCGATTTTCAAAAATGAGGTGTCAAATGAAAGGGCTTGGCCTCTGGATGTGCAGAAAGGATATATTTTTTGACAGGGTTGCCACCTGCGTTTAAAATTGTGATATTTACACCGTTCTCCCGATTTTCAAAAATGAGGTGTCAAATGAAAGGGCTTGGCCTCTGGATGTGCAGAAAGGATATATTTTTTAACAGGGTTGCCACCTGCGTTTAAAATTGTGATATTTACACCGTTCTCCCGATTTTCAACAATGAGGTGTTAAATGAAAGGGCTTGCCCTCTAAATTTGTAGCAAGGATATATTTTTTGACAGGGTTGCCACCTGCGTTTAAAATTGTGATATTTACACCGTTCTCCCGATTTTCAAAAATGAGGTGTCAAATGAAAGGGCTTGGCCTCTGGATGTGCAGAAAGGATATATTTTTTGACAGGGTTGCCACCTGCGTTTAAAATTGTGATATTTACACCGTTCTCCCGATTTTCAACAATGAGGTGTTAAATGAAAGGGCTTGCCCTCTAAATTTGTAGCAAGGATATATTTTTTGACAGGGTTGCCACCTGCGTTTAAAATTGTGATATTTACACCGTTCTCCCGATTTTCAAAAATGAGGTGTCAAATGAACCTATACGTGCATATGTACCCTGCAGGGAGTGACGTTAGCTTATACCTAACTTTAGTCTGTTTACGCGAACACTAGTGCTAACTATTAACTGTGTATTTTGTTCGAAATAAGCTGACTACTTTTGTGGGGCGATGGCCGAAAAAAAGTCAGACCTGGATACCTCTGCATTACATGTCAACTAACTTGTAACTAACTACTTTTGGACATAAAATATCAATAAGAAAAACAAAATATTTTTTTGTTTTTTTACTTTTTTATTTACTTATTTATTTACTTTATTTTATTACATTTCATATTTGTTTACATATTCTGCTCTGGGTGCCCCATATTCGAACACCGTCAGACATAACTTCAAAATGATAGTATAAAATTTCGATCTTCCTTTTATTTGTCCTGAATATGAAAAAGAATCTGCGAAGTTCAGAAAAAAGTGTATTGAAAGTAATTTTTGTATGAGGATATTTAATAGAAACTTGTAAAGAAAACCAACTCCCGATTGCGTCTGCATACCTCCTGCACGACTTTACAATTCACTTTAAGTTGGTTTTGTCATAGCTAATTAAAAGTGAGGTATTAATCGAAATCTCGCCAAAAAGCTAACTATAAGTTGGTTAGTTTTAACAATTGATAATTTTTCACTGCAGGGTATGTATGACTATACTTTGGTGCGTTTATTCATATCTACCTACATATTTGCAATATTTATACATATGTACATTGTACAACTATGTATGCATGTGAAAAAAGTTTGTGGATGGTGTTATTATTTTCTTCCATACATGTTAGGTAGAAGTCATTTTCGCTGTTATTCAAACGCGAAATTTTTCTACCCAACATATGCGAAAGCTGTTTGTTTAAAAATATTTCTACACACTTGCAATAATTGTGAGGGCTATTCTCATCTGCAAGCAGAACCGCAAATATTGCTGTTGAATGATGTTCTTCTATAAAGATTTCTGAGAAATACTAACGACCATAATTTCTTGAGAATGCATTCCATTATTGTTAGTGGTATGCACATTATAACGAATTTCTTTCACAATATTAACTAAACTGCGAACAAAACTTTCAAAGAAATCGCTGTCAAATTTATTAATTACAAAACTAAACTTTGAGCTCCTAAAATTTTCAACACTAGATGTTGAAGATAGCAACTAAGCAAAAATATTTGTTTTAATCAGCTTTTATTTACATACGTATGTATGTTCGTATACAAATTCAAGTGCAGAAATTAATAAATATACAGACTCATGTACATAAAATATGAATTATCTTTATGAGTTTTAATTTAAGTAATTTCATGTACATACATACATATTTACGAATACATAGATGTAAGTGCGGAAATAAATATTTCTTTAATATGAAATTTCAAACAATATTTAAAAAATAAAACCTTATTTTATACATAGAGGCCGAACCTTTTCATTTGACACCTCATTTTTGAAAATCGGGAGAACGGTGTAAATACCATAATTTTAAACGCAGGTGGCAACCCTGTAAAAAAAAATATATCCTTGTTACAAATTTAGAGGGCAAGCCCTTTCATTTAACACCTCAGTGTTGAAAATCGGGAGAACGGTGTAAATATCACAATTTTAAACGCAGGTGGCAACCCTGTCAAAAAAATATATCCTTTCTGCACATCCAGAGGCCAAGCCCTTTCATTTGACACCTCATTTTTGAAAATCGGGAGAACGGTGTAAATATCACAATTTTAAACGCAGGTGGCAACCCTGTCAAAAAA
>NW_023458555.1:76922809-76923241 GCF_013731165.1 Rhagoletis pomonella | reverse complement strand
AAAATATATACCATTTACTTTGTTAAACTCGTAAAAATTATATTAACAAACCTTGTCCATTGGCTGGCATTATTTTATTTAAATAAATGCGTTTTATTATTTTCACCAAAATTGAATTGAATCCCGCTTCGGATATTTAACTCAAAAGAATTTCAAATCGCTATTAAGGCGTTACAATAGCGGAATCGGTTAACCCAACGAACAATTATCCACAGTATTTTTACGAAGAACTTCTTTCGGCGTAGGCGGCCTTCGGCCGCACTTAGGGATTATAACCCTCACAAAGTAGAATTCTCCTTTCTGTGTTGCCGTGGCAAAGTGGCAGAACACCTTTTGCAGAGAACACCTTTCTGCGTAGGCGGCCTTCAGCCGCACTTAGGGATTGTAACCCTCACAAAGTAGAATTCTCCTTTCTGTGTTGCCGACGAAGAG
>NW_023458555.1:76920188-76922799 GCF_013731165.1 Rhagoletis pomonella | reverse complement strand
AGAGAACACCTTTCTGCGTAGGCGGCCTTCGGCCGCACTTAGGGATTGTAACCCTCACTAAGCAGAATTATCCTTTCTGTGTTCCCACAGAAAAGGACCGGGTTTCAAAAAAATTACTAGCTTAGGTCTTGTCTGTTTGGTTGATTGGCTTTTTCGTTTTCTTTTAAGCTCCTTCGCACTGGGCGTTTGACAGTTCATTGATTGTAATCGTTATTGCACGTTAATCGTTGGCACGGAAATTTTGTAAAGCGTTTTTAATTAATACATAAATTGCAATAATATTAAAAAATATTCTTAAAAAAAAGGTTAATATGAGAGACTGGTAAAATAATATTAATTATGAGTGTTTATATTTCTGCTTTCAGCCTTTTTCAAGCGAGAAAAGCAGCAAAACGCAAGAGAACATTGTGATTTTTGACATTTTTCTAAGGTGTCCCTAGGGAACCATAGGGGACCTAGGTGGTCGGGGGTTGCATTTTTGTCAATGGCGGTTCATGCCCTCTCCAAAAAGGTCGGTTGGAGGTGCCACGCCTACTCCCCGTTCGCCCACCACACCTTTAACGAACGGCCATAATGGAAAGTCAACCCATCCAAATTTTTCCGCTGCAGGCAGAACACAACTTCTCGCCTTGGCTGCTTTCACGAAATTGTCATTTAAATTTAAATTTAAATTTTGGTATTTAACACAAAATATTAAGAAAGTTTTCTATGCCGCCAAATCAAAACAAAAACATAAGTGACAGGCCGCGGAAGTTCACAATAGCATGTTCGAAATTCGAACATAAGTTTTCATTCGCACGAAATTCGCGATATGAATTTTTTGTTCATGTTAAATAAAAAATTCATGGGATTGGTTCATTCACATGAAGTTTACAATAAGGCTGATTATTTCAAAAACTACAAATTCAGAATATATATTTTATGATAGTATCATGCTTTCTATAAATCTTTTACGCACGACATAAAATTTATAAAATTCGGTAATGGTTCTGGGTAGTAGTGCACTTTAGCGCACCTACTTTAGGTAGGTCAAAATGGACGGAAAAAGTTCGAGAGTGGTATCAATCGACGCGTCTTAACGCCAATAATAACAATCCGAGACAGGAAATTAAGATTTTTAATTCATTGAAAAGTTATTTGCAAAAAACACTTGCACTTTCCGCACTATGTTTCGATGAATTTCACACAAATGAAAGGAAGAAATGAACTTAATTTAACACGTATTTATTAGTTTTTATACATTTGTCATGTTTTTAAGTGTACATTGTCGCGAAATTCTGTATTTAATAGCAATATTCCGATGGTGAAAATCCGCAGAACAATCTTGTGTAGTTAATATAAATAACATGGAGGAAAACTGGTGCTGCCACTCTATTAAAAATAATAAAACTTTAAAATTCATTTCATTTACGGTTGATTTTCCTATTGTTGACTTACAACTTTATTTAATTAGCTGGTGCATACAAACAGCCTATTGCCTTGAAAATATTGTGAATCCGTTCACCGGCAGTTGTATACTTGCGCAGGAAGAGGAACTCTGCAATGTAGCCCTCAAAGTGCTCCTCCACTCTTCCGTATTTTGGCACTTTTGACCGGAGTTCACGCCAATGTCGCTCGATGTTTTGCGTGTGCGCCCCCGTGGTTGGATCCACAAAATTTTCGCTGTGGTTCACATTTGCATGTGTATACCCATGCTCCTTCAAACTATCATATGCTTTCCAGCAGTCACTGTATATCACGGACCCTGGGGCAATTTTTTCCTTTATTACTCGAAGCAGGGTGTCTCGAGTACGGTCTTCCACGGGGATTACGAACATTTTTTTTGAACCGCGCTCTATACCACCGAAAACCCATTGTCCCTCAATCCATCTTCCACGATTGTACTTCCTGCGGCCCATCTTTGCCTCGTCGATTTCGACCACTTTCCCCTCACCACCTAGCATACCGTCGCTATTTTGAATTGCCCATTCCATCAACACCTCTCGCGTAAAACTCGTCCAGTCGACCACTGTATGTCGGGCGATGCCTATTTCCTCCTGGAGGAAGTCGGTTTTGGGGTGATTCATCGTAATAAAAAACACTACGAATCGACAAATTTGGTCCACGGTGAGGTGGGAGCCGGAAAAAAATGTACCGCTGTATATGCTGCTCTTAAATGAGCACGTAACCTTTTTTGCTGCTTTATTCTTGGTTACCGTTCGGCTTTTGTAGCAAACAAAAAAGTTTCTCCATACGGTACAGGCACTTCCACAATTTGGACAAGATTTCTCTGTTTTTAAAACACCATGGATAATAAGAAACACTTTCAGTTCGTCTTCATCCATTCTTAGGAATGAAGTTACGTTTAGCTTACAATTTTCGCATGAATTCATTTTTAATAAATTGCATGTGCGTGTTGCGCGTCTTATAACGAAAATAGAAAAGGTTGGTACCAAAGTAGCGGTTGTTTTTTAAATGTATCCGTTAGAAATATTACCTCTCTTTTTTTAAAAACACCCAAATAATGCACAAGAAATATACTTTTGTTCCTTTTCTTCGCACGCAGTAAGGAGAATTCTACGTAGTGAGGGTTATAATCCCTAAGCGCGGCCGAAGGCCGCCTACGCAGAAA
>NW_023458555.1:76915314-76920178 GCF_013731165.1 Rhagoletis pomonella | reverse complement strand
TGAGGGTTATAATCCCTAAGCGCGGCCGAAGGCCGCCTACGCAGAAAGGTGTTCTCTGCAAAAGGTGTTCAGGCCCCCCTCTTTGGAACACAGAAAGGAGAATTCTACTGCCTGAGGGTTATAATTCCTAAGTGCGGCCGAAGGCCGCTTACGCAGAAAGGTGTTCGATGCACAAAAACATTTTTAATAGAGTGGCAGCAGCAATTTAGTTCCATTTTATTTTTAATAGAGTGGCAACACTAGTTTTTCTCCATGTTATTTATATTAACTACCCAAGATTGTTGTGCGGATTTTCATCATCGGAATATTGCTATTAAATACAGAATTTCGCGAAAGTGTACACTTAAAACATCACAAATGTATAAAAACTAATAAGTACGTTTTAAATTCATTTCTTCCTTTCATTTGTGTGAAATTCATCAAAACATAGTGCGGAAAGTGCAAGTGTTTTTTGCAAATAACTTTTCAATGAAATAAAAATCTTACTTTTCTGTCTCGGATTGTTATTATTGGCGTTAAGACGCGTCGATTGATACCCCTCTCGAATTTTTTCTGTCCATTTTGACCTACCTTCGCTAAAGTGCATTTTTACCTGGTTCTGCTTCGATAACATTACATCAAATATCCTCCAGAACTCAATTCGACTCCAGAAATTCATTGCCAGTCATATTTGCTAGCTAGGTCTTCGTGATATGCCAATGGCCAACGATTGGATTTTCGGTTCCCTCTCATGAAGAAGAGAGTTTATTTCCTCAACAAGTCTTTAAAAAAATTTCTTAAAGTCAGGAAAATGATTCGGAATACCGTACCATTCGTTACATTTCGCAAACTATATATTATACATATTTACCACGAATAAGAATCCAATAATATTAAGAATTCACATAATGAAATTCCGCTCCTGGTACCTTCCTTTTATCTGGTTGAATTTCCATGTCCGCAACTGTATCTATAAAATCATACGAAAGCAAACGTCAAATATTTAAAAACGTGAACGTCAAACATATCTCGTTGTGTCAATGGAGACGGTTGTGATTTAGCAACAGGATTTATTAAATCTTAACGGTTGAATCTCTCAGTGGAGACATAGTATTAGTTCAGATGTGTTTGTCAATAATATTGAAATGGTTACATCTGTTTCAGTTAATGCCTGGTTTAATATGTACATATTTACGTACATAGGTTTGGACAGGATTTGGTATTCACCAATCCCAGCGACTAGTTTACCAGAGAATTTTTAATTCACGCCCTAAAATAATTTGGGTTTTTAGAAAAATCTTTTGTTGCGAGATATGAAAAGTTAACACTTCAATTTTTTGCAAGATCGCCAATATATCAAGATATATTTTATTTAAAATTGTATTTCCTTTATTGTTTATTTATTAATCGTTCCACCTTTTAGCGCTATACATCGAAGAGAACGCTCTCGCTACCTTCTCTTCATAAATTCCTTTTTTTATATTGCTTTTTTCCATAATATTTAAATATTTTTTAATTATTATTTAATAAACTTGCCACAATCGCGGTCAAGCAAACCAAAACAAATAAAAAAATACATTTCGGAGACGTTTTGCGATTATTTTCGATAACAGTTAGGGCGGACACCGGTTTGTTCTTGATTTCGTTCTTCATTTGTGATAAATTACTTCATTTCTTCTTAATTTATTGACAAGTTTTACAATTACTTAATTTCGGCATGATTTGCTTATAAATTACAAATAAGCCGTAAATTACGATAATGTGAACAAGCTTTTATCATGAGTTTAATTTTCTCCGAACCGGTTCACTTTTCAATTTTGGTTTCTATGTATTTACTATGGGCGGATGACAAATTTTCGTGTGAATTTTTTTTTTTGGGCGAAACTCAGGATAAGGCAGATTACTTTAAGGGCCGTTTGCACCATGTCTAGTTAACGCTAACTGGAGGTACATCCTTCAGTTAAGCACGTTAACTGCTTTATCGATCACATGTTATATGATGGGTGTCGATAACGTCGATAAAGATGTTTAACTGGGAGTTAGAATTAACTAGACATGGTGCAAACGGCCCTAAGAGAGGTTTTAATTAGTGTTGCCAATAACAATAAGCGCCGGTTGCTCAAAGCCTGGTTGACACTAATCATCGGTTAACACCGTTATCGACGTTTTCGACTCCAAGCATATAATACGGTATCGTTAACGTGGATAACGATGTTTAACCGGGGATTAGTGGCAACCAGGCTTTGAACAACCGGCCCTAAATGAGAAAGACTTTAATTTTAGTAATTATTTGAATAATTTGTATATAAACCCAATCTTACTAATACAAAATTCATTTACGGCCAAAGGCCACCTACGCAGAAAGAAGTTCTGCCCCAATCCTTCTACAACACAAACGAGAATTGCGTAGTAAGGGTTATGATCCCTTAGCGCGGCCGAAGGCCGCCTACGCAGAATGGAGTTCTGTCACTCTTCTCCGGCCACACAGAAAGGATAATTCTGCGTAGTAAGGGTTATGATCCCTAAGCTCACCGAAGACCGCCTACGCAGAAAGAAGTTCTGCCACTCTCCTCCGGCAACACAGAAAGGAGAATTCTGCGTAGTAGGGGTTATGATCCCTAAGCGCGGCCGAAGGCCACCTACGCAGAAAGATGGTCTGCACTCTTCTCCGGCAACACAAAAAGGAGAATTCTGCGTAGTTCGGGTTATGATCCCTAAGCGCGGCCGAAGTCCGCCTACGCAGAAAGAAGTATCTGGCAATAAAGAGAGAAGAATTCTGCGTAGTAAGGGTTATGATCCCTAAGCGCGGCCGAAGGCCAACTACGCAAAAAGAAGGTCTGCACTCTTCTCCGGCAACACAAAAAGGAGAATTCTGCGTAGTTAGGGTTATGATCCCTAAGCGCGGCCGAAGGCCGCCTACGCAGAAAGAAGTCGCCTACGCAGAAAGAAGTCTCTGGCAATAAAGAGAGGAGAATTCTGCGTAGTAAGGGTTATGATCTCAAAGCACGGCCGAAGGCCGCCTACGCAGAAAGAAGTTTTTCCTCTCTTCTCCGGCAATAAAGAGAGGAGAATTCTGCGTAGTAAGGGTTATGATCTCAAAGCATGGCCGAAGGTCGCCTACGCAGAAAGAAGTTCTGCCACTCTTCTATGGCAACACAGAAAGGAAAATTATGCGTAGTAAGGGTTATGATCCCTAAGCTCGGCCGAAGACCGCGTACGCAGAAAGATGTTCTGCCAGTTCTTTATTTGTAAAAAACTCAGGGCCGGTTGTTCAATGTCTGGTTATCACTACTTGCCGGGTAAACATCATTATCGACGTTTTCGGCATCATGCATATAACATGTGATCAATAAAGCAGTCGTTGTATTTAACCGGAGCTCCTACCTCCGATTTGTGCTAATCAGACAACTGGCCCTTAAAGTCTTTCACATTTATTGTTATTGGCACCACTAACTAAAACCTTCTGCCTTATTTTTTGTTTCACCTGAAAAAATTTCACCAGAAAATTTGTATTTCGCCCATAATAAATATATGGAAAGCAAACGTGAAAAGTGAACCGGTTCGGGGAAAAGGAAACTCATGATAAGGCCTCTTCTCTAAAAGTAATATATTGGCAACATCAAGCACCTCCATGTGTTTGTTACACCTAGCTGCAACTAGCAGAATAAATGCGACTCCAAGGTTTTGGACATTGTTTACGCATTCATATTTAATTAAATAAATAAGTTTCGCGATGTTTTGTTACAAATTCAGTTAAAGTAAACTATAGTGAACATCTAGATACCAATATGTGCTCATTTAAATTTAGTACCGAAAAAGTTGAGCTGAATGAAGCAGTTTTTTGCAAATAACTTTTGGACGGTTTCAAAAGTCAGTAAAAATCAGTTTCTGCCTTCGGATTCTGAATACTGGCAGTAATACGAGTCTTTTAATGCCCCTTTCGGTTATTTTACATCAATTTTCACTGGGAACCATGAAGTGCACAATTACCGCCGATTCAGGCCAACTTAGCTTGTTAAGCTTGCTTGACTTCTCTAAAGCCTTCGACTCGGTGAACCATAGACTACTTTGCATCAAATTAAGTAATAATTTTGGCTTCGGGGAGACAGCTGACTCCCGACGATTGATGAGCAGCTACCTTGAAGGTAGGACTCAGCGTGAAAAGGTCGGTACCGAATTTTCTAGACTTAAACCTCTCTGTACTGGTGTTCCCCAAGGCTCAATACTGGGACCGCTACTATTCAGTTTATTTATAATTGACATTTTTAGCACATGCAAGTCTGTGCAAATGCATGCATATGCAGACGATATTCAGCTCTAATTGTCAGGACCTCAAGACCAATCAGTCTCCTTGTGCTCTAGGCTCTTGGGCTTTAAAAAATTAGCTTTGTCTTAACAGTGATAAATCCTATGCGTTACCCATTTCTAAACGTCGCGTTGCCTTTTCTACCATACCTCACCTATATATAAATAACTAGCAGACCCGGCGAACTTCGTCCCGCCCAAAATTTTTATCTTTTTATTGAAACTTTTTGGTCCAACATTTTCACCAACAATTCATGTTTACGATTTTCATTGGCACATTTATCTGTCGAGATTATGGTTTAGTGGTAATTTATTTATTTTATTTACATATTTATTTGTTACAGCCTTGCGACTTAAAAGTACAGATAGATATTTTTAATATATAACAAAGTATGCGTATATGTAAGTTTAAATTTTCAATTACAAAGCTGTTTATGTTTCTAAAACTATTAAATAACCTATATGATGTTGCGGTTTACTCCAAAACGAGTGGCGATGCAGGTATACTAAAGATGATGTGCGGGTTGCTTTCCGAAACGCGGTTTCAAATATAAATTCTATTTATTTAACAAAGTAAATT
>NW_023458555.1:76898257-76915304 GCF_013731165.1 Rhagoletis pomonella | reverse complement strand
TATTAACACTCGCATATTACAATATCAAATACCTACTTAAAAATACAGAGTCGAACCCAACACTATATAAATGTATATTGTCTAACTAGTTGGGTAGCTGGCGAGGCCTAGTCTCCAGTCTATCTTTACATATGTACTATGTGCAGCGGGCGGAAAGGCCTTGTTTCCGCTCCGCGTTGCTCACGAGTTGATAGTCACGGTCGGAAAGGCCGAGTTTCCGATCCATGTTCCCGTCGTCAATAATATGCAAACCCTGACGCTGGATTCCGTGATGTGAGGCAGGCGGAAAGGCCTAGTTTCCGCTCCGCGTTATCGGCGGGCTGTTGGGCATAGTCGGAAAGACAAAGTTTCCGATCCATACTTACAGCGTCTTTCGTATGCTAGATCATTTGCTGCTTGGTCGGAAGGAAAGGCTTGGTTTCCATTCCGTTCCGTGCTTTCCTATCTAATAGCCAGAGTTTTACAGTGATCAAATAGTTGTCTTTTAAAAACAGCAAAGTTATCACAGTCTTTTACATATGGCGGTAACTCATTAAAACACTTTAAACCTTTATAAAATATATTTTTTTGTCTACCTCTGTTCTATAAAGTGGGAGTCTAAAGCAATTGTTTTCCCTGAGTATATATGAATGAGTTTCATTTATATACCGAAGATTGTCGCTCAGATAGTCTGGAAGTTTACCGTTCTTTATGTTGTATACGAATTTCATAGCATGATAGAAAACCTGTTGCTTAACACTCAACCAATTCATATCTGTGATCCTCTCCTGCGTAGGTGTATCGCAAGCTTATTTAATATGAACCTCATAGCTCTATTTTGCATTTTTTGCAATTTCTCGATATTTGCGTCGCTTGCTAAGAAGAAGATTGTTGGGCAGTATATAAAATGTGGTTCTACTATAGATCTATAGACCAGGGTTTTATACCTTATTCTCAGATACTTACAAGATCTTTTCATAAGACCAATTTTTTCGGAATTTTGTTCACTGTATGCTCAACATGCTCATCAAATTTTAGTTTATTATCTATATATATACCCAGGGACTTAATGAGTTTAACTTACTCAATTTCTTCATCTTTGATTTTTAAATTGTAATTGGTGGTTCCAAGATTAACTGCTCTAGTTAGGATCATGAACTGTGTCTTTTTTACATTCAACTTAAATTTATTTAAGCACAACCATTTGTACAAAGAATCCAAGTCTTCTTATATTTTAGTCATCGCAGTCTGTAAGTTTATGTCACTGATCGTTAACAGTGTATCATCAGCGATCTGAGAGAAAGCTTCGAAACCAGTTAAGCTCCGTGTTTTCAATACCAATGCATTCGAGCTTTTTCAACATTCTTGCCCTGTCAATGGTCTCGAAAGCCCTTTTGAGATCAATAAAAACCGCAACGATATTCATCTTCGAGTTAAGGTCCTCCTTCCACTGGGATATAACAAAATTTAGCGCAGTCTCGCAAGAGTGTTTAGCTCTAAAACCTGATTGCTCCTTAATGAGTATGTTTTTACTTTCAATGTGGCGCACCAACTGATTTTTAACCACATTTTCCCAGATTTTTTCCATGCTAGGCAGTGTATTAATTGGTCTAATTTCCTCATATTTTACATATTTTACAATTTTTTCACTTTTTTTAGCGGAACTATGGTCGAGATTTTCAATTCTTTTGGTACTGTTCCTGATTCAAGACTCCTGTCGTAACTGTTCACAATTTACGTTCTCTATATTACTATTTATGTCGACGATACTATCCACAAAGAACTTGTTTAGTTCTTCGGCGATTACCATATTATTTCTGTATATTTTTCCGTTGATGAGAACTCCTTTGATATTGTCCCTGTTACCCGTATTATTAACAATATTCTTTAAATATTTCCACATTAAACGACTATCACCTCTATTAATTTCTACCCTGTGTTCCACATATTGAATTTTCTTAATTTTAATCATTTTTTATACTCTTTCTTTATTTTGTTGTAATCTACCCAATCAACAGTGAGTACTGCCCTTTGGTGTAACCTAAAATTTTCTTTATTAGTGTCAGTCAGTTGTCTATCATACAATTTTTTTCTAAGTTTAACCCGCCTTTGTACCCGAGAAGTTAGTTGATTCATACTCGAAATCAAACAAAGGTTATATGTTCGAGCATATTATCAAGATTGAAACTATTCAGGTTTACAAAGTTGCATTGTCTCAAAAGATTTATGAGGTTGTCTGGGCTGTACTCATCCCAAGAAATTAATTCAGAGAGTTTATTGATTGGGCCTTGTTTTTTGCTATTGCATTTTAACATTATGGTTTCATGATCCGATATTTTATGTTCCTCAGCTTTTTCACATGAAACTTCATTAGTGTTAGGCCCAATTTCAGATGGTCTATTTAAGTAGAGATTGTTGATTAACTTCCACTATTTATTTTCAGATCACACATTTAATCTGAACTCAAATGGCCAATATTAGCTATTTAAATATGAGATATGCAACCCTGTGTTTGTACCAAATAACCAAGATTGATTGGTAGGTTGTTTAATCAGCCCCACCAAATCCCACCAAAAAACAATCAGCTGTTCAGCACAAAATGTAAACAAACAAGCAAATGCAACAACAATTTCAAGGAACAAGCAGCAGTGCTGCCAATTGTTTGGCATATTTAAACAAAGTTGATCTGAAACCCAACGAAAGGTAAATGGCATTTAAACAACAATCCAAAATTAAACTTAAGTGTCATTTAAATATTCATTTGAAATTGGCCCGTAGAGTATAACAAGTCGATGAGCGTTTCGGACTGTGTAGTAACCCTGGTATTAAAGTTGATTAACTGTTTAATTGCCTGTTGAGGGAATATCTCATTAAGTGTCCTACTATATGTCGACTATATATTCATGTTTATATTAAACTCCACAATAATAATGGTATTTACCATGTTATCGCGTGTTTCGGACAAAATGGCATCCATATATGTCAGAAAATCTGCATCACTCGAACTGAGTGAGTGATAGACTACCCCGATTTTCCATTTGGTTTCACAATTTTTCAATTGTACCATAATAAACCAGACATTTTTATCAGTGGATCTATTTATCATTATTTTAAAGTCTATTGTGTCTCGCAAAATTACAATTACCCCGCCAGTGTGTCTATTATAGGAGTCGCACCTAATAAAGTGATAAGTCGAAAACTTGATTTCGGAGTCGTTTATTTCCTCTGTTGTACATGTTTCGGAGCACAAAACTATATCTGGATCAACAGTCTCAAGAAGCCTTTCAAGTTCGGCTTTATTGGCTATTATACTATTTGTATTAAGATGCACACATTTTAAGTAAATGTTACGCTTTTCCATTACCCCTAATTGCTAACATCCTACTCTTTGCCGCTTTAAATAACCTAAGGAAAGTGTTATATCCGTGAAGAAGTTCTTGAAATTCTCCAACTGTGCAGCATTTCATAGCACGGTTAGTAGCAAAACGAAATAAATTTGAAGAATTTTTTCCTCTTCACTCCCTGGCGGCAACAATGACCCGGTTCTATAGTGAATCCTAGAAGCTTTTGATCTATTATTTTTATTGGACAAATAATAGACATAAGATCGATTATGAGAAATGTAAACATAACAAAACTGTCAAATCTAAACTTCAAAACGGGGGGGATTGCCAGATGAATGTACGTAACCAATAGTTATTCAAGACACGAACTATTATATCAGTATAGACACGAATTGACATGGCCACTATGAAAACGTCCGCATGACATACGATAAAAGAATCGGTGGTCACATACCACGAGGCCATAAAAATATATTTTCTTTTTGGAATTGGACACGGAGCGAACCACACTCATCAGCCCTCGCAGGAACGGAATTACAACCAAGTAATTAAAGTGTATTAAAAGCTGGTATTAAAAGCTGGCGACATTCGGGGAGTCGATACTCAGTCCTCAGTAGAAAGTGGAAAGTGAAATCGACTGCGTCCAAGCAAATATAAGGAAAAAGGCTGACTGTCAAAAGCCATTTTTCTTGTATCGAGTTAATAGAGGCAGAAGGTGCCGTCACATTCCTTCCGGCAAATCCCCAGCCATGTTGTTGCGTATAATAAAGAAGTTGTGAGCATCAAATCTGGACTATTCATTTGACAGCAATTGAGTCATCATAAGCCGGTAATACAAAGTCATTACACGTAAGTCAGCCACTTTCTTGCCACCATCCATTGGAAACGAGCTATCTATCGACCGTAAATAAAGATTCAAGTTCAAGCAAATCACTGGCGCCCAACTAAACGGGTGAAAAAGAACAAGTTTTCGTTGAACATAACCACACTTAAGCCCGGTATAAAATAACCGCGTGCTCAGCTGAGGGAAAATAGCAATTTCATCATCGAATCAATTTAATACATCATAAAATTAGATTTAAGGAAAAATTAAAATATTTTAGTCGTTTTTCTCATTTTTTTAGTCACAAAATTGTACGTCGGTGAACCATAAATATTCGAGTTTAATAGATTTTTGGTAAATTTTTCTTTTAGAAATTCCGCTATTATAAATCATCATTGAGATTGAATCAAATAATTATTATGAATTCATAATCACTGTTAATCAATACCGTCCTCAGTCTTCACACGGCCTGATTTAATTGATTTTTATTGGACCTCGTTTTCAATCAAAATTTGTGTGGATATTTTGATTATTTAATTCCGCGGAGGTGAATGGTGATCGATCTGCGATGCGAACACCATTGATCAGCATAACCATTCTCGTTCAGTTCAGTTCGCCAATTCTGAAAAGCAAGTTAATTGAATTTCTTAATTAAGTAACACCACACATCAACGGTCAAGATTTTTGAACCGATCATTTTTCTTTTCCGATAACACGGTCAATATTAATTGAACCAAACCATTAATTATTCTTTATTTTTGTAATTTCTTTGGGTATTAATTCCCAATAAAATTTGAAACTCGTATCAAAGTAATCTCGTTTAACATTCTCAAACTGGTTGAATATTCTCAGTCTGATTTAGTCTTCCGGTAAATTCGGGGGTGGATAGTCTTGATCTTTGTTGCGTACCTTGTTGGCGACAGAAGGGACCGAATGAGATACAGGTAATACTCCCAAGTATTCAAGGCCTTCGCTTGCATCCCCGGAACAAACAACTTGGTCCATAAAAAGATTCGAGCTAGTGCATTAGACGCCATTCTCAGCCCACTTTCGGTATAATATTAAACAAAAATTTGGACCGAAAATCACATTAGATATATAACCAATTGCGCGTGAATTTTTTGTTAAACTAATTAGGTTTAAAGCAATATTCAAATAGTGATCGATTTATGCGGCATTTATTTCTGAAAGTGGATATACAAAACGACATACTCATAGAATAAAATAATACGAACAGCGGCAGATCGAAGGGGAGATATATAACCTATATCCAGCGCCGGTTCAATGGACCGACACCGAAATGGTAAAATATCTGCTTACGTTGGCCAACCATGGTTGATAAAATCCCATGCCATACACCAAATGAATGAGTTGGAAATATGTGAGCGAGCATATCGGGAACTGAAGGCGAATGAGGTGTTAGCACCTCAGGGTCGTCTTCATCAAATGATACATTATTGTTATCGACCCGCTCGGTTGAAGTTAAAACCCGAGTCGGCTTCACGCCAGGCAGATCTGATCGGAAAATTTCAGTCGAAGATTCGTGAGCTTCGGATGTCTTCACCGAATACGGGAATCCCGATGCGATCCCCAATTAAGTTTTAACTCGACCTTCCATGGTTTTGAGAATTAACGGGGAACGATGAGTTCAACTCAAAATAATGTTCCGTCAGAATATGTACCCTTAATCATACCAGATTCGATTCCAAACCAGAATATACCGACTTCGGTTCAGGCAATTGAACCACGGTATACCCTGACCACCAGTACGGTTCATTCAAATGCTCAACCAGCCATTCTCAATTCAGTGTCAGGCGGAACGGAACCAACGCCCTCATTACACCAACTGTCTGTAATGGTGTCTGAGTTGCTGAGAGCCCAAACACAGATGCAACAGCAAATGATCCGTGATTGGATTCAGTTGCAGACACAAATTCCTGACGTTCGTGATATGAAACAAATCATGCCAACGACTTGGAATCATACTTGGATACCACCCTCGGTGGATCCTCCGCATGGTTCTTTGGGTGGTCCTGCAACCTTACAAACTCAAACGATCAATACCTACCGTGGTGTTAGAACGTCTCATATCCAAAAACCAAGTAATCAACTATCTCATTTATATCCGAATTATTCTTTTTTCGGTCCACCACAATCACGACCAAATCAAGCCACTATATTCGACGAATCTGCCCAAGCGGATGCAATGGATAGGAAATTCAGAGGCTTACCATCATGGATGGGACGTGCTCAATTCGATGGCGTTCATGTGAACGAAAAATGTCTATCGGTTGAAGATTATTTGGCTATTATTGGCTCATTTCGATATAAGATTGGAGTACCCGACCATGAATTGGTAACGCGTTTCGTACCCACACTCACGGGGGCCGCTCGACAATGGTACTTCACCGAACTGAGAAACTTCGGAGATTCTCAAGATTTTTGCACGAAACTTCGTGCTCGTTTCCTCAACAAATATACTCGGACCCAAGTAATAATGTCATATGCACAGATTAAATTCGATCCACGTTCGCAAACACTGCTGAAACATATCGATGACCTGACATTCCCATTGCAGGGTAATTCCTGTGGTCTGGATGAACGGGACCACCTCGATATCATCATTGGTACCTTATCCGATCATCTGCGTGAACTCGTCCACACTCGACAAGTCCACACGTTGGAGCAATTGCGTGAATTCGCTCAGCGAATTGCACCACATTCGTTCATTGTGGCCACACCCCGTCCGGAAAGAACCCGTTTGGATAGACAGCGATCAGTGCCACGGGAAATCGCGGCAATACATGATACACCGGATGATTCTTCACATTCGGAATGTACCGCTTCGTTTCCTGGGTCCGACTCCGATGACAGGGAATGTGCATACTTGAACAAGCAAAAGAAACCAATTAAAGTATCTCAGAAACATAGGTATTCGAAACCAGTCGAGGATTATAAAAATGACAAAAATCCAAAGAGGAATGATACGAAAGTAGGAACTATCGTCGACCCATTTCTCGCTGTTGAGGGGGACGAAAATGTACGATGTGCAAAATGTCTCGTGTGGGGCCATCGCTTCAAAAAGTTTCGGGCCCAACCTAATAGGGTGATCTGCTATAAGTGTACACGACCAGGGGTTACGTCTGATCAATGCTCGTGTTCAAAAACGCGTAAGGGAGTCGATTGGGAATAGTGGTCGATCGTACTCAGAATCCACAACTTTATCTAAATCCACTGTCTCTAACAATCCGCACTCTACCGAAGTCCTTCTACAAATCGACAAATCTTCAGTGCCGAATTCCAGTAATAATTCTACTCTGATTCTTAATGAATCTAATCAAACTCAAAGGGATGACAATAACCATCAACTAAATGTTCTGAACGAACACTACCAATTACCAAACCTACTTCAGCTCCAGTCCCTACTAACCAGCAAGACGCAGTCAATCAAGTTAACCAACCACGACTCCGCGATGTTTTCTTTATCTCAGAGAAATGTTTGACATATAACATTCCGAACGATTGTCGCGATTATCTCACGGTTATGGTTGACAACCATTCTCATACGGTTTTACTCGATGGTGGAGCCGTAGTCACAGTCATCTCACAAACATTTTATGAGAAGTACAGATGGGGGCAGTTGCAACCTACCAAAACCTCCATTGGTCTTGCCGATAATTCAATTTCTTTTAAGGCCAATGGTAAAGTGAGTGTATTATATACGGTTGGTAGTCTTACCCGACTTCTGCCAACTCTTGTAGTGCCTATCTCACTGAAACACCCAATTATGGGCTGGACATTCCTTGAGGCCTTCTTATTCGAACTGGTGCAGAACCAAGAGAAAGTCCAGCGATTTTTAAAACATACAGCCAAAGGTGATACTGAAGAAGTTGCATCCGCTAAAGTCGAAATGGTTACGGCGGATGAATTTATTAATTTTTGTAACCAGCCACAATGGAGTGGGAAAGAACAAGCTCAGGTATCGTCTATGAGTAATGACCTGGAGCCAATTGACGCTTCTACACTCGGTTTAGAGGGCGACATAGATACCCCAAAACTAACTAGCGTCAGCCTTCCACATAATCTCACCCTAGATCAAAGACAAATGTTGGACGCCGTTCTCAAACGTTTTAATCCAACTCCTGAGTCTGGTCCTTTAAATGTCACTAATCAGATCGAACACGTAATTGATACGGGTGATGCAAAACCCGTCATGAAACGACAGTATTCAGTATCGCCATATGTGGCTGAACAAGTCCAAGCCGAATTGGATGAAATGCGTAGTCGTGACATCATTATGACCATCGAAGAAAGCCCTTGGCGGTCACCAATTCTGGCTGTAAAGAAGAAAGACGGAACGTGTCGCGTGTGCTTGGACGCAAGAGAACTGAATAAAATCACCGTTCCAAATACCTATCCAATTACGAATACTAATCAAATTTTAGCACGACTAAAATCAGCAAAATACCTAACCAGTATTGATCTGTCTCAAGCTTTCTTTCAAATTCCTTTGGCAAAATCGAGTCAACTGAAAACCGCTTTTGCATTCGGTAACAGACTTTACGCTTTTCGTCGCATGACGATGGGGTTGAGAAATTCACCGGCCACATAAGCCATTCTCATTGATAATAATTGATATGCATTCGCATATGTGGATTATTTCATAATTTGCTCTTCGACGTTCGAAGAACACGTTAAGATATTGGCTATCGTTGCAAAACGTCTGGCTGGAGCCGGCTTAGCCATCTCAACATCCAAATCGAATTTTTGTGTAAACGATTTGGAATTCCTGGGCTACGTTTTGTCTCAAGAGGGTTTATCTGCGAACCCATCTCGTATTCGAGCGATTGTTGAATTTGCACGGCCCAAAACGGCAAAAGAAGTCAGGTTCATTGGTGCAGCAGGCTGGTACCGTAAATTTATTCCAAATTTTTCGCAGATCACAGCTCCCCTTTGTGAATTGTATAAAGGAAACCGAAAAGGACCCATTGAATGGAACACCGCTGCTGAACAAGCCTTTCTCAAACTCAAAGAGTGTTTAACTACCACTCCCGTTCTGACTATGGCCGATTATTCAAAACCATTCAAGGTTTATACCGATGCCTCGCTTATCGCAGAGGGAGCTGTTCTAGTAAAAGAACATGATGGGAATGAACGTGAGGTTCAGTATTTTTCTAAGAAATTCTCGAAAGCCGAACAAAATTACACAGCATCTCAACGGGAATGCCTAGTCGTTCTCTTAGAGGTCGAAAAGTTCCGTCCATATTTTGAGGGTCGTGAATTGGTTGTGGTAACGGACCATGCAACTTTGCGCTGGCTACAAACTCTCAAACACCCAACTGGCCGTTTATGTCGTTGGGCGATCCGATTATCACCATACGACCACAAAATTATTCATAAACCAGGAAAACATTTGGAGCTTCCTGGCGCCTTATCTCGTTCTTTTGCTCTTCTCAACATCGTTCGTAGAACTCAAATTGACCTTCCCAGTAATTTTCACGTTAATCGTATCCCAATCACATCCGTGATCAATATTGACCCAAACACGTGCGATAAATGGTACAACAAAATGCATGCCATGGCCTCAAAACAACCATTAGATAGATATAAAATCGAGAACAACCTCCTATATCATCGATTGAAATTTTCCAAAGTGCGGAAATACTGTGGACACTGTGTGTATCATCTTCTGACAGAGCAAAAGTCCTCGATGAAAATCATAACCAACAATCGCATCTGGGTGCTTGGAAAACTTATAGACGTATCGCACGACGCTATTACTGCCCAAACATGTATGAGTCCGTTTACCAGTACGTTCGGCAATGTGAACTATGCCACCGCATTAAACCAAGTAATGAGAGCACCAAAACACCTCACGGCGAATATAGAGAACCAAAACGACCGGGTAGACAATTATCGATTGACTTCATCGGTAAGCAGCCCATGTCTAAAAATCGTAACCAATGGGTCTTCGTAGCCATCGACTGTTACTTGCAGCCCATAAAAAACGCAAACGCCATATCCATAGTCAATTATCTTCGACATATATTCTCGGTGAATGGCTGCCCCGAACTCATTATATCAGATAATGGCACTCAATTCATCAGTCAAACTTTCGCAAAGCTTTGCGCCGATTATAATATCAAACACATGAAAACGCCTTTGTACCATCCACAAGCCAATCAGGTAGAGCCAACAAACGAAAGTATTAAACTTGGATTACGTGCTCACAGGGCTGATCTTCTTGAACATTCCTCCTGGGAAAACTATCTTTCTCGTGTTATTCATGATATTAACACTTCGGTGCATTCGGCCACGGGCTACAGGCCATATTTCCTACACACCGGTCGTGAATATGTGAAAGATGGAAACGAATATAAATTATTATTGGATGTAAATCCATACCATACACAGGATGTGGAATAGCGTAAAGTTCTGGCTGATGAAATTCGAGACAAACAGTTCGAACAATATCAACAAACCGCACAACGGGTATTGACCCGCAAAAGAGAACGCCATTTCGAGATAGGCTCGGAAGTGTACATTCCCAATCCTAAACAGTCCGTGGCCGGAGAGGGCTATGCACAAATACTAGCCCCACCAAAAATTAGAGCCTATGTTTCACGGAAACTTGGTTCGAATTCATATGAACTGATCGATGCTAAACACCGAGTGCCTGGCAATAATTCCGCCGATTTAATCACAACACGTTAACTCATTCAGTACTTTCGCCTTCTGAAAAATTTCGATTAATAGATGGCGGGCCTCCATACTCCATTGATTCTGTCTCATTACAGACATAAGAACGATTATGAGAAATGTAAACATGACAAAACTGTCAAAGCTAAACTTCAAAATGGGGGGGATTGCCAGATGAATGTACGTAACCAATAGTTATACAAGACACGAACCATTATATCAGTATAGACACGAATTGGCATGGCCACACTGACATACGATAAAAGAATCGGTGGTCACATACCACGAGGCTAGAAAAATATATTTTTTTTTGGAATGGGACACGGAGCGAACCACACTCATCAGCCCTCGCAAGAACGGAATTACAACCAAGTAATTAAAGTGTATTAAAAGCTGGTATTAAAATCTGGCAACATTCGGGGAGTCTATACTCACCCCTCAGTGGAAAGTGAAATCGACTGTGTCCAAGCAAATATAAGGAAAAAGGCTGACTGTCAAAAGCCATTTTTCTTGTATCGCGTTAATAGAGGCAAAGGGTGACGTCACATTCCAAGGATATCTTCTATGAGCGCTTGGAGCGCACGTACGATCGCTGCCCCCGTCATGATATCAAAATCGTGCTTGGCGACTTCAATGCCAGGTGGGCAAGGAAGGGATCTTTGGAACCACCGTCGGAAAATTCAGCCTATACGACGAAACGTCCGACAACGGATTGAGGCTGATCGACTTCGCCGGGCCCGAAACATGGTAGTATGCAGTACTAGGTTCAAGCATAAGAAGATCCATCAAGCTACGTGGCTGTCTCCGGATCGAAAAAGGAGAAACCAAATCGATCATGTTGTGATAGACGGAAGGCACGCTTCCAGTGTTTTAGACGTACGCACACTCCGAGGCCCAAACATCGATTCGGACCACTATCTTGTTGCAGCCAAGATACGCACCCGCCTCTGTGCAGCAAAAAAGGTGCGCCCAAATATGCAAGGACAGCTTAACGCCGAAAAGCTGCAATCACAACAGACAGCCAGCGCTTTCTCTACTCGACTCTCACACCTCCTCTCAGAGAGCACTCTTCAACAAACCGACATATGCTAGCATTGGAACCACATTTCCCGCTCATTAAGTACCGCCGCCGAAGAAGTAGTCGGATTTCAGCGAGCCCGAAGAACAACTGGTACGATGAGGAGTGTCAGGAAGCTGCAGAGAATAAAAAGATGCCGCCTACAGGGCCACGCTGCCATCGGGCGCAACGCCCGCTATGTGGGACCGCTATAGGGATCTGAAGAGGGAAGCGAGACGTATTTGTCGCAATAAGAAGGGAGAGGCCGAAATACGTGAGTGCGAAGAGCTTGAAATGCTGGCCAACAGGAGGAATGCCCGGGGCGCACTCCTGTAAGGACAATAATGTGACCTAGTAACTGATGTACAGAGCGTACTTAAATTATGGAGGGAACACTTTTGCGCTCTACTAAATGGTAGCAGCACGGAAAGTTGTGGAGAAGAACCCGAGCCCGCAGTCGGTGATGACGGAGTCGACGTTCCACCGCCTGACTATGACGAGGTACGTATAGCAATAACGCCGGCTGAAAAAGAACAAAGCCGCTGAAGCTGACAGCCTGCCAGCTGAGCTATTCAAGTACGGCGACGAGGAGTTGATAAGGTGCAGATGAACGCATGTCCGACGACTGGAATTTAAGTGTGCTCTGCCCAATCCACAAGAAAGGTGACAAGGCCTTATCGAGCGTATTGTGTGAAAGACTGAAGCCCACCGTCAATGAACTGATTGGGCCTTATCAGTGTGGCTTTAGACCTGGCAAATCCTTCGTAGACCAGGTATTCACAATACGCCAAATCTTGGAAAAGACCCGCTAGGAAAGGATCGACACTCACCACCTATTTGTCGTCTTTAAAGCCGCTTTTAACACCACTAAAAGGAGTTGCCTATACGCCGCTATGTCTGAATTTGGCATCCCCACAAAACTCATACGGCTGTGTAAAACGACGTTGAGCAATACCACCAGCTCCATCAGAATTGGAAAAGACCTCTCCGAGCCGTTCGCCACAAAACGGAGTTTCAGACAGGGCGACTCCCTTTCATGTGACTTCTTTAATCTGATGTTGGAGAAGATAATATGAGCTGCAGAACTGAACCGCTCAGGAACAATTTACTGACATCGATATCATCGGTATTAAGAACCGCGAAGTCTGTTCTGCCTTTTCCAAGTTGGATAGGGAAGCAAAGCGAATGGGTCTGGTGGTAAACGAGGACAAGACGAAGTATCTCCTGTCATCAAACAAACAGTCAGCACATTCGCGCCTTGGCACCCACGACCACTGTTGATAGTTACAATTTCGAGAAAGAAGAGAATTTCGTTTACTTGGGAACCAGCATTAACGCCGATAATAATGTCAGCATTGAAATCCAACGCAGAGTCACTCTTGCCAACAAGTGCTACTTTGGACTGAGTAGGCAATTCAGGAGTAAAGTCTTCTCTCGACGTACGAAAACCACGCTCTATAAGTCACTCATCATGCCCGTGCTGGTATATGGCGCAGAAGCATGGACAATGACAACATCCGATGAGGCGGCTCTTGGAGTGTTTGAGAGAAAGATTTTGCGGAAGATTTACGGGCCTTTACGCGTTGGCGATGGCGAGTACCGCAGACGATGGAACGATGAGCTGTATGAGCTTTACAACGATATGGACATAGTGCAGCAAATTAAAATACAGCGGCTCCGCTGGCTTGGTCATGTCGTTCGAATGGACACCGACGCTCCAGCTCTGAAAGTATTCAACTCGGAACCCGCTGGTGGTAGCAGAGGAAGAGGGAGGCCCCCACTGCGATGGAAATATCAGGTGGAGAAGGACTTGGCTTCAATTGGCGTTTCCAATTGGCGTCAGTTGGCACAGAGGAGAAACGACTGGTGTGCTTTGCTGAACTCGGCCAAAATCGCTAGGCGGTTACAGCGCCAAAAAAGAAGAAGACCCTAATGTCAAGCAAATCACTTTACAGTATAGTTGGTGGCAATTTCAAAATGCCACCAGACGAAATACCTTTAAAGCTTAAACGCATAATAATATTGGAAATTGCCTTTTTTAAGATATTTTTTTTTTTTTTTTTTTTTACTTTTCTACCTTTAAAAAAGCCCATGCGGCTTATAGAAGCGCAGGGACCTCTTGCCAAATTGGTGTTGGAAAAATGCAAAGCCGTTTTCTCAGCTAACAAAGGCTTGGTGACAATAAGGGGTGTGGATAAAATTGTAAAGGACGAGGCAAACTCCCTTATACCTGATAATATGAACGTTTCAAACGTTCCATATTTAAATTGAGTTTCAGTTTTATCAACTTACGTCGAGCGCACATTTAGTACATTCAAGGCTTTTCTTCACGAAAATCGAATGAAAATGCTGCCAGAAAACTTTAAAATGCATCTTGTGGTTCAACGTTACTACAGCGCTAACTGACGGATTAAATTGTGAAACTAAACCATCCAGAGACCCACTCAAACACACACAAAAAATTGCGTTAAAATCCGTACTCCCATTTAAGAGGATTTCACTCACAAACACACCTACAGAAGAATTATAAATACATTCAAATAGCCCCAATTTTCTCCATAAGTATGGCCTTGATTTCATATACATACATATCTCCATACGAAGTTCCAGTACTGCACCATGAATATTTTCAGAGATATGCAGTATAAAAATTCGGTTTGTATGGGAGGTGCCACGCCCCCTTTTACAATAGCTCCAATTTTTCTCCAAGAGTATGCGATTGAATTCGTATATCTCCATACCAAGCTCCAAAACTCTACCATGAACACTTCCAGAGATATGCAGTATGAAAAATTTGGTTTGTATGGGAGGTGCTACGCCCCCTTTTCCAATAGCTCCAATTTTTCTCCAAGAGTATACGATTGATTTCGTATATCTCCATACCAAGTTCCAGTTCCATGAACACTTCCTGAAGTTTCTAAAAAATCGGTTCAGCCGTTCTCGAGCTTTGCGAACACTAAAAAACGGCTTTCACAATATATATAAGTATAGATATGTTATATATTATTATTATATTTTGGCTGTAACCGTTGTTTTTGGTTGTCGCAAAAAAAAACTTGTCTAGAGACGAATTCGGCCTTTGATATGGTGATTGCTCAAAGCTATTTATATTCGAAACTGCATGAAAATTTGAAAACAGGATCCTATGAGCTTATCCAGGCAAAAAGCTACCTACGTACAAAATTTTAATCAAATCGGACCATAAATACGACTTTTTTAAATAGATCGGTCCCTGGTTCATGGAAAAAAGGATCCTATATGCTATTCTAGGCATAAAACTACCTACATACCAAATTTTAAGCAAATCTGACTATAAATGCGATTTTTGCTAATAGATCGGTCCCTGTTCCACTTCCCGGAAAAAAGTATCCTATACGCTAATCTAGGCAAAAAGCTATCTACGTACCAAATTTTAAGCACATTTATTTATTTATTTATTTAAAATAAAAAAATATAAGTTTTTTGAATAGATCTGTCCCGGGTCTACTTCTCGGAAAAAACGGATCCTATATGCTAATCCAGGCAAAAAACTACCTACATATGTACCGAATTTCAAGCAAATCGGACCATAAATACTATTTTTTTGAAAAGATCGGTCCCTGGTCCACTTCTCGGAAAAAAGGATCATATATGCAAATCTAGATAATAAGCTACCTACGTACCAAATTTTAAGCAAATCGGACCATAATAAGATTTTTTCGAATGGATCTGTCCCTGGTCCACCTACTGGAAAAAGTAAATTTTTTTTGCCTAAAACATGGTGGTTGCTGAAAGCTATTTATGTAAAAAAAATTCATGAAAATCGGAAAAGCCGTTCGCGAGATTACCTGTTACAAAAAAAGGGACTTCTCTTTATATAATTAGTATAGAGTATAGATATAGATTAGTATAGATAGATATAGATAAGTGTCTTAAATTTGTGTAATATTTTTGTAACAAGCTACCTAGCTATCTGTATAATAAGCTAACCTTTCCAAAATCTGCCCGTATAAGCGACTTAATTGTATCTAGCTTTAATTATCTTAACTCTTCAAGACTATGGAATTCTATTCCACCTGATACTCGCTGCAGCTTAAACAAGGGCAACTTTAGGAATGTGTTGTTTTCGTACTTTCGTCAATAAGTTTTTTTACTCTGAGTTTCGCTATCTGCAGCCGGATTCCAGCTTTCGCTATCGCTAAAACTCTACAAATCTCCAAAAATCCAAACGCTAAAAATTATCCGAACTTTAGGCGATTTTTCTTAAATGCGATTCCGGCTGGTTCATCTCTAAAAATCTCCAAGGAAAATTGTAATACTTTTATCCGCCGCAGGTGTCGCTGGTGTAGTTGAAGAGAAATATCAAATTTTGTTTACTTTTATGGCCCACGGGAATTTAGTTAAAATTTGTAATTTTGATATAATTTGCTCTAAATCAGAAATTAAAAGCCGCAATCTCGGTCTATTTCATTATAATATTAAGAAAGAGTGTTGTGCTAATAAATACGTGGTCAAGATGAGTGAGTTGCGAAGATATTTGTTTCGTATCTCAGTGAACTCTCAGCGAGCTTTAAGGAACCGTTTGCGAAGCAAAAGAAAATTGTTGCGGGAATCCATGGATCCCTTCTGTATTTCAGAGGAACGGTTCACAGAAATTATTCGACTTCCAAAAGAAATATGTAGAAATGTTTTTAATTAAATCCGCCCCTTTACGTTGCAAAGGACATCAAGTTGTGGATTGTCGAAAGTTTTAAGGTTCCTTGTAGCATTGCGATTTTTCGCTCAATTATGTACATATATACATATATATATATATTCAATGTTGTATTAATTGAATTCATACTTTTTCAGGAAGCTATCAACGTTCGGTGGGACAAGACTTCTTACTTAATGTATCCCAAAGCAGCGTCAGTAGATGCATTAGAGAAATTGCCAGTATCATGGACAAATACTTGTTAACTAGATACATTAAGTTTCCATCAACAGTTGAAGAAAAACAGGCTGTAAGGAAAATTACTTATACTAAATTAAAAGTAATATTACTTAAGATAAGTTTGTGATTCTTTATTTTAGATTTTATCAAGAGTTCAGATTCCCTGGGATCATAGGAGACATTAAGGGATCGCATATTAAATTAAAGACTCCATCCAAAGACATTGAACATGT
>NW_023458555.1:76894953-76898157 GCF_013731165.1 Rhagoletis pomonella | reverse complement strand
GTAGATGATGTATTTGCAATAACAAAATCGAAAGACGCTGAGTATATATTAACAACATTAAACGCACAACACACGAAGATACAATTTACTGCAGAGAAGGAATCAAACAACAAAATAGCATTTCTGGACGTTGAAATACATAAGCGACAAAATGACATGAAATTCAAGTGGTACACTATATCGATCGCATCGGGGATAAGTCCAAAACAGATTCAACAAAAGAATTGTTTCTAGCTACCGAAAAAGTTCTTGTACCATCATTAAGACACATAAAACCCACTTTCCTAATATCATTAAAAATAAGCTTACCTTTGAAATTACAAACCAAAACCTATTTTTTGCATTGAAATCACCCAAAATGAGTAAGTTATTAAATTTTGCCAAAAAAGATAGAAGTCTATTAATCTCATACCCAAAATTACTAGAATTAATACTAGGGGGAAAATATGCAGATCAGATGACAAAGTTGTCATCTAAACTCAAAGTCCTAGCAATAATAATATCATGATAATAATATGTTAAAATAAATCAATTTATTTTCACACTTTTGCTCATCATGCGAAAAAATCTCTTGAAGGGCAACAATATCAATATCATTGAGATCAATATAAAAATCAATAAAACTTTTGTTAGCCTTAAGGCTTTGGCAATTAAGCTGTAATATCTTTATCTTTTATATCATCAGTTATAGAAGCTCTGACCAATCGGTCACTAACATTAACTTTACACAAATTACCCAATAATCTAACTAAAGGATCCTCAGAATTAATTTGAAATTTCTCAACTAACAAGGCCAAAATTCTTTCCAGTTCAGAAACTCTATCCCATTTATCTCTGTTGAAAACCGGAGTAATACCTTCCTTGTTAACATTATGCTGTTTATTCACAGTCTCTTTGGAAACTGGCACACTCTCTTTAAAAATCACATTACACTTAGTTTTTGTTAGTCTTCTATTAGTAATAATTCTATTATTTTGTGTCATATTAGACCTCTTATCCATAACCGGGAAAGACCCATCAAAATTCTCCAAAAGTGAAAACCGATTATTTGTATTTAAAATATCTTTGTAATTGTCATACACTTCTTTTTTTTGAGAGTTTATTAATGGTCATAATTTCAATAACCTCTTTTTCTTTTGCCCATGCAGGGCATTTATTTTTATTTAAAGAGACATGATCCGTATTACCACATAGTATACATTTAGCATCCTCCTCATTACATTTATTAACACACCTTTCACTTTTCCCACACAAAATGCATCTAATTTGAGCTCTGCAGGACAATTTAGTATGTCCCAACCGCCCACAATTATAACACTGTTTGGCTCTTGGGAAGAAGTGATTAATTTTAAAATTAACAGATAGAATTTTGACTGATTCAGGAAGCTCACTCCCAAGAAAACCTATTTTTAGCGTAGGAACAAATCTATCACGATTATTAAGATCACGCCTAGTAATTCTTCTCACAGAAGAAACAGGAACACACGAATCCAAATTATCACGAATTTCATCCTCAGTAAAATCAAGTGGGATCAGCCTGACAACACCATACGTTTCCACAAAATAGCGAGGGATAAAAACCATAATCCCCTTTTGTTTAAGTACATCATGAACAACACTTTCATTAGCATATTTAGCATTTTCAAAAAAAAACTTTATATAAGGATCTTCCAACTGCCATAATATTGATAATACCGTGAACATTGAATTTACGAACTTTTTCTAATAAGAACAAACCATTCTTCGTATGTTTATTTTCAAAAAGATTACTATTGGACGTATCCATAAGCACACAAAATTCACCTTTATATGTGTCTGTATAAAAGACAATTTCCTTTGGCACATCTTTATTGGTACAACCATCACCAATTAATTTGCCACCACTGTCACTCACAGATAATCCATCATCTCCTTCCAAAACTTTTCCTGCACTTAGTTCAATTTGTCTTACTTTAATATTACCTCCCCTCAACTCACTATTCAAATTCATCTCACTATCTCCTACACAACCACCATTTTCCAAGCATCGAAAATGTTCTCCTTTGTTGCCATGACTTCCTTCATTACCACAGACCGAAACGCCATTTTGAAATGTTTCCCCTGAATTTAAATTGACGCCATCGCCGCCATCATTAAAAACACCAGCGTCAGTTCGACCACCATTTTGAAAAAAACAGCGTGTTATTAAGAGAGCTCCTTGGAATAAGCATCCCTTGCAAAGGAATCTTATTAACCTGAACTCTACCATCCTCATCCGAAAAACCATCCCCACTTTCTATATACGTGTTATTTTTGAGCCTCTTTCCCGAGGCCTTATTACTCTTTCTCCTAGCCCTAGGCTTGACTGAGGACCCACTCACATCAGGCAGCAAATCCCCAGCCATGTCCACATCACCAGACGCCGAAGCGTCCATCTGTACAAACCAATGCTCCAAACACCACAATTAAATATATGTAAACTGCTGTTAGGAACTTACCAAAAAGAAAGAAACAATCTTCTTCCACTTCCAAGAATTTCCTGTACGCAAAACGAATATAGTTAAAAAACTACAAAAACTTATCTTGAAATTCACAAATTATTAGCCAGTCATAAATTGAGAAAAAAAAGGGGTAAACTTTCCAATATGGCCGTTGGTTAAAGGGGCGGGGGGCGGAGGGGGAGGCGTGGCACCTCCTACCCCCCTTTTTGGAAAGTGCATGAACCGCCATTGACAAAAATGCAACCCCCGACCACCTACGCCCCCTATAGCTCCCCAGGGAGCCCTTTAAAAAAGACCAAAAAATCACCATTTTCACTTGCGTTTTCACTTATTTTAAGAAACTGAAGGCACTAACTTTTACCAAAACGCGTGAAACACTTGGAATTTTACTAAAATGTATAATTAAACTATTTAAGTTAATATTAGCATTAATAAAAATAATATTTCAACAATATGTTACAAAATCAGAAACCGATACGAATTTACAGCGCAATAGTTATTAACGTTGAACTGTCAAATGGCCGAATGAAGAAGAGGCAAGTAGAAAGAAACGCATGTAGCAAAAGGAAATTAACAATTGGAACAAAGTAAATATATGTACGTATGCACATACATGTGTATAATATCAATGTACCTAAGAATTCGAAATATAATAAAAAGAAAATATTTGGCTGTTAGAAATGTTTATTCAAGCTTATAAACATATTTAACAGCTTCAATTAAA
>NW_023458555.1:76893322-76894853 GCF_013731165.1 Rhagoletis pomonella | reverse complement strand
TTATTTTTATTTTCTGAAGCGTTTTTAATTAGTATGTAGTCATTTAAATTTTCTGCTTTTACATTATAATTTTGAATAACTGCGTTTTTGTCTGTGGTGTTTATGATTCTAACAAACGTTTGATATTTATTTGCTATGGTGTTAGCAATAAAAATGCCTTCTGTTAATTTTTGATGGGGAATAAAAAGTTCAGGATTGTCAGTTTTTATGTTAATTTGTCGAATTACTTCTGATCTAGCTGGTATTGTGATTGTATTGATAGTTGGTCTATTTGCCATTTGAATTATTATATTTTCTGGGAAGTCGTAAGGTCTCAATATTAATCGATCTTCATCTTTTCGATAGTCTAAAATGCAATTGTATTTCTTTATAAAGTCTAACCCTAGAATTCCATCGCATGGAATTGGAAAATTGTCCTCTACTATATGAAATTTGTGTCTAATTAAGATATCATCTCCTTTTAAATCTGCTAGGCCTGTACCTAGAGTGCTTGTTATTCCTTGACCAATTCCCTTCAAATCTGTTATTTGTGAATTATTAATTGTAATATTACTATCAATTTGACCCTTTTTTATAATTGATATGTCTGCTCCTGTATCTATCAAGAGAGTTGAAATTGAATTATTTAAAGAAGTTTTGGAAGATATGTAGCTATTTAGGTGTAGATTAAGTACACGCACATTTTTGTTATCTACTGTTGAAGTGGGGTTTGCTGGTTTTCCTGCTGGTTGCAATTACGAACATTGCGAGTATCATTGCGACTAGTTCGCGATTGATTATTAAACTTTCTTTTCCTGTTTTGAAAGTGATTATTTTGTCTTGAATTATTATTGTATCGGGGCGGTGTCCTGAATCTATTACCTTGATAACCTCTATAGCCGTTACCTTGGTAACCTCTGCGGAAGCTACCGCGGTAGTAGCCATGTTGGCGTATGTGCAAAACTGAGTTTGAGCTACCCGTTATTTCAGTACAACTGTTTGTGAATTTTGATATAGCCTCGTTCATGGATGTGAACGTTCCTGCTTGCATTATCATTTTTACCTTGTCGTTAGAGCAATTCTTGCACATGGCTTTTACAGCTGATTGTGTAGCATATCTGGTTGCTAATTCTGAGGTTAATCTGTCAGATATGTATGCTCCTTCTAATGATTTGGTTAGTTTCTCTATTACAGTAGTGTACTGGTTGGCAGTTTTACTACGTTGCTGTATGTTCAGTAGTTTTGCTGTCAAAACCTCTACTGACTCACCTTTAATAGTCGATTTTAATTTTTGCTTTATCTCTCGGATTGAATTTTCATTTCCTATAAAGTTTCTTGCTGTACCTTTTAGCTTGGTTTTTATCATTGAAATCGCTATGGCTTCATGACTATCCTTGATTTGTTCTAGGATATCAAGAGCATCTAAAAAACTATGAAGGTTCTCTTGCTTACCGTCAAATTCAGGTAGAATTGACGAAGCTGTCTTAATGAATTCTACTGTTGTCTGTGCCATTTTAACGTTTGTTGTTTGGGAATTTAGTATCTGACACTC
>NW_023458555.1:76890406-76893222 GCF_013731165.1 Rhagoletis pomonella | reverse complement strand
GATCAGATAAGAATTCGACAAGTAGCTGAACGGGGTAATGACTTAGCTCTCTTTAACCAAAACTCTAAAGAGCCAAAAAACTCATCGGAATCGGGGTCTGCAGCGATGGATGAGAGCAGTCCATCTTCTCCACTTCAACAACAGTCCAATTCAGAGGGTTCTTCGCAGCATCGGTCGTACCCCTCCACCGCAGCAGATAGTTCGACACCGCTAGACGCAGGCATCTCATCAGACGATTGCACTCCACGACGATTCAATCGTGCTCGACGTCCACCAGATTTTTACAGCGTTCCTGGGCGTTAAGGGGTGTAATGTCTGAGTGAATCTCTTGCACTCAAACTTACTAAATACTCTCGTTCGCTCACTGCAGCTTATATGTACAGTGACGAGCAAAACTGTAACATGGTGTAACACTTTTTAATTCACCCACCGCTATGTTTCCATGTTCTGACGACTTTCATCCTTTTGTTGTATATTCTTGTTGGTACATCCCTACTCCCTCTCTCATAACGATTTGAAGTCAATACAACAACAATAATAAAACCAGCAGACAAATATGTAAATTAAGGCAGATGTTACAGTTTTGCACTCATATATTTTTAAGAACTTTTTAAAAATTTTAACGAGAAAAAAGAACTACTAACACAATGTTAAGTACCCTTTTGCTTGTTTTAGTTTCTGGTTGCGATTTGGCATACCTTTTTTTTATCTCTGTAAAACTTCTGGAGGTATATCCTCCATATATCCTTAGTTTGCTTTCACAGCTTATGTACTCGATTATACGGTCTTGGATACCTAATAAGCTGTGCTTCTAGTTGATTTCGCAAATTCTCGGTTAGATTTATGTCCGCGGATTGTGGAGGTCGTATCACATTAGCAAATTTTTTATTTTGTATCGCGTCTTTGCGAACATATGCAGTATGTTTTGGGTGATTTTTCAGCAGAAACTGTAATTTTTCGACTACATCCTGCAAATTTTGTTGAAATATGAACAGATACTGTTCCTTACGCATAATGCATACTAACGGACCCACAAAATTGGTTAAATACAACCCCAAACTATTATTGACCATTGTGATTCACAGTTTGCCTCACATGTTGCGCATGGGCTTAATTTGGGTCTTTAATCCAATACCATTCCCGGCCATCTGATTGAAAGCAATTAATTGAGTCTTGTCAGACCAAATAACCTTCAATTGAAACTAAAAAATATGTTTTTTATTGCATCCTGAAAGGCCTAACATATCGCAATAGGCAACGGTTCACTTCTCGGGCGACACAGCAAAATGCTACCACTCTCGCACATATATTTTGGTCAAATTAGCTTTTTTCTTCATTTAAGATGCCTTTGCGCCAATTTGGCAATTCGTCGCCTCGCTGTCTACTGATTTGCATTAAAGTTTAATACCTTAAGCGCTTCTGTAATAGTGGCTACATCGCTACTTGCTGCTAAGTTCACAAGATATTGGACCGTAATATTTTTGCCCTTGGGAACACTTTAGGTTATATTTTTTATCAATCTAAATATTTTCAAGTAGCAAACTCCACAATTTTTTGCCACTTTCCTGCGGTCCCGCCTTTCCACAGTAAATCTATTATTTACATTTATGGTTCCTGATTAACTATATTATTTACTGGTGATTACTTCTTCAATAAATTACAATACAGAAAAAAGTCATCTGACTTCCAACTAAGTGAAAAATAACTGTAAAATGCAAAACTGAGAGTGAGTGCAAAACTGTAACATTTGTCTTAATTTACATTTTTGTCTGCTGGTTTTTTTATTGTTGTTATATTGACTTCAAATCGTTATGAGAGAGGGAGTAGGGATGTACCAACAAGAATATACAACAAAAGGATGAAAGTCGTCAGAACATGGAAACATAGCGGTGGGTGAATTAAAAAGTGTTACACCATGTTACAGTTTTGCTCGTCACTGTATGTATGCACATACTATAAATATTACGGTTAGCCTAAGTATACATAACTTGAGTCTTAGCAATAATAGGCAGTCGCGTAGCGAACATCAACAAGCGAACATTGTAACTAATTATTATATATTTAATAAAGTTGTTGCTGAATACTGAAATTTCTTTGGTTAAAATTCTTTGGTTAAAAACACAAGGTCCCGGGATTCACAAAATGGTCCGGGATTGGATGCCTTTGTAAGTACGTACCCTTGTGGTCAGCTGATTTCGTTTATTTAACTAACTTTAACGTTTTATTCAACTAACTTGACCACTTACATCTAAAAATATCAAACTTTTTATTCACAAATTTTATAAAAATTTTACGCACGCAGTTTTATAACACGTTAAATTTTAGAGGGATAAAATGCAAATTTCAAGACGCTCTCTTATTTTTAATAATTTTTTTCAGCTGATCGCGATCACCAAAAGCTTGTAACGAGAAAACAACCTCGTTTGCGTTAAGGGATGAATGCGCTTCCTCCAAAGACCTGCCTTTCTGCGTTGCCATTAGAGTGGTCAACCGCAGTTTGAGGACAATATGTACCGTCGTTCATTTTTACGAAGTTGTGTAAAACTACCACAGCTAGTATAATTTTGATTGCGTTTTCTGGAGAGCATTGCAGACCATCTCTAAGTATTCGCCAGCGCATTGTCATTTTTCCAAAAGTATTCTCAATCTTTGATCTGGCCTTTGAGAGTGTTTTGTTAAATTCCGCCTTGTCGTGTGGAAGCGAGTGTCCCGGGTAAGGCCTCATAATGTTCATACGCAAAGGAAACGCAGCGTCTGCTACAAAGTATGTAGTACGGTATTTCAACATTTGTGTTGCATGGCTTAATCTTGGGTGG
>NW_023458555.1:76886255-76890306 GCF_013731165.1 Rhagoletis pomonella | reverse complement strand
AAGCATAGCTTCTATCGCTATCACCTGTAATTGATGCGCCTTGAGTGTCAGTAAGCAGTACTGCCAATTTTAGCGCACTTTCTAAATTTACTGCCGCTGCCGAAGCAAATCAGAAGGGATATAATTAAATTGAAAAGCAGAAATTACCTAAAAATGGAAGAAAAAATTATAGAATTCGTGCGGAATAACAAAATATTGTACGATAAAATGCACGGCGGTTATAAAAATATTATAACTAAAGAGAAAAAATGGGAAGTGCTTGCATCTACAATTGAACAACCAGGTTAAGTTGATATTTTTCATAATTTTATGTAATTATTCTATATTTTCCTATATAATATGCAGTTGACAAGGTGAAGAAAAGGTGGAAGACAATTCGTGACCGGTACTTTAGAATTTTGAAGGAGAACAAAATTGCGACCACTTCGGGAAGTGGACAGCAGCCCTGTGCTGCAGACAAATATAGTATTTTGATCTGCAAACCTTTTTAAGAGAATGTGAACACAGCAACAAAAGGTGGGTACAAATATTATAATATCGCTGATATGGGTTCAAGTCATAACACGTACTTTCTGTAGCACTGTTGGTAATTTTCGATCTGAAGAGGTAGACTGCGACGACGGCGAATTTCTTATGGAAGAAGTAGCCGCTCCAAAGCGTACGCCGAGCAAACGGCATGCAGAAAACGAAGTACATAAGGAAATGCTCGATGCCATCAATTCATTTTTAAAAATAAGGACGAAAGTGAGAGCCCAGTAATGATGTTTATGAAGAGCATTGCTGTGCAAGTAGAAGCTGCAACAGTTATTAAACCTTCCATCAAACATTTTAGCGGTTGTAAGAAATGAAATAGCTGAAAGAAGTGTATACGAGATTGCATACGCTTAAAAAGTCGTTCATTCAATTCATTTAAAAACTTGTTTACTATGAAATCTGTACCTTTATTGCTTAAAATAAAATTAGTTTCCTGTGCTAAGCACATTTCGCTTGTCTTAAATGGTTTTTGGTGAAGACATTGCTTTAATTTTTTTTTTGTTTTTGTTTCATATCTATTTCGATTTTTAAATTTCTAAACATACATATTTAGGCTAACTAATTGCGTTCCAGATGCTTCACGATTTGCAGGTTTTTACAGGAAGCTGTTGCAGGTGACCATAAGGTTTATTAATGGAGGAAACAGCTTTTCATGCAAATCCTGTAAAACCTGCAAATCGTGAAGCATCTGGAACGCAACTAATACTGTGATTATATCTGTAGCAATAAATTAAAACAATCAAAGTTGAATTATGGAATAGTAAAATTGAATTGTAGGGAAAATGTAGACTATCTACATATGCACGCTGAAATTTGATTTCGTATTTATTTACTACTCGATTGTCCAGATTAAATATAGAATTATTAATTTAGTCGTAAATTCATTATTTTAGTTACTAATTTTCATTTAAAAGTGGACTTTTGAAATACCCAAAGTTGTTGTAAGTTGTTTTAACTTATTGCCATGTATATCACAAGTATTATTCTATTTTAAAATATATATAGCATATAAATGAGAAATTTCACACTTTTTCTTTGTTTCTTCGGATATATGTATGATCTGTCAAAGTTCGAATTTCTTCGCGATTCTGACCATTCATGTACTTCTTCAAATTGTTATATCGCGGGTTCTGCTCGTCGTAGAGACTTCATCTTAATGTCGTTTTAAAGGTCAAGAAACGAGCTTAACATTACTTTATATAAGATGGGCATGATTGTCCTAAAGTTAACTTACGTATTAACAGTTGCAATTTTTGAAGTTGAATACGTGTTAGCTTATGTCATGTATAGAACCCATACAAAATTTGAAGCGAATCGGAGACTTGAAATCATTTTTTTTACGAAATCCGTCTGACTTGTATTTATACATAAGTATATGTATATACTATATGCAAGTGTAGAGATGATCTCTTATTTTTTACTTTTTGTAAAAATGACTGCGACTGCAATGTGAATGAATTTCAGTCCCATAGTTTCTAGTTTATTCTATTTGTAATTAGTTTTTTAAAGTGCTATAAAATAAAGACATTTATATTTCTTTGGTTAAAAACACAAGTTTATTTTTATTTCTAGTATACGCCCTAAGCAAGACTGCAAAACTAGTTTGTTAGCATATTTAAATTAATGGTAATAATATCCCGAAATATCCCAGGATTACCAAGTGAAGATCCCGAAATCCCGGGATTCACAAAATGGTCCGGGATTGGATGCCTCTGTAAGTACGTACCCTTGTGGTCAGCTGATTAAGTTAAGTGATAGTTTGACGAGTTTTGGCTATTTTATATTTCGTTTATTGTAATAGTAAAAGATCATACTTTGAGAAAGAAACCGGAAGAAAACAAATTTTTTCATGTTAATTTTATACGAAAAGATTTAAGATTTTCATTGACCTCACCGTAAATATTTTCTAAGAAGAGTTTTGATTTAATAAGTAATCCTTTATAGTATCGTGAGCACCAAAAGCTGCTCTGGGAGCATTGTAACGAGAAAACAACCTCGTTTGCATTAAGGGATGAATGCGCTTCCTCCAAAGACCTGCCATTTCTTCGTTGCCATTAGAGTGGTCAACCGCAGTTTGAGGACAATATGTACCGTCGTTCATTTTTACGAAGTTGTGTAAAACTACCACAGCTTGTATATTTTTGATTGCATTTTCTGGAGAGCATTGCAGACCATCTCTAAGTATTCGCCAGCGCATTGTCATTACTCCAAAAGTATTCTCAATCTTTGATCTGGCCTTTGAGAGTGTTTTGTTAAATTCCGCCTTGTCGTATGGAAGCGAGCGTCCCGCGTAAGGCCTCATAATGTTCATACGCATAGGAAACGCAGCGTCTGCTACAAAGTAGTACGGTATTGCAACATTTGCGTTGCATGGCTTAATCTTGGGTGGCAAGTCAATTTCATTTTTTCAAAAGCTTTTTTCCGAATTCGCTCATCTGTAGAACTCCACCATCACTCTGACTACCATAGGCCCCAATATCTACAGCTGTGAAACAATAGTTGCTGTCACAAATGGCTAAGAGCACAACACTTTAAAACGCTTTATAGTTGTAATATAAAGAACCGGAATGAGCAGAACATTTCAATTGTACATGCTTCCCGTCGATTTCCCCAACGCAATTGGGAAGTCCAGTCAAATAGAAAAAGTCAGTAGCGATTCTTTCCCATTCAGATTGATTAGGTGGTGCTAGATATATGACATGCAGCTCATTCCATATATGTTGACTTGTTTCCAGAGCAATTGATCGACCAGTTGATAATCCCATCCGAAACATCCAAGCAATTGTCTGCCATTTGGCACCTTGCGATAAAAACCTAAAGGATTTGATATATTTTTATTCAGAAATATAGAACAAAGTAAAATGTTCACTTGCATTAAAGTCAAAACTAATCTGCAATCAGGTTCAATAGATCTTCTAATAGTGCTTTTTTCTAATTTCTCCTTCATCAAATTTAACAGCAAATTAAATACAGGAAGGCTCATCCTAGTAACTTTTCGGAACTCACGGCTATATTTTTGTTTAATAATTTGATATGCGTTTTGAAAAAATCCATGCGACTGCCTTTCGTCCTCAGTATAAAACTCGTAAACCCATATGCGCGTTAGCTTTAATTTAATATATTATATAATAAAGTTCGTAGAGCTCAATAAGAGATTTTAATCTCCTGTTTTTTAAACTCATTTTTGCAATTTTAAAAACTTCACTTTTTACTGCTCACTGCTCTATTGTAATTGAGTGGCAATAATACAGTAAACAGCTGATCACTGACACCGATGCTGCCAGTGTCACTGGTGCTGTCACTACGGCAATGTAATTCCACTACTACTAAGACGCCTGTGCAAAAAATTAACATTCCATCTGGATGATTTGAACATATTCATATGGATCTTGTTGGTCCATTACCTGTTTCAAAAGAAAATCTTTAAATTTTAACTATCATTGAAAGACATTAAACATCTGCGCCGCGCAAATCGTTGTGCACGCATTGTTTGTTTACATTTTATGGGGGAAAATTA
>NW_023458555.1:76878551-76886155 GCF_013731165.1 Rhagoletis pomonella | reverse complement strand
TGTGCCATTTTAACGTTTGTTGTTTGGGAATTTAGTATCTGACACTCAATTCTTTTTTGTTCTTCGTCTAGGTCGGAGGGGGATTCCAACAAGTAAGTTCTAAAGTCTATTTGTATATTTTGTTCGATTGTAGTTGGTACTGTCTCCTCTATGTTATACCTTGCTAGTGAGGATACTAATTTGTCTCTAACACTATGTAGAAAATATTTGGTATGCCTCTTTTTGGTGACTGCTAGTTAGTTGGCTATTTACACTACGTATTGCCGAACCTAATCTATTTAATGAATCTAATATTAGTGTGAGATGTTTCACTACTGTTTCTGCTTTTATTTTTATATTCTTGTTTATGCACTTGTAAGATTTTTCTGCTGTAGTTTTTTCTTCTACGAGTGCCTTAAAAATTTCTTCCCATTTGCTCATTGAGGAAGGGAGGCTAAGAGAAAGAGTAAAAAAAAAATAAATTTTGTTTAAACCTTATCTAGACCGTCAGCACGGCTCATGTACCTCTTTTTCAGAAATTTATTTGGTGCAGAGTAAATCTTTAAAAATAAGCTTATGCAGCTTGCAATACTAATAATCAAAAGCATTACCTTGATGGTATTTAATGCTTCGCTATGATCTATTATTTCAATGGAGTTTACTACATTAGCATTAGGCTTATCTATTTTTGATGTTTGTCCACCCATTTTATAAAAATAAATATAGAATACTAAATAATTTAGGTATAAATTGTTAGTAATAAACGGCCATGTAATAAACAGCAAGAATCTTTGATGCTTGCTACTAAATAGGCATCCGTTAGGTTGCCAAAATATTTTGTTAGTATTTAATTTAAATATTTAATAATTTAAATAACGGCAAGAATCTTTCAATTCTTGCCAATCAATAGGCAGCCGTTAGGTTGCCAAAATATTAATAATTATTATTTTGATATTAAATTAACGACACCTTTTTTCTTCTTTTCCCATCTGGATTTCTTGCTTGGCTAAACAGCTTATATAGAGTCATCTTCCTGGTTGCTTTTTACCTGGAGTTTCCCATTGTAAAGTTTCAAATAAGCTTGTATGAGCCTCTGATTAGCACGTTCAGCGCAGTTTTTTGCTGAGGCAAACCGGTGATGAAAATAGCGGCCTCCTGTTCCCCGAAATGAGGTTGCTGCTTGGCAATGGACACCAACTTGTTTATTTTTAGGTCGAAACGTTGCCCGGTTGGCGAGGTTGTGTAGCTTTTTTATGTTAACAGCTACGTCAGCTACTAACTGGGTTCTGTCAGTACGAAGGCATTTCCGCTGGATTTGGCAGGATATTTCGCCGTTTACAGGCAGCTTGCACAAGAAAAGGCAAGTTGCCGCTAGATCTGGCAGGATCTTTTGCCGCTTAAAGGCAGCTTGCCACTACAAAAGGCAGCTTGCCACTATAAAAGGCAAGTTGCCGCTAGATCTGACAGGATCGCCATGTACTAAAACGACAAGAAATTTGTTGTGGCGCAGTAGAGCGCTTATCGAATATTATTCTTTATTTATTAATTCTTTCCTAATTTATACAAATTTAAACTTATTTAATTCTATGTGTTCTTATTTACTATAATACATATTTATTATACTTCCTACATACTAGTCTTACAAACACATGTATGTGCAGCCAGACACTTAAGCACATACATATGCACATTGGCTTAGCTTAGCAAAATATGCAGAATGCAGTGTAAGCAGAAATTAAGCACTCCATAAAATTTCGTGTGAGCCACAATTTGTTTGCGTTACCGACAAAATAAGTTTAATGCACTTTTGGCGCGTGTGGAACTTTGTTATGTAGATATGCATTTCTGATACACTACAGGAGCAAGGGATTCAAGAAATCACGGATGAAAGGGAAAAAGATGTAACCAGGAGCATTATCGCAGCAAAAATAAATAAATACAGCGACACATTAAGAAATAGCACGAAATAAAAATTAATATTGAAAGCATATGAAAACACAAAGAAATTCATAAACCAACACAGTGACCAAATAATAATTTCCCAAGCAGACAAAGGTAACAAGACTGTTATGTTGTATATAAATGATTATGAGCGAAAAATGAGAGAATTGCTTAATGACAAATTAACGTATAAAACTATAAGAAACGATCCTACACAACAACTATTAAGGAATGACTTATATAAACAGAAAATACTTAATTTAAAACAAAAGTTCCAACTGACGTGCTCGGCAGCAAATGCACCATATATGGCCTTCCTAAAATTCATAAGCCGGATACACCACTGAGACCAATTTCCTCATCGACAAGTGTACCCTGTTATAAATTATCAAAATATATAGGTAACATCCTAAAGAATAGTCTATTTGTCTGTCGTGCTCTGTAAAGTTATAGTTTTGCTTATATTTTTTGTGAGGTATAAATTATCATGCCGATCTGCATAACTTGCAAGCTGAAGTGTGTGACTGGTGATCATGTTGTATCTGGCATTTGCTGCCAAAAAGTGCACTTGAAGTGTACTAAGCTATCTACTAGTCGCTTGAACTTACTCAACATTAATAAAAACATTTTCTTCAAACGCAATAATTGTATAAATTGCTTGCCTGAAATAAGCCAAGATAAAATCGATGTCGCTTATAAAAGCCTAAACAATCTAAATGAAAGTTTAAATAATTTAAATGATTTTGTGAAGACAATTGCAAATTTCAATCTTCGTGATAATAATAACTCAATGACAAATAGCAAAAACTCATCTACCTGTGACAACAACATTGTAACTAGATCCAAGGCCAAGGGCATCGACTCCGCTGGCAAGTGCAAGAGTTTCGTTTCTAATGTGCAATCGCCTTCGCCATCAATTGAAAGAGAATCTTCTCTTACTAAGAAATCTGCAAAAAACAATCGGCAAACGCTCAATAGCCCAAAAATTGCTTCTCCCGCTAATTTGAATCTAATGTCTATACAGGCAATAAGTGACGATGATGGCGCTGTCGCTCTTTCAAGTGATGACGTCAATTCCATACCTTTCCGCTATGCTGATGCTGTTAATACTTCCAGCTCTGATAAAATCGACTCGGATAACATCCAGCTGTCAGCGAATCCTACTCTAACTAATAATAAAAATGATGTGAAAAGGAATGATGAGAAGAGCTGTTGTTGTTGGATCGAACACGAGCAGCGAGCTTGGCGTAGCAGTTCAACTTAAGTGGCTGCACTTATCATCGTTTAAGCCTACTGTTAAAAGCGAAAATATAATTGCATACGTTTCGAAGCACGCACATATTAAACCTGAGTTGTTATCTTGCTCTAGTTTCGTTAAGAGAGATATGCCCGTTGATTAACTCAAGATTGTGAACTTCAAATTAGGTATCTCTTCGACACATTACGAAAATCTTTTACAACCAGCTATTTGGCCTGCAGGTGTAAGAGTACGGCCCTTTCATTTCATCCAAAAAACTGTATCACCTGAGTAAACCGTGTTGCAACGCTTTATATGGTGGAACTTGCGACACTGAAACTAATGCCTGCTACAATGAATACTCATTAGGGGTATTCTCGAAGTGTTGCACGATGCACGGATTGCACGAAATGCAAAAATACTATTCCAAATTTCGAAGAGTACGAGAGCACCCCATTGCAAAGTGGTAGCATGCATGGGTAGCAAGCAGCGAAATTATGTATCAAATACAATAACAAGAGACAGCAATAAAAATGAAGTGAGCGAGATGAGAGGAATGAGAGAAATATGTAGCAATTCCAACAACAAAACAACTAGCACAGGGTCGCATTCATCTTGCTATGCTATTTTGCAAAATATGTACATGGGTTTCGACGTTGCATATTTTGGAGCGATAGGAAATGTTGTTTCCCATGTATTTTGTTGTTGTGTGTTTGCAAGTTATGCAATCCATGCAATCCGTGCTACGTGCAATGGGATTGCAAGATTTGGAGAATACCCCTATTGTATTACCAAAATGTAAGTGGAATGCGTACAAAAACATCTGATTTCCTGCGTGTTATATCACTTCATGAGTATGATGTCATAGCCCTCACCGAAACATGGTTACACGAAAACATACTCTCATCTGAAATTTTCGATACTTATTATCAAGTCTTTCGCCTGGATCGCTGTCCAACTGCCTCTGGCTTAGAAAGAGGAGGAGGAGTACTAATTGCAGTTAGAAGTGAGCTTCGTAGTGATAGTGTTCCTTTAAATCTTTTTGATAATCAGATTGAACAAATTTGTGTTAAAGTAACATTCTCTAAAAATAAATATATAGATTTTTTGAAATTTATAGTATGCATTTAGATAATCTAAACTCTGTATATGATAAATCAAAAGAAACTATTTACCTCGGCGACTTTAACTTGAGTAATATTTCGTGGCTTTGTGATGGAAATAATTTAGTACCTTCAAACTTAAAAACCGACATTGACTTACAATTCATAAGCAATTTATTATCTTACGATTTTTATCAAAAAAATTCTGTTTCCAATAGTTTAAATAGAATACTTGATTTAGTTTTTTCTTCAGCTGAACTAAATGCATCTTGTGAAGAATGTCCCTCGCCGATTTTAAAAAATACGTTTCATCATAAAGCACTGTTAGTAAAATTTAATTTTTATGATTTTGATAAAATGTCTCGAGTCGAGACCATCAAACTGATTACAATAAAGCTGATATATCCGCCATCAACAAATTTATTCAAGATACGGATTGGACTTTTTTGAACACTTTCGATGACCCTTCTCTATCTTACAAAATTCTTTGTGAAAAATTAGCATATGCAATCACTTTATTTGTCCCACATCGTAAAGTCCCTCGCCATAACAAGCTACCATGGTTTAACACAAAACTTTGTCACTTAAAAAAATGCAAAACGCAAAGCTTACAAAAAATATACTTCAACAAAATGCGAAGTTGACCATCAGAAATTCATTCAACTAAGAAAGGATTACGATTGCTTTCATAAGTTTTTATTCAAACAATACATGTTCAGAGTAGAATCAAATTTAAAATCAAATCCATCTAGCTTCTGGCATTACATTAATACCAGGAGGAAAACTAATGGATTTCCGGTCACCCTATATTATGAAAACGCCCAATCAGATAATGCAATTGACTCCTGCAATTTGTTTGCCAAGTTTTTTCAAACTGTTTATGAGAAATTCATACCCACTTTGCAGCATACATATGAAGAAACACCGATCGAAACACTTGAAAGTTTAATCATTTCCGAAGACGACGTAAAAAATGCAATTTCCATACTTAAAAACAATCCAATGGCGGACCATGAAGGTTTCTCACCGTTATTTTTCAAGCTTTGTTCCTCTTTTATTGCTAAGCCTGTGGCTATACTATTTAACAAATGCGTGGAACAATCTATCTTCTTAGATACTTGGAAGCTTTGCTCGATCATCCTATTCATAAAACAGCAATGTATGTAACTATAGGCCTATTGTAAAGCAAAGCACGTTTGCAAAAATATTCGACCACATACTAAAAGATAAGTTGGTCAACCGCATTAGCACTCAAATTACAGAATACCAACATGGTTTTGTGCCATCTAAATCAACATGTACAAATCTAGCACTGATTTCTAATTGAATAATCAATACCTTTTCCGATCAAGCTTAGCTTGATGTCTGTTTAGGCGGTAGGCCTTTTCGGGGAATAGGGTGAGATGACCCAACGGCGGGGGGTGAGCTGACCCTCAGATGGGGGTGCTGGCGAACCGGGAGGCTAGTGGTGGCGGCGATGTGGTCAATGGTGGCAGGCGGCGATGTGGTAGATGGTGGCAGGCGGCGATGCAAACGCTGGCGGCAGGCGATGATGCGGGAGCTGTTGACGAACGGCGATTTGGGGAACGGGTGGCGGACGGCAATATCGCAACTGGCGGCGGCTGCTGTGCTTTTTTTGTAGATGCACAAACCGGAGGGGCGATGATTATCGGACGGCGCGTTTGGGTTTTCGATGCGGCGGGTGGATGTTTCGAAATAAAACACGGATGTTCGCTCTAAAATTACAATTTATTCCAAAACTTTTACGAGTTTATGCAACTAGGAAAACTACCGATTGCGCGGGATACAAATTGGGGTTTTTTTTTATAAAAATTCACGAATTGCGGCTGGGCGGCACGAGTGTGGAAAAAATTCTGATTCTGACAACCAAATGTCATTCCTTCTTATTCCCTTTCGTGCGCTGTCAAAGGGGGCCTGCCTTATCGGCATCAGTGTTACCAACTACTTATATCGCTACTTAAAGTGGTTAAAACATTAGGGGAGTTTTAGACTTCAAAAATATTAAGTGCAATAATTCAATAATTCAAATAGCGATTTTAAGCTAAGTACGTTATACAAATAAATGGATATAATGATGTATGAATGCGTGTGTACAATAAGCATGTAATTTTAATACACATACAAATAACTAAGTACAACTAATGAGTAGATTCTTGTAAGTATACTGCATTGATCGATGCTTGGTCAGGCATACCCCAAGGTACGCACTGTGGACCCTTATTATTTTTAGTATTCATTAATGATTTGCCTAAAGTATTTAATTTTGCAAAATGTTTATTGTTTGCGGATGATGTAAAGATTTACCAGAAAATTCGACATACAAACGATTGTTTGAAGCTGCAGGAGGATTTAGAAAATCTATATTCATGGTGTATAGTTAACCACTTACACTTGAATATTTCAAAGGGTTGTGTCGTTTCTTACACCAAAAAGACGATACCAATCAATTTTGATTACGAAATAAATCATATAAAATTGTGCCAAAACAATACGATCAAGGACCTGGGTGTAATCTTTGATTCAAAATTAACTTTTACACCACATGTCGACTTCATGGTATCAAAAGCATTCTCAATGATCGGCTTCATACGCAGGAATACCAAAGATTTCTCCGATCCAGTGACACTGAATTCACTTTACGTATCACTCGTGGGAAGTCTTTTGGATTATTGTTGCATAATTTGGAACCCGTTTTATAAAGCTCATGAGAACAAGATCGAGAAGGTGCAAAAAGTTTTCACAAGGTTTGCATTATGTAGATTACAATGGCCTGATGGTTTACCTAACTCCGTGGGACGGCGTAAACTGCTTGGTCTGCAAAACCTCTCCGAAAGAAGAATCTATTTTTCGATTTTATTTGTATATAACGTGGCCAATTTAAGAATAAACTGTGCTGATATATCGGCTTTATTTAATAGCTATGCTCCTACTTACGAGCTACGGCGCGTTCGCCCTTTTCAAGATAATGTAGTACATAAAACGAATTACTCTTATTACGAGCCTCTTGCAAGATGCATTCGTTCATGCAATAATCTTGCACTAGAGCTAAATTTCAACCAGAGCCTATATAAATTCAAATTAGACCTTTTTAAAATTTTCAATTAATTTGTAATAGTCTGTAAGAATATCTCTGTAGACGAATAATAATAAATAAATAAATAATAAATATAATATCGGACAAATAAAACATAAAGAACTCATACGAACTGAAGGAAAGTCTCCGAAGCCTAAAAGTAGAAGATGAAATTTTAATATCCTTCGACGTAATTTCCCTTTTCACAAACATCCCTATACATTTAGCAATACAGACTATCATGAAAAAA
>NW_023458555.1:76877267-76878451 GCF_013731165.1 Rhagoletis pomonella | reverse complement strand
TGAGGGCTATGACATCATACTCATGAAGTGATATAACACGCAGGAAAGCAGATGTTTTCGATGGCTTGTACTTAATGCGAGCAATTACCTTCTTCGAGTTGTAATCTCCTTTTTTCCAATAAGCATTAACTGTAGTTAAGGCTTGGTGGAAATGAACTTTTACCTGTAATCAAGTGCACTAAGGTCCTCAGCTCTGGAGCGCCTTAATTTTTTCTGTACTTGACGATCATCAGGTGAATCTTCGGCATCACTATAATTTGTGCGAACTCGGCAGCGCAGGGGCAGAAGTTTTCAGTTTGAAATAGCTCGTTATTTTTACAGAATGTATTCGGAACGTAACACTTTTTTCTGGTGATTCACCGACATTGAAAATGCAGTTTTTCTCCTAAATAGGCTAATGAATTTTATCTCAAACTATGGATCAGTAACACCGCGTTCACGGTGAAACTCTAAATCATATTAAACATGGAAAATTTTGAAAGATGCAATTTGAGTCCTATTATTTCTACCCTTTCGAAAGCTCGAAAATCTTAAAATTCAAACGAACCTGCGTTCGCCCCTAGCATAGACACAGATAATACATATATACCCTGCAGTACGGGGGAGTGACTACAGGACTGCTGAATGGGTAGCTCCCTGATAAACACCGTCAATTACCGACCGACTACTTGCAGTGTATTTCATCGATTACTATTACAAGGCAATGTCCTAGGCGGTAGTCACCATCGGCTCTCTCTGCACTACCTGGAGTTACTAAAGTAGTCACTTGCGTGATTTATGGGCGCCCTCTGTCGTAGTTTTTCGCTATTCTGCTTACGATGGTTTGACTCTGCACTACCATGTGCACTACCACGGGTTAATAGAGTAGCTACTTACCTAGGAGTCGGTGCAGTAGCGGTTCAAAAGTAGCGATTGACTCCAGCAGTACTGGAGGGTATGTATTTGCAAGTATGTATATGTGTGTATGTACGCTATTTAATCATAAAAAGTTCATTAGTCTCAATGGACTCGTAAACTTAAACACACTCGTTGTAAACATATCCCTGCAGTACGAGGGAGCGACTACAAGACTAATGAATCGGTAGCTACCTGGTAAACTCCGTCGATTACCGACCGACTACCTGCAGTGTATTTGAGCGATTACTTTTACAAGGCAATGTCCTAGGCGGTAGTCACCATCGGCT
>NW_023458555.1:76873418-76877167 GCF_013731165.1 Rhagoletis pomonella | reverse complement strand
CATTTATCGTTTCAAAAGATTACCCTATGGCTTGAAAGTAGCACCCAATTCCTTAAACAGAATGATGACTTTAGCATTCGCAGGTCTTAAACCCTCACAAGCATTTTTATATATGGATGATTTGGTAGTATTACGATGCTCCGAAAAGCATAGGATGAAAAATCTGCGGGATGTATTTTCAACTTGCAGAAAATATTATTTGAAGTTACATCCTGATAAATGTTTATTTTTTAGTCAAGAAGTTACTTATCTTGGACATAAATGCACATGCGAAGGAATTTTACCAGATCCAAATAAATTCGAAATTATTCAAAACTACCCAACTCCCAAAACTGCTGACGAAGTCAAACGATTTGTTGCATTCTGTAACTATTACCGAAGATTTGTACCAAATTTCGCAGAATACTCTAGAATTTTAACAAGACTTTGTAAAAAGAATGTTTCCACCAATTGGACAGAAGAATTTCAAAGAGCTTTTATTTATTTGAAAAAAGAATTGATTAGCCCAAATAACCTACCATATCCGGACTTTTCTAAAGAATTTTGTATCACAACAGACGCCAGCGGCTATGCCTGCGGCGCAGTACTTAGTCAAGAATATGAAGGCAAGCAATTAACAATTTCCTACACGTCAAGATCATTCACAAAAGGTGAAATTAATAAAGCAGCAATTGAAAAAGAATTGGCAGCAATTCACTGGGCCATTACTTATTTTTGACCATAGGTTTATGGCAGAAAGTTTTTTAATTAAAACTGATCATCGACCTTTAACATACCTTTGGAGTATATAGCTGGAAAAGAAAATTATATAGCAGACGCACTATCGCGAATAGATATCAAAAACATTAAGGAAATGACAATAGAAGCATGCAAAATAATGAAAGTTACGACAAGATTGGAAACTAAGCAAACAACCAGTAGTAACATTAACAAAGAAGAAAAGAAAAGTCGCAATGAGAACCCTGTAATATATGAAGCGCTTAATAAATATGAAGTTAAAAGACATGTCGAGCTCGTTTTTGATCCTCCGAAATTATATTTCAAAAAAGGAAAGAAAATTTGTAGCGAAATAGATACAAGCAACCTAATTGTTGAGGCGAAAATTGACTTAGGACAATTCTTTACCAGGCTTACGAAAGAAGCCGGCAATTTAGGACTTGTAAAAATACAGTTGTCCTTAGGAGACAAAGTGTTTAATTATACTCGAGTAGATAAATTTATAAAAATAGGTAACAAAGTTCTCAAAAACTTAACTATTGGATTAACTCCGGAGGTTAGGCATGTGAAAAATATTGAAAAAATTAAAAAGATTCTTCACAAATATCACGATGATCCTTCTAATGGTGGCCACCCAGGAATCAATCGTACGACCAACAAAATAACACAAAAATATTACTGGAAAAATATGGAAAATGATATTAAAAAATATGTCAAGAAATGCATTAACTGTAAGAAAAATAAAATCAATACACACCTGAAAGAACCAATGATAATAACGGAGACACCTCCAAAAGCTTTTGATACAGTACAGATCGATACTGTTGGACCATTTCCAAAATCTTTAAACGGAAACGAATATGCAGTCACCATTGTATGTGATCTGACTAAATATTTAATTCCAATCCCAATAAAAAGCAAACACGCAAAAACAGTTGCTAAAGCAATATTCGAAAACTTCATTCTAATATATGGATGTATGAAAACAATCATAACAGATATGGGAACCGAATATAAAAATAATTTATTTCAAGAAGTATGTAAACTTTTAAAAACTGAGCATAAAACCTCAACACCTTACCATAATCAAACTTTAGGCACCGTTGAACGCAGTCATAGAACATTCAATGAATATGTGCGTATCTACATATCCACTAACAAGGACGATTGGGATGAATACCATAGATACTTTTCGTATTGTTACAATACAACACCTTCCTCAGTCCATGGTTACTGTCCTTTCAAACTAGTTTTCGGAAAAACACCTCTGACTTACGAATTCTTACAAGAAAACATAGTTAGCCCTGTATACAATTATGAGGCCTACGACAAAGAAATAAAATATAGGTTACAAATAGCACAGCAAAGAGCTAAAAGATTAGTGCAAGAAGCTAAGCAAAGACAAAAAATTAATTATGATAGAAGTACTCTAAGTAAGGAAATAAATATAGGACATTTAGTACTAGTTAAAGACGAAACAGGTCATAAATTAGATAGTAAATACAAAGGGCCCTATAGAGTAGAAAATATAGATAAGAAAAACAATTATCCTTTAAGTAATAAAAATAAGAAAATCATAATACATAAAAACAGGCTTAAATTGTTAGAATACGAACATTTCAGTTTGTTAGCGTAAACACATAATTTTATATTTAATCACTTCACAAAAATATGCTGCACGAATAAATAAATAGATTCAACAAGAATGTACATTCATACCAAAATAAAAATCTTAACCGATTTTACATTTAATTAAGTCATAAAAATATACCGCATGAATAAATAAACAAATGAAAAAAAGACATACACAATAAATAAAAGAAACTCATGTAATTTGTAGTTATGTCATAAATTTTATTTGAAATAGAACGCTCATACATTGACTTCACAAATGTATAAGCATTCTTTTAAAGAGAGGAGGTGTAGTGTATCAGAAATGCATATCTACATAACAAAGTTCCACACGCGCCAAAAGTGCATTAAACTTATTTTGTCGGTAATGCAAACAAATTGTGGTTCACACGAAATATTATGGAATGCTTAATCTCTGCTTAAACTGCATTCTCCCATAAGCATATTTTGCAAAGCTAAGCCAATGTGCATATGTGTGTGCTTAAGTGTCTGGCTGCACATACATGTGTTTGTAAGACTAGTATATAAGAAGTACAGTATATTTTGCTTAGCTGCACATCCTTCTTTGCACGAAAAACTTGTGCACCTAACCGAAAAAGGCACTTAAGCGATTTTTTTTTACTACTTCAATGAGGAAGGTATCCGAATCCCTATGAAACCAAATAATGGAGAAGCACTTATCACGTAGAAAATAATGCAAGCGAAATTTTTTTGTCGAATGGTATCTTATTATCTATATAACTAGAAAAATTGATAGCCATTTCCGTTGTTCTGCGATATGAGTAAAATAAATAAAAGCTTGTAAAATTAGGTAATTGTAGGCCAGTGCAGGTAAACGTAATACTTTCTTTGATAATTGATACTAGTTGCACAATTTTTAAGGCAGCTATCGCCAATGTGCAGGTATGTTGAATGCATCTATCGGAGCAGTTTCCTTATAAATGTTAAAAATAATGTCTCAGATGCGCATTTTGGGGTAGGTATCTTAAATGTGCACTTAAGCATAAAGGCAGCAAAGCAAAATATACTGTATAATAAATATATGTATTATAGTAAAACGCATAGAATTAAATAAGTTTAAATTTGTATAAATTAGGAAAGAATTAATAAATAAAGAACAATATTCGATAAGCGCTCGACTGCGCCACAACAAATTTCTTGTCGTTTTATTATACTCCAAGTCGGCAATAACTTGCATTGGGGAGAATGTCTTCCGCGACACAGGTAGTGCAAATTTTCCACCTAGCGAAAGTAACCAACGGGATTCTTGCGGAACTGAAACTTCCGTTTTGTTGATGAACCACTCCTCGTTGATCCGTATACCAAACTTTGCGACGTTTTTCTGTATCTGCTGCTGGAGCTTCTTTTCATGAGTTCTTTGTGTATTTTCGGAGATTTGT
>NW_023458555.1:76868230-76873318 GCF_013731165.1 Rhagoletis pomonella | reverse complement strand
ACTATCTCGGGTGAAAAAAAAATGTACTGAGCTATAACTTTACATTACATAAAAAAATTGCTCATTTAATAAAGATTTCAGAAAGGTGCCACACTTACTGTTTTGAATAGAAAAAAAAAGTTATAGCCGCTTTTGTGGGTAAAGGACTGAGACACGCTAGAATGTATTTAATAGATTTAAATTGAATTTGCTCTTGTTACCGTCAAATGACATGCTAAATAGTACAAAGGTACATAATTACTTGCTTCTGACATTATTTTGTGTTACTTACCGGAATTAGTGAAAGTGGATTTTGTGAAATTGGCCACTTCGAACATTGTGTTATTAATACTATGACAGAGAACACGCAGTATACGTCGCATGAATATGCGGATATTCACCTAATTTACGGTGAAGCTTGCTGTAATGCCAGAGCTGCTCAAAGACTCTATCCAATCGTCGACATCCGGGTCGTGAAGTATTCGCCCGGACCCATAGAGAAATATATGAAGGTAAGTGATTTTTACACCTTTCTTGTTTGCTTGCTTGTTAACTATCATTTTTCACTTTTTTAAGGTCGCATACCTGGAAGGCGTGGCGGCGAAACAGGACGTCCTGCAACGGTAGATGTTGAAGCTGTGTTAGAGGAAGTGGAACTAGGCCCATCGACTTCAGTGAGAATGCTGGAAAGACGGACGGGAATACCAAAAACTACAGTTCACAAAGCTTTAAAAGACCATCGATTTCATCCCTACCACATTCAACGTGTTCAGGATTTTGCCGTGAAATGTTGCGAATGCATAATCAGACCCCAACTTTTTTAATAAAATAATTTGGAGCGATGAATCATCATGCAAACGTGATGGTTATTTTAATTTACATAACCTTCACAGTTGGCAGATAGACAATCCTCACGAAATGAGAGAATATCGTACGCAGTACCTGTACAAAATAAATTTATAGTACGGTATTTTTAATTGTCAGATATTGGGACCTGTGGAACTGCCGCCAACGCTCAACTCTCACAGTTGTTTAGAGTTCCTTCAGGAACGGCTTCCAACTCTTTTAGAAGATGTACCCTTAAACCTGCGGCGAAGACTATGGCTGCAGTAAGAGCTCATTTAGACGAAACTTATCCTCGCCGATGGAATCGATGATACGGGCCAATCACGTGGCCCGCTCGATCGCCAGACCTGAATCCATTAGATTTTTTCTACTGGGGCTGTCTTAAGGACAAAATTTATTCAAAAACAATTCAAAACGAAGAGCATTTGCGGGAACAAATAAATGGAGCTGCTGCTGAGATAGCCCAATTGAGTTTAAGATCTCTAAAAGCGTCTTTTCTTAAAAGGTGCCGAGCTTGTATTAGAGTAGAAGGTCGCCAATTTGAGCATATTTTATCAATAAATGAATAAATTTTTCTTCAAACAACTCATGTATATCTAATTTCACGTGAACCCATCCTTTACACAAAATATTGATAGATATAGCCCTTGTTATAGACTCTAGTCCGAATTCCGGTAATAATAATAATAATAATGTCAGAAGCAAGTAATTATGTACCTTTGTACTATTTAGCATGTCATTTGACGGTACCAAGAGCAAATTCAATTTAAATCTATTAAATACATTCTAGCGTGTCTTTACCCACAAAAGCGGCTATAACTTTTTTTTTTCTATTCAAAACAAAACCTCAAAACCTTTCTGAAATCTTTATTAAATGAGCAATTTTTTTATGTGATGTAAAGTTATAGCTCAGTACATTTTTTTTTCACCCGAGATAGTAAAAGTTGGGGAAGAAAATATCAAAAAGTTAAAAATCCAGAAATATTCCTAATTTTATGATGGTTCCTTAATATATTTTAACTACATTGCATTTGAGTATGGAGAGGCAACTATCTGGAAGTATTTTACATACAAAATTTACTAAGTATTGCCCGGTTTGTAGTTGCAGTTAAAGAAAACACATGAAAAGGCACGATTTTTTTTTAAATTCGAAAAAATGTAAATATTTCAAAAACGGTGACACTTTTACCTGAAAAATTTTTTGTTTATCAGGGAGCTCACCATTTGCGGTAACATACATAAAAAAAAAAAAAAATTAAAATAGATATAAAAAATAAAAATAAAAAAATATTCCGACGAACTGATAACCTCCTCCCTTTTTAGAAGTCGGTTAAAAAGCAAAATAAGGCACTAAAAAAGACAGAAAATACGAAGAACAATCAAAAAATACATTTATTTTAGAAATGTTTATATTACAAGTAAAAAGAGAACAACTGTGAACTAGTTTCATTATATGAAAAATTTGTACTTTGGATCTTTGACTATTTTATCCTTTCGAGTTTCTAACTCATAAAACTTTAATAGTTGTAGTAACATTGAACCACAAGATGCATTTCGAAGTTTTCTGGCAGCATTTTCATTCGATTTTCGCGAAGAAAAGCCTTGAAAGTACTAAATGTGCGCTCGACGTAAGTTGATACAAGTGGAGCCCAATTTAAATATGGAACGTTTGAAACGTTCATATTATCAGGAATAAGGGCGTTTTCCTAACTTTTTACAATTTTATCCACGCCCCTTATTGTCTCCAAGCCTACGTTAGCTGTGAAAACGGCTTTGAGTTTTTCCAACACCAATTTGGCAAGAGGTCCCTGCGCTTCTATAAGCCGCATGGGTATGTGTATATTTTTTAATCTTAAAAAAAATTGTAAATGCTACAATCACTTTTTTAAAGGTAGAAAATGCAAAAAAGGCAAAAATCTTAAAAAAGGCAAAAAAAGGCAACATCAAATGTGTATATGTATATGGAATCAGGGAAATCTAAATCGTGAACATTCTTAATCGAATATACTCTATCTCTTTAGCAGAAAAAAGGCAATTTCCATAAAATTCGTTCCCGGCTTATAATAAAAAATTGACAAGCTTAAACAACTGACGCGCAGCTACATGGAGACATTATAAATAAAATCGGCTGTACTAGAGGTGTTAAACTATCGATAGTCAACTAGTACTATCGATAGTTTAACCTTTTTTGAGAAAAACTATCACTACACATCGATAGAGGCAAAAAAATAAAACTATCGATACTATCGATAGTACCATCGATAGTTTGACACCGCTAATGCAAAGGTCAGCTTGATTAAAATGTCACTAGAGTTGCGAATTCTAATGACTTTTGAGTGACTCTCTTACATATAAAACACGGAACAAGAAGCTTTTCTACCATCTCATGTGAAATGGCTTATGAAGGTCAAATAAAGTTGGTTGTCTAGACCCTAACCCTAGGCGCACATTGCATCCGATAGGCCGGCCAATTTCGGCCGAACAATTTGACCGTCCGAACTGATGCGCACACTTAAGGCTCTGTTATGCATACTTGGCATTGCTTGAGAGTTGTCACATAAGGAATCTGTTAAATGAGCTTCGCGTGTAAGCGGTTACCCAACGCACAGCATTACATACGTAAAAGTCTGTTGGCTTTTGATTTCTACGTAAAAATGGTATAGCAGTGCATGCAATGCCAAGTATGCATAACAGAGCCTTTAACCAGATTTTTTGCCGACCGTATTTGTAAGCACAAATTTAGTTTTCATTTAATTTTGTAAGCGGTGAAATATTTTGATCAATTTTAATTGACATACTCTAAACATGTGATTTTATAGGTAATTTTTTTGTTTTGCACCCAGTAAGTTAGTTTTTCGCAGTCCATTTTGGTACTTTTCACCTGACATCGGGCGAGAAAAACAAACACGTTTGAATTTATCGTCAATGGCGGACGTCTACGGCCGATGTCGGTTAGGTTATCGGTTTATGTGTGAGAGCGCTCATATAATCACATATCGAACGCATATAGCCGATATCGGCTATGCCGGCCAATGCCGGCTGCATTGTGCGCGTAGCTTAAGAGTGTAAGTAGACTAGTGAGGTCGGTAGTTATTGCTGCTTGTCTGTGCGAGTCATGTCATGCACGACCACTAAATAATGTTTAAATTTAATTGTAGTATTTTATAGGCAAACAACCCTTGTATGCTGCTGCATGTCCCCTCAAATGTGTTCGCATTTTTTGTTAAGCTTTGTTCTTTATCCTCTTTTTGTGATGACCTGTAAAATATTTCAGCGCTATTCATATTCCACTTAGTTCTATTAATAGTTCCATATATTAGATAATTTTTGTAATTTATTCGGCGAAAGTAGAGATGCGCAAACACGTGATTTTCTACTTGACACGTTGTGTCACGCTTTTTCACGCATGAGCATGGGCGGTTTTGAGAGAGAAATCACGTAACTTCCGTGATCGTGCGTGACTGAAATTTTTGCTGGCGTGAGCGTGCGTGAGTTAGCTTTCCGTCAATCACGTAATTTTCACATATGGGCCATTCCATTGAAAAGAGGAAAACGATATAAATTTAAATATTTCCTAATGATTTCTATTTCAGCAGTAACCTCTTTTTAAATGACTACATTTCATTAATTTGTTGGAAAATATTAAAAAAAGAAGTTGTAGTTTTTGTCTACGGAAACTTTTATTTCATGCATAATTACCCTGTAGTCAAATGTACCAGTTGCAAACCACACTAGTATGAACTGCATGCCAGCCAACTATCTGTTTTCCATACAATCAACTGGTATTTTTTAACACGGGGATGTCCTACGAGATGGCAAATGTCAGATTTCGGTCAGAAATATACCGTTCTCATACTAGTTCAAAATAGACAGAAAAATACTAGTCCAATTATGGACCGAAACCACTACTTTGGGAGTCAAAAAATAAAATGAATTCATGAAAATTCAATAAAGAACGTTTGATTAAGTACACTTTAATATATTACACATTTTTATTTAACAGCCTAAGGTTTGCCAATAATTAGTGTTACATATTTTGAGTATTAATTAAAAGGAAAAATAAATACATAATATATCACGCTTTCGAACATAAATTTAAATAAATTTTTCATTAAATGTTATTAAAAGTAAATACGATATTTTTTATTAAATATGCAAAGAAAATATTTTAGTTAAAAATAAAATAAATACTTTAGTTCATCGAGTGAACTTAAATAAAAATAAAAGTTTTCATTAAAGTAAATAAAATTCATTAACTTTGCA
>NW_023458555.1:76867410-76868220 GCF_013731165.1 Rhagoletis pomonella | reverse complement strand
CATTGGAGAATGCCGCAGAAAGAGATGCGCAATCGTTGTCATTAAGTTCTTCTGTAGGAGAGATTGATAGTGGTGGGTTTAGAGAGACGAGGTGTGTATTGTTATCTTTATGGTGATCATTGGTTTGCGATATTATTGATATTGAGTGTGGTGGATATATTGTGGTGGAAAGAGAGCTGATAAACTCATCTACGATGTGTTGCTGCGTAACAGGTGTTTTTTGTTGAGTGAAATTTTGAGAGTTTGGTATGTTCGGTGTTATTGAGAAGGGAGAAATTGGGTTCGTAGTTGTTGTGGGTACTAGTTTAGTTTTGTTTTGTGTGTTTGCTTGGCTTTGAGTTTGCTGTTTTTGTGTGTCAGCTGCAATAAAGGAGTAGCTGGCGGTATCAATGGGCTTTGGGGCATTCGCTCTAAAGATTGCTTTTGCTTCACGCAAAGTACATTTTTTTGTTGTTTTGATTTGTAGGATTTCTTTTTGTTGTACAAATTTTGGGCATTGCCTTGATGAGGCGGGGTGCTCTTGTGAGCAGTTGACACATTTAGTTGGTGTGCAGACGTCGGGGACGTGGGGAGGGAGACCACAATTGACGCATGTGGGATTGTTTCTACAATGTTTTGCAGTGTGCCCTAAATACTGCCATGATTTGCATCTCATTGGATTGGGAAAATATGGACGAATTTTTGCAGAATACCACGAAATGTCAATTTTTTCTGGCAAATTAAAGAGTTCAAAAGTTAAGAGGACTACTCCACTTGGCTTTGGTACTCCATCGTTCATTTTCATGAATTTATACACACCTGTCACTTTTT
>NW_023458555.1:76837499-76867310 GCF_013731165.1 Rhagoletis pomonella | reverse complement strand
TCGTCTCTCCTGAACAATTTCAAAAAATGGACTTGGCACCTTTTCACATTTAGGTAGCGATATAATTTATGGCGTACTTGGACCAAGATTCCAGAAAAGTCTGCCAATGGCCTCGTACTCAACCATATTTCAGGCGGAGGTCTTCCCAATCGAAGTATGTGCTCGCGAATGTCATCGTAGAAGGCAAATTAGGCCAGAATAAGTATTATGTCGGACATTCAGGCAGCGTTAAAGGCCTAAGAGTCTTTTAAAACGGCATCAAGACTTGTAAACTCTTGAACCACCTGTGAGCCCACAATAGCGTCACGCTGTGGAGGGTTCATGGAGATGAAGGTGACAGGTAATAAGGTCAATGGAAATAAGGTTAATTGACTTTATTTCCCACCCTGGTGCGTAATAAAGGCAATTGACATTATAACCTTTTCAAAAGCGAAATAAAGTCAACAAAAATTTGGAAATAAAGTCATTGGCGCTATTTCCTCATTCAAATGGAAATAGCGTCAACAATGCTTAAAGTATGTCGATTCATAGAAAAAAATGTTGTTCTTACAATAAACATTGCCCCGTAATTGTTGTTTTTTAATAAACGAAAAAGGTTATTCCCAAATCCTCAGTGTTGTGATATTAATCCACACACAATCATGAACTACCACCAATTGATTTTATTAAAAAAATTTTAATTACGAATATGTAAAAACACGATGCGAAAAACTAAACGCACAGCTGGAATACGAGAAATATTTGAAGAAAGAGTGTAGAAATGATCCATAACTTGCAACACATGTTTCGTTTCCACAAAAATAAAGCGAACACTATTAAATTGAAGAAACAGTCCAAGTCCAAAAACCCGGAGGAACACTGAATGGATTCTGTGTTTTAAATTCGGAATGTCTAAGGTGGAAAAGAAACCAACTTTTCTATAAGGAAACAATTATGGAAAAGGAATCTTCTTCTGTATTCATGTCTCCGCCAGCAATTTGTGGCGACATCATTTAAAAGCAGCTAAGGAGATTGACGACACTATTTATTAGATGGTACATTCAACGAGCCAATGTGCCAAAATGCGGGTATAAACAATTATTGATTATTTAATATCGGAACCGAGATAATATAAGTTAATTGATTGGTTTTCACACACTTTTGAAACAAAAATTATATGCTTTTTTACTGCAGACAAGTTGTTGCCCCAAAACACAGCAGAAATCTTTCAATCAGGGCTGCCAACTATCCTTAGTTATGGGGTGCCATATTGAGGATAACAAAGTGCCAAAATGTGCCAAATAGAAAAATAAAAGTGCCAAAAAAGGTGTCATTCCTTTTAATTATTCACATTTAGCAATAAAATAAAGCTACATTTTTCAAACAAAAGTGCAATGATAAAATAAGATAAACCAGTTGAATAGCCTTTATAAGTTAGAAAATTTTAGTTGAGAAAAAGAAGTGCACGCAAAGGATTTCACAAAAATGTATTGAAATGTTATTTTTTTTACAAAAGTGCCATTTTGGCCCTTTGTGCCAAATTGAAGAATTAAGTGCCATTTGAAGTAAAATAGGGACAAATGGCACGGTTTGAGCCAAGTTGGCATCCAATATCTTACAAATATAAAAATGTGAAATATCGAGGGCTTGAATTTATTAATACCCTCTATCTGCAACTTGCACAAAAACTAATTTGTGATTTTAGAAACCATCTGGGACTTATTACCTGGCGTTATATAAGGTAACATTAATATCACTGATGGCAGTTAAAGCTTAGGTGGATATTTATATCAGAATCTCATCTTTGTGAAAAGTGTGCAGATAGAGGGTATTATTGAATATAAGCCCTCGATGTTTAAAATATATAAAAAATGTATTTAAAGGTATACAAAAAATAAATCTACCTGCGTTACAGCACGACGAGAGACGGGGAAGGGGAGGCCGGAGGGCCGGGGGGCCGGGGGGCCGCGGCGTAGCGTGACGTGGTGTGCGCGCCGGTCGCTCGGGGTACGCGGGGCGCGAGCGCGCGCGGTGTTGCGCGTTAACGCGGATCGCCGCGAAGCTAAGCAAATATAATGTTTGAAAGAGAAATAATGTCAATGGATTTTATTTCGTTTTTAAAAAGGAAATAATGTCAATTGACTTTATTTCGCACCAGCGTGGGAAATAAAGTCAATTGACCTTATTTCCGTTGATCTTATTACCTGTCACCGACATGAAGTGTTTCAAGGCAACGAAAGGCTTGAAGCCCAAATGGGTTTGCATAGTCCCTAGCCTTTCTGCGGTACATCTAAAGGATACACTGCAGACCTACTTAGGAGCTAACTGGGAATAATCTCAAATTGCTGCCCGCTGGCGGAAGTCAAAGGGAATAAGACAATTAAAGATATGCATAACTCTTTTCAGCAGGAACTCCGAAAGACACCTTGAACTTAGAACTCTTACTGGCAACCTGACAGCACATTGGTATGACTACGGTGACCATCCTGTATTATACGGGTAATTTATTATTTTATACGGGACGCTAAATGTTCTGTATTTCTTTTAATGCCTTGCAATTCTCCCGTATTGTGTCTTCGGTATTTCGAAGCCTTAACAGCTCATTGAAATGGTATGCCTATAAACCAGTTTTATGTGATGTTGGTATATGACTGAAGTTTTCTCCATAAACAGGTATTATTTTCTAATCTCAAGCCTTCGATTCGAATCGAGGAATATATACAGTGACCAAACTGTAAATTATGACACGAAATTTTAGCAAGGTTTGGCTATTTTTCTTTAGTTTATTATTTTTTAAGAAAATAAAGCTCTTTTCGTAACAAAATTCGTATAAAACCAAATTTCCGACTTTTTAATTAGAATATTTAAAAAAAAATTGGTTTGCAGGGCATGCATCACGTAACTTTGACACGATAGTCGTTCAAACGATGTCGTCAAAACACTGATCCATATATTTTTGTTGCTTACCATCGTGTCGACTATCATAGCGTCGCACAGTGGTAATTCGGCGGAAAAAATTATATTGGTGAAGGTCACATTTTGTCGTTTTTTATACTTATTACCAATACTAGCAAGTATAATCACAAATTTGAAAATTAAGCCAGTAAAGTCATGGCTTTGAATACCTACATAAAAAATTTTAAAATACATACTTGTTTCAAGATACATAACTCTGAAACGCACATCACCTTGACAGAACATTTATTGTTTATCATAAGAGGCATATGTCTAATTATTGAAAATGTCATTACATGACCTGATTTTCTGTCCAGTATACATAAGTATTTAATTAAAAGAATTTAGTATTTTTTTCCGCGCACTTCTTAATTTAATGGACTACATCTTTTTTTCTTCTTCGTCCGATGTGTTGTGATATAGCGCTAATTATTTCTATGATAGGTAGGATAAATATGTTATCTATTCCAGCTGTAATTATCTGCAATTCTTTTTGTAAAGAGGGAGTTAAATCAACCAAACCTATTTTTATTCGAAAATATTGCAAGCATTAGAAATCATAAATATTGAAGGTAATTGACTTTTAAACGACGTGGTAAACTATAAAAGGGTGAGTTATTATTTTTTACTTCATATTTTATTGTCTGTTTCAGAATGTAAAACCGAATTTAGCAATTGTGGCAAATTTCAACATTTTTAATTCAGTGCTAGCTGAAATTACAATTGCAAGTAAAGGCCTGTACGCAGCTCTCAAGAAAAGCAAAAACTCCATATAAAATGACGTACAAGAAATGGCTAAGACATTTTCTTGAGTCAAATTTCCTTAAGCCAGTACGCAGTTCTTAAGAAATTTACTACGCTTTCTACTACGGTTTTCTAAAGTTTTTTGTGAAAAAAGGCAACCCAGGTTTGCAACAGAAATATATGCCCGTTCCATTATTTCTTGAGGAAAGAGTGAGGCAACAGGCTGTGAGGTATCAAAAATGTAAAAATTCCTTGGACACACACGCGAAATAATGGCAAGTTTTTCTTGAGAGCTGCATACAGGGCTTAATCATGAAGTGCATAAGTGTATCGAATACCTTAAAAATAGATATTCAAACCTTACAGAAAAGTTATTGAGAAAATTTATACTGGACTAAGTAAATTTGTTTGCCTACCTTTACTAACAAGTGGCATGTTGCATAGCGAGAAAAAAATAAATTTCTGTTTTTTAACCTTGAAGTCTAAACAGTTTTACCCACCCTGAGTCACCATTTTTAAATACATATTTTGCTGTCCCTTTTTATATAACTCAGCTTGCACAAAGATGCAGTTTGTATAGTACGAGGACTTTTTTTACCTTTTAATAACTTTTTTAAGTTTTTTAAGGTTAGGCTTGTATGGGAGGTGTGCGTAAAAATAAACCGATTACAGCCATTTTAAGGGTGTTTGCTTATATTATCATTTACAATATATGGACAAAATTTCGGAGTCGTGCACTCATCGACGAACTTTTAATTACATCTTTAAACGTTTTTGTAGGTTAGGTTTGTATGGGAGGTATGCGTTAAAGTAAATCGATTTTGCTATTTTTTTGTATGTTTATTTAATCCATTACTGTGAATACATGGACGAAATTCGGAAGTCCTTCATTCATCGGTGCTTTTTGAATGCCATTTTTAAGGCGTTTTGGAAGTTAGGTTTGTATGGGAGGTAGGCTTTAAAATAAACCGATCACACCCATTTTTCGTTTTTTTCTTGATTTATGTCCTTAGGGGCTACACACGAGCCCCTACGCCTACTCCTTCTAATTGTCTCCAAACAATGTATGGGGCTAAACCACTGTGCGTCGTCAACAATTTTGAAAACAAATTCAAGAATTCATATTTCCCCTGCTGTGTCAATAGCTACTGTAGCTGAATGGATGCGTTTTCAATTACCACTTTGTTGGTCCGGGGTTTAATGCATAGTGACAAGGATTTTTTTATATTTTTTTTTATTTATGGCAATTTTTATTTTTTACTTTAGTTCCTCTACTTCATTGCAATAAAGTAGCTATGCAAAGGAGGGTCTAGCGGTCTCCAAAATATTTGCCATTATATTTTTTAAAATTTCTAAAGATAGTGCTTCAGCTGGAAGAAGTGGCGGTTAAAAATGTAAAGAGAACATAGTGGATATTCCCTTTACAGTAACGGGCGCTTAGTTACAGGATGTAGCGAGTAATATTGAAGATGAAATAATATTCGTTTAATTGTAACATTAAAATTATGAATAATTAGTTCCGTTTCGTGGTATGCAAGCGCAATTTTCAGTCAACTAGCCACCTTCGTTGAGGAATCCAAAGAAGGATAATACTGCCGGAGTTTAAGTTGAGGCAAACACATTGATTGAACAAATTGGCTGAAATGTCTGTCAGAAACAATATAAAGAAAATGTTGTTGCATACGCTTTTTCTTGGAGAGATGAAGGATTAAAGCTATCTCTTCAATTCCAGTCTTCAAAAAAAAAAAAACGATTACAAAAAAATTAAATGTACCTGTTTTTTTTTCTTTAAATTATACTTAATTCACTGTCGTACAAGAACGAACGTTTATTTAATACTACGCGGTATTTCAAGCTGTTACGTGAAGCAAAATTGGAATCGAGTTGACGATATCGCCCAAACCATCAAAAAGTTTTTGGTTTTCACATATATGTAATACTCCTATATTGGCAGTAATTACCGTCCGAAAACACTACAGTACAGATATATCAATAAACACGTACGAAAGAAAAGGACCACATACGTTTATAAATACCCTGCAGGAAATGTATCTAGCTGTAAGCTAACTTTAAGTTGATTAGGAAGGAGCTAAAAGTCACTTATTATCTGTATATTTTCTTTGATGAAAACTAACTATATTTCTATGGCGATGGCCGCGAAATAGTCAAGGGTGGTTACCTCTGCATTAGATGTAGTCAATGGTGGTTACCTCTGCATTTGATTTAACTAACTTGTAACTAACTACTTTTGGACATAAAATATCAATAGGAAAAACCAAATATTTTTTTTATTTTTATTTTTTATTTAATTTATTTATTTTATTACATTTCATATTTGTTTCCATATTCTGCTGTAGGTGGTCCCATATTCGAACTCCGTCAGACATAACTTCAAAATGATAATATGAAATTTCGATCTTCCTTTTATTTGTCCTCAATTCGAAAAAGTATTTGCGAAGTGCAGGATATTTAAGTAGAAACGCGTTTAAAGAAAACAATCTCCTTCATTACTCCTGCATTACTTGTCAACTAGTTTCAAGTTAGCTTTTTGTAGCTAACTACAAGTTATATATTTTAAAGAAATCCCCCAAAAAAGCTAACTACAAGTGGGTTACTTTTTATCAATTGATAATTTTTTTCTGCAGGGTAAACATGTACACAACACATATACAAAACGGCACTCAAGTACACAATATATTGACAAAAACGGTACTAGACTGTCTCGCTTTGATTTTGGAATGCTTACACATTGAGAAGTTAGCTTACTGCCAATATAGAATTTTTACATATATGGGTTTTCATAAAGCAAGACGATTATCGTCATACGTAATACATACCCAGTTTTGTAGCTCATTAGAATTGAGTCAAATAAAGTGCTGCTCCTTCGCTTCTTTTTTAAAATTTCGAACATACTTTGTATGAAAAAAATGCGTAACACCGGCAACAAAAAAAAAAATTGCCAAAAATTAACGGTAAGGCCTATCGACCTCAAAATTGTACTTTATTATATTAGAATTTCACCAATTTTTATTAAGAAATTTTGCGGGGTAAAAATCTCGAAAAAAATATCCTACACATTTGTGACGTTACTATAAGGATCCTGGGCTTATACATGTAGGAAGAAGGTTTTAAGATCTGTAAGTTTTTGTGGAAAAAATTTCCAAAAATTATTTTTTGTCCCGTATTCGTCTCCCATAAATATGGTCACTGTAGGTATGAGTAACGCTCGTATTCATAGTCCAGCTACTAAATCGAAACTAATAAAGTTGCATTATAAATTTAAGTACCAACTTAAAATTCACTTATATTCTTAGTCGCATTTCAAACTTCTACTAACTAAGTAGTTTTAACTTAGTTTTACGATATAGCAAGTCGAGTGTGAAAATGTATCGATTTTTCCTTACGATATTTTGGAAAGATGGCTTTTTTGTTAAATAATATCAAGTGTATCACCCGTTTATGTAACTTTCATGTTTATACAAAAAAAGAAGTTATTATTTCCTTGTTAGTTGTGTAAAATAGTCAGAAAACATACAAACACATATCTAAATGTTATGCACTAATTTACTTTAAAAGAACAAGCTAGACTTATTTGAGAATTTATCTAAATCACTTCAATTATAAAATTGTGATGTAGCTTTATTAGAATTGTAATGCGCATTTAAAGGGTGAACACACCAAATTGCGACACTTAGAAATTACTACCAGAAACGAACTAGAAGGCTTTGAAATTATTTTTTTTTTTATTATATAACTTGGAAGTTTAGATGTTATTAAAATGTTAAAATATTAGTTATTATTTGCTCCATACGCAAGTGATCGGTATTTTCATCGCACACGCGCCATCATGTTCTTCACGACTGCATCATCGACATTACGCGATGCGCACAACTACTTTGTTTTGCACTCTTCAATAATTTTCACTCTTTCACCTGTTTTCTTCAAGATTGCTTTGACAATTGACCAATATTCCCCAATAGGACGTGGCTCTGGGCTATTGGGTGGATTGCAGTCGTGATGTACAAAATTGATGTTATTTGCATTATACCACGGCAATGTGTCCTTGGCATAGTGGCAGGTTGCCATGTCCGCCTAGAACGATGGCCTACTCCTTATCTGTTGATAAATGACAGAAGACGCCTTTTGAGGCACTCATCCCGATAAACTTGATCATTCATTGTCCCGGATGGGAAAAAAAAGGGCTGCTCTTACGGCCGCAGGAACAAATAGCTTGCCAAACCATGTGGTTTTTGGAAATTTGGACTTCATTTTCAGCTTACAACTTTCAGGGGCATCTTGACGACTTGCAGCAGTATAAAAATCTTGACCTGCAACATATTTTGAATTCTTATAGCAGTAGGTTTCGCAGTCCATAACAATGCAGTTGTATTTTTTAATTTAGAATTCATACAACTTCCGAATGCGGGATTTCGCTTTAACATTCTACTTTGCGCCTCGGTCTGGCGCTGTTTGAGCTGTAGAACATCTCAATGAAGCTTTCCGCTTTACGAAAAATTGCGATCTCCGTACGGATTTTGCAACATAACGCGACAAAATCTTCGGATCTCGCGAAAACGCACTGAGGACCTTCCGAGCACTGTTTTTATCACTTTGACCATGCTAACCCCCGCTCCCTGGTTTTCTCGTAACTGTCAGGCCTTATTTGTACCGATTAAAACCCTGCAAACTGTCGAATAGTGCACTCTTTAATTTTTTACCAATTTTACGTGTACTTAAGGCCGGATCATTTATAAACTCGTGCAAAATGTTTTGTCTCGTTTCTAGCTCGGTTGCCATTTTTAACTCAACTAGGAATCAAATTCAAATGAAATTTCTTCTACGTTCAACTAAGGTCATGGTCAACTTATGGTATTTGAATTTCAAAATATTGAATTCGTTTTGGGTAAGTTATAAGCTTCCCAAAGTGTCGCAGTTTTGGTGTGTTCACCCTTTAACTTTAATCTTCCGATTGAAATCGATCGCTTTTTGTAAATTTCAATTGGAGTTCATTAAATATTATCAAAATCATTTGGGAGTGAAATAACACAAACGGCAATAACGCAAATTTGTGTTATTTCCCAATTGAATGTGAAATAACACAAATTTGCTTTCTGGTTGTGCAATAAGACCAGCTTTTAAACTTAACAATTTGAGTAATAAAACAAAATAATGCACATTAGTAGTTACATTTGACAAAAAGTAGTACATGAACAAGTTAAATGGACGGATTTGTAAGTATACAATTTTGAAAGTGCCCGGCGTCCCGGAGGTCCGTGTTCGCGCGCCGCCCCGCGTTTCGTTCGACGTCCCGCTCGCGTGCCCCCCTGCTTTCACAATTCTTTATAAGTAAAAATATTAAAATAACACTAATTCACTTCTGAAACTGCTTTTTAATGTCCAAGTAATGGGAATTATTGTGTATGGTTTTATTGCATGCATCCCACCCATAGTGGAAATTCCCAGATGCCACTGCCTTATTTGCAAATTTGCCTATAAAATGTGACTGTAAGGCAGCCGAATGTCAGAAAATAAAGCGAGAAAGCCGTCTTATTACTTCATCTGTTTATTGCAACATTTTAAGGTGTTCCAGTAATGTTTTTAACATATTAAAAATATTGCAGATAAAATTCATACAAAAGCGCTTTGTCCAATATGCCGAGCAATGATTAAAGACAATGCTTTCCCTATATTTTGTTAGACTTTTCATAAGTAAAAAAATATTGTGAATATTACTTTCTTCATATGAATTATATTACATTTTTTGTTTAATTCAAGGCCAATCACACAGGTTTAGAGCATTTGAGCAAAAACAACATTTGCCTGTATTTTGTTGTTTCTTCTGGTATCGAAGGTGTCAAAAACTGTTCTGATTTTTTTCTTCTACATCAAAGCGTGCCATGCGAAATACGAAAAAAAAAAAAAATTAAATTGAAAAAATTTATATTGTTGCAACCATGATAAAAACATTACAAGATAAAATCATTGAGGGGCAGTCTGACGTTTACCAACATTATAATTATTCGAACTCAAGCTCACACACATAAACAAAAACAATTGTGAACAATTTCATTTTTTTATTTCAAATTTTTTATGATTTTAAAATGTTTGCAAACGTCAGAAAAAATCATGGCCGACGAATTGAGAGAATGCTTTTACCTTCTAATGTTTTTATCATGGTTGCAACGATGATACAAAAAAGAAGGTAGTTTCATTGTCACTTTCCGGGCGCCATATTAACTACCTGACAATTAAGCAGATTGTGACATTTCCGGCTGCCCAACCCTCAATAATTATTTATTTATTGTATAAAAATTATTTACAAAATTAAAAAGAAATTTCGATATGCGCAAAAACGAAAATTGAAATTCATGATATGATAAATATTATAGTTATGGACGATAGGAGGTACTCCCGATTGAACTGGCACTCAGAGTCTGGAAGTAAGTAGTGCGTTAAATGCAGCTTGGCCGTCACGTAAACTCCTTCCGCTCCACCTATTTTCCACCATGTAGTCCATATACTTGAGAATTGCAAATACCTCAGCCTGGAAGACCGAAGCATACTTGCCAAGAGTAAAGTTAATGACGGTAAGTGCAGCAGTGCATCAAGAACAACGCCACGTTTTGTAGAGAAATCTTTCATACCGCACACGGCAATAGTTTTTTGAAGTTTTGCAAGCAGACCTCCCACGCTCTTGATTGAGAATCTGCTCCACCCTATCACTGACGCATAGCTAATTATGGGTCTGATCATAGAGGTATAAATCCAAAGACCAGTTTACATTGCCAAAATGCTGCCCATTCTTTAGAGCATTTGTGTTCCTCGTTAGATTTCCACGAAGGTTTTGTATCCAGAGTTACTTATAGATACTTCATTTTCGGAGAATTCTGAATTGTGACTGCTTTCATTGTGAGGGCAATGAGGCCATTTAACATTCTCCGAATCGTGGTTTCAGACTACGCTTCAATGACGAAATATCTAACAATACATCTTCTTCGGACTATCTGACAAAAAAAAAAGAGTTTTGTTATGTAAATTTATGAAATTTGTTTAAAATAAAATGAAAAACAGATTTTAATAAATAAATTTTTCAAAACTAGTCTCTTTTAAACGCTCGAGAAAAACGTTCAAATTTGATTATCGAACACATCAACTTACTATTGTTGTTATGTAAATTTTACTCCCAAATATTTAAAAGAAAATCTCCCCTATCAAAAAATTTCAATGTGGCAAAGCTATGCTTAATGTTTACATCGGGAGAAATGTCAAAAATCTGCTTTATAATCAAAAAATAGTAGTAATGAAACTACCTTCTTTTTATAAGCTTTTATTAAAGTTGGTCATCCCGGGCAAATCGCGGAAATTTCCAATCGATTTTAAACTGACTTCCCGACAAGTTAGAGACTTGAAGACAGCATAGTTCCAATCACGATGACACTGCAATTTAAAATGTAAATGAATTCTCCATATGGTCCAGGGGTCTTGATTCAAAGGCGGTCAAAACATAGTAAGATTTATGGCTAACAGAGCGTAATTTGCCAAAGAACGAAAACCACTATAAAATTGTTCAAGCTGCCGACGCGCCGCGGCGGTAGTGCAGGAAAGCTATTCCTAGTCTAGATATGAACCTCGTTGTAGGCATCATATCATGGAGATACAATTAAAAGACTTCAGATGTCGCCCCGCCAGAAGAAGTTAAATATTGCGCCTAAATATATGCCATGCTACAGCGGAAATGGACGACACGCCATTTCTTGAAATAAAATTAACTGCTGCTATATGTACATATGTATGTTTATACAAAACGTAAGCAAACAACATTTTGCTTGCTAGGTCTTCTGTTCTCTTTCATTGCAAGTTGAATTATTTTAATATCTATTGCAAAATTTTCTACATAAAATAAAATAACACTTTTTAATATACAACGCTTTTATAAACGGACTAAAAATTATAAAATAAAATAATGCAAATAAAATATTTTTTAAAAACAAGCTTTTATTTAACCTGTACAATCAAAGGAATAAAATGAAGTAGTGTAACAAAAGATTTTTTAGCAAGAAAATTTTGTCAAAACTGCACTAAAATGAATAAAATAAAATAAGTTAAGATCTCGTGAAAGTTACAAAAAGCCATTTAGTGAAAGAAGTTATTCAAACTCTAATGAAAATTACTAACAATTTGTACTAATTTACTTCGTTTTTAAAAAAGCTTGTCGGCGAATTCAGCGTACATGCATAATTGGTTAGATATGTATGTATATGTATGTATGCAGATATTTAAATGTCGGTTTGCTATTCGCGCGAGAAGCTTTTTTAAAAACGAAGTAAATTAGTACAAATTGTTAGTAATTTTCATTAGTTTGAATAACTCCTTTCACTAAATGGCTTTTAGTAACTTTAACGAGATCTTAACTTATTTTATTTTATTCATTTTAGTGCAGTTTTGACAAAATTTTCTTGCTAAAAAATCTTTAGTTACACTACTTCATTTTATTCCTTTGATTGTACAGGCTAAATAAAAGCTTGTTTTTAAAAAATATTTTTTTTACATTATTTTATTTATATCATGGTTGCAACTATCTTTCTTAGTAAATTGGTTTGCTTCTCGAAGCTTTGATCCATCCTGTGCCAGGCCCAGTAATCATCGGTTGTGCTACTGACTTGGGCGAGCGTTCCAAAAGTTGCTATTCAATCGCTGGTTTTGTATGGAAAAAGGTTTCACATGCAAATAGATTTTAATAACTTAGAATTTGTGTGAGAAGATTATTAATAATATTTGACATTTTCGAGAACAAATAATTTGAAAAAAATCAAATCAGCTACTGTGCATACTGATACTACCTGTTCAATGTGCCTTGGTTTAATTGTATTTTTGGAATAAACAAAGTTATTTTTCCTTCTGTCAGTAAACTGCTTTTTTACAAATAGTATAAATAAGCAATGGGAAATAAGGCAAAATTTGTTTTATTTCCAACCTTTGTTGGAAATAAAGCAAAACTCTGAGTTTGGTATTATTTCCTATTTAAAAGTGAAATAAAGTAAATTTTGCGTTATTGCCGTTTGTGTTATTTCACCCGATTGGAATTTTACCATTTTCCACATTTCTTCATTCCTAAGTGCCAAATAGCGTATATACGAAATTTCAGCGAATTTCTAGTACGGTTACTACTTTTGGACGCAGCTTATACGGGGCCCTTCCACTGTGCGATGTCTGCACCCGCAGCGGCCGATCTCACGCTGCAAAAGCACGATTAGGCGCTGTTTCTGAAAGCACGCAATTTCCTCGTCTAACGAAGCCACATATACTGCTTTGGCGACAGGAGCAGCATTTGATTCTACCTCAACACCAGTGTTGCCAGTTTGCGGGATTTCGCCCTTTTTTCGGGATTTTATGACCAAAAAGGGCGAATGGGATTTTCTGACGAAAAACGGGATTTTTGTCATTCCATACCAAGCAATAAAATTTAGTTATTAATAAATAAGAAAAAGCTGTCATACTCTGTGATAAAATAACGCCGTTCATATGAATTCTATCAGCGGAACTTTATTCACTTGAAATGAATTTTAGTAGCAATTTTATGTGTTATCCAAAATTAATTTGGATATCTTGAGTTTCTAGATTCTGAACTTGTTTTAAAGGATTAATGCAAAAATATTTTGAGTGATTTTATTACACGATGTTACACTGATCATGAACTTTTTAATTGGCCTAGTACACCAAATTCACCAAAGTACGCTTAAAATTTTTCTAACGCCTTGAAATTCTCAACTTATATTCTTAAATACCATTTTTGAATGACTTCGGGCACTAAATAACTTTTAGCTCAGTTATATTTTAACCCATTTTAGGTTTTTATATGACTTTAAAAAGAAGGATACTTATACTATTTTAAGAAATAATAAGTTTTGTGAGCATATTGCAAATATATGGAAATGTTTAGGTCAATGTGAAATTTACACAAATTTTTATTATTTTTTGGCAAAATATCAAAAGAAAATAGTATCTTTTAGTCACTACTTTGAAAATATGTTTTATTCCGAGTAGAACTAAGTACTTTTATAAAAAGCAATAGACAACTTCGGAAGTTATGATTTTTCTAAACTTTTTTCCAAAATCACTTCGATAATATTTCACAGAAAATTTGAATCAGTTGGATTGGATTCACTTTTAGGTTTCAATAGTTCGTCTAGTTGACCTTCAACTTTTGGGCAGAGCCGCATGCGTTTTGACGTGGAATATGTGTGTATGTACATCAGAAAGCATTTTATGTATAATATATACATATAGCCCGGGATTTCTATTATAACTTTAGTATAAAACGGGATTTAGGTTATATTTGAACGGGATTTTATTAAAGCTGTTACTGGCAACACTGCTCAACACCAACATCAATAACCGCAGTTATATTTTGGACCACATCGCTGACCACATCACTGACCGCAGGTACAATTGCCTCAGTTTCCTAACTTGCTCCGTAAGCTGCAGAGCCATCACCCACTACATCAGCACATAGGGACCGCAATTGTGCAATCGTGGCAGGTTTTGGGAAAGTCACGCCAGCACTTTGGTTTCTCTGACATATTCACTCAGTATTTAACAAAATGTTTTGTTTCTTACTTTGCTTGTTATCAGGTGTGCAATAGTTGCCCGCTTCTGAGGGCTATAATAGCTTGATGGCGTGGTAATCCCTCGATATTATTGGACAATAAAGATGTGCGTCTTATCATTTGCTTTACCAGAACGGAAATGTCCATTTTCCTTTATTTTCCTTATTTCTCTTCATTCTCATAGAGTTATCATATGTGTGCATATTTCGCTTACAAACTAATAAAGGCAATGACACATTAGAATTCCTTACAATAAAAATCTTCAGCAATTTTAATGAAAATAACTTTCTTTTTATCCATTTTGTTGACTTGTTTTATATTAAATTCGGTTTTTTGTAATCTAACGACTAAAAAATGGCAGTAGAATGATTAGCGATCAAAAACTATTCACAGTCGCTAACTGAGCGAGTAGTCGACACTCGCCATATCTCCGATAATCAATGATCGAATAATAGTCGATTATCTCAATAGTCGACACTCGCAACAGGGTGAAAATTATTTTGGGGGTGTGTGTATATTAAAGGCGGACTTAGTCAATATCTTTTTGAAAGAGTAATAACGTCCATGGATTTTACTGCACTTTCGAAAAGGCAATATTGTATATGAACGATAAGAAATAGTATCCATGGACGTTATTTCATCTCACCTTATTACACGTCACCATAAAGCTTGCATGATTTTTAACATCTCTGGCATTAATTCAGAATAATTCTCAATTTTGTATTAATATCAGGATCTTAAAAAAACAAAAACTTTTTTTTACATTCTCCGAATTGAACCAATGTCGATTAGATTATTTCCACAATTGTTCTGACATTAACAAATTTGTTACTTATGTGCTTATGTCATTGACATTAACTTCCTAACAAAAGTGAATTTATGTCAATTGACGTTAATTCCATTGATCTTATTGCACGTCACCGCAAACATATCTAATGGGTCGATTATCGATAGTAATCGAACTTCAGTTGCGTTGCTAGTTGCCAAAACGATATTACAGATAGCAACTGGCAACTTTCAACTGACAACTGCAGTTGCAACAAAGTGTGTATACAGGCGACTACATTTTTGTGGTTGCTGGGAACGTTTTTGGAGCGTATTTAGGAGCGAAAACTGAAAAGTGTGTCATATATTTTACTTTTTAATAATTTGAACGATATTAACATTTTGCAGTGCAGTTTGCTTTTACAGAATACGGTGAAAATAAAAAAACAATAACTTGAAATTTTAGTTCCCTTGGAGTATGCCCTTTTGGCGAAACAACTGATGGCAAATTTTTTCCTTTATCAACTGAAGCACCCCTTTTAAAACTACCGACACACCAAGTTTTCCAAATTGAAGTCATTGCTGTGGCACTTCCTTTTGCGAAAATCGAAGAGGTGCGCCAGCTTTTATGAGCGGAGGTATTGAAGTTGAACGAAGAGGTTCATCTGTTTATTAACCAATTATACTACAGCTCCTTTTGGAAGTGCTCAATATGCTTTGAAAATGAACACAAAACGAGAATAGAAGAAAAACCTTGAAAGCATTAACTTTTGCTTACAGTGCACGCGGTAGCTCTTCGCGGTAGATCTGCGCGTTCATGCACTTCTCTTCCTCTTAAACAGATAATTGTGATAAACTTAGCTTTCTTTAAAACTCTTTATTTTAATAATTTAATTTTACTCGCACAGCTTGTTTACAGCCGCTTGCTGATTGTCGCACTGTCAAATTTCGATAACTATAGCAACTGACGATAGTTGCCATTCGTAATACAAATTTTCCTTCCAGTTGCGTTGCCAGCTGGCAACCGAACCGTGGTTGCGTTGCTATCCGTAATCGACCCATTAATCTTCGCTTTTATCTTTTCTCATTTTCTCTTAACCTTTATCTCTATGTATTTCTCTATCATTTTTTTAAATATGGTATGTACACAGTGGCAACCTGACACCATACACCTTGTCGATTGAATTTAGAGATCGATAATATTACAACGGCATTAATTGTACCTTTTTTGTTCTTAATTTGTTGAGGAAATAAACAATTTGTAGCTTTAGGGTTTTAGAAAAAAAAATCGAGCTAATCATTTTTCGAAGATAGTCTAAAAAGTTAACCTTTCGGTAACTTTTCTGAGTTACGTTCTTTTACTATTTTGTTATTTTGTCTACCATAATTTGATTTTGTGAATGTCGATTGTCAACCGTTACAAAGTATGTATGTGCAGGGTACGGTTATATAATTGATTAACATGGAATGACCAGAGTTGATTCAGATGATGACAATGTTGCGGAAAATCAAGAGTTTGTTTCATACAACGATGTAATATATCGCTAACTTAGAAAGTTGCTAAGTCCCATTTTAAAAATTTTACATTAGAGGAAAAAATCTTCCTATAGCCATTTTCTTTAACTATTTCGCAGGACTTTGAATCAAACATTTTGCGCGTTTAAAGCAAAGCAAAACTCCGTAAGAATCAGAAGGATTCGATATTTATTAAAAGATGTATTATTTTGGCCTTATCGGATTTGTGGTGCATCTTTTGGACTTAGCAAATTTTCCTTTTATTGCTTGTGAAGAGGAAAAAAAAAACAAGTACCTTTATAATTTTCGAAACGATGCGTATTCAATTTCTCTAGCCTCCTATATCAAAACATGAGTTTTCATAAAAAGTGGACTTAGCAACTTTCCACTCTAAGCTAGCGATATGCGTAAATACGCTGATGTCTACAATGAGAAATGCACTCTGTATTTTCCTTATTTCACGTACACATATTTAGGTATACTGTTTGAACTACATTAATGTCCTTAAAAAGTTAATAATTCATAAAATTTAACAGGCCCAAAAACAAACGGGTTAACTTTTCTGCGTCTCTACCGTATTGAAGTGTTTGCTTGTAATTCTTATTTAAACGAATTCATAAATGCTTATTAATTTTGCTATTAAAAGACGTATTAACGTCTCTGTTTTTATGTAGGTTTGGATGGTTAGTAATATGTTTGATGACATTAACACACTTTCATTATGTTAAGTCTAAAAAACACAAAAATTTATTTTCCTACACTTTTACTGGGATTTGATTTAATTCCGAAGTGACTTAATGACAATTAACATTAAAAAACGTTTGGCTATTGTGCTAATGTCATTGCCATTAATTCCCTTACAAAAGTGAATATATTTCAATTCTAAATTGTCATTCTAATGACATCACATCACTTCAACTAAATTTACCTCAACTCACCCCACCTTGAATCGCCTCATTACACCTCAACTCGCTTAACTTCAAATTAGGGTTGCCAGATTTTTTATGCGCGAAATCAGTACATTAGACTTATTCATGCTAAAAAAGTCAGTACTTTTCAGTACATTTTTATTCAAAGCAAAATTATGAATCAAATCAAATCAAATAATATAATACTTCAAAACGCCAGAGTAGTTGTTTTTAACAATATTTTGGTATATAAATAAAATATAGTTCATAAGAAAAGGTTTATTCATTTTACCATGAATGTACACATCATTATATTTACGGCATTTTGTAGAAAAACTCGAGCAAAGTTCAAACTGTGACCGTATATCAAAGAAACTCTAAAACTTACTTGTGGAACGCGTATGTGTAACTCGAAGTTACTTCGAGTAGCTTGTGGAACAGACCTATATCGAGGGCTTATATTCAATAGCCTCTATCTGCAATTTTCACAAAAACACCTTTGTGATGTTAGAAACCATCTGGGTCTTATTTGTCATCCCTGGTGTTAATTCCGACTTTACAATGTAAAGCGTTATACAAGGCCAGAATTAACATCACCGATGAGAGTTAAATCTTAGGTGGATTTTTATATTAAAATCTGGTATGCAACGACCCGGCGATATGCCCATAAAAGGATTGATATTTTTTATTTAATTGTATTAATTTCTTAGGCATATCAAACATTATCTGAAACATGTCAACTATAATTAAATTATCATCTTACTTTTTACATTACAGTTTAAGGAAGTTACAACCTTATGTAAAAACCTTAAGAAAATCCTAAAGTTTCTTGTTTGAATTGAAAATTCAGTACAAATCAGTACAAATTTTGAAAAATCAGGACATTAGCGTACTGATTGAAGAAATGAATAAAATCAGTACAAGAGTTGAAAAATCAGTACTGTACTGATAAAATCAGTACGTCTGACAACCGTACTTCAAATCACCTTAGCTAAGCGCTTCTCACCTCACCTTATTTCACCTCACCCTAATTCTCCTAAACTCCCCTCAGCCCACCTCATTTCAACTCACCTTAATGTTTTGGTTGAAGTTCATCTGCTGGGCGAACACTACTTAAGGCAATTGTTCGTCATTATGCAGAAAAGTCTAATATATAAGAATCTCGTGTCACGGTGTTTGTGGTCGAACTCCTCCGAAACCATTTGACCGATTTTTACGCAATTTTTTGTGAATATTTGGTATGAGAATAGGTCGTAAGTATATTTGATACCGCTAGGTGAAGGGCACGTGGCACATCCAATACAAACCGAATTTTTCATATTGCATATCTCTGGAGCTGTTCATGATAAAGTACTGGAACTTGTCGTTGAGGTATATGAAATCAATCGCATAGCCCTGAAGAAAAGTTGGGGCTATGGGAAGAAGGGACGTGGCACCTCCCATAAAACCGTATCTTTCATCGTAATAGAGATTCGAACATCGTATGGGGTATATGAAAGCGCTCGCATACTCATGGAAAAAAATATGGCTGTTTGAAAAGGGGGCGAATGCACCTCCCACACAAAGCGAATTTTTCACACTACATATCTCTGGAAGTGTCCATGGTAGAGTAATAGAACTTGGTATGGAGATATATAAAATCAATCGCATTCTTAAGGAAAAAAGGATGTGATTGCAAAAACGGCGGGTACCTTCCTAACAAACCGAATTTTATACTGCATATCGCTGGAAGTATGCATGGTAGCGTACTGGAACTTGATATTGATATATATGAAATCAATCCGATCCTCAAAGAGAAAATTAGTGCTATTAGAAAAAGGGTCTGGCGCCTTGCAAATGTACTGAAACTTTTACATATCTTTGTATATATATATAATTCTTCTATACGTGTGTTTGTGAGTGAACCGATCTTAACGAAATTTATTGTGCGTGGCTGAGTGGGTCTCTGAATAGTTTAGATTCCCAGTTTGACGCGCCGGGTGGCGCTGGAGCCGAGCAGTATTATTATATATCTGTTGGTATCGTAAATGGAAATATTTCTCCGAAAATATTTGCCCAAGTGGCGCCGAAGTCGAGTTATTACTAAAAGTCGTATTTATGATCCGATTTGGCTCATATTCGAGATATGTATTGATAACCGTAATGGCAATACTATTACAAAAAAGATCCGGCAGGTGGCGCTGGAGAAGAGTTATTACTCAAAATAAGCAAGTGAGAAAAAGTGCCGTGAATTCCCGATTACATAGACGTGCAGTACCACCGAGTATGTCGAACACCTGTGTGTTCCGATTGACCAACCGACGTGATTTGCCAATATCTGCGTTAAAGCTTCATTTAGAAATACCTGGATTAAGTTGTCAGTCTCAAATGGCCACCGTTAAATCAACCATCAGAACCATTGCAGTCCTTGATAAGACATTTAAGGCATTTCTGCACAAGTACGATACTCACACATTTTGATATTGCCACCACCCCGCAAACATATCCTGAGCTTTCAGAATATATCGTCACTAGACACGAATAAAGGCGCGAGCTCAAAAGTTTACGGCGAAAAAAGACACATAAAAAAACTTCAGCGTCAAAGACTCTTAGCATACTTCGCCGAAGTTTTTCATAAGCATCTTTTTTTGCAAAAATTTTTTTACGTGCCTTTTTTCGCCGTCAAAACACTAGCGCGTCTTTATTCGTGTGTAGTGACGATATGAGTCCGAAAGGAGTCCTAGGTAGGTAAAAAAATGAGTTTCAAAAACAAAAAAAATGTTTACTCTTAAGGTATCCACACACCTACGCGATTATGTCGCATCGAATCCGCACCGTTTTTTATGCTACAGACGTTACTGCTTCGAAAACGCAAGTACGCACACATCTGTGCGATTTTATCGCAGTAAAAACTGTCAATTTATAGACAAACAAAAAATATTTTTCAACAAAAAAAATTCTTGACTTTTCTACATCAAATATGTTTTGTTTTCTTGCGTTCAATTTTGTTTTAATATTGTAAAATCGTTCTATTGACCTTTTTCGTTCTCAAAGCGCGGCAGTCTGCGATTTCGGCACGACGAAAAGAAGAACTGTGAATGTTCGAATAAATCGCTGCAGCAAAATCGTATAAGTTCCTCATTTAAAACTATGGTCGGCATTGTTGTAATTTTTGTCGGAACAAATTCGCACCGACAGAACCGCATAGGTGTGTGGATACCTTTATACGAATCTTTTAGGAGTCATATATCATCCAAGTTATGAGCCAGCACCTTGTGCCAATATAATTGTTTATGCAGATACATATGAAAAATAATTAGAAATCGAAAAATAAACAAAATTTAGCTGCAGCAGCTGCTATTATATGAATGTTGCAATATACATATATATGTATGCGCAGAAGTGTGTATGTATTAGGGATGTTGCGAATGTGGAACTTTAGAAATCTGCGGATGCGAATGCGGATGTTTAAAAGCTAACATCCGCGGATGCGGATGCGATTGCGGATGTCAAGTATTTTAAAGAAATAATTTAGGTGAGTAAATTAGGTGATCTAGGTAAATAATCAATGGAAAGTTAGTAATTTTTAGTAATGTTTTTCTTTTATTTAGTACTTCTATTTAAAAATTGGAACATTGTATTATTAATTAGTTTTTTTATTCCTTGACCTCGACTTTTCCTAGCTGCAGGCAGTCAAAATTAATTACTAACCGCTGTTGGTACCATAATGCATCAAATCCGTTTTGTTGTTCCATTCCGTGCATTCAATGTGCTTTGATATTTTGAGGCAAATGAACGCAAATTTTCAACATATCGTTAATATAGTATGGAAGGGCGTAATTTACATTGTCGCTGAAATGCAAAAAAGCCACAACTAAAAATTGTTGTTGCATAAAACGATGTGGGAACTTATGATTCGATGAAATGCATCAAGCAACAAGTGAATTTTGGATTTTTAGTTAGTTACGGATTTTTTTTATTTCAGCGACGATGTGGTGAGTTACGCCCTTACTAGGGATGTCAATCCCGGGATCCCGGGATCCTGGTCTTTTTTAAGTCCCGAATATTTAAATCGACTAATCCCGGGATTGCTGGAAACAATTTTTTTGTTAGCCAATTAAATTTGTATCACAAATATCCCCTCTCAAGGGCAAAACAAGAATTTTTTGCAACCCTTAATGCTATAATTTCTTTAAGATCGCATTTCCATCAAAAGAAGGAATAATTTTGGTTCGCTCAAAATGGAATAGGTGATGCACTTATATATTTATTTTTTACTTAAATGTGTTAACTTTTTTATTATTACTTAAATATACTGATATCTTAAATTGATCTCTAACAGTGATTTAAAAAATTTTATATAGTTACATAGGCAGTTACTGCTGTACCAAATACAGTCACTTACAAAAATATTTTGCATAGATTTTTTTTGCAATATTTAAAATACTTTTCATGGTATTTTGTTGTTAATTAAAAAAATATATAGCTCATTTTACAACAAAAATCATGTAAATCAAAATTTCACACTTTAGAGAAAGTTGGTTTAAGTTCACCAAATTTACATAACAATATCAAACTTTATAATCATAATTAAAAAAAAAATCTATTATGCAGTTTTATAGCCCATTCAATTTAATACAATAAAGTGCAATTTTAAAGTTGCTAAAAACTCCCTTGATTTTTGAATTTTTTTTACTGACGATGTTGGGCATTTTCTTCCTTACAACGAATTTTTTTTGTGGCAAAAAAAATATATAAAATGTCAACGGGATGTTTTAGCAACTTGAAAATTGTACATACGTATATATTTTTTTAAATTAACAAAAAAAATACCATGAAAACCATTCTGAATATTGCAAAAAAAAATCTATGCAAAATATTTCTGGGAGTGACCGTATATGCATTTGTACTTGTAGTACAAAAACTATGTTATAAATTAATGAGGATATGTACATACATACATATATGTTTGACAAATTTTGTTTGTTTTTTGTTGATTGAAAATACTGATTTAACGCCTTAATAAATATGTAAATGAATTACAATAAATTGTACTTTTTTTTGTTATATCAATCTGATTTAAAATACCATAATAGGATGATCACAGATGTGTTGCACTTTTACCTGAATTTCGGGACAATTTGTATTTTCAGATCCCGAAAATCCCGGGATCGACAAAACCCCGAAAATTGGCATCCCTAGCCCTTACTAATAATAAATAATGCATAGTAAAAATGAATACTTTATATTTGATTATCGTTTAAAAATGTTAAAAATTAAAAATAATATTTTCATACAAAATTTATTAGGCACGTATTTGACTGTTCACAACTGAGTATATATATGAGCAGTGTTGCCAGAACTTTCTGGACCAACCGGCTAAATTGGCAAAAAAAAGGGCTAAAAAGGGCTAAACTGTTTTAAATAAATTTCACTTGTTTTATTTAAATAAATCATAAGTAGAAAGACTAGTTCTTGGAGAGAAGTTGTCAACTCAAGCTAGAAAAAATTTTTCCAGCAAGAATTGGCAATGAGGAAAACCATATGATTGTGGCACATGGTTAGTATTTTTGTCGACCATAATTTGAATAAACAAGGTCGTTAAAGTTAAAAAATTACAAACATGAGCGATTTTAAAATGAAAAACGTAAGCAACTGCTTGTTTACTTTAATAATTTAGTTAATTCCAATGATTTGAAAGGTACTCAGCTGAGAAAAACTGTATTCGTAAGCGGAATGCAGTTACTCCGACAAAGAAATCGAAACGTATGTTGAAGAAAGTCGAACTAACAAGAAATATACTTGTAGATCCTCTCTGAAAGAATATTAAAATGGCTATACAAATTTCTTATGTTTGAAATGCAACCGTGGACACTAGCTGGAAGAAAACCTTGCAAATTCCTGCAAATTTGCGTTGGTGCAGAAATTTGCAAGTTCCTCTACTTCAGAGAGAATTTGGGTGCATTTTTTTTTACTGATATTTTTGGGTGATGATTCTCACTGGATTTTCGACGAACAAACCCATTGTCTTCCCAGAGAGTTTTGCTTTACATAGAAATTTGTGCTCTTTTAGTTTAATTTTGACGCATTTCAGTGTTGGTTCTTTAATTCAAGTTGGCCTTAGGTTTTTGGAATTTTAATAAGTTCTCAGCAAAAAAGTTTGTTTAAAAAAATCCAGTGAAACAATTTGTTATTTTCTAAGTTTGCGAATAAAACCTCACAGTTAAATTTAAGTCATTCACAACAAACATTTTATGAAGAAAATCCCCGCTATGGCCTTCTTTAGAAAAAATATACTCGTTTAAAATTAAAATAAGCGAAATCGGCCCAATTTTATATTACCCTGCCTGACATGAAAATTTTCTCCGCGATAAGGCTAGTAGCCATTTCTAACAGATTTTGGATCGCTTAGCCAAAAATGGAAACATATGTATATATTTCAATTTTAAGAAAACAAGGTAAATAGCAAAATCGGCCAAAAACGGCTAATTTTTTTTACAAAACGGCTTCCGGCTAAACCGAAATTTCTCCGGCTGTTTGTTATCGCAACCGGCTAAATCTAGCCGGAAAACGGCTAAAATGGCAACACTGCATATGAGTGTACATACGCACCCCAAGCATGCAGAGCGCCGCTCTGAGAGCGGTGACAACACACACATTCATACATAGTACATGTTTATCCGTACAAATCGCGTGCTGTGGTGTTGATAGATATTCAACATTTAAAAGCGAATTTATATGCCTGGGTGTAGCTGAGTGCGCAAAGATGCATGCCACAATTTGTTGATATCCAGAGATGGTCAGGGTTCGAAATCCACTGCAGGCAACATGCAAGTTAGATACTTTTTTTTAGTTTTTGTCTGATTATTCACTTCACGGATGCTTTTTCAGAACGAACGCGGTCATTTTAATATGCCCGTAATTGAATTGAATATTTACCAATATACAGTACTTTCGTTGACGTTTATAGTAAGATCAATTACGCTTCTATTTGATTTTAATATTTTTTTCCCTCAGTGTACGAATTATATATTGCATGCCAAATCCCACTCCTCAATATATATTAAATTCGCCTTCAATTTGGTTCTTATCTGATTTCTGAACTTGACTGTCAACTTTTTCACATTCCATATTAATTTTATTTCGCTGCGTAAAAATTTCGACAATTATCACAAAACTAAAAGTAATGCTGTTGTTTTCGAGCGCACAGAGGAGTATTTGCATAGTAAAACCGGTCAAAAATATTTGGTGTGTTTTTCTGCTAAGTAATAAAAGAAAACACGGAACTTAATCTTAAGAAGCCGTTTTATGAAAAATAATTATTACCTTTTTCTAAGAAAAATAAGAAGAGAAAACTAGCGATGCATCCAGTTTTTTCAAAAGACCTGTGACAAATAATTTTTAATAGTTACATAATTCTTACCTAATTAAAGGTTAACTTTCACCGCGCGAATAGTCGATTCTCTTTATAGCTAGATGTTGAACATTTCCGCTGGAAATACCCATTGAAAGATCCTTGTGTTTGACTTTAAATTACAAAAGAATTGGGACGTACGGGGACAGTTTTAGGGTCGGTTGTTCAATGTCTGATTAGCACAAATCGGAAGTATAAGCTCCGATTAAATACAACGACTGCTTTATCGATCACATTTTTTATGCATGATGTCGAAAACGTCTATAATGATGTTTAACCGGAAAGTAGTGATTGCCCGACATTGAACAACAATTTGGCTACAATTTGTCATTTTGTTTGCCACACATACGTATTATCAGTGTTATTACACAATATTCGCATTCGCAAAAGCTCCGCATTGATTATTGCGAATGCGAAAGCGAATGCGAATGTTAAAATAATGCGAAAGCTCCGTGGTTGCGAATGCGAATGCGAATATTCGCAACAACCCTGGTATGTATATATGCAACAGTATTTGAAATGAATTTAGGGATAAAACGATACCATGGAAGTATCGATACCCGTACTTGGAAGTAGCATCGGAATAAAGTATCGATACCTAGTAAGTATCGGGCTAAAAGTATCGATACCTACTTATATCGATATTTGTATCTATTGTTTTGTTTGTAATTGTTTATATAAAAAACGCTATCACATATCAATGAATTTTTGTCAAAATAATTTATGTGAAAAACTTTAAGTTTTAAAACATGTTTTACTAAGATGGCCTCCTGAAAAACAAAAAAAAAACAAGTGCCAAGTCCAATAAGTTGTTTCTTAAAAAGTCCCCAGAATTTGCTTCTTTTGTGTTCTTGTGCTTATGTACGTACATATTTTACTTGTTATACTTTATATTTACTTTGTACAAAGAGAAACCGTTAAAAACAGTTATTTTATAATTTATTTTATACAATTGAATTAATTAATACAAGTCATCTGAAATATAACACTGTTCAACAGAAGTTTTGCAGAGAAACAGTGGTATATTTCTGAAAGAAGTAATCATGTTGATAATTTTTAGAGTGAAAAGTTGCTAAGTCCATTTTTAGAAAATATACAGGACAAAAAAAAACTTTTTAAAACAATTCCTTCAAGAATTTTGCAGAAGGTTCCGTTGCAAATTAAAAGATTTCAAGTTATGTAGTACATAAAAGTGGGCCCAAATCATGGCATCCGTGATCGAATGAAACACGATTCGAATCGAATGAAACAAAATGACAGCTGTTTTCTCTCTAATACATTGTGAACTGAAAAAGCGAATTCGCTACCAAAAGCTGTAAAGAAAATTCCGATTCGAATATGATTCGATCCCGGATGTCGTGATTCTGGCCCTGTTTTACAATAAAACAAACTATTACTCTGCACTTCACAATTTTTTGATTAAAATTAGTTTTGAAATGATTTAAGTTTGCACACCATTCCTTTGGCAGTCTCCCACAAAAAACGTATTGGAAACGAAAAATATTTCCATGAACAGTTGGTTATGGTCAAAGTTAAGTCCTCATGCTTATTTTCGCTATGTTCCATGATAAAATAAGTATACACGGTGTTCATTTAAATCTCTTTGCTTTCTTTCGGGAAAATATTGGTAGATTTTTAGCCTTTGTTGGTAGAAATGGTAGAAAATAAAAAACAGCTAAAAAGTTGGTAGATCTACCAATAAGTGGTAAAGTCAGTGCACTGCTTATGGGCCGCTAGCAGCCGGTCAGTTTGCGTTTGTACTCCATGCCAAGGCGCATCAATACAAGGTGGTGTTGATTGATCAGCTGGTTGGATATTTTTGTCTCTACACTAGTACAGGAGAATGTCATCCGAGACGAAGCGGCGCAACTTTAGGATGTCAACAAAAAAAAATGATGAAAATTATCTCCTATTCTCTTTCGTTTTGACATCCTCCTGTACCAAAAAGCAATAACAAAATACGCGGGACTTTTACTTATACGCAATCAACACCACCTTTTACGGATGCGCCTTGCTCCATGCTGTAAGCATCACATGCGCGAGCTGTTTTGCTGAGTACACACGTCCAGATACAAAAATATTGCGCTTGTATTGGGAGCTCTGCCAACAGTGTGCACCACTGGTATAAATACATACTACATTATTTTGTTGCTATCCTACCTATTTCTCCCCAACATAAACATACATATGAAGCGTAGCCGCGAATAACATTGGAAAACTCTCGCTTCGGATATGGACAGTTTGTAATTAGCATAAACGAACATAGCGACAGGAGATTTTTAAGAACGTTGCGAGAACATAGAAAAAATTTCGATGAAAAAAAAATATTTTTTCTCGGGTTCAAAACTATACTATCTTCTAAGTTGGAACCAACAATACACACCCACAAAATTTCGTTGAACTCGGTTAAGCGGTTTCGGAGATTAGCGTAAACCAGTGATTCTCAAAGTGGTTCAGGTGGACCCCCAGGGGTCCACGGAAGACTCGACGGGGGTCCATGAGTTGTAAATGGGGGTCCACGAAAATTTATCTGGTTTCAATGTAAAGAACCAAAATGGATGCTTGATAGCCTCTTTATTTAACTTTAAGTGTATAGTGCTCTTGAGTTACCGTCACTTTGTGTTTTAAGGCCACCTGCAGACTAAAAAGAACCGGATGCTGGTATGACAATGAGTGAGGCGCGGCGAAAATTGCTGGCGGCAGAGATTTAAGCACTTGTGTCTTTTCAATGCTACAGGATAGTATGCCACCATTACCTTTGTTGAAGAGATTCTATTATGTTGAGTTCCCTGAGACTGACTGATTCCATCGCTGAGACCGGACTCACACATTGTCGAATCTGCACTGATGGCTCAAAAACTGACTCTGTGTCATGATCTGGGGTCTTTTTCGAGGTTAATGGAGATAAGCTGTGGGGGAATATGCTTCGGTCTTTCAGGCTGAGGTAATTGCAATACTCAAAGCCATGGACTAGGTGGTGGAACATTTGAGGCGAGGAAGGAGTTTACGTGACTGCAGTGACAACCAAGCTTCACTTAAGGCATTGACCAGCCCTCTATTTAAGTACTTCCAAACTAGTTCGGCAATGCAAGTCTGGACTAAAATATGATGGTGAACATAACGAGGTTGTTTTACTCTGGGTGCCAGGTCACTCTGGAGCACCTGGTTATGAGACATCTGATCATTTCGCCAGAGTTGGCTCAGACCATGCATTCCTACGTCCACAACCAGTGTTAGCACTCCCACGTTCGGCAATCGAAGCCACCATCAGAATCTGGGTGAATACTTCGCTCAGAAATGACAGAGGCATCGAGGGGATGCAGGTGGGCAAAACTTATGTTCCCTTCAATCTCACAAGGTCTATCTAATTTTTTGCTCTCACTGAGCAGACTACACTGCAGACAACTTGCTGGGCTGCTGACTGCTCACTTCACGTGGCACAAACACCTGACTGTGATAGGCGTAAATGACAAGTCCATTTACCCATATTGCCTTGAGGAAGATGACACGGTGGAACACTTTTTGTGCTTCTTGCTGGCTTGGTTATTTGTCATCGATTTTTTTAAACTCGTTGTTTTCTCTATTGTCACTTTCTGAATTAAAAGTTTGGCGTGAAAAGCTTAACCGTTTTGATTTTTTAAGTTTTGTGTTATAAAAGTGTGATAAGTATTTTTCGCCTCACTTTAAAACTCGGGGCGATAAAAATTATGCCAATAACGCAAATAAACTATTTTACATATACTCCACGTGCAAAGTCATCAGTAAGTCGAACATTTGATGAGTTTATGGAGAAGATAATGTAAATAACGCTAGCGCTCGCAGTGCTCTTAAAAAATATAACTCTTTCGAGAACACAAGAAAATATCTTACTTATATTATGGCCACTCTGAGTTTAGTTTTTGAATTCACCCGGAATGCAAATTTACGTTGTTAGATCTACGAGCTTTGGGAATATTTAGAAATGTATCAGCGGGGGTCCTCCGAAACCAGTAAATTTTTGAAAGGGGTCTAAGAGAAAACAAGTTTGGGAACCTCTGGCGTAAACGAACACAGTGACACGGAAATTGTATATATTAAGATAGTAAGCCATATGGGTAATAGGAAGAAGAAGTTTAATTTCAGTCGCGCCTGGGAGCCACGCACAACTTTTTTTTCAGAAATACAGTAGTAACATTTTCGATAACTCAATTCCATTGACAATGGGGCATGGTGTCAAGTTAGCACTAATTTTTTTTCGAAAAACGATCAACTCAATTTTTTCTAAATAACTAAAGCTGGATGCAAATTGTTTATTTCCACAACAAAAAAGCTATAATTAACGCCGTGGTAACATTTCCGTTATCTCAATTCTATCGACTAGGTGTATGGTCCAAGTTATAGCAACGTCGTGAAAACAGGAATTTTTTGGACAGCTGGTATTTTGATATGACATCTCTCTCACTCCCTCGGTTAGCGTGTGGCCATCTGGCAGGCGCCAATGGTTGCGTTGACTAGTGCGCATCGTATATTTACAGTTAAAAATGCTAATTTTTTAAATCATTTTAGTAAGGCTAATTTTCTTTTCATTGGCTTTAACTAGCTTTTAGAAACGTAGATTTATTATTGCCAGACATGTCCGTTGTTGCTAGCATTGTGCCAGACGTCATTTTTTATTAAAAAAATAATAATTTTTCAACTCATTTTAGTAAAGCTCAAAATTTAATATGATGTTGTTTAAATTCTAACGAATCTAAAATTAATATGCCAGATATTAACTCGGTTGCTAAAGCAAGAGCCAAACTGCAAGTATTACGCTGGTAGTGAGGGAGATAGTAGCAAAACAGTGAATTTTCATTGGCTTTTAGTAAGAAAACTGGAATTATAACTACTTCTCTAACATTATAACATAAATCTAATTATTGGAATATCAAAAATAATATTTCTTTTTTTCAAATACATACGTTTA
>NW_023458555.1:76831121-76837489 GCF_013731165.1 Rhagoletis pomonella | reverse complement strand
CATTAATTGTAGCTTTATTGTTGTAAATTTGTTGTGGAAAGAAAAAAATTTTAGCTTTCGTTTTTCTGAAAAAAACAATGATGCATGATGCCAAGTTAGCACTACATACTAAATTTTGTTCGAAAAAGGGTCAATCAATTTTTCCCCGAAAAACGAAAGCTACAATTTTTTTCTTTTCACAACAAATTTTAAAGTTAAAAGCTACAGTTAATCGCATAGTAACATATTGGATATCTCAATTCTGTCAACTAGGTGTATGGTGTCAAGTTAGCACTACATACCATTTTTTCTTAAAAAACGAAAGCTAAAGATTTTTTCTTACCACAACAAATTTACAACATTAAAGTTACAATTAATTCCGTTGTAACCTTTTCAATATCTCAATTCTGTCGTCAATGATGCATGGTGCCAAGTTAGCACTACATACTAAATTTTGTTGTTTTTCAATATCTCAATTCTATCGACTAGGTGTATGGTGTCACACCATTTTTTTCTTAAAATACGAAAGCAACAAATTTTTTCTTTCCACAAAAAATTTACAACAAAAAAGCTACAATTAATTCCGTTGTAACCTTTTCAATACCTCAATTCTGTCATCAATGATGCATGGAGCCAAGTTAGCACTACATACTAAATTTTGTTCGAATAAAAAGCGGACTTAACAACTTTTCACTTTAAGCTAGCGACATGTATCTAAATATGAATGTGTTTTGTTTGTGGTCCTCTTTTGTTATAATCTTCTTAGCTTGCCTTTAAGGTAATAATAGTTTAAAAAACTAAAACCTCCCTATTATAATTGCTATTCGTACTGTCATCAGGTATGTAACTTGAGAATAGAAATCGCTGCATATTTTAGGCGCATCAATATTACATAGTTACATCCCGAGTTAATAAAAGGAAGGTAAAAAGGATCAATCAATTTTTCCCCGAAAAACGAAAGCTACAATTTTTTTTCTTTTCACAAGTTTTAAAGTTAAAAGGTACAGTTAATGGCATAGTAACATATTGGATATCTCAATTCTGTCGACTAGGAGTCTGGTGTCAAGTTAGCACTACATACAATTTCTTCTTAAAAAACGAAAGCTAACAATTTTTTCTTACCACAACAAATTTACAACAATAAAGCTACAATTAATTCCGTTGTAACCTTTTCAATATCTCAATTCTGTCGTCAATGGTGCATGGTGCCAAGTTAGCATTACATACTAAATTTTGTTTGAAAAAGGGTCAATTCAATTTTTTCCCGAAAACCGAAAGCTACAATTTTTTTCTTTCCACAACAAATTTTAAAGTTAAAAGCTACAATTAATGGCATAGTAAAATATTGGATATCTCAATTTTGTCGACTAGGTGTATGGTGTCAAGTTAGCACTACATACTAAAGATGGGCGCGGGATAGCGGGACCCGCGGGACCCACGGTACTGATTTAAAATTGGCCGGGTCGGGCGGTATCGGAAAGATCTGTAAAAATATCCCGACACTCCCGATAAAACCACAACCCCCGCAAAAACGATGTTTGAAATATGCACTTTTAATGTTTTATTGAGACGAAAAAGAAAAAAAAAATATGAGAAGATGCCAGATCTTTCATTATTATTTAAAATTAATATGAAAGACATGAACATTTTTGTGAACTTTCGATCGGTTTGTAAACCTCGCCACACACGTTGAAATCTCAACCGCTCGTTTCAATTTGTTGTAGCCTGCTTTAGAGATAGATATTGGGACCCACGGGACCCGCGGTACAATTCTGAAAAATGTCGGGATGGGCGGGTTCGGGACTTAAAAATCGAATTTCGGGATGGGCGGGTCGGGATTAAATATTTAGTCCCGTGCCCATCTCTACTACATACCATTTTTTTTTTAAACGAAAGCTACAATTTTTTTCTTTCCACTACAAATTTAAAACAAAAAAGCTGCAATTAATGCCGTTATAACATTTTCAATATCTCAATTCTATCGACTAGGTGTATGGTGTCAAGTTAGCACTACATACCATATTTTTTAAAAAATGAGAGCTACAAATTTTTTCTTTCCACAACAAATTTACAACAAAAACACTACAATTAATGCCGTAGTTAACTTTGCCAATTTCGAAAAGTGTAGTGCTAACTTGACACACGTGAAAAGTGAAAGCACTTCATTTGACACTTGACTTTACAGACGTCATACATACACATGTCTGATCACCAAGGAACGGATTTTATGGAAACTGCTTTTTTCTCTGCTAAAGAGATAGAGTATGTTCGATTAAGAATGTCCACGATTTAGCTTTCCCTGATTCCATATATACACATTTGATGCCGATTTTTTTTGCCTTTTTTAAAATATTTGCCTTTTCTAACTTTAGGTGTAAAGGGCAAGCAAAAAGCCCTTATTCCTGATAATATAAAAGTTTTAAACGTTCCAAATTTAAATTGGGCGCCATTTGTATCAACTCACCCCGAGCGCACGTTTAGTACATTCAAAGCTTTTCTTCGCAAAGAATCGAATCGAATCGAAAATGCTGCCAGAAAACTTCAAAATGCATCTTGTGGTTCAATGTTACTACAACTATAGAGATTAAAGATTTGTGAGTTAAAAGCTCGAGAAGTCAAAGATAGTTTCATAATTTTTCTCTTTTTACTTGTAAAATAAGTTTTCGATAATTTTTCAGGTTTTGTCTTTTTTAGTGCTTGTTTTACACACCTATCCTCAATCCAAAGGAAGTTGAATGAAAATGCCTAATAAAACGGTTCCCTGCATCTTTTTCCAGCTATTTCATGATTTCAAAATCCATTCCGAATGAAATCTTAGCTGATCGTTTGGTAGTTTTTTTTTCAACAATTACTTTTTTCGATCTATAAATATTTTTAATTACTTTTTTATCTTTATTTTTTTTGTTAATTTAGTTTTTTTTTAGTTTAGTTTTAGTTTTTAGTTTATTCAGTTTATTTAGTCTATGATTACAATCTTACAGACTAGATAAAAATAAGACTATCATAATTAACACTAAATACTATAGATTTAGATACACAAGTAGTTATAAGAAAAATGAATCAATAGATGATTTGAAAATATTTCTCGGCAACGAAAAATCAATATTTAGACTCTTTGAGATCTTGTTAAATTCTGTCAGAGCGCGGAAAATCGGATCAAAATGGTAATAGTTAGCCTTAGTAGCACGCAAGTAAAACGGCAGAGATGAGCGTAGAAATCTGTGAGGCACATTAAAGGATATCTTCTCCAGAAGGACCGAACAATCCAAAGAGCCAAAAAACCAAATCAAAAACGAACATGAGCAACTGGACAATTCTTCTAGTTTCAAGAGTTTGTAGGTGAATAAGTTTACAACAGGAAAAATATGAGGGCATTGGGTCATCAAAGTTAAGGGAACTTAACGCAAAACGAACAAATTTTCTCTGCACTCTTTCGAGTCTGGCGGCATGACAGCTGTAAATGGGGTTCCATATAATAGAAGCGTACTCTAGTTTTGATCGTACTAAAGAGATAAATAAAGCTTTCCTGGTGTATGGATCCTTAAAGTCTTTCGCATATCTACGCAGGAAAGCCAGGTTACTGTAGGCTTTTGGAAGAAATTTAATGTAACAATGTATTTTATAATTACGAAAAAATAGTTATGGAATTGAAAAATAACTGACAATTACTATAAAATGATACAAGAGTAATAAAATGATACAAGAATAATAAAAATAACGATTTGGTTTGAACCAAAAAAATTATTTAAACTAAATATTGTATATTTTAATATACAATGTAAATTTTAAATATGCACGGAGGAGTATTCTACGACCATTCTTCTTAATCTTTCTTGGTTCTTCTTTCACGTTGATTTTGTAGCGGTTCCAAACGTTTAAGAAGTCTCTATGAACTGATTCACCTGGCTGCTCCGACCACAATCAAAATTCCTCGCCATCCAAAAAATGCAAGGAATGCTCAAGATGTTCAAAAAATTACGTGAATTTTCAATGTCACAGAAACTTTTGTACTGGCATAAGCCTTTTTCAATTCTTTAATGAATTTATCTAAATCCTGGCCGGGTGGTGACATAGAACAACAAAAATCTACAATTTCGTTCATAGCTTTGAAAGCAGAAATAAAAGGTGTAAGTGAAAATTTGCCTACATTTGAATAAATTTCAGGATCATCTAGCGCATCTGAATTTTGCAGAAGTTGCTTTTGTAAGTGGCGAAACTAATCCGTTCCTTGTAACACATGTAATTCAGGAATTGGACATTTTTTAATAACAAGTACATTATCATCTTCTTTGAGGAGAGCTGAGTGATTTTCCATTGCCAGTTTCTTATTTTCACCTCCAAGTACAAACTGCTCATGATCATTTTTTTAATTTCCATAAGTGTTTTAAAGTACGACTTGTTCAGACACTTCAAAGTTTGCATTTACATGCTTTTTTTATAAGATTCTCATATTTCTCGCTGATGGCATTACTAATTTGATGATTGCTAGAAACAATTTTTTTTCACAACGGGCACACATTTTTGACCGATTTTCGTCGTGTTTACTTCTCAAACTCACTTTTTCCGTTGTTTTACTACTAAGATTTACGTGTACATACAAAATTTACGTAAGACGAAAAAAGTTACTTAAAAAGGATATTGTTACTTGGGTCCGAAAAAATATTTTAAGATCGAAAAAAGTAATTGTTGAAAAAACTGCTAAACGATCAGGTAGGATTTCCTTCGCAACGGATTTTTAAACTATGAAATAGCTGGAATAAGATGCGGTAAACCATTTCATTAGGCATTTTCGTTTAACTTCTTTTTGATTGAGGATAGCTGTGTTTACCTTTTTTGCAATTTCCAGTGCCTTTTCCTGCCTATTTCGCTATTTTATTTTGCCTTTTCTAGCCTATTTCGTTATTTTATTTTGCCTTTTTATAGGTTTTTAGGCCATAAAAATTCGTTCCCTGCTGATCACTATTTACTAACTACAATAGGTACAATTCATTTCGTATATGTTTTGATTGACTTACCATAAAAAGGGAATCCCAAAATTTAACTAAAATCACGGTGATACTAAGCACACTCCCTCAACCTATAGTTCTTTAATATTCAACAATATTTTATTTTATAATGTGGGTGCAAAAAAGTTTTAGCGCAGTATGTTGGGGGTTGAAGCTTTTTTCGGCGTGATATCGTGTTCCAGCTTTTTTCCATTATGAGAATTTTGTCGAAAATATTTGGGTTAACATCTGATTTGTTTCGATTTTTTCTCTGAAAAAATAAAAAATAAACAATTACATAAATGGTCTATGCATTGGCACGCATACACGAACCGTTTACTTCGATATTTACACAACAACTTTTTTATGTGAAAGATTGGCATTTTAGATAATTAAGAAGGATATCGACATTATTAAGACCCTGATTGAAAAATTTGAAATTTCGAAATGATTTCGATAAATTTCAAGTTTTTTGAGAGTTGGCTCTGCGCATAACTTGTAAAAAAACAAGAATCGACGATATCTATTTAAAACAAGGTAATTTTGATTTTATCGACAACTATTCATAAGCACACATAAAGTTTGCCCCTTACAGCTCAAACAAAAAAAAATCACGCCTAATATGTAACGAACTACAAGACAGTATGAATATTAGGGTGAGCCAAAAATTGTGAGACAAATTACTGGGTATCTAAGGGAGATTAAAAATACAAAAAACAGGAAAAACAATATTAAAAAAAAATAATAATAACAAAAACCAAACTTTATTTGTTAGTGCATCCGAGGTGATGTTCCGAACGCACTCGCACCACCGCCCGAGCTGCCGGAGATAGCTGCCCTACAGCAAAATTTAGGGACAGCCTGGCAAAGCGCTAGTTCCGCCCTACAAATTTCAGAACTGCCTCTGAACTACTGCAAAGGGATACAGAGCTGGACGGTTGAAACTTATATGTTGCTAGTTGCGCTGTCGTCAATATTACTCATCATGGTCATGCGAAAGCTGACAAAAGGTGCACAAATGTACTATATGTACTACATTTTTTTAATTTTCTCAAACCCTAAAACTAATAGCAAACTGTTTTCATTTATTTAATATGTATTTCTCTAGTTTATGGGGCAACTGCTAAAATATTTCCAAAAAAGTCGTTATTGGTAACATTAATGTCATTTTTATACGTCCGCAAACCTAGCTGACCCAAGTCGGCAAAAATCAATAAGGATTATCTAGGAATAACGTGTTCCTCAACGGCACTAAAACTAACTTAGTAGCTCAATTGGTTTTCGAGAAATTCGCAAAAATGTGTTTTTCAGCTAGCTTAGCGCTGTTAACCTAGCTGCACAATCTTTAAATTTTTGTTTTAGATTTTCGAAATACATATATGCAGGAATTAGGTGTCTTTTAGG
>NW_023458555.1:76830880-76831111 GCF_013731165.1 Rhagoletis pomonella | reverse complement strand
TTTAGATTTTCGAAATACATATATGCAGGAATTAGGTGTCTTTTAGGTGTTCTTCAACGCCACTAAAACTAATTTAGCAGCTCCATTGGTTTCCGAGAAATTCGCTAAAATGTGTGGGTCAGCTAGGTTTACGTGAACCTAGCTGTCCCATGTTTAAATTAAGGTTTTCAATTTTCCAAATATATGCTGGAATTAGGTGTGTTTTACAGCTAGCTTAGCGCTGTTAACCTA
>NW_023458555.1:76808824-76830870 GCF_013731165.1 Rhagoletis pomonella | reverse complement strand
TCAGCTAGCTTAGCGCTGTTAACCTAGCTGAACAATCTTTAAATTTTCGAAATACATATATGCAGGAATTAGGTGTCTTTTTAGTGTTTTTCAACGCCACTAAAATTAATTTAGTTTACCTAAACCTAGCTGACCCACACATTTTAGCTAGGTTAACAGCGCTAAGCTAGCTAAAAACACAAATTTTTGCGAATTTCTCGGCAACCAATGGAGCTACTAAATTAGTTTTAGTGGCGTTGAAGAACACCTAAAAGACACCTAATTTTTGCATATGAGCCATTCTTTTCCATATCGGACACCAAATTTGGTGTCACACTTTCGATTGACTTCAATTTTTTTTTATTGGTTCTATATACGAAATAAGCTAACACGTGTTCGAGGTATTTTTTTTCGTTTTTTTTTCTTTGGAGATATGATCTGTCAAAGTTTGCATTTTTTCAAATTGTTATATCTCGGGTTCTGCCCATCGTAGAGACTTCATCTTAACGTCATTTTAAAGCTAAAGAAACGGGCTTAATATATCTATATCTATATATAAGATGGTCAAGATTGTCCTAAAGCTAACTTAGCTATTAACATTTGAAATTTTTGAAGTTGATTTGCATAGTGAAGACCAATAAATAAGGATTTGAAATTATACCTTCGTAATCCTTGTTTAATTATCTATAAAAACGTGGTAAAAAATGGGGGTTTTTCAAGAACTTTTTTTAAAAATATTTTTCTCTATGAAGAGACGGTTTATTTTGTGAGTATCAACAATTTTTTGTAATTTCTTTTCCAAAACGTATGTTGAAATATATTTAGTAAGGTGTTAAACATCGAGATTTTGCAAGATAGAATACCTGTCCAGGTAAAATATTTGAGCGGCAAGACTTTTCTTTAAGGCGACAAACCCCTAGAAATGGGCGTGGCAATTGCGGGACTAAAGTTTGCAAAACGCAGCTTTTATTGCGGATTTCGGCAGAATATCGCTTCGTTAACAACATTTGTTCCACAACTTTTTCAATCAACGAATATTCTAGAAATGGACGTGGCTATATTAAACCCAAAGTTCAAAAATTAAGACTTACTTGTGGATTTCGCCAGAATATCTATATGGATTGAAAAAAGTTGTGGAACAAAAATTGTTAACGAAGTGATATTCTGCCGAAATCCGGAATAAAATCTGCGTTTTGCAAATTTTAGTCCTGCAATTGCCACGCCCATTTCTAGGGGTTTTTCGCCTTAAAGAAAAATATCTTGCCATACTATATATTCTATCGGAATCCACAATCAAAATTTTACTTTTTGCCAAAACCCGATGTTTAACACCTTACCAAATATATCTCAACATAAGTTTGCGAAAAAAATTACAAATAATTGTTGATTCTCACAAAACCCTCCTATTTTTTTGTACCACGTTTTTATAGAGAATTACGATGGTTTACGTAACCCTAGCTGACCCACACATTTTTGCGAAATTCTCGGAAACCAATGGAGCTACTTAATTAGTTTTAGTGGCGTTGAAGAACACCTAAAAGACCCCTTATTCCCGCATATATTTGGAAAATTTAAAACCGAAATTTAAAGATGGGTCAGTTAGGTTTACATAAACCCACACATTTTTGCAAATTTCTCGGAAACCAATGGAGCTACTAAATTAGTTTTAGTGGCGTTGAAGAACACGTAAAAGACACTTAATTCCTGCATATATGTATTTGGAAAATTTAAAACCAACATTTAAAGATATTTTTGCGAATTTCTCGGAAACCAATGGAACACCTAAATACATTTTGGAGGCCCTAATTAACACCTAAAAGATTCCTAATTGCTGGATAATTTTTAGCGACTTGGGTCAGCTAGGTTTACTGACGTCATTTTTATACATACAGTGACGGGCAAAACTGTAACATGGTGTAACACCATCGCTATATTTCCAAGTTCTAACGACTTTCATGCTTTTGTTGTATATTCTTGTTGGTGCATCCTTACTCCCTCTCTCATAGTGATTTGAAGTCAATACAACAACAATAAAAAGACCAGCAGACCTTCTTTGTATCTTTGTATAAATTCTGGAGGTATATCCTTAGTTTGCTTTCACAGCTCATGTACTCGATTTTACGGACTTTGATACTTATTAAGCTGTGCTTTTAGTTGATTTCGCAAATTCTCGATGAGATTCAGGTCCGCGGAGTGTGGAGGTAATTTCAAATTAGCAAATTTTTGCTTTTGTATCCAGGCTTTGCGAACATATGCAGTGTGTTTTGAGTGATTTTTCAGCAGATACTCTAATTTTTTCGACTACATCTTGCAAATTTTGATGAAATATGAACAGATACTGTTCCTTACGCATACGTACTAACGGACAAACAAAATTTTTTAAATACAACCCCAAACTATAACTGACCGACCACTGTGATTCACAGTTTGCCTTACATGATGCGCTTAGGCCTAATTTGGGTCTTTGATCCAATACCATGCCCGGCCATCTGATTGAAAGCGATTAATTTAGTCTTGTCAGACCAAATAACCTTCAATTGAAACTTAAAAATATGTTTTTTATTGCATTCTGAACGGCCTAACATATCCCAATAGGCAACGGTTCGGTTTTCGTACGATGCAGCGAAATGCTGCCACACTCGCACATGTATTATGATAAAATTTGCTTTTTTCTTCTTTATGATGCCTTTGCGCTCAATTTGGCAATTCTTCGCCTCGCTGTCTATTGATTTGCATTAAAGTTTAATACCTTAAGCGCTTCTGTAATAGTGGCTGCATCGCTACTTGCTGCTAAGTTCACAAGTTATCGTACCGTAATATTTTTTGACAGACTTCCTTTGTCCTTGGGAACACTTTAGGTTATATTTTTTCTCAGTCTTAACATTTTCAAGTAGCAAATTCCAAAATTTGTTACCACTTTTCGTGCGGTCCCGCCTTGCCGCAGTAAATCTATTATTTACATTTATGGTTCTTGGTGATCACTTCTTCAATAAATTACTATACAGAAAAGAGTCATCTGACTTCCAACTAAGTAAGAGATAACTGTAAAATGCAAAACTGAGAGTGAGTGCAAAACTGTAACATCTGATTTAATTTACATTTTTGTCTGCTGGTTTTATTATTGTTGTTGGATTGACTGCAAATCGTTATGAGAGAGGGAGTAGGGATGTACCAACAAGAATATACAACAAAAGGATGAAAGTCGTTAGAACTTGGAAATTTAGCGGTGGCTGAAATAAAGTGTTACACCATGTTACAGTTTTGCTCGTCACTGTACATACGTACCACCACACAATTTAGTTAAGCTGCACTTAACAGCAAAAGTCTGCGGAAACTATTTTTTTTTAAATATTACCAATATATTGAAAGTTAAAATTGGGTTATTATTTTATAAAAAAAAATTGATCATACTTAAAACAAATTCATATAAACCGTGTTTTCAAACTTTACACAAAACAAAGGAAAATTTAAAAATATTTCATCAAAATTTTGGAACTTTTAATCAGATAAAAAAAAAATACACAAAAGTGGCAAACAATCTCATTTTGAAATGGGAGTTCTTTTGATATGACCGATACTGTACTTACGTAAATATATCGCTGAGCACCCGAATTGTGTAGTTATGCACTAATTTTTTTTTTAATTTCCAATGTTTTTAATTTTAAATATTTTCGTTAAGTATGTCTCATATTCCGAAAACCATTTAAATTCAAATTCCTAACTGTGCTGCAAACTTCATAGAACTCTACAACTGTCTTCAAATTTCAAACTTTTTAATCAGAGTTTTTTATAAATATTTCCAGTATTCAGTTTTGTAGTCAAATTTTAGTGTAGTAAAGTGCAACTTTGCATCTTAAACGAAAATATTTAAATAGGAGAATACCTTCAAGAGCGTGCGTAAAAGGAGCACAAATCAGCGCGATAAATTATACTAAAATTTAATTGGCTATAGATGCATACTTATAACTCTGATTTAAAATATTGAAGTTTTTTTAATAGTTTCTAGAATTACTAAATTTTCAAAACAGTGGAAATGTAAATTTATATGTTCATGTTATAATACTTATGAGCCACCTTTAAATAAAAAATCTACGAGAAATATTTAGCATGAAACCCATTGCGAATATTCAAAATTCTATATATTCTTATTAAATGCTGGAGAGTCTATTACTACGTTTATACGCACAGAATAATCGACTTAATTGAAAGCGCATTGACACCGTACACATTTCGCTCTAGTGTTTATACTTACGGCTTTATATCGGCATCAAAGTAACCGTCTTCAAAAGCAAACAAAATTAGCTGTTTTCATTTGACATTTTATAAGTTAACATATACTACGTTTATACGCATGCATAAGTCGCTTTATTTCATTTCGCCGCGATTCAAAACATATGTATAAACTGAATTTCAATTCGCTTTGCAAGAGCGAAGTGTTTTGGCTCACACTCCATTTCAAATCGGTAGTTTATTTCTCCAGACAGTTAGAAAGCATGTATAAACACCGCTCTCAGTCAAAGCGAATTGGAGATCAGCTGTTCCACTCAAATTCCAAATAATCGCCTCAGTCTTTAAAAGCTGATTAATAATAATCGTTCTTTTTCTTTGCCACGATTTTATAATTCCGAATAAAACTAGATTTTTATCACTTTCCATTATGTTAACTTATAAAATGTCAAATGAATATAGTTAATTTTGTTTGCTTTTGAAGACGGTTACTTTGATGCCGATATAAAGCCGTAAGTATAAACACCAGAGCGAAATGTGTACGGTATCAATGCGCATTCAATTAAGTCGATTATTCTGTGCGTATAAACGTAGTAATAGTGGAAAGCGATAAAAATCTAGTTTTATTCGGCATTATAAAATCGTGGCAAAGAAAAAGAACGATTATTATTAATCAGCTTTTAAATACTGATGCGATTATTTGGAATTTGAGCGGAACAGCTGATCTCCAATTCGCTTTGAGTGAGAGCGGTGTTTATACACTCTTTCTAACTGTCTGGAGAAATAAACTACCGATTTGAAATGGAGTGTGAGCCAAAACACTTCGCTCTTTCAAAGCGAATTGAAATTCAGTTTATACATATGTTTTGAATCGCGGCGAAATGAATTAAAGCGACTTATGCATGCGTATAAACGTAGTATATGTATTACATTTCAATACGGTTTAAGGGACTTGTGCCCTTAAATAATGCTGGAAAAGAGCTCGCGGTTGCCAAGTCAACGTCTATAAATGCAAGTGTATTCGTATACGACTTCCTGTTTCTTTTTTGGCTCATACACTGCCGGAACAAAGTATTGGCACAGCAAATTTTTCACAATGTATGCAACAATTTTTATTCTAATATTTTTCCGCCAATTTTGTATAAACTTTGTGCAAAACTCGCGAAAATTCAGCAAATTTTCATCAAAATTTTAAACTTTTTAATAAAATTTTTTTTTTGAATTTTTTTGAGTATGCAGTTTTGCAGCCGATTAAACTCTAGTAAAAAAAATGCAAATTCGGAGTTAGTCAAAAATCGCGTTGATTTTTGAGATTTTTTTTTTTTTTTTTTGTTGAAGGTGTTTTGCCTTTTTTCCATATAAAGTATTTTCGAACAAAATTTTTTGTATGGAAGAGACTGCGTGAAAAAAAATTGCCAAAAATCAACGGTAATTCCTAGCTACCTAAAACTTGCACTTTATTATTATAAAATTGATTGGGCTACAAATCTGCATACTCCGGCAGTGTACATAAGTATAAATCTATATATTAAATAATTTTTTGAAGTTCTATACCTGAGTTGTTTCAAGCATGAACCAACGACTACAGATCACGTAATCCGCCATCGTTGTATTTGTAATCGATTTTCAGAAAAAAGTTTTCGTAGCGATTTTGATGTTTTTTGGTTCTGTTTACATCGTCTTCTACCTCTTCGTAGTGATATTTTAGCGATTTTATGTGTTTTCTGCAGCGGTTTTAATTAGAAATTTTGATTTATTACAAATTTATGATATAATATGAAGTGCTTTGTGATTGGAACAAGTTTGTGCGTCTATTTGATTTGCCAAGAGGCGTAAATTTGCGTGAAAAGTGGGTGCACATTTGTGGTCAGAACGTTGGCATTGAAAAATCGGCCGGTGCCGATAATATGCGATTGTAAAACACTCTCAATCATTAAAACCATATTTTATGAACTTTTTTTGCTAATTGTCATCAAGTTTCACTTTTTATATTTTATAATAAATACAAATCTAATCGCACTCAATAACCGCGCCTTTTTCGTTTTCTTTGTTTGTTTTCATTTTTAGGCAGATGTCAAAAACGCTCAGAAATTTACTTTTTTCATTCTTTTCCGATTGCGTGATCTTGTTAGTTGGTTCATGGTTTCATATTTCTGTGTATAAGCATTCATTTTTAGTTTAATACAATTTAACGCTGAATTATCTGATTTTTTCACCGACTTAGTTTGGAATTTCAATTATAAGTATCACAGAAATACCCATTATACGTAATAAATATAAATAATTTTTAAGAAATACGGTTTTCGAAAATGAAGGAATAACTGACACTTTAGGTTCCTAATTTTAAAGCACAGTTTGCCTCAAAAAGTAAATTGGTGCAAAACAAATACTCATTAATCATAAAGTTAAGTATTTTTTATTTACAAAGTTGAATACGTGCTTATTTAATTACAGTATTTAAAGAAAAGGCTTTATAATATACTTCTTAGAACCAGCTCAGAACTAACCACATTTGTTCTAGCCCGGAGGTGACCTTTTTTGAACTATCTAGGAACTGTTGTATATGAACTGTCTCAAAACTATCTAACCCAGAATCAGCTCAGAACAAGTTCACAAGTTCTGCAAAGGGCGACAATTGTCACTTCGTAGGACATCGTCATGTTAAAAAAGAAAGTTGAAAGCATCGCGTTGGGATAGATGAGGAACCAGTACCGTCCCTTGTCAGGCTAGCTCAGCGCAAGTTCGGACCCAGTTTGATTTGCTGCCGGGTGGGTGCGCAATGCTAAAAGGATGGGATAGGAACACAATAGGGTGGAATCTACCCACAACCAGGGACCCAAATAACATTAAATAAGTCGAAGGCCTACAAATGGTCGCAGAAGAAAATGGTGGATATCCTTGTCATCCAGGATCAAAGATCAAGATGTTTTTATTTTTATGATAAAAACAGATTTAATTATTAAATTCTGACTTTTATTTTTTGCAGTAAGTCGATAACAGTTAAATCAAAATACTTTTTTTGTAAAAAAAACATATGGCAACCCTGTGCGTCAAGTGAACATAAAAACGTGTACTCGCTAAAAATTGTAAAAACTTACCAAAAAAGAGCAGTTAAACGTTTGCTTAAGTGTTGACTTTTTGATATTTGGCGAGTGCTCCTAATTTTACGGCTGAAATTGATTTCCCGAAAGTGGTATAATATTCGCACAAAGCCAATATACCATGTAGTGGTGTTTACTTTGGTAACACCAGAGAAAATACTTCCCGCATACTTTGTACCGAGTGCAACAAGTGGATCCATGCAAAATGTACAAAGATCGATAAGGTAGAATTCAACAAAATTACCAATGACATCAAATACAAGAACGTAAAGTGGAAATGCAATGGTTGCGAAAGTGAGATTAGCGTGATAGTTGGTGGTGGTTGGTGGTTAGAAAAATTGAGAAGATGTTCGAAAAAGATTTCTATGCTTTTAAAGAAGACATCAAGAACAAATTGCTTGCCATTAGACGGGGCTGAACCACATTGTCAAACAAAATCACTCACTCAATACATTGTGTACACAGCCAGACGATAGGGTCCGCATCGTTGAATCTAAATTAACAACGTTCAGTGCACGCGATCCAGGTAGTGAAGAGGCAATCGCTGAGATCAATGAACGTAGAAAACGAGCTAAACAAGTCCTTGCATTCAACGTTCCAGAGTCTAAAAAACCATCTGGTTCTGAACGTTTAAGCGATGATCGTGCTCTCTTGGTCCCACTGCTTCCACAAGAGCTCTCCAACACCATTCCCGGGCTAAAAATTCGCATATTGGGGCGCTCAATTGCTGGGAAAATCCGCCCCGTGCTTATAGAAGCTCACTCCGAAAGTGCTGCTAGATCAATAATAATATAATAATAGATTGGCGCTTACACATATGTTAGTGTGTGGCCGAGCTTCTCCTCCGATTTGTGCTGTGCGCCTTGATGTTGTCACACAAAGCGGAGGGACCTACAGCTTTACGCCGACTCCGAACAACGATTGTATTTTTATGAGAAGGTGTTTTTCATGGCAGAAATACACCCGGAGGTTTGCCATTGCCTGCCGAGGGACGACCGCTGTTAAGAAAAAACCTTTTTTCTATATTTTTGCGATGTTGCTTTGACCAGGGTTTGAACACAGGCATTGTGGAGTGGAAGCGCGCACTGCTTACCACTACACCACAGCGGCCGATAGCGATCAATACTGAAATTTAAACCACCATCTTGCACCGACATACTTATAAAACCGGACTTAACACCAGCGCAGCAAGTACATCTGAAAAAAGTACGCTGCTAATTAAACACATTGATGGTAAGTGGCGATTCTAATAAAACAATTAAGTACGTAAATGGAAATTCAGCCAACGCAAGGGAAGCATACGTCCCGTTCAGAGGCTCCATGTGCACTACCAGAACGCCCGAGGCCTGAGAAGTAAACTAAGTACATTTCTAACCACTACTGCTTCTACTCAACTTGATATCATCTGCATCAGCGAATCCTGGCTGCACACATCCATCTCCGACGGCGAAGTTATTGACGGCACCCATAAAATATTTAGAAAGGACAGAGATCACACAACTAGTATACATACGATGACCATATTTATGCGAGCCGAATACGAGACAAACAATTTTTCAATTTTTTTTCCATAAAAGCTAACAGATCTTAACACCTTCTTAAATGATCTTAGCTTCCTTATTGTAGCATCACAGTAAACAGCTTCATCACAAATTTACAGGATATCTTTTCTCGAGGTTTTTACTCCGAAAAAAATTGTTACAACAGTTTCGTTAAATTTTAGTACGATAAAGTGCAAGATTTAAGTAGCTAGGACTTACCGTTAATTTTTGGCAATTTTTTTGGCGACTGTGCTAAACATTTGTTCATACAAAGTTAGTGTGTTCGACAATTTGTTGATAGGGAAGAAAATGAGCAGCACGTTGCACTTGAACTTTATTACACTAAATTTTAATGAGCTATAAAACTGCAACCAAATTTTTTTCTAAAGGTTCTGATTAAAAAGTTTGAAATTTTGGTGAAAATTTGCAGACTTAAGTTTTTGCACAAAGTCGGAAATTTCGATTTATAAGGTTTTGTTGGGAAAAGAGCTTTACTTAAAAAAAAAATAAACAGTAATTAAAACAAGTAAGAAAGTCTAAGTTCGGGTGGAGCCGAACATTAAATACCCGGCGCAAGTATTACATATATGCTTTTTCACCTTTCTGAAAGCTACCGCTACATGGTAAGCCGGGGTGTATCAATTTTGAGTAAATTAGCGCCCTTAAATTTCGAAATATTGCAGTTTCAAGCATTTCTGAAATTTACCGTTATATGAAAAGCGGCCGTAATTTTAGTCTGATTTCAATAATTTTCAACATTTTGCTTTTATGTGGCAAGCACAAGTACCATAGTTTGGTACAAATTGGTAGAACGGTTACCGAGATACATATATGCCCATTTTCCAAAATTTTATCATAAACGTATTTCTTGGTAAAGAATTGTTGCAAGCATCAATTATGAATAAATTAACTGTAATATTTACTGGTTTATCGAAGATTTTGTATTTCTCTAAATTACCGTTATATGGGATGTGGGCGTGGTTATTGTCCGATTTTAAACATTTTCGCCCATTTGGTACGTTGTACCAAGGCCAATAACTGTTCCAAGTTTGAAAGAAATTGGTGCAGCGGTTACCAAGATATACACATGTAACCAAAAGTGGGCGTGGGCAACGCCCATTTGGGGGGGGGGGATGTGATTCTGGTTTTTCGACTACTGTACATAAGTTGGCTATGATTACTCGGCAGGGTTCGGAAATTCTCATTTATGATTATTCGTTTTCATTCATTTATGAGATTTATCGCGATCGATAATATTCCAAATCAATTTTCGCATTCTTTTATCGCGAGTGAAAAATGCAAACAAATTTATCATCTCTCACATTCGGAATGCGATCGACAAAAAAATGAACGCTGCTTTTCATTCGCGATCGAAAAAAGCAAAGAAATTTCCTCTCACTCGAATATGAGAAGTCCGAGCATTGCCGATGTCGGCCTCTTATAAATGAGAAAAACGATGCAAATAATCCATTCGCGATCACTCACAACAGCTTATCGCGATAAACTTACCGCGAAAAATTTTCAACGACGTTGTATGGGAGATATTTTTCGCGTTTGTTTTGGGTATGCATTTTGTTATGCATACAGCATACATACATATGTATATGTAAGTAATGCAAGCAAATGCTTTTCGGTTGGAAGGAATGTAGGAATATGCACAAATATATGAATTATGGTGGTAATATATATGTATGTACATTAGACTGCATCACCAAAAAAAGTTTTAAGACGTCCACCAAAATATTTCGGAAAAATATTAAGATTTAAGCGAGCTGGACCGATTAGAAAATACCTCCAAAAATGAAGCTTTTTATGAATAAAAATAGTTTCTTAAAGAACTTTTTGAAAAAAGTCCCCTCAGATGACAAATCAGATTAAGCTTAAAAAATCTGCATAAAAATATTTAAAAATCCTTTCAACGGAATCGTAAGAATGAAATTTTTGATGCTATTTTTTACTTTTTTCAAAGATTGGTTTACGAAAAACTTGAATAACTGGGCCAAAAATGTTCTGATTTAGACTTATGGGATCTCAGTAGAAAGGTATTTTAACACTGTATTTATTTCTGGCCGAAAAAACGTCATTCTTCTATCTTGTTTTTTCGAATACCAACACATCTTAATTCCACTTTGAATGACGTTCGTTCATCCTACCTTTCTCTTCCATCGTTTGAATGAGTTTATTAGCAAAGAAATAAAAAGGGTGAGAAAATACCTTTCCAATGATATCTCACAAGTCTAAATCGGGAGAGTTTAGGCTCAGTTACTCAAGTTTTTCTTATACCAATCTTTGGAAAAAGTTAAAAACAGCATCAAAAATGTCATTATCACGATTCTGTTCAATTATTTTTTTAATTTTTTAAAAATATTTTTACGCAAATTTTTTAAAAATATTTTTACGCAAATTTTTTAAGCTTAAACCGTTTTGTCATTTGAGGGGATTTTTTCAAAAAAAATTATTAAGAAACTATTTTTATTCATAAAAAACTCCATTTTTGGAGGTATTTTCAAATCGGTCCAGCTCACTTAAATTTTAATATTTTTCCGAAATATTTTGAGGGACGTCTTAAAATATAATAGATTTTATAATTCCAATGGAAAAATAGTACCGATTTTTTTTTGTATGGGGAGTGATGCAGTCTAATGTACATATATGTAAGTTAAAGTACGTTCCAAGCGTACACTTTTCATTATAATGGTGTATCTGCATGTTATTTTATTATAATGATTGCGTTTATTTATTATATCTAATAAATGGAACTTAATGGGGATAAGATAGACTAATGAGATAAGTCGGCATCTGGTGAAGACTGAGAGTAAAGAAAAGCAGAAAAAACCATACACATGATCTTTTATTTCTTTTAAATGTTTCGATTCGCCATTATAAGGATATTAATAAGAAACCAAAACAAGTAAGAAAGTCTAAGTTCGGGTAGAGCCGAACATTAAATACCCGGCGCAAGTATTAAATATATGTTTTTTCACCTTTCCGAAAGCTACCGCTAGATGGTAAGCGTAAATTAGCGTCCTTAAATTTCGAAATATTGCAGTTTCAAGCATTTCTGAAATTAACCGTTAAATGAAAAGCGGCCGTAATTTTAGTCCGATTTCGATAATTTTCAACGTTTTGCTTTTATGTGGCAAGCACAATAAAAATACCGAGTTTGGTACAAATTGGTAGAACGGTTACCGATATACAGTATCGGTCATATCTATAGCACGCCATTTCAAAGTGATATTGTGTGCAACTTATGTTTATTTATTTATTTTTGAGAATTTTCAATTAAAATATAGTTCTTCCTCTAACAAACCCCATATAAACCCAAGTTTAACAATTTGTAGAAAACTTCAAAAAAGTGCAACAAATTTTCACCTAAATTTCAAACTTTTTTCTCGGAAGGGTTTGAATTTTTCTGAATACACAGTTTTATAGTCCAATCAATTTTAGTCTGATAATGTGCAAGTTTCAAGTGACTGAAAGTTACCGTTGATTTTTTAGAATTTTTTTGCCAAAGGTGTTGCGGTTTTCATCCATATACAAATAAATTGAGTTGATTCATTATATGAAAGCCAATGCGACAAAAAAAATTCTAAAAAATTAACGGTAATTCGTAGCCACTTGAAATTTGCACATTATCAGACTAAAATTGCAGTGGCTAAAAAACTGTGTACTCAAAAAAATTCTAACACTTCCGAGAAAAAAGTTTGAAACTTAGGTGAAAATTTGTTGCCATTTTTTGAAGTTTTCTACAAATTGTTAAACTTGGGTTTATATGGGGTTTGTTAGAGAAAGAACTGTATTTTAATTGAAAATTCTTAAAAATAAATAAATAAGCATAGGTGGCACACAATATCACTTTGAAATGGCGTGCTATAGATATGACCGATACTGTACATATACGTGATCATAAGTGGGCGGTGCCACGCCCATTTTCCAAAATTTTACCATAAACGTATTTCTTGGTAAAGAATTGTTGCAAGCATCAATTTTGAATAAATTAGCTTTAATATTCACTGATGTATCGAAGATTTTGTATTTCTCTAAATTACCATTATATGGGATGTAAGCGTGGTTATTGTCCGATTTTTTAAATTTTCGGCCATTTAGTATGCTGTACCAAGGCCAACAACCGTGCTAAGTTTGGAAGAAATTGGTGCAGCGGTTACCAAGATATACACATGTAACCATAAGTGGGCATGGCTACGCCCATTTTCCAAAAATTTATAATATTCTTATTTTTCGTCTGAAAATTGTTGTAAATATCAATTTTGAGTGAATAATCGTCGGTAGATACTCAAATATCACAGTTTTCGTATTTCCGAAAATTACCGTTATATGGGATGTGGGCGTGGTTATTCTCCGATTTTTTAAATTTTCGGCCATTTAGTATGCTGTATCAAGGCCAACAACTGTGCCGAGTTTGTAAGAAATTGGTGCAGCGGTTACCAAGATATACACATGTAACCATAAGTGGGCGTGGCTACGCCCATTTTCCAAAAATTTTTAATATTCTTATTTTTCGTCTGAAAATTGTTGTAAATATCAATTTTGAGTGAATAATCGTCGGTAGATACTAAAATATCAGTTTTCGTATTTCCGAAAATTACCGTTATATGTACGGTGACCATCCGTTCTGTTTTTTGCAGGACCGTACTGTTATTTAAAGGTCTGTCCTGCGTAGTTTTTCAAAACAGAAAACCCCCAAAATGTACTGATTTTTTCCAAGTGTCCTGCCTTTGTCCCGCATTTTCTTCGATATTTTAAAATTAACTTTTCCTAATCGAAATGAAAGCAGTGTCGATAACTAATTGATAACTAAATAAGGGTAAGCTGGTATTGAAGGTTCAACCAGTCAATGCGTTCTAAATTTTGTACGGTTATGGACAATGGATGACGAGAAAATGAAGACCAGCATTAAATATATCAATAACACTGTTCTACAAATCTTGTGGTAATCGCTTAAGAAAAAAAATATTTTCCAAGCCAATTTTCTTGTTTTTGGTACAAAAAATTAAAATGCTAAAAGTTATCCAATCAACATAAGCGACCTACAGACCTACAATCTATTACTTTGCCGATTTTGATGAAAATTAGCCGAAAAGCTCCTTAAACTACCCTATAGAAAATTATTAGTGTTACAAGCGACCAAAATCGAAAAAAGTGAAATTTCAATCATTTTATTTTTACAGTAAATGAAAATCTGATGAGAAATGTAGATGTTACGGAACAAAATCTGCACAAATTATATACTTTTGCAAAGGGCCCATCAATACCTTTCGAGCTGTAGGTCGTTTCATGAGATATGATGACGAATAACTGAATAATACCTAATAACTGAATAACCCTGAGTATTTTTTTCGTGTTCAACGACTCAAAAGTTTGCCTAAAAAATTTGCTTTACAGAGGTTCTTATTTCGTGTTAAGTAATATGTAATATGCCTTATTATAATTTTGTAAATATTCATTAGTGCTCATTTACACACGGCGATTTTTGTTGCCGCAACTCGACGTTTGTAGGAGAGAGCGCGACGAGGAAAGGAGAGGGGCACCGAGTTGCTCGTGCTCGGGCAACAAGCTTTGTGCACTCGTTCGTCTGTGTAAATTGAACCGCTGTTCACAGCTGACAACAACAATTGCATACACACAAATCGCCGTGTGTAAATGACACCAGCAACACCAAAAGGGAATGTAAAAAATCGAGGCGACAAAAGTTTTCGTGTATAAACGCAGTCTTACAAAAAGATTAATACCAATGAAGCAAATGTGATTTATGTTTAAAGTTTAAAATTGGATTAATAATTAAGAAATATACACTCCTTGTTATATGAATAGCGCACCCTTTTAATACTTTCTAGTTACAGTTTTCCTTTTGTTTGTTTGATATTCATTAATTTTTTTTTTAAATATAGCATACTCTACGTCTAAATCCGATTTAAAAAAATTTTTTAAAATTAAAAAATAAATAAACATAGGGGCGCCAATTTTTTTGTTGTTGACGGTGCTGCGCATTTTCTTCCATTTAAAAATTTTGTCAAGCATACTTTGTATGGAAGAAAATCAAAAAAAAAGGGTGCGCTATTCAAATATAAATATACACACGTAAATAGAATAAGAATATGTATGGATGTATGTATTACTTCATATACTGTATATACTTACATATATGTACATATGTAGTACATATACTTCATACATATCCATATGAGCTTAAAAGGAACTGAATTTACTTAAAAATCAATATGCTTAAATTTAGACAAGTAAGACAAAGTGGACTAATATTTTTTACTTTTAAGCAGAACGCACTTTTGTTTTTTACTTACTACTTAAGTTTAATACTACTACTACTACTAATGTGGTTTATAAATTTTTAATAAATGCGTTTAAAGATTTGTGATGGTATTGTCCTTCCTTCAATCGATCGTATTTAGTATAAAAGGGAAATGTTTCGACAAGCCTGATTAGAAATGTAGATCTAAGTGACGAATTTATAACAGGTTGGGAACTATAAAAAATGGATGCAGATCGAACTAGATATCATCTGTCGAATTAGGAACTGGTTCTGAACTAAAGAAAACGCGATGCAGAACGAACTAGATCTCATCTGTCGAATTTGGAACTGGTTCGGAACTATAGAAAAAGCGATGCAAAACGAACTAGATGGTATCTGTCGAATTTAGTACTGGTTCGGAACTAGAGCCAAAGGGATGCAACAGGGGTCCATTGATACTTCCTAGGACATCGCAATGTTAAATTCGCCAGTCGCTAGCATGCAAAAGAGAATTAACGCCTACTAGTCATGGTTCCAAACGCACTAGAACCGAACCAGTTCCGCACTAGTTCGTTTCCCTACAGGGTATTTACTGAACAGTAGTGCAGAATGAGCACAAATTTCTGAATTCGTCACTTTAGATATACATAGATTTTCTAGTTGGCTTTTCGCGATAAAGACCTAGTACAGAACTAGAAATTTGATTCTCTAGTCCGTGGTTTCCCTGCAGGATGGGAAAACTTTTCTATTACTTCTACTACTGACGACAATGCATATGTATATATAAACGTGCAATTATAGCGTAATTTCTTAGAAAAGCGAATAAACATCTTCCATACAGCGTCCTAAAAAGTTTTCAAGATTAGCTGTTGTGAGGGATCGCGATTGGAGCACACGCATTGTTTATCTCATTTATGTAGGTGCACACCCAAAACTCTTACAAAATAAAATTTTATGAAAAACGTACGTATTTACGAAATATCTGGTATTGAGGGAAATCCCAACTAAACCACACAACTCCGCACTTAGCGAAATGCAGTTTGAAGAAAAATTCACTACCTGGTACAACTCTAAAATGAACGAAATCATGTGCTCTATTTCCGCAAATATTTCTAAAGCATACTAATTATTAGTGGAAAATAAACAAAAGCTAGGTAGAAAGCTGCTGCAATATTGCATCTACATATGTACATACATACTTCAGGCTAAAAGGCTCACAAGTAATTTTTTTCATCTTTCCAAGGTCGTAGTAAAACCAACGCTTATTATTTGATTATTGCTGCAAAATTGTTGCTCATTCTGCGCTACTGTTCAGTAAATAACTATGCACTTAGGTACATGCATATAGATACACACATATATACATACATATGTATTAGCGTGGGCCGAAAATCCGCTTTTTCGAATTTAGATTGGTAATAGCAAAAATATGGTTCATTATGCTCTAAAAAACAATCTGTGTGAACTGTGAACATTTTTGGTCATATCCTACGCTCACCCAAGTCCATCAAAGTTCAAGTACTAAAAAAATTTGTTTCTTAGCTTACTTCGATTCTCTACAAAAAAGGTCCATATACCAAATTATGTGGGACTAATACTTTAGAAGATTATTGCAATTTTAGTAAAAAAAAATGTATTAATTAATTTATTAATTTTTATTTTTTTTAACATGTTGCACTTTGATGGACTTGGGCGATCCTAGGATATTGACCAAAAAATTCCAAAATTCACACAGATTTTTTTTAAAGCATAATGAACCATATTTTTGTTATTACCAGGGAACGGATTTTATGGAAATTGCATTTTTTTCTGCTAAAGAGATAGAGTATATTCGATTAAGAATGTCCACGATTTAGCTTTCCCTGATTCCATATATACACATTTGAAGTTGCCTTTTTTTGCCTTTTTTAAGATATTTGCCTTTTTTTTGCCTTTTTTAAGATATTTGCCTTTTTTTGCCTTTTCTACCTTTAAAAAAGTGATTATAACATTTATTAAATATTTTTTTAAGATTACAAATTATACACATGCCCATGCAGCTTATAGAAGCACAGGGACCTCTTGCCAAATTGGTGTTGAAAAAATTCAAAGCCGTTTTCTCAGCTAACGTAGGCTTGAAGACAATAAGGGGTGTGGATAAAATTGTAAAGGGCGAGGAAAACGCCCTTATTTCTGATAATATGAACGTTTCAAACGTTCCATATTTAAATTGGGCTCCACTTGTATCAACTTACGTTGAGCGCACATTTAGTACATTCAAGGCTTTTCTTCGCGAAAATCGAATGAAAATGCTGCCAGAAAACTTCCAAATGCATCGTGTGGTTCAATGTTACTACAACTATACAGATTAAAGTTTTATGAGTTAGAAACTCGAAAGGTTTATCCTTTAAATGTCAAAAGATTCAAAGTAAAAATTTTTCATATAATGAAACTACTTCATAGTTTTTCTCTTTTTACTTCTAATATAAGCATTTCTAAAATAAATATATTTATTGATTGTTCTTCGTATTTTCAGTTTTTTTTAGGGCCTTATTTTGCTTTTTTTGCAATACCTTTTTTTTTGCCTTTTCCTGCCTTTTTTGTTAATTTGTTTTGCCTTTTTTGCAATACCTAGTGCCTTTTCCTGCCTTTTTCGCTAATTTATTTTGCCTTTTTCATCCTATTTCGTTACTTTATTTTACCTTTTTTATAGGTTTTTAGGTCCTAAAAATCCGTTCCCTGGTTATTACCAAACAAAATTCTAAAAAATCGGAATTTCGGCCCGCGCTAATATGTATGTGTGCATGTATATGAAATGCAGACCTCCGTTTAATTGAGTTTTCTTCTAAGTAATACATACATCCATACATATTCTTATTCTATTTACGTGTGTATTTTTTTGGTTTCTTATTATATCCTTATAATGGCGAATCGAAACATTTAAAAGAAATAAAAAAATTATATGTATCGTTTTTTCTGCTTTTCTTTACTCTCAGTCTTCACCAGATGCTGACTTTTCTTATTAGTCAATCTTATCCCCACTAAGTTCCATTTATTAGATATAATAAATAAACGCAATCATTACAATAAAATAACATGCAGATACACCATTATAATGAAAAGTGTACGCTTGGAACGTACTTTAACTACACGTATGCATGTATGTAATTTACATATATGTACATACATATATATTACCACCATAATTCATATATTTGTGCATATTCCTACATTCCTTCCAACCGAAAAGCATTTGCTTGCATTACTTACATATACATATGTACATACGTATGTATGCTGTATGCATAACAAAATGCATACCCAAAACAAACGCGAAAAATATCTCCCATACAACGTCGTTGAAAATTTGTCGCGATAAGTTTATCGCGATAAGCTGTTGTGAGTGATCGCGAATGGATTATTTGCATCGTTTTTGTCATTTATAAGAGGCCGACATCGGCAATGCTCGGACTTCTCATATTCGAGTGAGAGGAAATTTCTTTGCTTTTTTCGATCGCGAATGAAAAGCAGCGGAAATTTTTTTGTCGATCGCATTCCGAATGTGAGAGATGATAAATTTGTTTGCATTTTTCACTCGCGATAAAAGAATGCAAAAATTTATTTGAAATATTATCGATCGCGAACGTGAGAGAATGTGAGTGAGAATTTCCGAACCCTGTTACTCGGCCGTGCTATCATAGTAGCACAATGTCACTCATATATGACTTACAAACAAACTACGGGCAGGATTTCAAGATTTCAACCCTGTTTTTATGAAAAATTTTATTTTTATCAGTATTTTTCTTTTAATCAAAATATGTTGAAATAAAAGTGAAACTAAAAAAAAATTTTGCCAGAAAAGAGGGCTGTCCCGTATAATACAGGACGGATGGTCACCGTAAGTATACATGAACGTGGAGGCTGTTGCTATTCATTGCTGTTGTCCAGGCAGAACAAATTATTTTTGAAGACAACATATTGAAGCAAATATTCATCAAGGTTGTTGCGGATATGAGTTCCTATTGCTGTTTTTTTGGTTTAATTTTTGACTTTTTCTGTGTGCTCTTTATGTGATGGGAGTGGAAGAACGCAAATTATTTTCGCGTTACAAATTTTCACAACTCATGGTATCGATACTCTAAAAGTATCAGGCAAAAAGTATCGATACTACTCAGGATCGGACTCATTAAAATAAGTTTTTTGGGATCCTAAAATTACACTGTGGAACAAATTCAGGTTAGCAAAAGTTAGGTCGATTCTGAGAGTGAGGGGTGAAAATAGAGGCTAAATTAGAAGACCCGTATCGCGGCATTTGTTTATGTTAGATGGAATTTTTTTTTAATCGACCTTCGAACTTTGCAGTCAAATGCCGATTTTCAGAATATTGTTTATATGGTTTTTTGGCTATAACTCGTCGACTAATTGAAATTTTTTCAATCTGTTAAAGCCAAATTATTGCTAGGGACCTGTGCAACAATTAAAATTAAAAATAAAAATTGATTTAGAAAACTTTTGTAGTACTTATGAACACATTTTCCACAAAACTAAGTCTTTTTTGCTTTCTGTTTGATCTATAATATGCTTCTCAGTTTCTTCAATAAATTTCATTTGAAAAGAAAACAATAAATTAAATTAATGATTTGGCCAGTTGCCGTTTTGCAGGCGGCTGTGGATCAACATCACTGCTCTCTCTAATATCTTGGTCATCGTCATCATCATCAGAAAGGTCGATAATTTCGTCCAACAGATATTCTGGAATTTCATTTTTGTCTTCCCCTTCCAACAGTATTCAACCGCTTAAAAGACATTTTCCCAAGACTAAGTAACGCCAAAATTCAGGAAGGGGTTGTTAATGGTCCCGACATACGGAAACTAATGAGTCGTCAAGATTTTGACCAAGTTCTGACAGACCGAGAATTAAATGCATGGCTCGCATTGAAAGCAGTCATTAAAGGACTTTTGGGTAAAGAACGCAAAGACAACTACAGGCAATCTGTTGCAAACATGTTGGCAGCTTTCGATGAAATTGGGGTTAATATGTCGTACAAAATTCATCTCTTGCGTCAGCATCTTGATCAACTCGCTCAACAGTTGCCAACTGAATCTGATGCACAGGTCTCTAGCAATAATTTGGCTTTAACAGATTGAAAAAATATCAATTAGTCGACGAGTTATAGCCAAAAAAACCATATAAACAATATGCTGAAAATCGGCATTTGACTGCAAAGTTCGAAGGTCGATTAAAAAAAAAAATCGAACTAACATAAACAAACGCCGCGATACGCGTCTTCTAATTTAGCCTCTATTTTCACCCCTCACTCTCAGAATTGACCTAACTTTTGCTAACCGAAATTTGTTCCACAGCGTTATTTTATTCTTCAATCTTACATCTAGTTATTTCCTGAAATTAAAACAATGGAAGTTTAAAATATTTTAATTTTATTTCATTGCAGAAGTTATTTTCACGTTAGAAGTAATTTTAACGTTAAATGTACATTCATACATACATATATATATGTATATATGTACATGTTTATAATTTCACACATCTCAATTTTTATTCAGAATTTTTGTAAACTTTTTGGGTATGCATTTTTGTAGCCTATTCAATTTTAGAATAATAATGTATAAGTTTGAATTAAAAGTCAACGGTAGTAGGCTACACGAAAAGTCGAAAAGGTTACAAAACTGCATACCCAAAAAGTTTCTACAAATTCTGCATTTTCGTGAACTCTGCGTAAATTTGTATGGCCTTATTCATAAAAAGGTTTATAAACTGAAAAATGTATAAAAATGTTTATTTTTTATGAATGAGGCCATTAAACTCTAACTTATTTGGTTTATGTTATGCAATACACTACACTAAATTTCAGATTATTTTAAGTGATGGACAAAATTGAATGATAGTAATCGATACAAGCAAAGAAAATTGAGTTGCTAATGAAAGAAAAAATTTAAAAAGCGTGTTTTTTTTTTAAGTATTCGATACTACGAGTACTTTGCAAAGTATCGAGTAAAATAACTAAATAAGGTATCCAGTATTAAAGTACTCATTTTTATACCCTCAGTACCGATGCTAAAAGCATAAACAGATGGCAACGTTGATCCGGATAAACGGCGCAAATGATCTGATCAAAATTGTACCTTGACAGACTGCAGTAATGCGGATTTGCGGGCCGTGAGTTCGTAGGTGCGAGTCCCACGGCTAGTATAATATTCATTAATTTTTTTTTATCATTCAATTATAAATTTTGCATTTTTTTAAGTTATTTTTAGTTGGTTGTCTTTGACCTTTTTAGTAAAATTAAACTATTAATTTAACTAATAATAAAATAAAAAATGCGAAATAAAGTAAAACAAACGAAAATAAAATAAAGTAAAATTTAATATTTGTTTTCGTTATTTTTATGGCCTTATAACAATTATATTGAACAATTTTTATGAGCTTGAGGCCGTTTTTAGTGAAAACTTATTATGGAAAAGCAACAATAATTTGAAAAAATGGTAGAAGTGATAGCTATTTCGGAAATCACCACATTTCCTCATCAGACTTCTTTCAGTAGGATTCGAACCGACGATCACCACTGACTCAGCCAGTTGCCTACGCACTGTGCTAAGTTTGTCTTGTTAATTCTTGTTGCTTATTTTCTACAATTTCACTTTGCTAAGCCAACTACAATCAAGCGCAGCTATTCCGCTGCAATTAACTTGATCATGTGGTTGTTGGTTTTGTTGGTTTTTGTTAATATTTCTATTATTAGAATGTTTAACTTTTAGGTGTGCTCGCCCTTAAGTTATTTGTTTTCGTTATTTTTATGGCCTTATAACAATTATATTCAACAATTTTTATGAGCTTGAGGCCGCTTTTAGTGAAAACTTATTGTGGAAAAACATAACGAAACAATTTTTTCAAAATTTTCGGGTTATTGCGTATAGGTTTTGAAGCATTTA
>NW_023458555.1:76768732-76808814 GCF_013731165.1 Rhagoletis pomonella | reverse complement strand
TTTTTGTGCAATGTTTTCGATTGAAAACATTTTCAATAAAAAAGAGTCACTATGAGTAAGAACATAAGATTAAAAGTCATAAGTTTTTTATCGGCTTTGGTATAAGGGATTTTTAACGGAATAATGTTAAAGTATCGAGTATCGAATACTTTTATTCGATACTTGTTTCCAAAGTATCGAGTATCGATCGATAGTTGAAAGTATCGAAAATTTACATCACTAATCGTAATCACAGAAAAATCAAAGCTACTAATGATTAGAATGATTCAGCAAGAGTATTACATTCTCCAATTGAAACATAAGGTCAAAAAATGCATATTTCATTGTAAAGCCTGCACAGTTTACAAACAAAAGATGCGTTCACAGATAATGGCCGCGTTCCCCCCCTGAACGATTCGCCTACACACTCCCTTTTCATACCACAGGTGTTGATTTTGCCGGACTATTTCTTCTCCACCAAAGCTTTACATTTAGAACTCTGCTCGGACCTGACCACGGAAGCATTAAAGGCAGCGTTTACCCGATTTGTCGCCGTGGACTCCCATATAAAGTCATGTCTGACAACGGAAAAACGTTCGTAGGCGCGAATTGAATGCTGCAGCGAGAGTTCTCACACTTTCTCAAAGAGGCAGCTACTGACATTACCGAAAAATATGCCGCTCACGGACTCTTATGGCAGTTCATCCTACCATATGCTCCTCATATGGGCGGCCTCTGGGGAGCGGCGGTGAGACGACCTTCTACCCCAAAACGAGTGGAGGCTCGGGCGCGTTGTGAAACTTCACCCCGGTCATGATCACAATGTTCGCTTAGCGGATATCTACACTCAATCCGGAACCATCACTCGAAATATTGCAAAGTTATGTTTACTGCCCCCTTTGTAGTAGCTCTCTTTACATACTTCATGCCTCATTAAACACTAGTACTGCACACCTACACTTCCCTATTTAGCATGGAACTAATTCTGTCTTAGATTTTTTCTTCTTTCCACAGATGTCCAGGAACACGATGGAGCTCAACCAGTGCCGCCTCTGCTGCCGCCTTCATGCGTTCCGTGTCTGCCGCCAGTTCCAAGCAATGACCCCAGATGAGCGGTATGAGTCCGCACGGATACATAAGTACTGCAACTCAGCCGACAGCTGTCACCGGTGTGGGAAGGCGCATCACACAATGCTGCATCGTCCAACGTTATCGCCACCGGAAAGCACTCGCCGTAATGACTCGCACACACAAGTTCGCCGTGGATGGTCGACTCTAGCCAGCCGTGTGATCTAACAGCCCGCAAAGGAAGCTCACAGCGGCAATACTGCGTTCCAACGGCGCATCCGCGATTTATTCCACCAAGCGGTGCTGACCCTCGAGAAGCTGCAAGAGTTGCTCAACCTGCGGACATGAGTCCCAACTTAATTGAATTCGATTAAGAACTTGTTGAATTCTTCATACCATAATCCGCGTGCTGGCAACGCCACTTACTGTACACCATTGTGAGTTTAGTCAGGTGAAATAGGTTTTTTTCATGTTGTAATTGTAAGCGGGGCCAATTCATTATCCTTTTACGCGCCGTCGCAGCCGCTTCGCACCTCTCTTCATTTTTTTGCATATAACGGCACTCGGGCAAATTTTGTCATACTTTTAATGGCCTAGCTATTTAATACTAATTTGAATTATTGAAGTCAATAAAGTAATTTGCGAACTGATTGTAATAATTAAAATTCCTCGTCTTTTCATTTACACGGAATAAAAATATAATCCCTGGCGCACCCTGCGCTCGCTTTTTCTCCTCCAAAAAGCAACAAAGGTGAAAGGGCAGAATAATTGTCTTGTAATTGGCTGTGTTTATATGCCGCCTTCTTCATCTATCGATCTATTCTCAAACCACATTTCAGCCATAAATCGTATAACGGACAAATACCCTAACTCGGGTGACTATAATCTTCCAAGTAGCTTCCGTGACTGCACCATACTTTTATACGAAAGTTTCTACCTTGCCACCTGTAAACAACTTAATAAAATATACAATGCTAACGATCGCATCCTTGATTTATGCTTCAGTAATACAAATGCAAGCGTAGAAAAAATCTTCCTCATCGTTGATGAAGATAAGCATCATCCCGCAATTGGAGTAAACATAGTCTTTCAATCAAGTCTTAAGTCCAACTCCACGCCCACCTTCTCATACAAAAAAAGCCGACTATGTATCGCTCAACAGTCTCTTCATAAGGACCAACACATTAATGGGACTTCGGGTATACCGCAAGGGACCCATGTTGGTCCCCTTCTTTTCTTACTTTTTATAAATGATTTACCAGCGCGAAATACTTGGTCAAGGAGTCTAGTTTGTACAGACGATGTAAAAATCTTTAACCTTATAAAAGACTCCTCGGATTCTCAAAATCTACAACAGGACTTGGATGCATTAAAAGATTGGTGTAGCATAAATAACCTAAGTCTCAATATTGAAAAATGTTGCGTTGTGTCCTACACCCGAAGTCCCAACGCAAAACTGTTCAATTATTCGTTAGGCGGAGCTACCTTATGGCGGAAAAATGAGAATAAAGACTAGGTATAATCTTCGACCGCAAGTTAACATTCTCCTCACACGTGGATTACGTAGTTAACAAAGCCTATTCTATGCTAGGTTTTATTAAAAGAAACTTAAAAGACTTCAGAGATCCTCATATTCTGAAAAGTCTTTATGTGGCTTTGGTCAGCAGCATCCTTAAATATGGAGTCATTATCTGGAATCCTTATTATGATATCCACTCGCGGCGTATAGAAATGATCCAGAAAAAATTCACGTGATTTTCGCTAAATCGAATTAATTGAGCTCGTGGTCCATGTAATGGTACCCATCCTCGTGCCTCAACTGCCGTTCTTACTGGCGCCACTAATGGTGCCCCTACTGGTTCCTCGTTTGGCGTCCCTACCGGCGCATCCAACACCCTTAAGCAGGGATCACACGATTTGTACATTTGTACACAAAATGCCAAATTTAGATTTGTCCACATTTGCGCATTTGGACAGCGATGTACAAATGATTTGTTTTGCGATCAGACGATTTGGCTGCCAAAGATCCAAATGATTTGGCTAACATTTGCGCACAGCAGTAAAGTGACAAATATTGTCCACATTCATTCACACGATTGGTCATAAATACTTAAACAACTGATCCGGTGTCAACCATACTTTTGCATTTATGATTTCGTGAGATTTGAAGTGAAATGAACAAAAATAATATATACGCACAGGTACTCAGAATTTTGAATACACCCTCAAAATCTAGGCTGAAGGTAAAAAACGCGTTTTTCATAGGTTGAAGGATATACTTGCTCGTAACTTTATTTCTGTTTGCGCGATGAAAAATACTTACATATGCCATTTAAGAGAAAACATTTCGTTGTTTACAACCATTTATAAAATTTGTCTTGAGAATGGGCACCCGATGTATGTATACTAGTTAACAAAATAGTCGGACAAGTCGTAATTTAAAATGAAAAAAAGTTAAAAATTTAAATTTCGATGGCTGAGTGGAAGATCGACCTATCTCGGAAGCCAGTTCAAAATCGCCGTCTCTGAAAATTTTTCAAGAACGCCCTACTTCAAAGTTTGATTGAAAACGCCCTATTTCAGAATTTGGTTGAATAACGCCCTATCTTAGAATTCATTTCAAAAACGCCCTATCTCAAACGATAATACATTGAAAATAAGCTGATATAGGGCGTTTTTGAATCGGCAGCTGAGATAGGGCGTTTTTCAATGAAATTCTGAAGTAGGGCGTTCTTGAAAAGTTTTCTGAGATAGCGCGTTGTTAAAAAATTTTCTGAGATAGGGCGTTTTCGAACTGGTTGCCGAGATATGTCGATCTTCCACTCAGCCATCGATATACTCTGTAAGATTCCTTTCAGTGATCGGACTTCTACCACATTGTTGAAGATCTTCCACTTTTTTGAGCACACCTACCACACAAGGTCTGAAATCTACCACATATTCGCGTTTTTGAGTAGTTTTATTTTTGCTCAACAAAATTTTTCTTAATTTTAAGAGCAAAAGTTGTCCAACACTAAACACTAACAACGCTGTAAACTGTAACTAACTGTAAAATAGTAAATTTTCTCAATATTCAATTTTTCGACATCAAACATGGTTTTATTGTGTTAAATTGCAAAATATGTGATTTATAAAAAGAATTAATAGCGAAAATGATAAAAACCGGCGATTTTTGTGAAAGCATTAGCAAATTTCAGTGCATCTCAAATTTCTAAAGCGTTGTTTACTCTTACTTGAGAATTGTCAAAATCGGCAAATCACAAGTAGCATTTCTGGAACGAACCACATTTGTTCGCTACATCGTGATGTGATAAAAAGAAAAGCTGGCAGCACTCTGCAAGGTTGCAGAAATCTTTCAAAATATGTTCGAAACTGTCAAGGAAAAAAATTGCCAAAACCAACGCAATTTTTATCAACTTCAATCTTGCACTTTATTATACTAAAATTAATTTTGTTTTAGATTCTAATTAAAATGTTTGCAATTTAGGAGAAACCTTGCAGATTTTTTTTAATTTTTGTACAAAGTTTGATCCAAAACCTGAGATCTACCACATTTTTTTGAAATCTACATTTTTTTTAGATTCTACCACACAAATTTTTTTTTTAAAGTCCGATCACTGATTCCTTTGCCATTTCTTAATATCAATTATCAAATTATCAATTTAAACATTGTTGTAAGCAGCGAAATGTCTTATATTGAATCACATACATAAATACGTATTTTTTTACCGGGTAAACAGAAATAAAGTTACGTGCAAGTATACTTGTGCGTCACCCTTTGAAAAACGCGGTTTTTGACCTTAAGCCCAGATTTTGAGGGTGTATTTAAAATTCTGAGTATGCAGATTTTACTGCTTGAATAGACCACAAAACAAGTGTGAACCTCGATAAAACTATATAAATTTTTTTTTGTCACACAGTTTAATTTATATCGTCTTTAATAATCTGTATATCGTCGTTTAAAGTACAAAAAATGCGTATCAACAAAATGCAAAGCCGCCTATGTGAGTTTGCATAAATTATTATCTAGATAGTAAAAACACTCATATTTCAAAATGGTTCTCTTTTTTATAAAGTAATCGCATTTCTGGATAGTATATTTCAGGACGAATGGATAAGGATTGAGCCAACAGCTTCTGGAAGCAAATTCAATGTTTGGCAGCAAATGTCAGTTACGCGATTTTGCAGAATGACGATACGCGGTTTTGTACTTTATACGACGATATGCATGTATGTATGTGTATAGCCAGCAAAAACTGCGGAGAGATCCGAAAACTGAAAGAAAGGTGAATAGTAAAGTGCCACGAAGGGTTGTGAAACGAATACTTTTCCGGTTGGTTTTCTGAAATTTTTCATTCTGAACTTCAAATATGCTTTTTCATAGTTAATTATAATCAGATATTAATTATACTTTTAATATGTTCGTCTGCCGGCATCAGAACCTGGAACCTCATGAAGGTTACAAATAGTCGCACGCTTCTCTGCACACTCAGCTACTGTCGAATACGTATATGTACATGTTTTCTAATGTTCAGTTTGAGCAAATATTTTAAAATTATTGTTTCCAAATAACGTGATATTTTTCGGTAGTTTTGGGATATGAATATTATATTAAATATTAAAATTTTACCAAAATTGGAAAATACAAAGGTTCACAAGCACGAAATGGCAATACCGCTCAACAATCTTACTAATCTTACTCTTACTAATATTATAAATGTGAAAGTTTGTATGTTTGGATGTTTGGGAAATCATCACGCGGAAACGACTGAACGGATTTGCATGGAATTTGGTACGCAGATAGCTTATGGGCCACATTGGTTAATAGGCTATTCTTTAAGAGTTGCCACCTGTTAAAAAAGTTTAATTTATTTAATATGCGGGAACGACTGAATAGATTTGCATGAAAATTTTCACACAGATAGCTTATAACCTAGATTGGAAAATAGGCTACTTTTCTTAAGAGTTGCCACCTGTTAAAAAAGTTTCATTAAATTAATACGCGGAAACGACTGAATGGGTTTGCATGAAATTTTGCAAGCAGATAGCTTATGACCTATGGTGGAAAATAGGAGCATTTTTTGGAAGAGTTGCCACCTGTTAAAAAAGTTTAATTGAATTAATACGCGGAAACGACTAAACGGATTTGCATGAAATTTTGCACACAGATAGCTTATGACCTAGGTTAGAAAGTAGGCTACTTTTTTAAGAGTTGCCACCTGTTAGAAATGTTTAATTTAATTAATACGCGGAAATTAGTGAACTGATTTGCATGGAAGTTTTCACACAGATAGCATATGAGCTAGGTTGAAAAATAGGCTACTTTTTTAAGAGTTACCACCTGCTAAAAAAGCTTAATTAAATTAATACGCGGAAAAGTCTGAACGGGTTTGCATGAAATTTTGCAACCAGATAGCTTATGACCTACAGTGAAAAATTGGCTAATTTTTTGGAAGAGTTACCACCTGTTAAAAAAGTTTTAATTAAATTAATACGCGGAAACGACTGAACAGATTTGCATGACATTTCGCACAGAGATAGCTTATGACCTATGCTGGAAAATAGGCTACTATTTTAAGAGTTATCACGTATAAGGAAAGTTTAATTAAATTAATACGCGTAAATGACTGAACTGATTTGCATGAAAGTTTGCACACAGATAGCTTATGACCTAGACTGGAAAATAGGCTACTTTTTTAAGAATTGCCACCTATTTGAAAATGAAATTTTGTTCAAAGATGGTTTATGACCTGGATTGAAAAATAGGCTACTTCCTTAACCGGAATTTAGTACCCTTACTACGGATTTCGGAAAGATGGTCTTAGACTGAAAGTAAGTCCGATAACTCAAGGCCCCTCCCATATAAATTGGAATTTTCATATTACATACATATCTCTGGAAACTAGGTTTGTAAAAGTTCACAGTTTATGTATTACTAATGACAATAAATAATTATAATTTTTTTATATTATGTGCTTTTTATAAACGTAAAACACACAATAATTACTATAACTGGTGTTTGGTTTCAAACTCGGACAAACTAAACAAATTAATTAGATTTTATTTTTAATTGGATTAACGATTAATGTTTTAAATTAATTAAACGTAATCGCAGCCAGCGATTAACGATTAAAAAAATGTTATCATTAATCGTACAGTTGATTACGACTAATTAATGTTAATCGTCAAACGCGATTAACATTTTAATCGTTAATGTGTAGTCGTTAATCATATTATTAATTAATTAATTAAACACTGTGTGAAATCATGTTCATATTCACGGAAAAAATGGGCGTGTTTGGAAAAGAGGCGTAGCACCTCCCATACTGACTGAAAGTTTCATATTGCATATCTCTTCAAATGTTTGCGGTAAAGCACTCAAGCTTGGTACGAAAATGTATATGAAACTAATACCATACTCATGGAGAAAAATTAGAGTTATTGGAAAAGGTGGTGTGGCAACTCCCATGCAAATTGATTTTTCTATGCTGCATATCTCTGGAGGTGTTTATTGCAGTGGACTGGAACTTGGCACCGAGATGTGTATACAAAATTAATTCCATACTCATGGAGAAGAATTTGCGTTATTCGAAAAGGGGACATGGTTCCTGCCGTACAAATTTACTGTTTTATACTGCTTATCTCTAGAGGTGTTCATGGTAGAGTACTGGGACTTGGTACTGGGGTATGTAAAATCAATTCTAAATTCATGGAAGAAGATTAGGGTTATAAGAAAAAGGGGCGTGGCACTTCCAGTACAAATTTACTTTTTCTTGTCACATATCCCTGGAAGTGTTTGTGGAAGAATACTGGAACTTGGTATGGAGTTGTGTATACAAAATGTATCAATTGCTCATGGAAAAAATGTGAGTTATTAAAAGAGGAGGCATGTCGCTTCCCATACATACTAAAAAGTTCTTAATACATATCTCTGGAAGGATAGAAAATCTCTCGAAGTATTTTAAATTTGTTATGGAGATTTATTTTATAAGTGCCGTACTGACAGAATAAATTTCATTAAATGGAAAAGGGAGAGCCGGTTTCGGCCTTGTAATCTAAAGCTCTCTTGAGGCATTTGCTACAGTAATGAGAAGTGGTATTTTATCAAGGCCAGGTTACTAAATTTGAGTTGGAAATATTAGAACCCACCGTGGCATCTCCAAGAAGGTTACACGTTCACGCGCCGTATACCTGGAACCATTTTAAGGTAAACTTAGAGGGATTGATATCTTTCGTATGCCTAGCGCGCAGACGAGATTTTATAACTTCATAGTTTTAAACGGCCTAAATACCTTAACTCGCTTAAAAAATAAAGAGCTATAACGAAATGGGCACAGATATAAAATCTAACATCATCAAATTATTTTTCATATTTGTATAAAAGCGCGGGGTGTAAGCCGCGGGTATAAGCTAGTATTTGTATATTTGTCACTGGCATTTGTCATCAAGTGGCAAATCAGATATTTGGTCATTTGCGTAATTTTTATTTGGCTTATGTAGCAGCATTGCGTTCACACAATTTGGCCACCAGGGTTGTTTTTCATTTGCCACAAGACGGCAAATATTTGGCTTTTCTGATAAATGACAAATGTAATTTAGCGTTCACATGATTTGTCTACGAATTTGACAAATTTTTAGCCAAATGTACAAATCGTGTGATCCCAGCTTTAGTGGTATCGATTGAGGCCTACATACGCTACAGCGGAAATGGACGACACGCCATTTCTTTAAATGAAGTTGATTGCAGCTATATTTATGTATGTACATATGTAGGCATATACTAAATGTGAGCAAACAACATTTTGCTTGCATAGTCTTCTGTTCTCTTTTCACTGCAAGTTGAATTATTATTCTATTGCAAAATTTTGTACAGAGAAGACTAAAAACATATATGTAATACTCCTATATTGGCAGTAAGAGCTAGTACCGTCCGAAAACACTACAGTACAGATATATCAATAAACACGTACGAAAGTAAAGGAACACATACGTTTATAAATAAACATGTACACGACACACTTACAAAACCGGCACTCAAGTACACAATACATTGACAAAAACAGTACTAGACTGTCTCGCTTTGATTTCGGAATGCTTACACATTGAGATGTTATCTTACTATCAATATAGAAGTATTACATATATGACTAAAAAGTAGAAAATAAATAGAATTAAAAAAAAAAACTTTTTAATATACAACGCTTTTATAAATGGACTAAAAAGTAGAAAATAATATTTCTCAGTCCCACAGAATTTGTTTTGATAACTTTTGATTTTGAAATTTTAGCAAAAGTCATTATAAACAATTAATGACATTGAAAATGAAAAGCTTGGGGCGCATGTAATACACTTGAATTGATATGAAAAGTAACATATGTATGTGTGTGGGCATATGAATAACGATCGCTTAAAATCGATCTCAAATTTGTACTTTCGCTGTAGAATGTTATGTAGTTTGACTATTGTCAATGAAATCGAAGGCTTTGTACCATGATAAAAATATAGTAAGGTAGAACCGCTGAGAGTCACTTTTAAAATTCTTGACGTTTCCAAACAATTTAATTTTTAAATTTACTCACAAACTCACACACACATTTTCATTTTCAATCTCAAGCAACAACAATTTCGAACAATTTCATTTTATTATTTTCACATTTATATGATTTTAAAATGTTGGCAAACTTCAAAAAAAAAATCATGGCCGCCAAATTGAGAGAACGGTTATACCTTGCTATGTTTTTATCATGCTTTGTACTGCATGCGCTCCACGTTTTTCGTTTTCAATGTCATTCATTGTTTATAATGACTTTTGCTAAAATTTCAAAATCAAAAGTTATCAAAACAAATTCTGTGGGACTGAGAAATATTATTTTCTACTTTTTAGTCCATTTATAAAAGCGTTGTATATTAAAGTTTTTTTTTATTTTATTTATTTTTGTTTTCTTCTCACAAAAGTTCTAAATTGTTAAAATTTATTTGCATGTGAAACCTTTTTCCATACAAAACCAGCGGGTGAACAGCAGCTTTTGGAACGCTCGTCCAACTCAGCAGCACAACCGCTGATTACTGGGCCTGGAACAGGATGGTTCAATGCTTCGAGAAGCAAACCAATTTACTAAGAAAGATAGTTGCAACAACTTTCATTTTTTCAATTTAAATTTTTATCTTTTTTGTATTTCACATGGTACGCGTTGATGTAGAAGAAAAAAATCAGAACGGTTTTTGACACTTTCGAAACCATAAGCAACAATAAAATACAGGCAAACATTGTTTTTACTCAATTGCTCTTAACCTGTTTTATAGGCCATGAATTAAACAAAAAATTTGATATAATTCATACGAAGAAAGTAATATTCACAAAATATGTTTACTTATGAAAAGTCTAACAAAATATAGGGTCTTTAATAACTGCTCGGCATATTGGACGAAGCGCTTTTGTGTGAATTTTATCTGCATGATTTTTAATATGGTAAAAACATTACTGGAAAACCTTAAAATGTTTACATGGAACGATGTCGCAATAAACAGACGAAGTAATAAAACGGCTTTCTCGCTTTATATTCTCACATTCGGCTGCCTTAGTCACATTGCATGGGTGGGATGCATGTAATAACACCATACGCAATAATTCCTATTACTTGGACATTAAAAAGCAGTTTCAGAAGTGAACTAGTGTTATATTATTATTTTACTTTTATATGCCACCAGTACAAAATTGTGAAAGGAGGGGACGCGAGCGTGACGTCGAACGCGGCGCGGTGCGGGATGGCTTATGTATGTATATGTATACTTACAAATCCGTCCATTTAACTTGTTCATGTACTACTTTTTGTCAAATGTAACGGGGTCACTACCTATGTGCACTATTTTGCTTTATTACTCAACTGTTAAGTTTAGAAGTTGGTCTTATTGCTCAACGAGAAATGAAATATAGCAAATTTGTGTTATTTCACATTCAAATGGGAAATAACACAAATTTGCGTTATTATACACTAGTCGAGTCGAAATTTTAGGCAATGACATGATATTTTCGATACGATGGGACTCTCGAAAGACGATTTGCATTCGACACTACTCTCGCAATGAGGCTGATTATATTCTTTTTCGGTTTTACAAACTATTCCATAACAAGATATAATTGTGTTAGGTGGCGGAATAAAATGGCACTAAATTATGCCATAAGGTAGAAGTATAAGCGCTTTTTGGTTCCAGAGATATTGGTTGTGCAGTGCTTACTTTAGGTGAAGAGATGGCTACATGTTTTTACTAAAATTTACAGAGGAAAAAACAATTTAGCGGCATAAAATGGCACTAAACAAGCACTTAATTATGCCGTAAGGTAGAAGTATATTCGCCTTTTGGTTCCAGAGATATTGATAGTGTAGTGCTTACTTCATCTGAAGAGATGGCTACTACGTGTTTTTACCAAAATTTACAGGGAACTTAATTTTTTAGCGGCATTAGTTGGCACTAAATAATGACGTAAGGTAGAAGTATATGCGCTTTTTGGTTGCAGAGATATTGATAATGTAGTGCTTTTTTCAGCTGAAGAGATGGCTACTACATGTTTTTACCAAAATTTACAGAGCACTGATTTTTTAGCGGCATAAATTGGCACTAAATAAGCACTAAATTATGGCATATGTGCCAAACCAATCGGTGAATATTGTAGTGATTACTTCAGGGACCTTGATAAATAAATAATTTATTATGACACCTTCCATACGATTACCCGGTTTTCCTTTTCTTTTTTTATTTATCTGTACTGTAATGTTTGCTGACTGCACTTGTAGATATTGATCATATAGAAGTATTACATATATGTATCAAAGGGGTTTTTTAGTAAAGCATCAAAACTGGTTTTTGTTAATGGAATGGTTTTTATATATCTTTTGGCTTAACCGCCGCAATTTTGGGCCGTAGCGTGGGAGGGCAAAAAGGGCGTAAGCGACGAAATCACCTGTTTGATTAAAGATGGGCAAATAAAACCGCCATTATTATATACCTAACATTAAACGTAACTTTTACATTGACCTTCACATTAGTATCTACAGTAATTGCCGTATTAATAAAAAAAAACGACTACTGAAAAATTTACTTTTTGTCGCTTACGCCCTTTTGGCGGTTAGGGCTCGTATTTCTAACTTAAAGAACTTTATCACAACTCTTCAAATTGTAAAGCAGAACAGGTCAAATAATAGCTTTTATCATTCTGCGGCGTTCCCCCAATTTTTTAACAGAACTGTATGTACAAATGTATATTGTAGTTTAAAGTACAAAACCGCTTATCCTCGTTCTGCAAAACCGCGTAATTGCCATTTGTGCCGAAAGTTTGGTTTGCTAATAGGAAGCTCCAGGCATAAAGCCTTATCTATTCATACCAAGATATCCATATTAGACTATGTACTGAAAAATAACAGCATAGTTGTAATACCGCTGATCAAGAGTAGCATATATTTTACTCGCTCCTGTAAAATCTTGTTGACCTTACATACGCGGTTTTACATTATCGTGATACGCGGTTTTGTACTTTAAACCAGGGTTGTTGCGAATATTCGCATTCGCATTCGCAACCGCGGAGCTTCCGCATTAATTTTAACATTCGCATTCGCGTTCGCATTCGCAATAATCAATGCGGAACTTTTGCGAATGCGAATGTTGTGCAAGTGCACCGATAAAACTATATCTGGCAAACAAAATTACAAATTGTAGGCAGATATACGTATATCTGGCAAACAAAATGACAAATTGTAGCCTAACCCCAGCGAAACATCAGCATGGCTTCCGTAAAGTGCACAGCGCAACAACAGCACTTAACGCCATAAACACCCATATAACTCGTGGCCTAAATCGTAACCGCCCCTGTGAGAGAACTGTCCTAGTAGCGTTGGACTTGTCAAAGGCGTTTGACACCGTCTGCCATTCCACGCTGCTAGAAGACATTGAGGCCTCCTGTCTCCCACAGGGACTGAAGCGATGGTCGGCGAATTATATGAGTGGTCGACAATCATCAGTAATCTTCAGAGATCAAACCTCGAAACCAAGAAGAATAAAACAAGGGGTTCCACAAGGTGGTGTTCTCTCCCCCTTACTTTTTAACTTCTACATCTCGAAACTCCCCCAGCCTCCTGAAGGAGTTTCCCTGATCTCGTACGCTGATGATTGTTCGATTTTGGCGTCTGGGAATGGAATTGATGACCTCTGCTCAAAAGTAAACGGCTATCTCTCCAGCCTTTCTCGCTTCTTCACTGCAAGGAGCCTAACCCTCTCCCCAACGAAATCAACGGCGACCCTCTTCACCACCTGGACGAAGGAGGTCAGGCTAGAATTAGGCATTCACGTCGACGGCACAACTACACCGACGGTGAACAACCCAAAAATTTTAGGGGTTACCTTTGATAGCCTGCTCTCCTTCTCCGCGCACACAACCGCAGTTGTCAACAAAGTACAGAGCCGCAACAAGGTCCTCAAGTCGATCGCCGCCAGCACTTGGGGCAAAGACAAAGAAACGTTGCTGGCAACATACAAGGCAATTGGCCGGCCGGTTCTAAATTATGCAGCGCCAGTTTGGTCGCCGGGGACTAGTTGGACGCAGTGGACGAAGCTACAGACTTGTCAGAACGCCGCACTCCGGACAACGACTGGGTGCCTTCTGATGACGCCTGAGCACCACCTACATAGCGAGGCCCAAGTGCTCCCCGTAAGGGAACACAACAAAATGCTCTGTAAGCAGTTTCTGGTGGGGTGTCACAGAAGCGAACACCCCAACAGACCACTGCTGGAGGAGGAGCATCCGCCCAGGCACGTCAGGGGGCATCTATTCGTGTACAAGGACGCAGTCCAGACCCACACAGACCAACCACTGGACCCAATGACGTACAGACAAGCGATTAACGACATTCATAGGGAGTCAGTCTCCACCTACCTCGACTCCCGGCCTAAGAATGTCGTTATCGGAGCCCAATCACCACCTGTGGAAGAGACGGAGCTTCAACTACCTAGAGAGACCCGCGTTACCCTGGCTCAGTTACGGTCTGGATATTGTAGCCGCCTAAACAGCTACCTGTCCAGACTCGACCCAAACATCCCAAATGAGTGCCCGGCATGTGGAGACTCCCCCCACGACACAACCACCTCTTCACATGCCAGCTCAATCCGACTCAACTAACACCCTCTCCCTTTGGTCCGACCCCATCGAAACAGCGCGTTTCCTGGGCCTACCGTTAGTTGAGCTTGACGATAATGATTAAAAGTTGACCCGAAACAGGCGGGGCTTAATAGTGCCGCTACAACAACAACAAATTGTAGCCAATATTTTTTGCCAGTGGTCGTTGGAGTATTTGTGTAACAAAACTGGTCAAATGTCATATTTATCAACTTTGATAAAAATTTCTTTAATCTTATTATTTCTTAAGCTATAGAACCGAGCAGTTATACAAATTCCCACTTCTACTTGACCTTTTACGTATGTCAAAGAGAACATAGTCCTTTTAATAATATATATTTTTTGTTTTCTCTTCTTTAAATACCTGCATTTCTTTCTTTATTGAGATTTTTTTGGACCAATCTTAAAAAAAAAATACCAGACATAAAAGAAGAAAGTGTGCACTGTAATTTTAAACCAAATTGTCGTGATTTGGTCTTGATGTTACATATCGACACCTGAAATGCAAAAAGCCGTAACAAACATCGTCGCTGAAATACAAAAAGTCGTATCTAATAAAAATTCAAAATTCAGTTTTTGATTGATATGATGGATTTCATCGAATTTCAACTCCCACATCAGTTATGGTGTTGTTACGTCTTTTTGCATTGCAGGTGACGATATATTCGTTTCAATCACTTCAAATAGGGCTCTTTGGGGAATTTATTTTAAGGAAAAATTTTAAAACAGTAATTTTGTTTACTTGTCGGGCAATATTTTTTTCATAGATAAATATGTACATTGGATCCTTGCCTAAAGGCCTCTGTGGTAAAACTTTCCCCCTACGTCTCCCTTCTTTGCTATTTAAAGTGAAAGATTAAGCTCCTACAATAGGGATTTCCACAAGAAATTTTCAACATTTAGTTATAAAGATATTCGATGCTGAAATATTTAAAAAGCTATAGGTCTGACCTTTAATTAGGTAAGAATTGCGTAACTATCTGAAACCCTCATCATTTGTGATTCCTATAATTCAAATGCTTATAAAAAACGGGGTGCTTTTTTAAAAAAATAACAATATTCTGATCCGATTCGGTTTGCAGTCAGGATCTTAAAAACATAATTTTGTTCAAAATTTTCATTCCTGGAAAATAATAATTTATAACGGTTTGAAAACATACAACGAACTGTCGGCAAATATAAGAAGCTGCAACAGCTTACAACAATTCAAAAGTCGATTATACCACCACTGCAAAATATATGTATAGAATGAAATAATGAAAAATTTTATTTTAAAGGATTGCTGCTTGACCCAGTGGAGAACAGTGGAGGGTCGACATGGAAAATAGTCCTTTCCATCCGGCCTACAGCGCGTAAAGAACAGTGAAGAGGGTCGGCATGGAAACTAGTCCTTTCCATTCGCCCTACAGTGCGAAGATCTCGTCTTTTCAGACCACTTGTATAACCGGAATTTATAAAGATAGATTGGCTCGGAAACTAGTATTTTCCCACTGATCACAAATTACTTTATAGCCTTTACATATGACCACAAAGCCTGAAGTGTAGGTGCGACTTGGAATAAAGTCCACAGCAACGGTACAAGAAGTGCGGCTCTGGAACTCGTCCTTTCGGACCACCCACCTAACCAGTACCCAACATTCGGGCAGCTCGGAATCCCGTCCATTCCGACAGCCACGGTCACACTTATAATTAAGATAATTTTATATAATATAATTAATATAATTACCTTGTTTAAATGTATAATTATTTGTACAGAATAAAAGTTAGGATAGTCCTCTCAAAAAAATGTGTAAAGAACAGAATATGTAGTGAAATAAGAAAATTGTTTTCATGTATGATTGTGGTTCCTGTGATGTAATGTATGCATATATCAATATAAAACTATAAACCCAAAATAGTACTAAATAAAATAGTGAGCAAATATTGTAAATTTTCAGACTTGTTATCATGATAAAAACACGTGTGTCAAGTTAGCACTACACTTTTCGAATTTGGAAAAGCTAACTACGGCATTAATTGTAGTGTTTTTGTTGTAAATTTGTTGTGGAAAAAAAAAATTTGTAGCTCTCGTTTTTTAAGAAAAAATGGTATGTAGTGCTAACTTGACACCATACACCTAGTCGATAGAATTGAGATATTGAAAATGTTATAACGGCATTAATTGTAGCTTTTTTGTTGTAAATTTGTTGTGGAAAGAAAAAATTTGTAGCTCTCATCTTTTAAGAAAAAATGGTATGTAGTGCTAACTTGACACCATACACCTAGTCGATAGAATTGAGATATCCAATATGTTACTATGCCATTAATTGTAGCTTTTAACTTTAAAATTTGTTGTGGTAAGAAAAAATTTGTAGCTTTCGTTTTTCTGGAAAAAATTGAGTTGACCCTTTTTCGAACAAAATTTAGTATGTAGTGCTAACTTGACACCATGCACCATTGACGACAGAATTGAGATATTGAAAAGGTTACAACGGCATTAATTGTAGCTTTTTTTGTTGTAAATTTGTTGTGGAAAGAAAAAATTTTTAGCTTTCGTTTTTTAAGAAAAAATGGTATGTAGTGCTAACTTGACACCATACACCTAGTCGATAGAATTGAGATATTGAAAATGTTATAACGGCATTAATTGTAGCTTTTAACTTTAAAATTTGTTGTGAAAAGAAAAAATTTGTAGCTTTCGTTTATCTGGAAAAAATTGAGTTGACCCTTTTTCGAACAAAATTTAGTATGTAGTGCTAACTTGACACCATGCACCATTGACGACAGAATTAAGATATTGAAAATGTTAGAACGGCATTAATTGTAGCTTTTTTGTTGTAAATTTGTTGTGGAAAGAAAAAATTTGTAGCTCTCGTTTTTTAAGAAAAAATTGTATGTAGTGCTAACTTGACACCATACACCCAGTCGATAGAATTGAGATATTCAAAATGTTATAACGGCATTAATTGTAGCTTTTTTGTTGTGGAAAGAAAAAATTTGTAGCTCTCGCTTTTTAAGAAAAAATGGTATGTAGTGCTAACTTGACACCATACACCTAGTCGATAGAATTGAGATATTGAAAACGTTATAACGGCATTAATTGTAGCTTTTTTTGTTGTAAATTTGTTGTGGAAAGAAAAAATTGGTAGCTTTCGTTTTTCACACAACACACAATGGTGCACGGTGTCAAGTTAGCACTACATACTAAGTTTTGTTCGAAAAAGGGGCAACTCAATTTTTTCCAGAAAAACGAAAGCTACAAATTTTTTCTTTCCACAACAAATTTTAAAGTTAAAAGCTACAAGTAATGGCACAGTAACATATTGGATATCTCAATTCTATCGACTAGGTGTATGGTGTCAAGTTAGCACTACATACCATTTTTTCTTAAAAATCGAGAGCTACAAATTTTTTCTTTCCACAACAAATTTTAAAGTTAAAAGCTACAATTAATGCCGTTATAACATTTTCAATATCTCAATTTTATCGACTAGGTGTATGGTGTCAAGTTAGCACTACATACCATTTTTTCTAAAAAAACGAAAGCTACAAATTTTTTCTTTCCACAACAAATTTACAACAAAAAAGCTACAATCAATGCCGTTCTAACATTTTCAATATCTCAATTCTGTCGTCAATGGTGCATGGTGTCAAGTTAGCACTACATACCATTTTTTCTTAAAAAACGAGAGCTACAAATTTTTTCTTTCCACAACAAATTTACAACAAAAACACTACAATTAATGCCGTAATTAGCTTTTCCAAATTCGAAAAGTGTAGTGCTAACTTGACACACGTGATAAAAACATAACAAGGTAAAACCAATGAGAGGCAGTCTGACGTATGCCAACAATATAATTTTAAAATCAAAACTCAAACTCACACACATTCTCATTTTCAATCTCAAACAACAATAATTGTGAACAATTTAATTTTTTTATTTTCAATTTTATATGATTTTAAAATGTTGGCAAACGTCAGAACAAAATCATGGCCGACGAATTGAGAGAATGAATTTACCTTGTAATGTTTTTATCATGCTTGTTATAGGCCTTTAAAGGCTTTCAATAAATTAATAAATTAATAAAAATAAATAAATGAATTTTTAAATTTTTAAGTTCAAGCACTAAATAAAATAAACATTATTAAAAATTCGCATCCGCTGATGTCTTAAATTTCACATTCGCAACATCCCTACTTTAAACGACGATATGTAGATGCCAAATGAATTGAAATATCGCGACCGAGTGTGTGCATTAATCGTTGCATCAAGATAGTAACGAAACCACTATGATTGGAAGGCCAATGTGCAGAAAGCCTTATTTTCGACAAAATGCATTAATACTTCGAACGCTACAGCACTTGAAAAACCTGCAGTGGTTTGGCTGTGTTTTACAGAGAGAAGCTAATGATACTATTTTAACAATCTCAGCCGTATTTAGGAAAATTGCAACCATAGATATAAATGAAAGAATTCACTTAAAATTGTTGGGCTAGAAATCATGGAACAAATGCACAATACCTAAAAATGTCGAATTAAAAAAAAAAAATAGGATCGATAGAGACCATTGAGGTGAACATAACGGTATATTTATTTTTTTTGGGAAACAACAACTACAACAATTATTAAAGGTCAAAGTTCAAATTAAGCATTTTCTTAAATTAATATTTCTCGAAAACATCTTCAAGGAATTGAACAATTTTGATGATAGAGAATTTAATTCTCTTTAATTTGATATACATATTTATACATATACCTTTTTATAGTCTTCACAAAAATCGAATTAATGTGGAAAAAAAAGTATACAGGGTTTTGTGTATAAACTTCTTTTGCGTAGGCGGCCTTCGGCCGCCCTTATGGATTATAACCCTCACAAAGTAGAATTCTCTTTCTGTGTTGCGAAGAAAAGGCGCTGAACACCTTTTGCAGAGAACACCTTTCTGCGTAGGCGGCCTTCGGCCGCACTTATGGATTATAACCCTCACAAAGTAGAATTATTTTCTGTGTTGCGAAGAAAAGGCATTGAACACCTTTTGCAGAGAACACCTTTCTGCGTAGGCGGCCTTCGGCCGCACTTATGGATTATAACCCTCACAAAGTAGAATTCTCTTTCTGTGTTGCGAAGAAAAGGCGCTGAACACCTTTTGTAGAGAACACCTTTCTGCGTAGGCGGCCTTCGGCCGCGCTTATGGATTATAACCCTCACAAAGTAGAATTCCACATTAATTATATTTTTGTGAATACTATAAAAGATATATGTATAAATTTGTATATCAAATTAAAGAGAATTAAATTCTCTATCAAATGACATCAAATTTCCCAAATCCTTGGAGGGGTTCTCGAGAAATATTAATTAAAAAACATGCTTAATTTGAACTTTGACTTTTAATAATTGTTGTAGTTGTTGTTTCCCAAAAAAAATATATATATCGTTACGTTCACCTCGATGATCTCCATCGATCCCAATATGATTTTTTTAAATTTGAGAATTGTAGGTATTCTACATTTATGCCGAAATCATTTTTCGAAACGATGACGTTGACCACCATCATGCAATCGAAATTGTGTCCTGTTTTATAGAAAATACATGCATACACATAAATATTAAGCGCAATTTATTCCAAAAGTACTTACCTTGAGTAATCTCTTTTTAATTGGAATTAATAGTGGCTTATAAGAGGACGAGGCGGGTGTGGACGGGCGTAAATATTTATATCTGTCAGTCAAAACGGATGATGCCTTCGTAACATATGAATATAGATTTGTTTGATCGTTCTCTATTAACAAAATTTCTATTCTCTTAACAGGTTTCGAACAAGCATGTTTATAACAGGGAAATGTTCAACAAAAATTAAAAACTTCGTTTATAGGCACACTTAAGCAAGATGTTGAAGTACTCTTGCTGTTTGTAAATAATACAAAGCTGTAATAAATCACTTGCAAAAAGACTAACAGTTCGCATCAAATAGAACTAAAAAAATAAATGCATACATTCCAGAATACATTTTCGGACTCTACATCACCACCACATCGTAGAAACACATTATTGGTTTCTAACTTTCCTCTATCAGGGACATGTTTATTTAATTTATTTTCTTTCACTGACGAAGTTCTCATATATTGTTACAAATAATTTTATAGTTAGTTCTTTGGAATCCACAACTTTCTTTACATTGCTCAGCCTTCGAGTTATTTTCATTTTCCTTCCATTTTCCGTTGGTGTTTTGATGTTAGTTTCTGCTTAATTGGACGTTTTAATTGCTATGATACTTTGGACTAACTACTTTTATGTTGATGGAATATCTTAAAAAATTTGAGGAATATTCCTTTTTAACAAAATTTTGTGATATGCACCAACGCGATTTCCCCCAATTCTCAGCTCCACTTCCATCTACTATTCTCCTTCACTCTTAGAATGTGAGGTTAAGAAAAATTCATCGAGTTCATTCCGATACAGCGTTGCAACTGACAGTGGTGTGGCCAGAAGAACTTACTCTTTACATTTGTAATTCAATGTCTCATTAGCACAATATAACCAGCAAACCATGACGAAAGACACAAGATCACGTAACAACAAGAGAGTGAAAAAAGTCGATTTTTTGGTTGGAGTTGGTTTTTTTTTTAGCGGGTTCTACGCCATCTTGTTTCACTGGAAAACGAGCGAAAAGTAACCAAAGCAAAGAACACAACGAAAACCAAAATTAGCCAAAATTATTGTCAGCCACTTTAAGCGCACAATTTAAGTAAAATGATGCAATAAAATGCTTGAAAATGTGTTGTCATGTTGAATTGACTCTTCTTTACTTAAATACAAGTGTAAAATAGTAGTGCTTGTGATGTAAACAAACGCTCAGCTAACGAACCCGCTTTCGCAAACTTTTTTCTCAAAACCAGTTACAAATACAACGTCGCGTTCTTACGTGATCTTGTATTTTTGGTTCATGCAGTAAACAACCTTCGGTGAATTTGGCGACGCCGTCCCGAATGAAAGAAGAAAGTTATTTTCTAGCTGTTGAAATCTCGACGCCATCTTTGTAGTAAAAGGGAAACAACGAAGAGAACAAAAAAAAACCGCGTAATTGTTGAACGCATGTATAATCATTTTTATTATCCAAATTCTTCTATAAATCATGTCGTTGTGTTAAATTATTCTTTACCTTATGTGTGCACACGTTGTCACAAGCGAAAATTAAGAAAATTGCAGTAAAAAGCCACCACAAATTGTAAACAACGAACAAATGTAAACAAATGGCCAACGTCAAAGTCGCCCAACTTTTTTCCTAAATGCGATTATAACGGGCTACTATGAAGAAGACGTGATCTTGTATTTTTGGTTAATGACTGCCTTCCTCGGGGATAAATATGCTAGGGATGAAATTATTGGTACACACCATGAACCAAAAATAAAAGATCACGTAAGAACGCGACGTTGTATTTGTAACTGGTTTTGAGAAAAAAGTTTGCGAAAGCGGGTTCGTCAGCTGAGCGTTTGTTTACATCACAAGCACCACTATTTTACACTTTTATTCAAGTAAAGAAGAGTTAATTCAACATGACAACACATTTTAAAGCATTTTGTTGCATCATTTTACCTAAATTGTGCGTTTAAAGTGGCTGACAATAATTTTGGCTAATTTTGGTTTTCGTTGTTTTCTTTGCTTTGTTTACTTTTCGCTCGTTTTCCAGTGAAACAAGATGGCGTAGAACCCGCTAAAAAAAATCGACTTTTTTCACTATCTTGTTCTTACGTGATCTTGTGTCTTTCGTTTATGGGTACACACGCCTTCCAAGCACGCAGGGTTGCTTTTAAGAAACGAAAAATAATTAACTCCAAATAGTTTCAAAAAGTATAGTGTAAAACGAAATTTATTGAATAATTCCATATAAAATGTTATACATAAATGACGCATTTTCTAAACGATTTAAATTAAACGCATTTGCGAATTGATGGAAAAGTACTACGGATTGTAAATTTTTGTTAACTATGGGCCTGTGCCAAATGATAGAAAAGAGAAAATTTTGACGGATCAAAGTAAAAATCTGACATTTCTCGTGGTGAATAAGAACGTCAGAATTTTACCTAGCTCATGGGGCTAGGTAAAATTTTGACAGCTTATAACCATGTATACACATAATATTCCTTGGCGGTAATAAGGAGTGAACATGAAAATGAAAGCTGAAACTGCATAAAAAAAGCGTACGTTACTTGCAAAATAAATTTTAAGAATTTCCGCAACACACAAAAATAAAGCTTTCGCACGAGCGTTTGTTTGGTTTTTCAACTGTCAAAATTTAACTCTGCATTTGGCACAGCAAATTTTTCCACCCCGTCTCACCACGGAGAAAAAAGTTACCGATTGGCACAGGCCCTATGAGGTGAATGAAAATTTTCAACAAGGCCTGATGGTTTGATTTTATTACTAAGGCCTCTAATAAATTCATGGCTTTTAGTTCTAGAAGTCTTTTTTGTATAATTTCTGATTTTAATTGCTCAACTTCTTTTGAACCAGAGCAACTGTCAAAAATTTCCAACAGTAAAAAGTTACGAATTGGCACAGCGGAAATGTAAAATTTTCTCGCCATAATAAAAAGTTTTTTCAACATGGAACTTTTCTACTAATTGACATGAAATTACTATCTCAACGCTCGGAGCGCTGCCTCTGAGGGCCTTCCCTCCTGGCCTGGTATTCCCTTTTACGCTGTGGCATTTTGACACTTCTCAGATTTTAGTCCAAAAAGATAAGGAATGAACCTTATATAAAGAGTTAAATACACCTCACACGCGGCTTGCCAAACATTGTTGTTGTTGTTGTAGCGGCTACAACAACCCCGCTCAGGACGGTTGGTATCTCAGTCGTTGTCAAGTTCCACTAACGGCAGCCCTAGGAAGCGTGCAGCTTCTGTGGGGTTGGTCCACAGGGTCAAGGCCGTTAGGGTGGTCGGGTTTTCCGGGAATGCGAAGAGATGTTTCGAGTCATGTGGGGTCTCTCCGCATGCAGGACACTCATTTGGCACATTCTCATTCAATCTACTCAGGTAGGAGTTTAACCTGCTGCTGTAGCCGGAGCGAAGTTGTGCTAGTGTCGTTCGAGTCTCCCGAGGCAGATGAAGCTCCGTCTCGTCAGTGTCCGGGGGTGGTATGCCTAGAACGGCATTCACAGGTCTAGAGTCTACATAACTCGAGACTGACTCCCTGTGAATGCCGTTCAGGGCCAGTCGGTAAGCTGTCGGGTCCAGAGGTTGCTTGATGAACCTCTGGACTTCGTCCGTCAGTTCATATAGATGCCTCCTGGCGTGCCTAGGCGAGGGCTCCTCTACAAGCAGCTGTCTGTTTGGGTGGCCACTTCTGTGGCTCCCGATCAGGAACTGCTTGCAGAGCATTATGTTGTGCTCCTACGGGGAGCATTTGCGCCTCGACGTGAAGATGGTGTTCGGGCGACATCAGGAGGCATCCTGTCGCTGTCCTGAGTGCGGTGTTCTGTGCAGTCTGTAGCTTCGCCCACTGCGTCCTACTAGTACCCGGCGACCACACTGGCGCTGCGTAGTTCAGAACCGGCCGGCCTATTGCCTTGTATGTTGCCAGCAACGTTTCTTTGTCTTTGTCTCAAGTACTGCCGGCTAGCGACTTGAGGACCTTGTTGCGGCTCTGTACTTTATTGACAATAGCGGTTGCGTGCGCAGACAGGGAGATCAGGCTGTCGAATGTTACGGAGTATTTTGGGGTTATTCACCGTCGGAATTGGTGTGTCATCGACGTGAATTCCCAGCGGTAGCTTGACCTCCTTCGTCCAGGTTGTGAACAGGGTCGCAGAGGATTTCGTAGGGGAGAGGGTTAGACACTTTGCAGTGAATAAGCGAGAAAGTTCGGAGAGATACCCGTTTACTTTCGAACACAGGTCATCAATTCCATTCCCAGTCGCCATGATCGAGCAATCGTCGGCATAAGAGACAATCGAGACTCCCTCTGGTGGTTGAGGGAGCTTTGAAATGTAAAAGTTAAACAGTAGCGGGGAAAGGACACCACCCTGTGGAACCCCCTGTTTTATTTTCCTCAGTTTACTCGTTTTGTCTCTAAACATTACCGACGAATGTCGACCAAACAGATAATTTGCCGACCACCGTTTGAGCCTCTGTGGGAGAGAGGAGGCCTCTATATCTTCTAGTAGCGTGGAATGGCAGACGGTGTCAAACGCCTTTGACAAGTCCAACGCTACTAGAATCGTTCTCTCACAGGGACGGTTTCGGTTAAGGCCACGAGTTATCTGAGTGTTTATGGCGTTAAGTGCTGTTGTTGTACTGTGCACTTTACGGAAACCATGCTGATGCTTCGCTGGGGTCAAGTGGTTTGTGAAGTACGGGAGTAGCAAGGCCACGAGTGTCTTCGCTACCGGGGAAAGGAGTGTTATCGGACGATACGAATCTCCTTTGTTGGCAGGTTTCCCGGTTTGAGCAGTGGGACCACTCTCCCCACCTTCCAGATGTCTGGGATGATGAGAGTGGCCATAGACAAGTTGAGGACCTCCGTTAGGTACGCTACCCCCGCAGGACCCAAATTTTTCAGCATCAGCACGCATATTCCGTCGGGACCCATGGCTTTGGAGGCTTTCGCCTTTCCGATGGCCACCTGAACTTCACCGCAAGTGAAAGCAAGGGGGGCACAGGTTGTTGGCAGTTTGTGCAGCCTTCTGGTCACTCGATGCTTGGCTTTGTCCACCGGAGGATGCAGTATGAACTGCCGGCTAAAATAGCTCGCGCATCGCTCCGGGTCCGACGAAGCATGGTCGCCGAAGAAAATTTCGACTGTGTCGTCTTGCTTCGTCGGATTGGACAGCGACCTCACAGTTGACCAAAGCTTGCTCACACCAGAGGTGAAGTTACAGGTCTTCAGATGCTCCTCCCACTTCTTCCGCTTATGTACGTTTACTAGTTGCCGAATCTCCGCGTTGAGATCCCTGATACGGGGATCTCCGGGATCGGCCTGACGAAGGCTGTTACGCTCATCATCTAGAACAGCCGCTTCGGCAGAACAGTTTGGACGTGGGTCCGTTATACATCCTGCCGGTATGAAGCGAGCTGCAGCAGCAGTGACAGCCCTGCGGAACTTACGTTCACCGAGATGGACGTCGGTTGGTGTGGGGAGCGCTGTGAAGGTGTTTTCGGTAAACTCCGCGTAACCTTTCCAATCAGCTTTAGAAAAGTTGATATCCGTCCGGTGTTTGGCGGAGGCAAAGTCGGTTGGTTTATCTATCGAGATGACTATGGGTAGGTGGTCTGATGCTAAAGTCAGTATAGGTCGCCATGTTATGCTGTTTATCAGACCAGCGCTGACTATGGTGATGTCTGGCGAGCTACTGCAGTTACCCATAATCCTGGTGGGTACGTCGTCGTACATTGTGCAGAATGTCGAATCGTCTATCTGCTCAGCTAAGTATGTTCGCCTACGATCGTTTGACAGGCTTGAGTGCCAAAGATCATGGTGCGCATTAAAGTCACCTACAACCATACGGTTTTCACCTCTGAGGAGCGCACCTATATCAGGGTGATCTCCTGCCGGGCAGCAGGTGACAGGGGGTATGTATATGTTAAATATTTCGAGCTCAACATCGCCTGACCGGATAGCGATGCCCTGACATTCTAGGGTGGTATCCCTGCGGTCGATGTCTGCTTCGATAAGACGATACTGCACGGTGTGGTGCGTGATGAACGCTAAGTCACCACCATTATCTCGCTCGCGATCTCGACGGTGCACGTTGTACCCGGCGCAATTCAACAAAGTTGAATTGCTGTGCAACTTCGTCTCTTAGACCGCAGCTATCAATATACCATGCCGACACATGAAGACGGTTATCTCCTCAATCTTGCTCTGTAGCCCGTTGCAGTTAAATTGAAGGAGCTTCATGTGGTTCGGGAGATGTCTCGTGATGTAGGGTGTAAGTGATGTGTGTGTTCTTACCGCCGTTGGCTGTGTGCGCTGCTGTGATTATTGCCGCCCTGTGGTGGTGGCGGGAGGCATCGCAGTTGAGGTCTACGACCGAGCAGCGCTACACGGGCCCTCGAAGTTCCCAGTCCAATCTCGCGTGGTACGCAGACCTGAGCATGCCCTAAAGTGGCACCAGCCAAGGCAGGTATTGCACTTGACTGATGTCACATTACGGAATATTCTGCTCTGACATACCGTGCAGATTGTAGGGGGAACCAGGAGTTGTTGGCGGCGGCGTGTGCGTGGTGGTGCGGGTGTGTGTGTTATGTGGTCTGTCGTGGCTGTGGTATGGTCTGTGGTGTTATTATGTTGTTGTGTTGTGGTGACTGTGTGAGGATGCTCGGGTGGACTGAGGTTAGCCGTGGAGGCTGCTCTGTTTGAGCAACAGGGGGCCACTGTCGATGTGTCCGTAGTCCTGAGCAGACTCTAGGGTGACTCCACCCCTCGCAGACGTTACACTTGACTGAGGTGGAGTTGTGGTGTAGTCGTCTCCGGCATACACAGCAGGTGTAGATTTCTGGCCCTGGGTTTGACTCGATGCCAGCCCTGAGTAGAGTGAATGTAGCCCTATGGACGAACAACTTCTGAGATACTTCGCCGACCTAAACGTTGTTAGATCGCCGAAACAACAGCCCTTGGTCGGGTAAAACCCGAGTCATTCCGGTACGTAGAACCGGCTGTCGTGGGAATGGCTTGCCAAACATTCTTCAAACCTGCTTTTCCCATTTCGCCATAAAGTTAGTTTTCTTCGGGTTCACAATGTAAAAGGGATTGGTTTTCTTCAACTTTTTCTCTTGTGTCATTATTATATACACGACGTAAACGGTTTGATCAAACCTCAACATGGCGGTCAGAAAATCAGAAAAACTCGATTTTTATTCACATTTCCCTCAAACGGCTTATCAAACCTTCAAACACTCCTATACACAACATAAATAGCTTTGAGAAATAAGAATAAGAATAAGAAGTTGAAAATGAGCTTAAAAAAGGCATATTATGCATTTTAAGTTAGTTTTTATTCTATAATTCTGAAAGATATTTTAATTCTCTACCTTTTGATGTATCAACTATTGCAAAAAGTTAAGTAATAACGAAGATATTGCTCAAAATAATAAGGCCACGCTCACGCTTGCTAAGCACATCTGCATTTTCTGCTAAATATTCACAATGTTATAGGTAATTTTTTTCATTCCATCGGTCTATTTTCAATTTATGTATTTTGAACTTACAAAATCTCGGTAACGAATGGAGGGAAAACGTATTGATCGATCATAAGAATATTCATATTGATTCTTCATTAGATCCAGAAAATTATAGGAATTAAAATATTCTTCAGGTTCATATTAGTTTCCCAATTAAAAAAAATGATACTGCATTGCTAATATAGCCCCTTGCTAATGCTCCAGTAGAACGTATATGTAGTTCATGGTTGAAAGACATGGTTGAAAGAGATAATTGATTGATTGATTTAATTGATTCATGTATGTAGTTCATGAACGAAAGACACAAGATCACGTAAGAACAAGAGAGTGAAAAAAGTAGATTTTTTTAGCGGGTTCTACGCCATCTTGTTTCACTGGAAAACGATCGAAAAGTAAACAAAGAAAAGAAAACAACGAAATCCAAAATTAGCCAAAATTATTGTCAGCCACTTTAACGCACAATTTGTTGGATATACTTATCAATTTCAATGTACTTGTAATATTTATACTTTTCTAGTTATAGTTCGATCTACTCAAAGAAGCTTTTATTGAACTATCAGTAGTCTTTCAATTGGAGAAAATAATTTTTTCATTACGTTGTAAATTTCCATTCAATAAAGAACTGTTCCTGTTTTTATATAAAGTCCACTGCGTATCACCTCTTGCAATAGGTTATGGGCCGTTGCATGATGGATTTTATTAAAGGATCTTTCGCTAAACTAAATGCAGACAATTACCATCTTTGGAAATATAAACTGGAATTGATCTTGCGGAAAGAAGGTACCTTGAAATGTGTTGCAGAGCCGTTGCCGAAGGAGCCGGATGCAGCTTGGAAGCAGCTTGATGATGAGGCGTCTGTCACCATAGGCTTAAGTGTAGAGGACAGCCAGCTTATGCTAATTAAAAAGGCTAAAACAGCGAGTGAAGCATGGGAAATTTTGCGTAATCAACATGAAAAGGACACTCTGGGGAATAGTGTGAGGATAATGAGAAGAATCTGCGGAATGAGATTTATAGACGGAATGAATATCAGTGAGCACATAATGGAAATGAAGATCTTGTTTGAAAAATTGGAAGCATTTGGAGAGAATTTTTCGGAGCGATGGTTGGTTGCTATGCTTTTAAGCAGCTTACCGACATCATTTGACACGTTGGTGACAGCCCTGGAAGCAAGAAAAATGGAGGATCTTACCTTAAAAGTTGTAGAGGCAAGTCTGGTTGAAGAATGTGCGCGGCAAAAGACTGTGAATGTGGATACTGCGTTGGAAACTAGCAAGGACGAAAATAACGTAGCAAAATTTGTGAAGCGGTGCCATTTCTGTAAGGCTAAAGGACACTTGAAGAAGAACTGCTGGAAATTCAAGAAAGCGAAGGATGGTAACAGTGTTAACGAGGTTAAAAATGGTGATCAGGTTAAAGGCGACTACTGTTTTTCTTTTTCGAACGATCTGAAATCGTGGGTTATTGATTCTGGAGCAACATGTCATATTAGTTCAACGAAGGACGATTTCAAAACTCTTGACATGTCAGTGCGTGAAAAAGTCACTGTGGCGAATGGTCAAAAGGTCACTTCTAGCGGAAAAGGTATTTGTACAATTACAGTTTTAAATAGCAAAGGCGAGAAAAGTACAGTGAAGGTGGAAGATGTACCTTACATTCCTTCATTCCAAGGAAAACTCTTGTCAGTCAGCAGATTTTTGAAAAAGGGTTTAGTGGTACTATTTAAGGAGTCATCATGTAGTATTCAGACGAAAAATGGTAAAGAAGTTGCTGCAGCTGATGTTTGTGATGGACTTTTTCGGTTGAAGCAGCATGATGGAGAAGCGGCTATGCAGATCAAAAGTTGCAGGTTGCAGAATTGTCAACATTACTGGCACAAGATATTTGGTCATCGTGATGTCAACGCAATTAAGCTTATGCAGAACAAGGACATGGTAAGCGATCTCAAATTAGTAAATTGCGGAATACAGAAAATTTACGAAACTTGTGTGCAAAATAAACTGGCAAGGAGACCGTTTACTGAGTCAAGCATAAAGTCTCAGTCGGTTATGGATCTGGTGCATACCGATGTTTGTGGACCCATGCAAACTGTAACACCGGGAGGCAAACATTATTTTTTAACATTTATCGATGATTATAGTCGATATTCTGTAATATACTTGCTTCAGAGTAAATCAGAGGTCATTGCTAAATTGAAGGTTTATATGGAGTTTGTAAGGAATAAGTTTTCAAAGTATCCAAAAGTTATAAGGTCGGATAATGGTGGGGAATTTCGTTCGAAGATGTTAGAAGATTTCCTGGACAGTAAAGGTGTGCAGCGACAGTACACTGTACCTTACACTCCGCAGCAAAATGGTGTTGCTGAAAGAAAGAATAGAACTCTAGTCGAAATGGCGAAATGCTTGTTAGAGGAAGCAAAGTTATCAAGTTTGTTTTGGGGAGAAGCGATTGTCACAGCAAATTATTTGCAAAACCGAGCAATAACGAGCGCAATAAATTGCACGCCTTATGAGAGATGGGAAGGTAAAATCCCAAGCATAAAGCATTTCAGAGTATTTGGTTCAAAGGTGTATGTTTTAATCCCAAAGGAGAAACGGAAAAAGTTTGATCACAGGTCGGAGTTACTTACTTTTGTAGGATATGATGAACATGCGAAAGGTTACAGATTGGTGGACGGGAATACCAAGAAAATAACCATTAGTAGAGACGTGGTGTTTCTAGATGAGGCGGAAGTTGGAGGCAATTCAAATGAATTTTTGAAAGAATATTCAGAAGTAGAAATTGGTGTACTTAGTCCTTCAAATCGTACAGTTGAACAGGCTCGGAAAGATTCAATATTGTCAGGTGTTCAGTCTGAAGATGAAAATTCGTTTCGAAGCTTAGACGGTGAAATAGAATCAGTTGGCACCTTAGAAGAACATCAATGTGAAGCGAATATTCAAGATGTCAATAATGACAAAACCGATAAAGTTTATGATAATATTAATAAAATACGTCCCGTTCAAGAATTAGAGCCTCGAAGATCTTCTAGGTCAACAAAGGGAAAAGCAGCGATGCGCTTGGGTTATAAAGTAAATATTGAAATTGTAGAGCCTAAGACCTATAAAGAAGCGATGAAATCTGATCAGCGTGATGAGTGGATTAAGGCAATGAAGGAAGAATATTCATCATTTGTAACGGCGAGGACATGGGAGTGGGTAGTACCTCCTAAGGATTCGAATATAGTTAGCTGCAAATGGACTTATAGAATAAAACGTGACGAGAACGGTAAAATAAGTCGTTATAAAGCTCGCCTTGTTGCAAGGGACTTCAGTCAAAAATATGGTTTTGATTATGACAAGGTTTTCGCACCAGTTGTTCGACAGACGACTTTCAGAATTTTATTGAGCATTGCCGGTTTGAAGAATATGGTGGTAGTCCACATTGATGTGAAGTCAGCATTTCTTAATGACATTTTGGATGAAACTATATATATGAGCCAACCCCCAGGATTTCAGGAAGGGGATACTAAACTTGTGTGTAAGCTAACGAAAAGTTTATATGGCCTTAAACAGACAGCGATCGTTTGGAATAAAACTTTGCACAATGTACTTGTGACAGGAGGATTTATACAGAGCAAATCTGATGCATGCCTGTATACAAAATGCATCAACGGGGAAGGAATAATATATGTATTAGTTTACGTTGATGATATTTTAATTGCAAGCCAGAAGAAAGATCGTATTGTAGAAGTAGAAAAATTACTTGCTAGAAAATTTGAAATTAATAATCTCGGAAACGTTAAATACTATCTTGGAATGGAAGTTGTTAATGATAAAAACAACAATTTCTGTATACGACAGCGCAAACATATTGAGGATGTTCTAAATGAATTTGGATTAAAAGATTCCAAAATTTCAAGTTATCCTTTGGATCCTGCATATGGCAAAAACAACTCGGAACTTTTACAATCAAATACTCAATATCAACGACTAATAGGATCACTGCTGTATATAAGTGTTAACTCAAGACCGGATATAGCAGCAAGTGTTTCTATTTTAGCAAGAAAAGTTAGTAATCCAACCCAAGAGGATTGGAACGAAGCCAAGCGGGTACTTAAATATCTTAAGGGAACTATTCAATTTTACTTACGATTAAGTGACACTCATACAAGAAATAATGCTTTGATTGGTTATGCTGATGCAAATTGGGCTGAAGACAGGTCCGATCGCAAATCAAATTCTGGTTACATTTTTCAATTTAATGGTGGCTCCATAAGTTGGTCATGCAAGAAACAGACATGCGTTTCACTTTCATCCACAGAAGCCGAGTTTGTGGCATTATCCGAAGCATGCAAAGAAGCGTTATGGATTCGTCAATTACTTGCAGATTTGTACGTAAAGCAACCTTTACCTACTGTCATTTACGAAGATAACCAAAGCTGTTTAAATTTAATCAAAGAGGAGAAGTTTAGTTGTCGGACCAAGCACATTGATACTAAAATCTATTTCGTCAAAGATCATATCAGTAAAAGCGATGTCAAATGTATTTATTGTCCAAGCGAGAATATGATGGCCGACATGTTAACAAAGCCTTTACCAGCGGTTAAGTTAATCAAACTACGTTCAGCTGCTGGATTACTTCTCAATTGAGGAAGGGTGTTGGATATACTTATCAATTTCAATGTACTTGTAATATTTATACTTTTCTAGTTATAGTTCGATCTACTCAAAGAAGCTTTTATTGAACTATCAGTAGTCTTTCAATTGGAGAAAATAATTTTTTCATTACGTTGTAAATGTGTTGTCATGTTGAATTAACTCTTCTTTACTTGAATAAAAGTGTAAAATAGTGGTGCTTGTGATATAAACAAACGCTCAGCTGATGAACCCGCTTTCGCAAACTTTTTTCTCAAAACCAGTTACAAATACAACGTCGCGTTCTTACGTGATCTTGTATTTTTGGTTAATGTATGTAGTTGTTTAAAAATGTGTGGGACTGCCTTGAGGCCCAGATTGAGCAATGATATAGTTGCAGCAATACCAGCTCTGATCCAATACTTTTCGTGAAAAATCCTGTAAAACTGTCAAACGGCAAAATTACTCTGAAGTGAGAGTAAAAGGTGAGTAACAACAAAAAGCACGTGAACAAAAAAAAAACATTTTTCCTGTAAAAACGTAAACCTGTGAGTGATTGGCACTTTTCATGATTTTACCAGAAGAAATAGTTCGGGTAAAATCTTGCAACTTCATTCTCTACACAATTCTCCAAAAGTCGCCCTCATTTACCGGATTTTGGAGGGTTTTGGAGTACGGGAACACTTTTCCTGCAACATCCTGCAAGTTCGTGTAAAATCCTGTAAGTTCATGGAGTACTGGATCAGAGCTATTATATACAAACCATGGCATAAAAAACAACGGTGATACTTTTGGGGTGTTCACAGTTCGTTCCAAATTGTGTCTGAAAATGTAGACGTCTACATTTTGAGACATTTTTAGCATCAAACTGTGAGCACCCCTTTCTAGCAGTCGTCGCAAAATCGTCTCAAAACTTTGCTGGTGTTGCCAGACATTTCTTGTTTGCGTGCATTGTTTATATGTCGCCTTTCGATTTTGTTTCTGAAAAATTGTAATTATTTAACTTTATTACCAATTCGTAATATTTGTTATTCCTTTTCCTTGATTTGTTTCTTTTCATCAGAAATTGCGCTCAAATTAAATGCAAATACGGAAAACGTGCCCAATAAATAAAAAAAATGTGATTAGTATTGCCATAATGCAACCCTGCTGCGAGGTTGCAAAATGTAGACGCGTAAAAAACATACCTTTGAGTGTGACAAAATGTAGACGGCGTCGTTTTCCAATTTTGTATGGGAAACAACAACACCACAGATTTTACGGTTAGAAAACGTCTTAAAATGTAGACGTCTACATTTTGAGACACTATTTGGAACGAACTGTGAACACCCCATTTGTTTGAACCGTAAGAAAACATGTACCAATTGAATTGGAGATTCTAACTAATTTTTACACTAAGTATGTACCTGTAAATAGTATGCAGTACACAATACTCATATCAAAAGAAAATTTTAAGTAATTTGTTCGGATTTTGAGGATGTTTCATTTGCTTTTGAGGAATTTGGTAATTTTTTGTGACGAATTTTGTATGGATAAATGTACTTTTTTAGTAGCATTTAAAGCTAAATGCCAGGGCATTATGGGCTGTTTTTGCTTACGCGTAAAAGCACATTTAGCGCATTCAACTCTAAATGTACATTTTCCATACAAAATTCGTCACCTAAATGCACCTAAATGCAACACCATTTTTGCATTAAGAATCTAAATGCTAAAAACAACCCTGTGATATTCCAAAATTTCCACGATTCGAACATAGTTTAATGAGAAAAAGTTGCAACATTGCTTTTTCGCGTATACAGTGGCTAGCTGCGTTTCAGTGATCGCCGATCGTTATTTCATTTATTATTTTATATTTTTTGGATAAAGAAAAGTTACGCAAAGTCAACATCGATGTGATGCTGATAGAAATCTGGATCAATGTTTGATCAACTCTGTTTGTTTTGTTTCCTAATTAAGTGAGGAAATTTTAATTGACAGCAGCGACAAATGAATACATACACAAACAAATTTTTGGTTTGTTTGACACTTTTCAGGATTTTGCCAGAAAAAATTCTTCTGACTAAATCTGACTACTTCGGACTGATGAGAGTCACTCTCACTGACTGTGCTCTCTCATTTTTGCTGTCATTTCCGAGTTAAGGAACGCTTTTTGGACTAAATCTGACTACTTTGGACTTTTTCTGACTATTTCTGGGAGATAAGGAACGCTCCTAGTAGAAGGCCAGTAATTTTGACGTTTGATAATGCACCGTGAATAGTAAACAATGGCAGAAGAAGAGCGGTAAAAAGTAAACAAAAGAAACAATCTTTTGCCTATGACCAATTTGTAAGTTTATAACAACATTTTTCCTTAAATTTATTAAAGTACATTTTAATTTATTTTGATTCAATTTCAGGAGATAGTTTTCACTGATATCGGAACATCACTATATCTACCGAAGAAATCGATTTGTCGGACAGTCGACTTTTAAAAGTATTAAAATTGTACCATTTTTTATATTGAAATATTTTCGACATCCCTATTTTCAAATTGTTCTGTTTTACCAATATATAATCACACATTCTACAAAACTATTTTTTACCGACTAAGACTTGAATTATCAATACGGCAGTGGTGAAAAGTTCAGATGGATTTATCAAATATATGCCGTGCCTGTTTGTCGCCGGAAGATCGGGTGCATCTGCTAGATTGGTATCAGCCTGTTGACTCTTTGGATATATCATACAAAGAGTGTTTTTGTAAATGTACACAAATTAATTTAAATTTGAAAGATTATCCAAATGAACTCGATGATGCCCGGATGCAATATCTATGCCTTGATTGTGCCCAAAAACTTAAAGACGTTTATGATTTTATTGAAAAGGCGAGAAGGGCTGATAATGAATTACGTTGCACACAAACGGAAAAAGTGAAGATAGAAAGTATAGCCAACACTTTTGAATGGGTTCCAGTACATGAAGAGCTAATGGAAGTAACTAAGATGCCAGATACTGTAGATATGGTATATCAAATACGATTTAGATATAATTAAACAATAATTATTTTCTATTTGTTTACAAGGATCACGTAGAGGATATAAAAGTATCACCAGAATGGAATGAACATTTTATGAATGATGATGAAACATCTGCATCAAATGATATCGAACACGAAATAAATATTGATAAAAAACTTAGTACTGACACTACAACAACAAGAAAGTTTCTAGTTTAATCGGATAAGGATATGCAGAGCGGCAATAACTTAAATGAAGCTGGGCTGGTCTTATCGAAAAAAGTAAACAACTCAATCTTGCTCATACAAAACCTAAAAACGTAAAGAAAACAAACAAAGTAAAATCCGAGGTGAAAACAAAAAAGAAAGTCAAGGACATGTCTGAGCCGGTGAAGTGTGAAGAATGTGGGAAAATAATGAAGAGAAGCTCATTAAAAAAACATAAGCAACGTCATAAACCAAAAACTTTTCTTTGTCAGGCCTGCCGTAAGTATTTCCGTTCCTTTTAACTTGTGGACTAATTTCTATCTTTGTTGAATTTACCTTCGCCAGCAAAAACATTTAAGGAGTCATGTGCCCTAAAAAATCATGAGCTCTGTCACAATGAGAATCGGGAAAGATTTCCGTGCGACATCTGTAACCAAAGCTTTTTAACTCCGTATACATACAAAAAACACAGGCTAACGCACGAAACCAACCGCAAACCAATATATCAATGTGCTCAGTGTGAAAAATCATGTCTTCATAAAAATGGTCTAACAATCCACGAGCTCCATCACAAGGGAGCTACGATAGAATGCCAAGTTTGTCAAAAACGTTATGTGCGGCAAATAGACCTAGATGTTCATTTACGCACTCATTCTGGAGAATCCTCATTTGTGTGTCACCTTTGTGGAAAATCTTTCATCTACAAACGTATTTTAAATAGGCACATGCAGTACCATCGATATTTCAGTTACAAGTGCGTGATTTGTGGTTCTAAATTCTCCAAATATGATCAATACTATAATCATCGCATGCAACACACTGGATTACCTTATAAATGTGGCGTTTGTGAAAAGCAGTTTCCAGATGCTTACAAGTTAGTAATAAAGTATGATTATGCCCTACATGTACATATATGTATATGTGTATGTATATAATTTTTCAGGATTAAGCGTCATATAAGAGGTGTGCTCAAACATTCCCACGACAGCCGGTTCTACGTACCGGAATGACTCGGGTTTCACCCGACCAAGGGCTGTTTTTTCGGCGATCTAACCCCGTTTAGGTCGGCGAAGTATCTCAGAAGTTGTCCGTCCATAGGGTAACATTCACTACGCATTCTCCTACTCAGGGCTGGCATCGAGTCAAACCCTGGGCCAGAAATATACACCTGCTGTGTATGCCGAAGACGATTACACCACAACTCCACCTCAGTCAAGTGTAATGCCTGCGAGGGGTGGAGTCACCTCAGGGTCTGCTCGGGACTACGGACACACAGACAGTGGACCACGTCTTACGTGGCCCCCTGTTGCTCAAACAGAGCAGCCTCCACGGCAAACGATAGTCCGCCCGTGCAGCCCCACACACTCACACAGCAACCACACACAGTCGCCACTACACAACAACATAATAACACCACAGACCGTACCATAGCCACCACAGACCACATAACACACACAACTGCACCACCACCCACACGCCGCCGCCAACAACTCCTGGTTCCCCCTACAATCTGCACGGTATGTCAGACCAGAATATTCCGTAATGTGACATCAGTCAAGTGCAACACCTGCCTTGGGTGGTGCCACTTTAGGGCATGTTCAGGTCTGCGTACCACGCGAGATTGGACGGGGAATTTCGAGGGCCCGTGTTGCGCTGCTCGGTCGCAGACGTCAATTGCGACGCCCCCCCACCACCACCACAGGGCGGCAACCACCTCAGCAGCACACACAGCCAACGGCGGCAAGAACATACACCTCACTCACACCCCACATCACGACACGTCTCCCGAACCAAATGAAGCTCCTCCAATTCAACTGCAACGGGCTACAGAGCAAGATTGAGGAGATAACCGTCTTCATGTGTCGGCATGGTATATTAATAGCTGCGGTCCAAGAGACGAAGCTGCACAGCAATTCAACTTTGTTGAATTGCGCCGGGTACAACGTGCACCGTCGAGATCGCGAGCGAGATAATGGTGGTGGCTTAGCGTTCATCACGCACCACACCGTGCAGTATCGTCTTATCGAAGCAGACATCGACCGCAGGGGTACCACCCTAGAATGTCAGGGCATCGCTATCCGGTCAGGCGATGTCGAGCTCGAAATATTTAACATTTACATACCCCCTGTCACCTGCTGCCCGGCAGGATATCACCCTGATATAGGTGCGCTCCTCAGAGGTGAAAACCGTATGGTAGTAGGTGACTTTAATGCGCACCACGATCTTTGGCACTCAAGCCTGTCAAACGATCGTAGGGGAACAGACTTGGATGAGCAGATAGACGATTCGACATTCTGCACAATGAACGACGACGCACCCACCAGGATTATGGGTAACTGCAGTAGCTCGCCAGACATCACAATAGTCAGCGCTGGTCTGATAAACAGCATAACGTGGCGACCTATGCTGACTCTAGCATCAGACCAGCTACCCATAGTCATCTCGATTGATAAACCAACCGACTTTGCCTCCGCCAAACACCGGACCTATATCAACTTTTCCAAAGCTGATTGGAAAGGTTACGCGGAGTTTACTGAAAACACCTTCGCAGCGCTCCCCACACCAACCGACGTCCATCTCGGTGAACGTAAGTTCCGCAGGGCTATCACTGCTGCTGCAGCTCGCTTCATACCGGCAGGATGTATATCGGACCCACGTCCAAACTGCCCTGCCGAAGCGGCTGTTCTAGATGATGAGCGTGATAGCCTTCGTCAGGCCGATCCCGGAGATCCCCGTATCAGGGATCTCAACGCGGAGATTCGGCAACTTGTAAACGTACATAAGCGGAAGAAGTGGGAGGAGCATCTGAAGACCTGTAACTTCACCTCTGGTGTGAGCAAGCTTTGGTAAACTGTGAGGTCGCTGTCCAATCCGACGAAGCAAGACGACACAGTCGAAATTTTCTTCGGCGACCATGCTTCGTCGGACCCGGAGCGATGCGCGAGCTATTTTAGCCGGCAGTTCATACTGCATCCTCCAGTAGACAAAGCCAAGCGTCGAGTGACCAGAAGGCTGCACAAACTGCCAACAAATTGTGCTTTCACTTGCGGTGAAGTTCAGGTGGCCATCGGGAAGGCGAAAGCCTCCAAAGCCATGGGTCCCGACGGAATATGCATGCTGATGCTGAAAAATTTGGGTCCTGCGGGGGTAGCGTACCTAACGGAGGTCCTCAACCTGTCAATGGCCACTCTCATCATCCCAGACATCTGGAAGGTGGGGAGAGTGGTCCCACTGCTCAAACCGGGGAAACCCGCCAACAAAGGAGATTCGTATCGTCCGATTACACTCCTTTCCGCGGTAGCGAAGACACTCGAGGCCTTGCTACTCCCGTACTTCACAAACCACCTGACCCCAGCGAAGCATCAGCATGGTTTCCGTAAAGTGCACAGTACAACAACAGCACTTAACGCCATAAACACTCAGATAACTCGTGGCCTTAACCGCAACCGTCCCTGTGAGAGAACGATTCTAGTAGCGTTGGACTTGTCAAAGGCGTTTGACACCGTCTGCCATTCCACGCTGCTAGAAGTTATAGAGGCCTCCTCTCTCCCACAGAGGCTCAAACGGTGGTCGGCAAATTATCTGAGTGGTCGACATTCGTCGGTAACATTTAGAGACAAAACGAGTAAGCAGCGAAAAATAAAACAGGGGGTTCCTCAGGGTGGTGTCCTTTCGCCGCTACTGTTTAACTTTTATATTTCAAAGCTCCCTCAACCACCAGAGGGAGTCTCGATTGTCTCCTATGCCGACGACTGCTCGATCATGGCGACTGGGAATGGAATTGATGACCTGTGTTTGAAAGTAAACGGCTATCTCTCCGAACTTTCTCGCTTCTTCACTGCAAAGTGTCTAGCCCTCTCCCCTACGAAATCCTCCGCGACCCTGTTCACAACCTGGACGAAGGAGGTCAGGCTACCGCTGGGGATTCACGTCGATGACACACCAATTCCGACGGTGAATAACCCCAAAATACTCGGAGTAACATTCGACAGCCTGCTCTCCTTCTCTGCGCACTCAACCGCTATTGTCAATAAAGTACAGAGCCGCAACAAGGTCCTCAAGTCGCTAGCCGGCAGTACTTGGGGCAAAGACAAAGAAACGTTGCTGGCAACATACAAGGCAATAGGCCGGCGGGTTTTGAACTACGCAGCGCCAGTGTGGTCGCCAGGGACTAGTAGGACGCAGTGGACGAAGCTACAGACGGTACAAAATACGGCACTTAGGACACCGACGGGATGCCTCCTGATGTCGCCAGAACACCACTTGCACGGCGAGGCGCAAATGCTCCCAGTTAAGGAGCACAACATAATGCTCTGCAAGCAGTTCCTGATCGGGAGCCACAGAAGTGGCCACCCAAACAGACAGCTGCTTGCAGAGGAGCCCTCGCCTAGGCACGTCAGGAGGCATCTATATGAACTGACGGACGAAGTCCAGAGGTTCATTAAGCAACCTCTGGACCCAACAGCGTACAGACAGGCCCTGAACGGCATTCACAGGGACTCAGTCTCGAGTTATGTAGACTCTAGACCTGTGAATGCCGTTCTAGGCATACCACCCCCGGACATTGACGAGACAGAGCTTCATCTGCCTCGGGAGACACGCACTACACTCGCTCAACTTCGCTCCGGCTACTGCAGCAGGTTAAACTCCTACTTGAGTAGGCTGAATGAGGATGTGCCGAACGAATGTCCGGCATGCGGAGAGACCCCACATGACTCGAACCATCTCTTCGCATGCCCGGAGAACCCGACAACCCTAACGGCCTTGTCCCTGTGGACAGATCCCACAGAAGCTGCACGCTTCCAAGGGTTGCCGTTAGTGGAACTTGACGACAACGACTGAGATACCAACCGATCTGGGCGGGGTTGTTGTAGCCGCTACAACAACAAC
>NW_023458555.1:76761072-76768722 GCF_013731165.1 Rhagoletis pomonella | reverse complement strand
TAAAAATGTATTGTGCAAATGAATATTTAACATTTTTCAAGCGAATAAACGCAAATGAAAGTTTTGATTTTTGGCGATTTTTCTAAGGGTCCCTACAGGAACAGTGATAGTCATTTTATTGATCATGTGATACTCACCGGTGATGGAGATCTCAATCAAGTACTTCTATCAACTTTTTAAGAGCAATATGCAAAACGTGATGTAAACATTTGTGTACATGTGATCTTCCGTCTTCCTCCGACTTATGGTCTTATTTATCGGTCTCTTTTCAACCAATGCAAAATTTGCAAATGTGTTAGTAAGATAAATGAGAATGTATTAGTTTCCATCACACAATTCTTGTAGGGTACCCTTCAAGTTTTATCAATTTACAGTTATGTATATGGTAGTCGGTTTGTTCTGTTATAAATACATAAGTACATATATAAAAAACCCAAAAACCAATTAAGTTAAATTTGTAAAACTTGCCAAAATATTTCCAATGCTTTTAAAGACAGTTTATTATACCTCATATAATAGTGAATTAGTTCATCACATAATTTTAATTAAATATAGTGATCTTAATATCGTGCAAAATTTTAACAAAATATAGTGGTCTTAATATCGTACGCACTCTTCTTATTTGGCTCTGTAATTACATAAACCCTGCTGATATACAGTTCAATGCGAGTGGTAGCGTGAGCTTTTTATTTTGACCAATATCTTCGTTATTATCAACTTTTTGCTATAGTTGAGACATGAAAAGATAGAGAATTAAAATATCTTTCAACATTATAGAACAAAAACTAATTTAAAATGTATAATAAGCCTTTTTTTCAAGCTCACACTCAACTGTGTGCGTACGCAAAGCATTCGCATGTGAACGACAAGTTTTGACAGATATGTGTGAGCGTTCATAAGAATACAAATGGAACTCTTAGCCTTTGCGAACGTTCACGCTCACGCTCGCATTGAACTCTATATCAAGCTTAATACCATGTTCTGACCGACATCGAAAACATGTTTTCGTTGCTAAAACTAGTTTTCGACCTAAAACATGTGTTTTCGTACATGTAAAATCTGTCAAACGAAAACCAGTTTTCGCTGAAAACTACTTGAAAACTCACGTTCTACTCGTTCCAATCGGTGTCTTCACTAGTTTTTTCGGTAATTCTCTAGGGTGGGGTAACAACCCCTAAAAAAGGTGCGGAAAAGTCGGGAGGGGTTCCAAATGACGCGTTTCGGCCCCCCTAATAACAATCCGGAGGGGGAGATAATATTATTAACCATTTAAAAGTTATGAACAAAAAACTTTTGTTAAATTTCGTTGTTTTCTATGAGCAATTACCACGTCAAAAATGCACTAAATCACCAGTTTCCACTTTTAAAACACTACTAAAACGTTTCCGGTTATTATTTTATGCAACCCAAATCATTTATTCACTTTTATTTTATATATTTCGTTAATAAAACAGAGTAAACAAACTTTGCGCCTGCTAAAATTATTATAACCTCAAATCGCTGGTATTGCCACTTTATTTCACATTTCATTTGCGCTATTATACTCAGTTTATACTATACACTTCTTCTTCTTCTTCTTCTTTTTACTTTCATCTAAATAAGATATTGTAACCAAAATATAATAGCAAATTTCGCTATACCATCGCGCGATTTTTTATTAAAAATTTTCATTATTTATCGAAGTATTGATTTTTATGGAAAAAGCGCCGCAGGCGAAAATTTTTAATAAAAAATCACGCGATTTTTTATTAAAAATTTTCATTATTTATACATATATTAAACGAAAGAAGATACCGAAAAGCATTGAACAGTGCACACATCTCATAAGGAAAAGTGAGTTATTACGAAATACTAATACAGTGGCAGAACTATAGCTATTTTGGAATCTCGCGTTTCAGCTCGCAAAGATTGTCAACTTCTTTTTAATAACAAAATAATCTATCTTAGGTTGATAAAACTATGTGTTTCTTTAATAAATAAGTTAAATTATATATTTTAATAGTGTTTAAAAAGTGAGAACAGGTGATTTAGTGAATCTTTGTCGGTGTAATTGCCCATAGAAAACAACGAAATTTAACAAAAGTTTTTTGTTCATAACTTTTAAATGGTTAATAATATTAGCCCCCGCCCCCCCCCCCCCCTCCGGATTGTTTCCGCACCTTTTTTAGGGGTTGCTACCCCACCCTAGAGAATTACCGTTTTTTCGATTATTTATCGAAGTGGAAGTCATATTTTATCATCTTTAATACGCTATTTCGTATTTATTGTTAATTGGCTGGCCAAAGTAAAATAGGAATGAAAGTAAGAGGTTGCTAATGAAAAGAAAATGTGGGAAAAGCATTTTGGTTTTGTTTTTGTGTAGCAAAACTGCAATGCGAGGATGTAAGAAATGTCAACGAAAACACTAACAGCCGGTGTGAACAGCCTTCAGCCCACAATTCCAAAACTCGTTTTCAAAGTATTTTCGTTGTCGGTCAGAACATGGTATAAGCGATTTTGGCCGAGTTTAGCAAATCACGCCAGTCGTTTCTCTTCCGTGCCAACTGACGACAATTGGAAATGCCAAGCGAAGCCAAGTCCTTCTCTACTTGGTCTTTCCATCGTGGTGAGGGCCGCTGTATCAAAACATGAGGAATTTCGGGTGCGATTGAGTATTTTTTGAGGATTTTTATTTTAAGGAATTTTTGAGGAATTTTCTGTCTATACATTTGCAGTAACATATGCAGCCATGTTTTACTCAAGAGAGTTGTTGAATCGCTCTGGAAATTTTTGAACAAAAGGCTTTCTGAAGTTATATAAAGAGCAAAATACACCACACAAGTGGCTTGTCAAACATCAGCGTTGCCATTTTAGCCGTTTTCCGGCTAGATTTAGCCGGTTTTGATAGCAACTAGCCGGAGAAAATTCGATCTAGCCGGCAGCCGATTTGTTAGCCGGTTTGTAAAAAAAAGTTAGCCGTTTTTAGCCGATTTTACTATTTGCCTAATTTTCAGGTGCAAAAAGTAAACAAGTTGTTCGAAAGCAATAATGCAGACCCAATGAAGATTTTTAATGAACTCAATGTTTTACTTTCGCATCTATGCTCCCTAGTGGTTATTAGCGCGGACACATTTGATCCTATATGCTCCCCGTTGGAACCATACCTTGCTCCATTTCCTCAGTTTTATCACAGTTTTGAAGAGTATTTAAAAACAAAAGTAAGCACAAACGCTTTTGACCACGAAGCCGAGAAAATAATTCGAGAAAATGGTCGCTATTTTATTATCACTTTAATAAAGGAATTACGCCAACGCCTCCCTACCAATATTGCCACACTAAAAAAAATTGACTTTTTTCGGTTGGAAATGCATTAAGAGTAATTCAACCAAAAGTATTTGTTCAACTACAGCAACAAAAACACAAATATAATGACGAAATAACATCCATAGAGATGCAATGGCAACGGTTAACGTTACATACCTGGAGTAATTTAGACTCAACTGTAAAATTTTGGGCCGAAGTTTATCAATTTCGAAATGCCCTAGGAGAAAACCCTTTTGCTGACCTTTCCAACCTAGTTTTTAGTTTTCTTGTTTTGCCTATAAGTAATGCAGAAGTAGAGCGAATATTTAGTTCAATGAATATAATAAAAACTAAGCAAAGAAACCCAATGTGCGTTAAAACGTTAAACGCTATTTTATATATAAGATACGGTTTAAAACGTGAAGAAAAATGCTGCCATAATTTTACTGTAGATGACGATCTCTTAAAATTAATGAATTCAGGTGATATATACAATAGTGATTCATTTGATGATGAGGAATATACACTCGATATAAATTAATGGTGTTAACTAGTCTTTCGTTTCTTGCGATTTATTTAAATAAAGCATGTGAAATTTCACTAAAACATTTTAGCCGTTTTTAGCCGCTTTTTTTTGCCAATCTAGCCGGTCGGCCCAAAAAGTTCTGGCAACAACAATAAAAACCCACAAACAGTTTCCTTATTAGTTTAAATTTCATCCAGAAAGATGCGATCAGCTGTTTTTCGTACTGGCAAATTCTTACAAGTAAAAATTTATCCAGTAAAATCCAGTAAAAACTTGCAACTTCAACTGTCATATTTCGCTCTCTCAATTTACCCTAATTTGCAAGGTTTTGCGTACGAAAACGCTAAAAAATGAAAATTCGTAAAAACTTTTACTGGATTTTACTGGAAATGAGTAAAAAAACGCAACTGTTATTGGTGTTAATGCTGGTTCCCAAATAAATGTAGTCGTCTACTTTTTCAAACTTGTAACTGGCAACAGTGGCGCGAATGTGCTGACTGTTTATTTTGTTAACAGGAGATACTTCGTCTATATTTTTTAAAATTATGTGATGAACTAATTCACAATTATATTACATAAGGTATAATAAATTAACTGTCTTTAAAAGCAAGGGAAATATTTTGGCAAGTTTTATAAATTTAAGTTAACTTTGTTATTGCGTATATATGTATGTATTTATGTATGTATAACAGAACAAACAGAGTACCATATACATAACTTTAAATTGATAAAATTTGAAAAAAAGTTTCTCCATATTAAGGTTGAGTTAATTTTTTTTATACATTATTGCATAATATGAATTTAAATATTTAGGTATGTATATTTAAACATGTATGCTATGAAAGGAAATATGTATGACATATGAAAGAACTGCAAAACTGGCCTTGTATTTTAGTTAAAATAATTAAAGTAATCATTTATTTATTATTTATTTATTTATTTATTACTTGGAATATTTTTAACTAGCTCGAGGCCCAGCAATTAAATAAAACGCAAATCTTCGTTCTATTGATATTTTAATTGTGGATATTTTGACTTCAATCTGGGGTCATCTTCAGGACTGTAAATATACAAACACGATAACTTATTATTACATTTAAATTATTACAAACATACGTTAAATAATGAAAAGTTAATAATAAGTTATCGTGTTTGTATATTTACAGTCCTGTATATGACCTCCGATTAAGGTCGAAATATCGACAATCAAAATATCAATAGAACAAAGATTTGCGTTTTATTTAATTGCTGGGCCTCGAGCTTGTTAAAAATCTTTCATAATTTAAAATTCAACAGCCAACAACAAAAACAAAATATAAATTGTTATGATAAAATAACCATGTATTTTGGAATGATATGTGGGATACAAATAATGACAGTAACTTTTTGATAATATATAGTAAACATATAAAGTTTTAAAAGTTGAAAAGAATATGTTAATTCATATGTATGTACATTATTAATATTTATCTATATGAATACAAATTATATATACATACAAAATATTAATAATTCATACTTTGTAAGATTACGTAGTCTTTATTAACATAAATAAGTATGATGTATTTGCAATTATAGCAGCTGAGTAAGCAGGGCGCTATGTCATTGAATTCACAAAGGTATGCGGAGTTGTCGGGCATAGTAACCATGGGCGCATCTATGTCAGCTTCTGGTTGCATTGTTGAACCACAAGCCAGAACTCCTCCTATGGCTGAAGCTCTGGTTCTCAATCCAGTTAATGCAATAACAGCTTCTTCCAAGCCATTGAAAACATGCACTTTGTTAGGTCCACCACCTGTTGCGCTTGCTTCTGCTTTCGGCCGCCCTTAGGGATTATAATCCATGCTAAGTAGAATTCTCCTTTCTGTGTTGCGGGGAAGAGTGGCTTCCGCATGTCAAAGGTATACAACATTTCTTGTGCATATCACTACGCCGTCCACAATGTTTTTGCGCAGAACCCACGACGAAATTTGCAAAAAAGTGCATAGTGCAAACCGAGTTTATTAATAAGCTAGTGGTAGGAAATTTGAAACATTTATCTTAAATAAAGTGTGATTCCTTTCATTACACGTGTATGTTATAGTTTTTGGATTCGGGTTATGCGTTTGGACACAACAACCGAAAATCGTTGTACATTAAGTAAACCGGACCCAAGTTTCTCGATAAGAGGCAACAAATATTCTTCTTTTTTGCTCGTTTATATAAAGCAGTGCATAAAAATATACGTATATGCGAAAGGCAAATTTATTTGTTTAAATGAACACCACCAATATTTCTTGCCAACACACATCGATTTACATATTTTATTTCGCCTCCGACACAGAAATGTTTTCGTACAAAATTACGCAAAAAAGCTCACTCGTTCGTTTTTAGGCATGTCATTGTTACGAATTTCGAAAATACGATTCGGATTGCAGCATACTATTTCTACGATTCGTAGCAAAATCCGAATACGAAAGAGTTGCAGAATAGGGGTGTTAGTAAGGGTTATAGCCCCTAAGCGCGGCCGAAGGCAGAAGCAAGTGCAACAGGTGGTGGACATAACAAAGTGCATGTTTTTAATGGCTTGGAAGAAGCTGTTATTGCATTAAATGGATTCAGAACCAGTTCTTCAGGCATAGGAGGAGTTCTGGCTTGTGGTTCAACAATGCCATAATTGCAAATGCAATAGAATCCTTAATTTCCTTCAAAATATGTAAAATCGAACAATCTTATTATAAATAAGCACTTCATGAGTGTTTCTTTTAATTCCTTTCCATTTCGTTTTCATTCATTCAGCTATCTTCGCAAAACAACTGATAGCTAACAATGCTGCACATATTTCTGCAAGGGTTGCAGCATGTAGATTTTTCGTTTTTCGTAGCGTAGCTACGAATTAAGAATTACGAAAATTCGGGCTCTAGAATAAGGGGGTCTATCTCAAAATTTGGTTGAAGAACGCCCTATCTCACTTAAAAATGTATTGGAAATTTGCTGAAATAGGGAGTTTTTGAATCGGCAGCTGAAATAGGGCATTTTTGAATCGAGTTCTGAAATAGGGCGTTCTTGAAAAGTTTTTGAGATAGGGCGTTTTCGAAGTGGCTGCCGAGACAGGTCTATCTTCCATTCAGCAGTCGATATACACGTGTTATTTTGAACTTCTAAAACTTTATATTAAAAATTATAAATAAGTTATTGTCTTTATTATTATATTATTCCACATTGCATAAATGTTATTATTAAAATTATATGATTATTTTTACACTAAACTATATTATGTACATACATTGTATGTATTTATATTAATTATTTTTTCATTATTGTGACTTAATTCAACGCTCCTCCTGATTTATTTTTCGGAATCGATGCGTCCATGTAGTTTAAAAATATCTGCCAAAGTAAAAATACAAGCGAAATTAAATGTTGTTCCATTAGAAATTAATAGCTAACATTACCAAAAAGCGCCGTGTCGGCAATCTTAAATTTAGAAAAGGCCTTTTTACCGCATCTCCGATTTAGTTAAAAAACTGCAGCACCCGCCGCTGAATATTCGCACCACGACAGCATCAATATCCACGCTAGTTCCTTTCAGCAAAAACAAGTAAGAAGTCTGGATATACAATTGTCGTTTTAAACACTAAATATCACATGTTAAAGTAAATAGGTGAGTTAATACTTACAACTGCGTCCTCGTCGATTTGGTCTTGAAGCTTTTCCTCGACATCGAAAACTGCATCAATGTATGAAGGTCATCTCCATCTGAAAGACATACGTATGTACATATATAAAAAAAATAACTTCAATGAAAAACATAGCATATGCAAAAGTGTAAAATAATAAATTACGTTTTCTTCCAGCCTGTC
>NW_023458555.1:76758014-76760972 GCF_013731165.1 Rhagoletis pomonella | reverse complement strand
AAATTGCGACAAACAAACGCAAGTGCGAAAGAAACGGCATATTCTCTAAACAACAGTGGCTGCGTCATATCACCGCAACGACACCACTGTTCACAGTTAAGATTGTGCAGTTATTCGAATCGCCTATTCTGCCCTTTAGCAAAAAGCGACAACTAAGCACCAGTAGAGGCGCCAGAGCCAGGCAGCACCGAAGAACTGTAGCAGGAAAGCAGCGAACCGCCAACACCGGCAACATCATACAATAGCGACAAAAGCATGTGGCGAAATTACAAAGCGTCGGCGCAACCTCAAAACAACAGCGCAAATACGGCAGCAAGCAGCACAGACGACATCGACGGCGCAATATAATCGCAGCGACAACGAAGCAGAGTGGAAAGGTCCAACAACAACACGTGCATATGTAGCGGTCCAAAATACTGGAGTGCGAAACAAAGCTAAGTGCTGTAGTAGTTGTTATTTTTATTGTTATTGCTTATGTTTTTACTTGTTTTGAAATGTTTGCCTATTTATCGAGTATATAAGTACCCACACACATACGTATTTGCACATAAGTAACAGCACTCTAATAAATTTCAATTGTATACAATAGTGGCGATAGGGAAATGATAACTTGCGAGATCGCAATACAACAGTAGTGGCCAGAAAAAAAGAATAGTGCGTGACTACTATTATTTGATACTTTTTAATACGATAATTGATAATTTCAAAGTTTTGCAACTGTTTTAAATGCTTCATACGAGAACTTAACAATTTTAAATTGATTAACTTGTTTCGAACGTTTTGATACGGAAACTTATAATTTTAAATATTGTGAGTTTCTCGGCACTTCACTTGATACAAGTATCTGAAATTTACTTATGCATATTAAATACATTGTTTATTTATTTTATAATATCTGGAATTTTGCATATTTTGAAACTCATTGTCTTTTAAGCGGAGAATTGGACTTAAGGAACGACTAGAAGGGTTGGGGTTGGAAACTAAGAGACCGGCTCATGGAACATTTCGGCATGAATGTGAGCGACGGCGAGGATATCGATTTCGACGATCTAAAAGTAGGCGAAGCATGCGTAGGTCCGTGGCCGAGCGTCCAACATTCACTCTCCGGGACATTGAGGACTCGTTGTTCAAATTCAGCGGGTCTGGTCAGCCGACATTCGAACAGTGGCTGGAGGATTTCGAAGAGAACGCGATGGCTGTGCAGTGGAGCGACCTGCAGAAGTTCATTTACGCCAAGCAGCTGCTGAAGGGTGGAACGAAACTCCTTATCAGGAGCCAAACCGGAGTTAGCAGCTGGGATTCTCTAAAATCCGCTCTGCGCTCGGAGTTTGGCGTCACGGCCGGGATACACCGCGTCCTTCGGAAGCGCCACCAGCGAACAGGCGAAGATCTGCGCTAGTATCTATACGCGATGATGGAGATCGGCAGGCCATTCAATCTCGATGGTTCCAGTCTGATCGAGTATTCATCGAGGGGATTCAAGACAGCCGAGGGAACAAGAGAAACTTGCAAGAGCGTCGGGAAAGCAACCATGCCGGAGAAATCTCCAGCTAACATGATGGCAGTAAGACAGAGCAGTTTGATGTTTAAGGACATTTTCTTCAGCCTATCGAATCAGACAGGGTCTGACCTGTGCCTAATGCGCCACGACATCCTGTTGAAGCTGCAGCTAGACGTCGAGCTGAGCAGGGAGAAGCGGCGACTTGTGGGCATCGGTAACAGCGCGATGACAACAATGGGCAGTTTTAGCTTCCCAATGCATATCGATGGGATTTTGCTGGATATTACGTTCCATGTGGCACGGGAGCGGGACTACTACGCTACTCGCTGCTGATAGGTAACGATGTCTTCAACCACGTTGACCTGGTCATTACTGAAGACGGAGCGGTGTTCAAAGAGAACGTGACTGAGTTAGTAAGGCAGTAGCCAGCAAGCGCGTAAGTGAAGGTTTTGGGGACTCAGTCAGCGCATAATTGGACTTTGTGTACAAAGCAATTAAAGATGCAGCTAGGAGGCTCAGAGAGAGCGCTAGACAGACAGATGCGGCTAGAGTTCGGCATAGTCATGATGAGATACGAGAAGATGTCAGTGGGCACGATGTCAGCGAGAGAAGTTGTGAGATCGGACGATCCTCACGGGAGCATGTGACCCCAGGCAAGACGAGTGTAAACGAGAGAGGTGCGGAATGTGCGTCGTCGAGCAGCTGCTGGGAGCCAACGTTTTCTCCACGCTTGACCTAATGAATGGGTTCTTCCATGTCCCAGTGGAAGCAGACTCGCGGAAGTATACCTCGTTTGTAACGCACAGCGGACAGTTCGAGTTCTTGTACATGCCATTTGGCAATCTTCACAAGAGTCCGCGGCTTTGAACGGCTTGGTACGTAGCGGACAGTCGTGATCATTCCCTCCAAGGATGAAGTCGAGCACATCCAGAAGTTGGAGTTGGTATTGAGCGTTGCCGAGGCGAAAAGCTTCCGCATTAAGTAGAACAAATGCCAGTTCCTGAGGAAGAGAGTCGAGTTCCTCGGATACATCATCACGCACAACACAATATAGCCATCCGAAGCAAAAACCAGCGCGATTAGGAATTTTCCTTTACCAAACGATAGGAAATCCTTGCAACGTTTTCTTGGACTCATGTCGTATTTCCGCAGATTCGTCGACAACTAAGCCGAGTATCGTGCCTGATACAGGAAGATTCTCTGCGTCACCGGATGAAGCAGGCACAACAGCAGCATGATTGGGCTCGAGCCGTTCGCAAAGCGCTCGAGGGAGGCGATTTCGAAGACTTCTACGTCAAGCACGACATCTTACACAAAGATCCCATCAAGGAACTCGTGGTGGTGCCGTCAGTAAAGGAGGAGGTGGTCATCAAAGTGACGCATCAGCAAGACCATTTCTCTGTACCCAAGATGCGGTCGAGAAGACGTTTTTCATACCGCAGCTCAACACCAAAGTT
>NW_023458555.1:76735684-76757914 GCF_013731165.1 Rhagoletis pomonella | reverse complement strand
CAAAAGAAAGAGGTAGTAAAATTATGCAGAACGAAAAATGACACTGACACTACCTATTGAGGAGAACGAAAAATGACACTGAAGATGGCACAACGCCGAAACCGGTTTGTCTCCAAACCAAATCTGACAAAGGATGACGGAAAATCGTTCCACAATACGTTTATAAATCCTCTTCAAAACTTGTTCGATTTGTAGAATCGGATGAAAAATATTTAAGCTATTAATACATAAGTGCATCAAGTAAGAAAATAATGGTTTTCATAGTATAAAAAATGGAGGGCTCAGAAACTATACGGGACCTATTTTCATGTTCTACTCGACATTGTACATACCTACAACCTACACTAGGTTTTGTTTCAGGTGTATTTCATGACTTTTTTTGTAGCACCGTGTAATCGATGGCTTGAGAGACAAGACTACAAGCATACTGGTGTTTAGTGAATTACAAAGTTGGAAAAACTAAAAAAAACTACTTCCGCAATGTGAAAGACTGGTAAATAGCAGCAGCGTTAGGAGAAGTGAAGCAACAGCAAACAGTGCGGAGGCTTCGTTGAGGTGCTATAGTTGCTCGCGGTATGGGCATTTCTCAATAGACTGCAAAGAGAAGCGACGCACACCAGGTTCCTGCTTAAAATGCGGAGAAAATGAACATCAATACAGGAACTGTCCTATAAAGACGGTGGCAGCGCTGGAAGAAGACAACGATGACCGAGAGACAGTGTACTTTAGAGAAATGGTCAATTTTGATTTCAGTCAAAGTCGTAGGAAATCACAATGTGTGAATTTTTTCTCTTTGCTCGACACCGGCAGTCCATATAGCTTCATCCAATACTCTCATTCCAAGTGTAGTGAAGTGTTGTAGATCTCAAGTTAGTTCGCCACAATTGAGAAGCGTTGGAAGATCTAGAATTAAGCCTGAAGGACGAATTTCCGTTTTAATTAGATTTAAAAAAGTTATAAAAGCATTAAAGCTTTCTATACTAGGATGGTGATTACCTTTTTCGCTACTGCTAGGAAGACACTTTCTTAGCGTTTTTTGAAATTTTCCAATGTAAACACAAAACCCCTTTAATTAATAAAGTTGATACCTCTGAATTACTAAAAGAATCTGAACTAATTTCGAATGTATAGGAAAATATACAGGTAGAGTGGAATGAAATATGCAATATAATCAGTAGCGTGGAGAAGAAGGAGTTAGTTGACATAAATCCGAAATTACCTTGAGTTTAGACGGATAACTTAAGACTTTTGGATAAAAAGTACTTACGTACAAAAACAAAGTGAAGACCTTCCGAATATAGATTATGAAGCCAAACTTACGCCTACGTCACACATTCCAACCTTCTGCTCACCGAGACGCCTATCGTTCGCTGAGAAAATCGAAGTTGGCCGCATTATAGATGAATTGCTTAAGAAAAATATTATTCGACACAGTGACTCCCCTTACGCATTGCCTATCGTACCCACAAAGAAGAAATCAGGCGAGACTATAATGTGTATTAATTATAAAAACTTAAATAATGCCCTCAGCACTATCCGTTAATTAAAGAATGTTTGGAATATCTGGGTGAAAATAGACTTTTTACACTTTTAAATTTGATGCCAGGATTTTTTCAAATAAAAATAGCGGAGGACTCAATAAAGTACACTTCGTTTGTAATACCAAATGGTCAGTGCGAGTTTCTAAGGGCCAGTTTTTCAGTGCAAGTTTAAACTCAGATTAAGTAAACTGAGTTCAAGTTGAACAGCTGGCTGACATTTGATTGGCTGATCTTAGTTTAAACCAGCCAGATCGGGCGTTTAAACCACGGCCGTGCACTGAAAAACTGGCCATAAGAATGCCATTTGGTTTAAAGAATGGGCCGTCCATTTTCCAAAGATTTATAACGAAAATTCTGAAAGAGTTTATTGAAAGAAATGAAATAATGGTACATATATATGGATGACATCATAATTGGTAACACATTTTTGAGTGACCATTATGATTTAGTTAAAAAAGTGTTAGAAAAACTAGCACACTATGGTCTTCAAATAAAACTAAGTAAATGAAAATTTGCTTATAATGAAAGAGAATATCTAAGCTATATTGTATCCGAGTTTGGTATACGGCCTTCTGAATCCCACATTAATGCCGTAACAAACTACCCAACCCCTAGAAGCCAAAAGGAGCTGCAATCGTTTATAGGATTATGCTCATACATCGGGAAGTTCGTGAAATCATTCTCCATAATAGCATGTCCGTTATGTGATCTATTGAAGAAAAACCAAAACTTTTGCCTTTCAGACGCTAAAAGAAACATTAGTTATAAGTCCAGTGCTGGCAATATACTGTCACAAAGGAGAAACGGAGTTACACTGCGGCGCAAGTTCACACGCTTCGGGGCAATTTTGCTACAAAAGCAAGATGATGGAAAATTTCACCCCATAGCGTACGGTTCTAAAGGAACATCTGAGGCAGAGAGTAGGTATCATGGTTTTGAATTGGTGGGCTTGGCCATTATCTATGCATTACCCATAATTCAATTTTACTTAGAAGCCATAAAGTTTAAAATATTAACCGACTGCAACTCTCTAAAGCAGTGTTTGCATTATTCAACTTTGCGTTCAACAATTGCGTTCAACTCAACGCAGGGTTGCACGAAAAAAAAGTTGAATGGCTAAATGTTGGCTGGCGACCAACTTTGTTGAAAGCGATTAGTTGAAAGGCCATTCAACCAAAAGTTGAATGCAAAGTTGAACAATGCAAACACCTTTTTATGGCGAATATTTTGATATTTTTTCATATTTTGATATTTTTAGCCATTCAAATTTTTTTTCGTGCAACCCTGCGCTGAGTTGAACGCAAATGTTGAACGCAAAGTTGAACAATGCAAACACACTTTAACATTGACACTCAATAAGAAATTGGTGAACAGTCATATAGCCAGGTGGGCACTAGAGCTAGAAAATTTCAATTCCTTAATAGCCCATAGAGCAGGTACAAAAATGATACTTAGCAGAAACGAAGTCGACTGTGAAAGTATTATAGCGTGCTATAAAAAAAATTAAAGCAAACTACTGGTTTCCGAATATGAAAAATAAAATAAACATATTGGGCTACATTCTGCACCCCGTCGGGAAAAGTCCCGATTTCCGAATTAAGTTCCGAAGAAAAACTTGTTTGCATTCCATTCTCCGACGGAGATGTATAAGTTGTTCGAATTTTCGAAGTTATTTGTAATTTACATCTTTCAAGTGACAGCTTATTTTAAAAATAGAAAGCGGTTGCAAGAATAAGTTATTTTAAGAAAAAAGCAAAGAAAACGTTGTAGCAATAATAAAAAAAGCTAAAAATTATGGAATCTATTGCTTCTGGTATTTTATTAATCGAAGAAGATGAATATTCAAGGAGTAACGCAGAAAATATAAAACGACGACAACTTAGAGGCGCCTGCGATCCCTTTCACTTGAATGTTAAGGCGTAAGTGTAAGACAGATATGAACATTTAAAGATTACAACTAAGTTTCTTTCAGATTTAAAAAGAACTTTCGGATAAGCAAAGATTCCTTTAAATATTTGCTAGGAATATTAGATGAAGAGTTCGGTGGCCCGACAAAGAGTTCATCAATAACGAGTCTGAGCCGCTTGGTAGCTTTCTTAAGGTTTTTTGCAGAAGGAGGCTACCAACACGGAGTTGGTAAGGTCTATGATGTCGGAATGACGCAGCCCACAGTGCCGAAGACAATATCGCTGCTATTAAATGTTTTAGAAAGGAAGCTTTGCCCAATCTGGATACATTTTATTATGGACGAGTCGGAAGTAGTAGAAGCAAAACAAGATTTTTACTCAAAGGCAATGTTTCCAGGAGTATTAATGTGTGTTGACGGTACTCACGTTAAATTAACAGCACCTTCGTCAGAGACGTTTCTATTTTTCAACCGAAAAGGCTGGTATAGTCTTAATGTAATGATAGTAAGTTTGATATAATTATGTATATACAAAGTAGATATGTATGTATCTATGTATGTAACTTTTGAACGTAACGTTTTAATTTATTTTAGATATGCGACCATAAGTTGAGAATAAGAGCAGTAAATGCACGGTATCCAGGATGTAACCATGATAGCCATATTTGGAAGTTAAGTAGTGCTAGGAAGCATTTCGAGCGGCAATTTTGAGAAGGAAATACTAACACGTGGCTTCTTGGTAGTAAAAAGCCGTACCATGTAGCTTACAAATAAATATTAACAAATATTCTTCTAGGCGATGCCGGCTACCCACTCGAACCTTGGCTTATGACGCCTTATAGAAGTGCAGCTGCAGGGTCGCCAGAAAGAATTTTCAATGATCACCATTCAAAAACACGAAGTGTGGTAGAAAGAACAATTGGTGTGTGGAAAAGCCGATTCCGATGTGTTTTGGGGGAACGAGCTTTAAATTATGTTCCTCTAAAGGCCTGCCAAATTGTAAACGTAGCTTGTGCTCTCCACAACATATGTATTCACTACCGCGATGACCAATTTGAACCGTTGCCTGAAAGATATGATGTGGAAGAAATTAAGCCCGATTATGACCCGGAATTTGAGAATCTTCGGAGTGATGCTGAACGAACACGCTAAAGAATTCTTGCAACTTTTGCGTTGTGAGTGAAACCAAACCATAAGAAAAGCTTTAAATGTACATAGTATTTACCTAGAATATATCTTATCTGGAAATAAATGAAAACTTGTGTCCTTTTACTTCAACTGTTATATTAATTTATTAAAAAAGAAAATAAATATGAACATTCCATTTCTCTAAAAAACATAATCAACTAAAAATATACGTTTAATATTTACATCTCTCACTCGCCTCAAATTTTGCTTGTTTTAATTCGAGTGCTTTAGCTTTTAATTCTAGCGCTTCTTTTTTTAATTTATTGCGTTCCCTTAAAGCAATTTCTTTGACAGTACTATGTCGCTTAAATTCGTTCAGTTTTTCTTTTTCTATTTCACACAGTTTTTCTATGCCGCGATAGACTCTTTTAAGGCCACTTGACGCCTGCGAATTATGATAGCATTGGTCTTTATAGAACTCTCGCTGCATGCTTATTTGCTCACTCAAAAGATTTCGCGAATCTTCAGCCATGGACGCTGCATGCCGCTCCTTCTAGGGGTGGGAGCTATTTCGCAGTTTTCTATGTCTTCAGTGGTCGAGGCTATATGTCGTCTTCTTCTAGGAGTGTGAGCAGTGTCGCAGTTTTCAATTTGGCTTCCGTTTTCTGTAGCATTTGTTTCAATAACTTCTTCCCTGGTATTTGTGGCAAGAGCTTAGCTATTGGCGACTTGACTACTGGTACTACTTGCTTCCACTACCTGCCTTCCACCGAAGCTTAACCCACCTTGAAGGCCTGAGGTCCAAGTTTCTAGCCCGGTCAGCGAAATCACCTTATCTTCTAAGGAATTTATGGGCCTTTTATTAAAATTACCCCCTCCAGTAGCTCGAGACTCCATTTTGTTGTGGGAAAGCTTCTTTTTAACGTAGCTCTTCCAATCAAGCCATGTCTGAAACCAAAAGATACGCAAAGTTAATAAATATTTAAAGCAAATTGTCATCAATTGTATATGTAACCTTTCGCCACCCTGCCCAGTCCCTGCACTGTTGTCCCAAAGCATTCAGCTCGTTAGCGGCTTGCTTCCAAAAGTCTTCCACATCACTTCGACCTTTTTTGATGAATCCTTCAGCAATGTCCTTCCTCTTGCTGAGTAGCTCTACCACCAATTCGTATTGGCTTGGATTGGTTCCTCGCCCTATTATGCATAAATTTCATATAAATACAAACGCATAAAGTATTTATACAATTTTGTACTTACATTTTAATTCACAGTACTTAAATGTGAAAAATTTAAACAGATTCCGACGTTGATCTTCTTTCGGGAAATAATACCTACGAATAACTGTTACGAAGTGATGCGGAATACATACAAACTTTAATTTTCTTAATGTTCGAAAATTCGAGTAACAGTTCGGAGACTAGAATGCCAAGGTTGCCACTGTTCTTTTTTCGTAATTACGACGGAAATTCTACGTGGTGCAGAATTAGGCCAATTAAAGCAAAACTGTATAAAATGTATCATGTATTCCGCACTGAATACGCCAGGCGCTAGACAATTGTACAGTATTCCAAAATTCCCGAAGCCATTCCATACAATACATTTAGACCACTTAGGGTCAGTTCTTTCTTAACAACAAGTACTGAGCTGCGCACTGAATAAATACTTTATTCAGCCGTCCTCAAAGATATATAACTGATAGCGGTAGTAGGTTTACTTCGAAGGAATTTCAAGAATATTTAGTAAATAAAAATATTACAAACGTGAAAGTAGCAGCAGTCGCCGCAAGCAAATGGGCAAGTTTAGAGTTGAGATTAATAGGTATGCTGGTGAAACTGAGTCTATGAAACTGAAACTAATGCCCATGCAGATTGGGTAAACCAACTAGGCAAAATAGAATTCGCACTAAATAACTCAGTAAGTAGGTCAATCGGAGTAACACCAAGTCAAGCCTTATTTGGAGGAGTAAATCAAAAACTTACAGAATATCTCGACGATTGCAATTCAGGCCCAGTGGGGAAGGACTTAGAGGAAATTCGTAATAGCGCTGAGGTAAATATTGGGAAAACACAAGAGTACAATCTGAATCGTTGTGAACAGAAGAGGATAGGGGTGAACACATTTAAGGAAGGCGATTTTGTAGTGATTAAAAACGTAGATGTAACAGTAGGTGTGAACAAAAAACTTCTGGCGAAAATTTAAGGGACCTTACGTGGGTTACAAGATTCTTCCGAATGACCGTTACGTTATGAAAAATATCCAAAATGGACAAATTTCCCAAATACCTTATGATAGCATTATTGAAGCTTGTAACATAAAACGCTGGAAGAGCAAAGATAGAGAGGATGATTACGCGAAAGAGGGTGATAACTGAAAGAAACAGGGGAATCTATGGGTACACAACTAGCCATCTTTTTCCTTTTTTTCTTGTTTAATTTGTATAAACTATCTTTATTGAATTTTTTTACTTTTTTGATCTAATTTTCTTTTGATTTATAGATTTTAATGCTTTAAAATGGAAATTTTTTTTTTTAAATTTAATTTAAAAGACAAACAAGACCAATAATAGGCCAATTCTGGCATCTGACTTTCAACACACCTCAGTCTTTCGAGAGACAAAAGTCTCTATATTTCGGCGACTATCTTGAAAGTTCTTTTCTGTATTTCGAATGAAAAATTATCTTTTTACATAAAACAGGAAAAACTAAAAATTTTAGAAGCTGAAAGTAAAAGAAAAAAGATGAATCAAAAAATTTCCAACCGTTAAATAAAATAAAATATGAATTTTTTCGGCAATAAAACTTAAAAAAAAGTTTATTAAAAAGAATTCCTTGCCGAGGATTGAACTCGGATCTCCAGAATAGCACGAAAGTGCTCTGCTTATGTGCCATTGCTACTATTACAGCAATGACTGAAAACAAACAAAAAATTTCAAAATCATTCGTTAACGAACCTATCAAAAATTGTTGAACGCATGAAAAATCATTTTTATTATGCAAATTCTTCTATAAATCATGCCGTTGTGTTAAATTAAATTAAAATTAAATTAACAATTGTGCGTGCTGATGAGCGGATGTGTTTTTGCTCGCTCTGTTATTTTTCGTTTAATTTGTCAATATGTACGATTTTTGTGGCAAATGCAATAAAGCATTCGCTAGGTCTGACGCTCAGAAGGTGCCATGCAGTGGATTTTGCAGAAAAAGATTTCATCGCACTTGCTGCGAGGGTATTGTCTCTGAATACGATGTCAATCTCTTCAAAAAAAATCGAAACATTGATTATTTGTGTCCTGACTGTGTGGTTTTACCAAGGAGATTCAGTGAAACATATCATTCGCTTCTGGCCTCTCAAAGACACTGTGTTGAGGCCATAAGGAGTGCTTTTGATGCTAAATTCAAGGAGTTATTTGCGCAATTTGATAATTTTAAATCCGAGATAAAATCTGAATTGCAAGCAATAAACATCATGGACAACAACAATGCGTCGGTCCCACAAATGTTAGTGGATGAGGTTAACTCTCTCAAAAGTGCTTTCGCTTGTTCGTCAGATGTTTTGGCGGGCAATGTAAACAATGGCAAAAGTTTGTCTACTGTCGCTTCTGTTACACCTGCTCCTGCTGCTGTCTCACCCCTACACAAGCGAATAGATACGTAATCAAAGGACAACAACATTGTGAAGTGCTTGCAAGTGTTAGTAGATGAAGTTAATTCTATCAAAAGTGCTATTGCTTGCTCGGCCAACACCTCGGCAGGCATTGTGATCAATAGCAATAGTTTTCCAACTGTTGCTCCTGAGTCTTCTAGTGCGGTCTCTCCCTCGCATATGTTGTTTCGTACTAATGATGTGAGTGCTGTGTCTACAGTTGTTTCGACGCGATCCTCACTTACTGCTAACAAAGGGTTTGTCACCAACTCGAAGCCAACAATCGGCGCAGCAGTTGAAAGTGATGCTGCTGCGCAGTCTTCTGCCGTTATTGACGTCGACGAGTCGCTGCCTGTGAATTGTGTTCAAACTGACGTTGTTAATGCTGAACTTGAAGCTGCTGATGCTGTTAATGCTACTGACGCGGGTGTGTCTGCCTCTCCTTCTCCTACCCCTTGGCGGACAGTGGAGAACAAAATAATGAGGCAAAGTCGTAAGCCGGTGCGTGTGGTTGGATCCAATGACTGCAGTGACCTAGGTGTTGCAACTCCATTTAAGTGGTTGCATTTGTCATCTTTTTTGCCAACAGTTTCTTGTGATAACATTATTGAGTATGTGGGGAATCACACTGGCATTGATAAGAGGCGCATTTCTTGTTACAAGCTCGTTAAAAAAGAGTCGAATCTCGAATCACTAACACACGTGAATTTTAAGCTTGGGGTCTGCGCCCACAATTTCGATAATCTGTTGAGGCCTGAGTTGTGGCCAGCAAATGTTTCTGTTCGGCCGTTCCGTTTTTTTCAAAAATTGCCGCAACAAATGCAACTGAAGTAGCTCATGCGCGCTGGCATAGTTGTTTATTATCAGAATCAGCAGACACTACAAAGCCAGTCGACAGCACTACCAGTGTGGTTGCACATAGTAAAATCAAAATTTATTTTCAAAATGTTTCTGGAATGAGAACTAAAGCTGATGTAGTCCGCAGATTGAGCTCACATTTGGATTTTGACATATTTGTAATCGTCGAAAGCTGGTTAACACCTAATTTCTTTGACTCTGAATTCTTCGATCCCGATCTATATAACGTTTATCGCAAGGACCGTGACGAAATCAGGTCGGGCCTGTCCAGAGGCGGTGGAGTGCTTATAGCAGCTCAGCGTAGATTGTGCTCGTCGATGGTTCATCTTCAAAATAATGATTCTATCCTCGAGCAGTTGTGCGTGAATGTTCGGAGTTCCTCTGAACTTCTCTTTGTATGTGTCTCTTATATTCCACCGAGCAGTTGCTTCGACATATATAGAGCGCACGTTGATAATGTTTTGAATCTCAGTTCAAGGATTGGCGAACACCACCTCTGTGTACTAGGTGACTTTAATTTGTGTAATGTATCTTGGAATAGCTTTAATAACTCCTCGTCTTTTACCGCGGTTAATGCGACTACAGACAGTGAGTTATACGTAACTGATAGTTTCCTAAGTATTGGACTTCAACAAATTAATGGAATTATAAATAATTATAAGCGTATTTTAGATCTTATTTTCATTAGCAATAATGTAAGTTATTGGGTGTTTGAATGCCCTTCCCCAATAACCCGCGTAAATAATCATCATATTCCTATGGAGGTTCATATTAAATTTTATGTTTTCGCTACTGTTCCTCCTGAGAGATGCCGACCAACTTTTAACTTTAGTTCGTGCAATTTTGATCTCTTAAATAGCCGTTTTCATGATTATGATTGGAAACACATACTCAGCAATTTGGATGCTAACGCTGCATACAATGTTTTTAAAAGTAGTATATATGAGGCGTGTGTAGAAATAGTGCCTTTAATTACGAGGAAGTTGTATAAGTTACTATGGTACAATAAGGATCTAAAACGACTCAAAAATCGTAAAAATAGGCTTTTTAAAAGATTTAGGGCAACTAGGTCCCAATCTGTGTTCGTCAGTTATCGGTACTGCCTTAGGAGCTTTAATGCCTTGGACAAGATTCTCTATAATAAGTTCATTAGTAAAAGTGAAGCAGACATTAAAAACAACCCTAAAGCATTTTGGAGGTTTGTAAAATCTAAGAACGCTAAGTCGAGTGTGCCGTCCTCAGTCTTTTTGAATGACAAGGAGGCCAACACACCTGCTGACGTAGCCAATCTATTCGCAGAATTTTTCTCCTCCAATTATGTCTCGGATTCTAATGTTGCTTCTGAACGGTACCCTCTTTCAGATTCTGCCCTTAACTTAGGCGCACTGCATATTTCCGAAAGTGATGTAGAAGTAGCCATCTGCTCCATAAAGCACTCTTTTAAATTGGATTCTGATGGCCTCTCAGGTGCTATGCTCAAACGGTGCCCATCGCTTGTTCAGCCATTAACAATATTGTTCAATAAATCTCTTTCGTCTGGCTACTTTATTGACGACTGGAAAAAAGCTTTCATTACACCAATCTACAAAAGTGGGAACAAAAACGACGTTTCGAATTATAGGCCTATTTCCAAACTGGGCACTGTCCCAAAAGTTTTGGAATCAGTTGTCAAACAGAAGCTCAACTTCGCAGTGAAAAGTTTAATTTGCCCTTACCAGCACGGGTTTGTTAGTGGGAGGTCAACTGTCTCCAACCTTGCTACATTCATGGAGGACTGTGTCACTGCGATGCAGTCAGGTCTACAAGTGGACGCTGTGTACACAGACTTTTCGAAGGCGTTCGATAGAGTTTCGCATAAAGTCTTAATTAACAAGTTATCGCGATTGGGTTTTCACTCAACTTTTCTGGAATGGATTAATTCCTATCTGTCCGATAGGTGTTGTACAGTTGCTTTTGATAACATACTCTCCACTCCCTTTGTAGCTACGTCGGGTGTTCCCCAAGGCAGTATCTTGGGCCCTCTTTTATTTGTCTTATTCATAAATGATATTGGATCATGCTTCCAGTCTTCTAAGTATTTATTATATGCTGACGATCTAAAGGTTTACTCAGTAATCAGAACCTCACAAGACTCTCTTTTGCTGCAAGCTGAGCTTAATAACCTGCATTCTTGGTGCTCTCTTAATTCCTTATCTTTAAATGTTAGTAAATGTTCCTACTCCACTTTCACCAGAAAGCTTCTTACCGTTCAAACTAATTACAATATTGGGGGCCATGAACTTAGTTATGTCGCAGAGGTTAAAGACTTAGGGATTTACTTCGACTCAAAATTAACCTTCGCAACCCATATTAACTACGTAGTTTCCAAAGCTTATGCAATGCTAGCATTCGTACGTCGTAATGGTCAGTTGTTTAAGGATCCCTATACTCTGAAGCTTCTTTATGTCACGTTAGTGAGATCTAGGCTTGAGTATGCGTCTTTCATTTGGCGTCCCTATCAGGCTGTCTATATAAACCGGATTGAGAAGATTCAAAAAGTTTTTATTAAATTTGCCTTGCGTTCTCTAAAATTTTCTGAGCCTATACCTCCGTATACTTCCCGTTGTCAACTTATTAACTTAAGTTCGTTAAATACTAGGCGTTCTTTCCTAGCAGCCTCTTTTGTGGCCAAAATATTGGAGGGCACAGTCGATTGTCCTAATCTTTTGGATAAGTTAGCATTAAACGTCCCGTCTCATAATTTGCGTCGTGTTTCTTTATTCTACCTGGGATTTCCTAAATCTAACTATGTAAAATTCTCGCCTTTGTTCAGAACCCTTTCTGAGCTAAATGAGCTCTCTGAATATGACCCGTCTCTCTCATTTGGAACAGTTCGTTTTGTCCTACTTAATTATTTTAGGTAGTATATAAGCTCTCTTGTTTTATAGTCAGTAAGGATTTATTCCATTTGATTAAATAAATAAATAAATAAATAAAAAGTTAAGTAAAGGTTTTTGTTTACTTAACTTTATTGTTCATTAAATGCCGTTAACGAATCATTAACTGACTCTGAGAGGAAATTTTTCAAATCGTTACTGAAGGAAACCTTAAGTAATCATTAAACGACTCTGAGTGCGGCTGTAAGACTTAGCTTAATTTAGTTTCCATTTTGTGTGTGACGATACATTAATTGAAAATTTTGAACAGATCCAATTTGAAATTATATATTCCAGCGAATAATTCTAGCTATTGGCTCGTTATATGCATACAAGGTCTTGTATGTAGCTTCTACAAAAAGCTTGCAGCTCCGAAGTTGTAAAGATGGCTCGTTCGCAATAAAGAGATTGCGGATTTCTTGGCAGCGAACACTTCCGGATAAAGTGTTGTAAGCAAACATAATGGATAAATATGACCTCCTGTCCACCAGTGCTTGTAAGCCAAGTAGTTTCCGTCTTGATTCGTAAGGTGGGATACCAGTACGGGTACCATTGGTTACGCTAGTAGGAACGCCATTAAGAGCACCAGTAAGGGTGTTGGAGGCGTTGATAGGGACACCAAAGGAACCAGTAGGGGCACTATTAGTGGCGCCAGTAAGGACGGCAGTTGAGGCACGAGGATGGGTACCATTACATGGACCACGAGCCCAATTAATTCGATTTAGCGCAAATCGCGTGAATTTTTCTGGATCATTTCTATACGTCGCGAGTGGGAATCATAATAAGGATTCCAGATGATGACTCCATATTCAAGGATGCTCCTGACCAAAGCCACATAAAGACATTTAAGAGTAAGAGGATCTTTGAAGTTTCTTTTAATAAAACCTAACATAAAATAGGCTTTGTTAACTACGTAATCCACATGTGAGGAGAATGTTAACTTGCGGTCGAAGATTACACCTAGGTCTTTGATCTCATTTTTCGGCCGTAAGGTAGCTCCGCCTAACGAATAATTTAACAGTTTTTGCGTTGGGACTTCGGGTGTAAGACACAACGCAAAATTTTTCAATGTTGAGACTTAGATTATTTATGCTACACCAATCTTTTAATTCGTCCAAGTCCTGTTGTAGATTTTGATAATCCGAGGAGTCTTTAATAAAGTTAAAGATTTTTACATCATCTGCAAAACCTAGACTCCTTGACCAAGTAATTCGCGCTGGTAAATCATTTATAAAAAGCAAGAAAAGAAAGGGGACCAACATGGGTCCCATGCGGAATACCCGAAGTCGCATTAGTGACAACGTTGGATCTTGTAGAGCCGATTTTTACTACCAATTTCCTATTAAATAGGAGGTTTTTAAAGAACTCTAGTAGTATTCCACTAATCCCAAATCTTTTGAGCTTAGATAGGAGGATGTGTGTATATGACATCAAGCTGGGCCGAAATTATGCTTTTGGTGATTATTGCTAAATTGGTTACGGTCGATTTCCCTGGGAGGAACCCATGTCGACTGTCATAGAGTAAACATTTTACGTGCTCATATAATTTCTTATTTATAATATGATCGAAGATCTTAGCGTATACGTCTTGTTTAACAATTGCCCGATAGTTTAATACACTGTTTTTATCGCCGGATTTAAAGACGGGCTCTATGATGCATAATTTCCAGCAATCTAAGAATTTACCGGACTCAATAGAAGCATTGAAGAGAATAGCAATCGGTTTTAAGACATTCGTTAGTTAAAGCTCGGTTTCAGGATTGATATGGCAGATTGCAAATCGTCCTCAGTGATGGAAAGAGAGCTGATTATATCTGCAATGTATGTTGAAGCGGGTAGTCATCATAGACTTTTTGAAAAAATTACGCAAAAAGACCGCACGACTCTTGAGTTGAGTAAGAGGAAACTTCATCATACACCATCTTTGTCGGAAAACTGTTGGTGTTTCTTTTCGAATTTATAAAATGCCAAAATGCTGACGGGTTAGATTTTAAATTACATTCACTTTTATAAATAAACTTTTTGTAAAGTGACTTATGCAGATTGTCAAACTTTTTACGAAGATATTCATATTTTTTCCTATCTCTCAACAAGTGGGTCCTTCGGAAATTTTTAAAAGCTTTATTTTTCTTATTCCTTAGGCTGTATAGCCTAGCATTAAACCATGGTGGTTTCGAGCCACTTGTTTCAGAGGAACGAAAGAAGAAACTATATGGGAAAACTTTTCGTGAATTATTTTATAGATAGAGTCCGGATTCCTAATTGGTACAATGTAGTTCCAATTAATTGAGCTAAGTTCCGAGTTTATTGCATCAAAATTAGCTTTTTTGAAGTAAAAAGAGGGTGAAGAGTAGTTGTTAAAGCTTTGTGATGGATGCTGTTTGGAGAAATCGGTGCCAGGTTCAATTCACAGTTAGATCTAAGATCAGTAGTAGTAAATAAAAGATCCATTATTTTATCATTATCATTATAAAAGCTATTTATTTGTTGAAAATTGTTGGATGTGAAAAAGCCAATGACTGATGATTCAGTGTCGGTTTAATATTGAAAGACGTCAGTTTGTGGTCCGCAGTAGACCAGACGATGCCAGGTAGATTGGAATTCCCTATGACAATGACCTGGCTATTACCGGTGATGCCGCTTGTTATGTAATCAATGTTATTTATGTGACGTTCGTAAATTAAGGAGCTCGAATTAGGTGGTATATACGATAGGAAAAAGAACAGTTTTATTACTTTTAAAAGTGACTTCCACACATATCTGCTCAATTATATTATCAGCCAAAGGCAATGTTACAAGTTTGCTTTGCATATTTGACCAAACCGCTAAGAGAACCACACCCCCACGACAACCACTAGCTATGGGACATCTATCTTTACGGTATACCGAGTAGTAATTATCGAAGTATTCTGCACTTGCAATGTCTCTATGTAACCAAGTTTCGGTTGTTGCAATGAAATCGTAATCATGTAATGAGGTTGCCAATCTAAAATCATTGACTTTGGTTCGCATACCGCTTATATTTTGATAATAAATAGAATATGAGTTGAAGCTTTGAGCGACTCAATTCTTCAAGTCTTTCCCCCCTTGATTATCTAAAAAACCGAACTGCCGAATTTTAACATCCATCGGCCATAGCAAGGGGTCCAAAACCTTTGTATAAAAACTGGGGGATACCCCAAATTTACAATTGACTCTTCAAGTCTTCTGGATTTGCATCTTTTTTTATAAGTTTGTAGCAGACTAAATGCTGGCTGCTTATCTTCGCGTATTTGCTAACACAAGCAATTATATCCTCCGTATTGACAGTTGATTTAAATTAGGAGAGGTGTACCCATTTTTTGCTCACAACTGTATCTAATTAGCTATTGCTATTTCGGCCAACAACAAAGCTCGAAGTTCTCGTTTTCTTTGACTTTTTGTTTTGCACGGTCAACCACTTGTTTACCGTACTTGCAGATCCCGGAGCGTCAGCAATAATAATAAGCATATCTATGTTAGAGTTGGTAGGTGAAGCAGAAGTAGCAGAGATCGTTGGTGTTGTTTTGGTTGTTGTGGTAGGAGGCAAGCTTTTTTCTGAGATGTTGCTATTTGCAATATTTTGATGTATGGCGGGAGCGCCGTTTGAAGTGTTTACTGGCGCTTCCGCTGGCTTATTGACAGGTATGTATTGGAGATTTTGGGCAGATTTTTTTGATGTATTTGCAGGAGATCCATTCGCGGTGTGAGCTGTGCCAGATACTTGCTGTGCCCATGTGGGTTGAGCCCCACACTCCTTGTGCATTTTGCACAGCCGTTTTTCTCGACTACATTTTGGATTTCCTTAATACCAAAATCAACGTTATTAATATACATGACGCACTCATCGCATATGTAGCGAAGATTAGGAAATTCACCCAACTTCCCCAAAGTATATTGGTCTATTCCCGAACATTTTGATTGTGAGTGATGCATTTTGCTGCATACACCCGCACACCTTATTCCCGACTCGCCGCGGATTTGCGATTTGTACTTTTTGCAGTCCATGGCGACGATGAGAGCAATCTTTGCCTTACCTTTTTTGATATTTTTTCCAGTAAATTTACACTCTTCCACATTAGGCTTAGTATGCAGCTCTCAAGAAAATGGTCAAGAAAAAATTGCCATTATTTCGCGTGTGTGTCCAAGGAATTTTGACATTTTTGATACCTCACAGCCTGTTGCCTCACTCTTTCCTCAAGAAATAATGGAACGGGCATATATTTCTGTTGCAAGCCTGGGTTGCCTTGTGCTCTTTTTTCACAAAAAACTTTAGAAAACCGTAGTAGAAAGCGTAGTAAATTTCTTAAGAACTGCGTACTGCCTTAAGGAAATTTGACTCAAGAAAATTTCTTAGCCATTTCTTGTACGTCATTTTATATGGAGTTTTTGCTTTTCTTGAGAGCTGCATACAGGGCTTTAAAAAGAATACCGGATTGTGGTTTTTGTTACACAAAATACGGAGCGATAAGAAAACACGTCCACACACGTTGAAGACAGAATTTCGGAGTTTAGATCTTCGCCGCGGTACTATGAATTCGCTTTGTTTACAACAAACACATAATTTTGACATTCAGTAGTACCGCGGCTAAAACCTAAATTCGCCAGTAACATCACCTTGTATAAATTCGCCTTGCAGAAATTACTTTTTCGATACCAAGTACTTTTTTCTCGATACTTACTCGATACCGAACAAAAAGGTGTAAGGTAAAAAAATACTTGGTATCAGAAGAAAAGTATCGAGTATTTACTTGTATCGATTGAACCCGACTTTGAAATAGAAAAGGTTTTATTTACACAACATGAATAGCTGTTTAGATAACATAGAAATTTGTATAAATGAAGTACCAAAGATTCGCAGGTGCTGTATCTGCGGTGAGCGAACCTCAACACAGTCGACTATAGAAAATACTAGCGTTGGATCACCTCCAATTTTATTGAAGGATGTGATATTTAAGTGCATCGAACCACCTGAATATTTTTGGAAAATGATTGCTGACGAGACTGCAAATAACTACATCTGTGCATTTTGTGAAGTGTCGCTTAGCGAGTTCTATGATGCCTTTTTGCAAGTCTCACTTAAACGAACTGAGTTTCTAAGGAGATTCCGGGAAAGGAGTGAAAGTCCCGTCGAATATTTTGTTGTTTTCAAATCTTCAAAAATGGACTCAAACTCGTACCGCAAATCTATTGACCATCAAAGTGCTGAAAACACTGAAATGTGCCACCCAATAGAAAACCATTTAAATGTTGATTTGGGTGATGAATATAAAACTCAAAATCTTTCCAATGATGAGTTTGTTGAAGTTTATCAACCGGAGGAAAGGTTAGAGGATGATTGGTCATCCGATTGCTCGAACGGCCTTCAGGGTAAGAAAAAAAGCATACCGCACACCATCTTCAAAAGAGGCACAACTCAATAATCAAATCTCAAAGGGGTTGGCTTTCCAAAACGGAACCAATCGAGATTTCAGCGAAAGTATATGGAATTTAGTCATGAAACTTGGTCAGGATGTTGGGGGAGGCTTTCTCTACATGAATGTATCACTCTCACAAAGTAGTTGCTAATAGTATTTAAGCAGTTAGTTGTTAAATAATCTTCACTACCACCCCCAACTTTTTGTACAAAATGCAACTTATCAATTGTATTTCGGTTGATATACAATATCTTCAATGTTCACGTGCGTATTTGATACTTTTAATATATATATATTCATCAATTAATTAACTAAAACGCGTTTATAAATCCGTTCACTCGTTTTTGCTCTTTTCACAAACAAACAGAAATAACAATGGCCGACAGTAACAGCAAATGTGTGCTGCTATACTTCTCGAAGCTATAAAATACAACTATAAACCATAACATTTTCGATTTTGATCCAAGGGCTTTTTATTATAAAATCGATACTTCGATAAATAATGAAAATTTTTAATAAAAAATCGCGCGATTTTTTATTACAAATTTTCGCCTGCGGCGCTTTTTATTATAAAATCGATACCTCGATAAATAATGAAACTTTTAATAAAAAATCGCGCCATTTTTTATGAAAATTTTTCGACTGCGGCGCTTTTTATTATAAAATCGATACTGCGATAAATTATGAAAATTTTTAAAAAAATTTTCGCCTGCGGCGTATGTGCAATTTTCATTGTTTCCGTTCTGTTTTTTTTTGCATTTTTTAGTATGTATAGCAGCACCGGCATTTCAGTTCAGTTGGTGTACAAGGGAAAAAGTGTATTTCATACCCGATTTTAAAACACCTACCCCTTCAAGCCAAAACCAGAGTGGTGCCATTGTACAACATTATACTAAATCAAGGCAGCTTACCCCACACTTGGAATAATGATGACTGATAACTGATATTATCCCAATTGCGAAATCTAATAAATGTACCACTTCCACCGCGGGTTATAGACCGATATCTCTGTTGCCATGTTTGAGCAAAGTATTAGAAAAACTTGTTGCGCTGTTTCTAATAATCTACTCGATTCACATCAAGTAGCATTTAGGAGGGAGAGGGAACAATGGACGCTCTGTTGATCTTTGAAAATTTTGTCTCTTCAGCCCTCGATACAAAAAACCACGTATCTGTTCTTAGCATTGACTTCGAAAAAGCCTATGATAGAATTGGACCGCACGTCGTCCTCCATTGTTGTTGTTGTTGTAACAGCATACAAACTCCCCAAAGACTTTTTGGGGAGTGTTGCTGGAGTGACAGTCCTTGGCCATATATAAATCTGGGTCGTTCCGGTTACGTAGACCCGACTGTCGTGGGAACGTCGTCCTCCGTCAACTTGCGTGTTGGAAAGTCGGAAAAATCTATAACTTTGAGATTTTTTAACCAATCGGCACTTCACAGTCAAAGTCAATAATAAGCACACTTACAAATTATTTAATGGGATCCCACAGGGGTCACCGTTATCAGTAGTCCTCTTTATCATTGCCTTTGATGAAATAAACAAAATTATACTGAAACATAAAAGAATCAATCATATTATCTATGCCGACGATTTACTGCTTTTTACTAAATGTAAAGATTTATCGGTGGTTCAAAGTGATCTCATTAATATTCTATCGGAGATAACAAACTGGGCTAAAGATTCGGGATCCAAAATTTCTTTCAATAAATGTAACAATTTTCACATATGCAAAAAAAAACTTTGTACACCTATGAATCTATATTTTAATTATGATAACATTACCCACTGCAATATCTTGAAAATCTTAGGTATTGTATTTGACTCTAAGCTCACCTATAAAGTTCATTGTTTGTATCTCAAAACAGCTATTGCTAAAAGGTTAGACATAATTAAATATGTGATCATAGAAGCATTGCCTCGTTCATCCAACAACGCTTGTCAATGCAACCAAAGCTCTCATATTATCATAAATCGATTATGGACTCCCGATATACGGACACTGTGCGAAAAGCAACATGAAAGCTATACTACCTGCTTCCCTCACAGCAGCCAGGAGATGCATACGGGCCTTCCCAACCGTATAGACCCTAACAGAAGCCGGTCTCCCCACTATCAAAGAAAGAACAACTCTAATCACGCTAAAGTTGATTCCGAAGCTCCGACAATGTAGGAATCCAGTACTACGAAACACGGGCAATGCAGTAATCAGAAAAAAGAAACCTCGTTCTCGACCATCAGCGATCGCCAGAAGTATAAATGCCGCAAGAGATATAGGAGTCCCTATTAAGATGGAAAAATTCGATCACAAACACCCTGAGCCATGGTTTCAACCACAAAAGCTGCTAATCCTCGACATGCATTCTAATAAGAAAAGCACTACTTCTCCAGTAGTTTACCGCCAAACCTTCGAACTGATTGCTACAAATACTTAAACGTCAAGGGTGGAAATTTCTTTATACAGATGGTACAAAATCCACTAATACCACAGCTTTTGCGGTGGTAAATGCCAAACACGAAACCTTTTCAGTTGGACACCTGGTGTCATTCTGTTCCGTTTTTACTGCTGAAGCCAGAGCAGTTCTGAAAGCAGTACAATATGCACTTAGCCTTGGTGAAAAACACATTATATGCACCGACAGTTTGTGCACCGACAGTTTGTCGTCTATCCGCAACGCTTTGGCGCTAGGAAACAATCTTATAACAATTATGTGGAATCCAAGTCACGTGGGGATACCAGGGAACGAAGCTGCCGACGAAAGAGTCAAACTAGCAGTCAACCAACCACTTACAACAATATCTGTCACGCTGAAACAAGACTTATATAAACTGGCTGAAAAACATATTTTCAAAACCAAGCTCGATGAATGGAAAACCCATCACATCTTTGGCAGTAGCACCCCCTCCGAGACCTTGAAAAGCTTTGACACAGAATCCATCAAGAAGATCAATGAATGCCTTAGTTTAACGGAGCTTAAGAAGTTAATCTAGAGTTATATAGACTCTAGACCTGTGAATGCCGTTCTAGGCATACCGCCCCAGGACATAGCCGAGACAGAGCTTCACCTGCCTCAGGAGACACGAACGACAATAGCCCAACTTCGCTCTGGCTACTGCAGCAGGTTAAACTCCTACCTGAGTAGATTGAATGAGGATGTACCAAATGAGTGTCCGGCATGCGGAGAGACCCCACATGACTCGAAACATCTCTTCGCATGCCCGGAAAACCCGACAACCCTAACGGCTTCCGCCCTCGATACAAAAAACCACGTATCCGTTCTAAGCATTGACTTCGAAAAAGCCTATGATAGAGTTGGACCGCACGTCGTCCTCCGTCAACTTGCGTGATGGAATGGCGGGGAAAAAATATATAACTTTGTTAAAGATTTTTTTAACCAACCGGCACTTCACAGTCAAAGTCAATAATAAGTACTCAAACATTTACAAATTATTTAATGGGATCCCACAGGGGTCACCGATATCAGTAGTCCTCTTTATCATTGCCTTTGATGAAATAAACAAAATTATACTGATACATAAAAGAATCAATCATATTATATATGCCGACGATTTACTGCTTTTTACTAAATGTAAAGATTTATCGGTGGTTAAAAGTAATCTCATTAATATTCTATCGGAGATAACAAACTGGGCTAAAGATTCGTGATCCAAAATTTCTTTCAATAAATGTAACAATTTTCACATATGGGTGTTTCCATGAAAATGTCAACCAGGACTGGAAAAATAAAAACAACTGAAAAGGGTTTTTAAGACGAAATAATAAGAGAAAAATACTCGAATTTTTATATTATAGAAGTATTTCAGCTTATAGGAATTTTAAAACTCAAAAATGGAAGAGTAAAACTGAATGTCTCTTCGACTCAGTTTTCTCTAATGAAATGCACTATTTTCTCTTTCCTATTAACTAAATTAAGAGATTTGAAACATTACAATTACATCTTAAAATCAAATTTGCAATAACAACTAACTATAAAAATGAGAAAAAGGAGAAGTTAGAGCTCGAATAACGGTAATTTTTTGATTTGCTTCTAATAGTATTATAATATCGCGTACGTTATGCAAAAACATTGTTTGTCTATGTCATTTGTATATTGGCAGTCACAGGTAATGCAGATTACAATTCTTAAGCTAGAATTCTTCTAGTTAAAAATATGCGGTAAAATTTCTTTCCAAACGGAAGTAAAAACAAGTAAGAAAGCCTAAGTTCGGGCGGAGCCGAACATTAAATACCCGGCGCAAGTGTTAAATATATGTTTTTTCACCTTTCCGAAACCTTCCGCTAGATGGTAAGCCGGGGTGTATCAATTTTGAGTAAATTAGCGTCCTTAAATTTCGAAATATTGCAGTTTCAAGCATTTCTGAAATTTACCGTTATATGAGAAGCGGCCGTTATTTTAGTCCGATTTCAATAATTTTCAACGTTTTGCTTATATGTGGCAAGCACAATAACCACACCGAGTTTGGTACAAATTGGTAGAACGGTTACCGATATACTTATATGTGATCATAAGTGGGCGGTGCCACGCCCATTTTCCAAAATTTTACCATAAACGTATTTCTTGGTAAAGAATTGTTGCAAGCATCAATTTTGAATAAATTAGCTTCAATATTTACTGATTTATCGAAAATTTTGTATTTCTCTAAATTACCGTTATATGGGATGTGGGCGTGGTTATTGTCCGATTTTAAAAAGTTTCGGCGATTTTTTATGCTGTACCAAGGCCAACAACTGTGCCAATTTTGGAAGAAATTGGTGCAGCGGTTACCAAGATATACACATGTAACC
>NW_023458555.1:76729835-76735584 GCF_013731165.1 Rhagoletis pomonella | reverse complement strand
AAAAAAAATACCTATTGCCCTCTTTACATATATACTATACGTACAAATAACATAAGAAAATACGAATATTCGCTTTTCTTTTGTAAAATAATATATATATTGGTTACCACACACACACACACACCGGCCGAGCCACCGTCTCCGTGCGGTGGTAAATTATACCTGGGCTCTGCCTATAGGTCGTGAAGGTCCATAGGACCAAAACTCTAGACTATAACGTAGCATTCGCTACGATACAATACCATACAGCATCGCATATACATACAATATTTACATACATACCGCACCCCACAGACATACAACATTGTACATACATACCCCACCGTACATGTAAATACCACTGTACAGACATATTACATTACATTGTACATATACACAATATCACTGCTAGCAGCACACCAGCAGCATGCCCGAATAACTCACCAACCACTTCGCTCCCCACACTGCACAAATCGGGACGGCACACGACGAATTCTCAACAAGCATCCAGCGCAACAGGTATAAAAGACTTAACAAGTGCGCAGTCAGGTCAGTTTTGCTAGGTGGGTAGCTGACTTGACTGGTCGATGAGCGGGTGTTGTGCTTGCGCACTAATGTCTTGCCGGCCAGCCAAGCCAAGCTCAGCATAACCAATCGCGACTAAATGGTGTGCCTTCGGGCGCACTAATTGTCGCCGACTGGCTAAGCCAAAACCAAGTACGACTCAACCCGCCGACTGACCGGGGATTGCACGCCTTCTTATGCATCCTTATTTGTCGCCGGCCGGTTGAGCCTCCGACACCGTCGCCCCGTTCCAGCCCCTACTCGTGTAGAGTGCGATTATGGGAGCGGCAGTGCCTTAGTCTTGCTAGGTCGCTTCGCTCCACCGGTTGCCGAGTGCCAGTACGAACAACCCGTTACTGTTAGAAGTCACCCGCTGCTGAAGATCACCCGTCGGGACCCCCTCGTTGCTCAACAGTTGTTGAGAATCACTCGCCGTGCCGCCGCCGCTGCTCAACAGTTGTTGATAAGCGCCCGCCGTGCTGCTAGCGCTCCCACCGTTGCTCCACCGTCGCCCCGCTGTTGCCAAGAGTCACCTGCCGTGCTGCTAGCGCTCTCACCGTTGCCCCGCTGTTGCCAAGAGTCACCCGCCACGCTGCTAGTGCTCCCACCGTGGCTCAACTGTTGCCAAGAGTCACCCGCCATGCTGCTAGCGCTCTCACCGTTGCTCAACCGTTGTCCCGCTGTTGCCAAGAGTCACCCGCCGCGTTTCTAGCGCTCCCACCGTGGCTCAACCGTTGCTAAGAGTCACCCGCCGCGGTGCTAGCGCCCTCACCGTTGCTCCGCCGTGCTGCTAGCGCTCTCGCCGTCATCCGCTCCGACTCGACCGCACGACCACAACGAACGTCGTCTCTCCCTCTCGCTCTCCCTCTCTTTGGACCCAAGGTTGCTAAGCATTCTAGTCGTAGCGCCGTGTGTGTGTGTGTTCGAAGTAAATACACGACAATAGTGTGTTTTATTTGGAGGGGGTTAGTGGGACCTCCGCTGGACTCTGGGCGGCTGAGTTCACCTCAGCCTTTGACAAAACCCACCTCATAAAGTGATGCAAAATTATTATTTCTTTAATTAATTTTCAGCTCTTTTTCTTTTATTTGCAAAAATTTTGTTTTATCGTTTTTGATGTGTATACATCTTTGGTTTCGGTAGGGGTAAAATTTACGAAGCTGTAACGCATATCCCAGCACAATATTTCGAACGGCTTAGCATGTGTATTTCAGCATAAGATTTTTATTTTCATTAGAAGCACCCTGTGTTCGCTTGCCAAATGGTTGCATACATTTAGGCATATGCGTAGTAAGTGGCTTTTCAATCGTTATGAGCGAAAAAGTTTTGTTTATTGATTTATGTATGCATTCTTGTAAATATTGTTAATTTTTTGTTTTTGTTAAATACATACAAACTGTTATGAAAAAAGCATCCATTGATTCAAAATCATTTGGTGCTTTTACTGTGGTAAAATGCTTTTTTTCCAAGTTTTTGGTGCTTTTTGAAAATCAAAAGTTGGCAACACTGTCAACGGCGGCAAGTATCTTGTGCATTGTGGGTGTCATAGGATGCCATGCCGTCGTCGATTCGCCACTTCTCGCTCGCTAAGTTTGAGTTCCGGTCGCTTAACGAAAAATTTTGCATGTGAAAGCAACAACAAAGTTAGCTAGCACGGATAGACGATAGCAAGTTTGGTTGTACCTCATTGAGTTCGTTCGTTTCGCCACTTGCTAACTGATGGCGAATCGATGACGGCTACTAATTCCTTATTAACAATAGGACAATTATCGGGGAGGCTCAAGAGGCCCACAACAAACACTACCGAGAAAATCATTCCCGGAAGTTTTCTCGAGTAGTATGTAACCGTGACATATATAACCGGCTGTTGATGAGCTCGGACTCGTTTTTAAGCAGTATTTCGGTTCATGGCCAAAAAAGAAAAAATATCAAATCGTTTTCCCCAGACACAATAAAGCTGCTGTTACCCTCTAAATCCGTTGTCAAAGATGTGACAAAGGAATAGTTTGAGGCAAGCGAAGATTCTGAAATCGAAAACTAATTAACCACTGATAGTGTACACACATTTTATAAATAAAGGTAGTCAATATATTTAAATAGTAAATTATTGGCTAATATATATATTTTATTAATATAACCTATCTGTAATACAAATTATTTAAATTTTACATTTGATAAACAATTTTGAGTAGATAGAGGCAATAAAATATTTTTTGCCGCATAAAACTTGAAAATCTACGTGAACAACTTTCGTATGTAGCATCTAATACGCGTCTAAAGCTATACAACCCGTGTGCAGACTGCCTAAGACGCGTATTAGATGCTACATATGAAAGTTGTACGCTTTGATGCCGCACACGTGCATTTAAATGGAGGGCTGTATACGAGTCGTCAGCTTCACGAATTCGTCAAAGCAAGCTAGCTGCAAATCGCTTGGCGTACAGCAGTGTTGGTAGCTAGGCGTACGTAGGCTTAGAAAAGAGAAAGAAGAAGAAGTTTGTTTACAATTTTCCGTGTGCGTGCATGCATTTCATAAAAAAACGATAAAACAAAATCCATGCAAATAAAAGAAAAATAACTAAAAATTAATTAAAGAAATAATAATTTTGCATCACTTAACATTTTTTGCCTGATACTTTGACGCTTTGAAGTTGCTTCGAGTGCAGATCTTGAGGCGTAGAGGAATCGTTGCTGCATAAAAAATTGTATACGCGTCTGAAGCTATACGAACCGTGTGCAGACTGCCTTATGGAGCGAAAGCTTTGCTCAAAGTGGATAAAATTGTTCATGTCTGAGCAAAGGAGTCCTCAAAATGAGTGTTTTTTTATATGAAAAAGTTTTTGTAAAATGAGTTTTTCTTTATTTCAGATTTGCGATCATATGGTAATTAGAGCTATTGATACTTGTCATCATAGTTTTATACGGCTTTTCCACGTCACCCCAATTACGTATCATCGCATTCGTAATTTGCACCCCAATTACCCTTCGAATTACGTAATTCACCATACAAAATATTGAGAGCGAATTACCTCATTTGTTGGTAATTCAGATCCAATTACCATGCGAATTACGAACAAATCGGTTCCGTCTCTAATTTTTATCGGAGATTTATCGAATATATTTATAAACAAACGGAACGGTTGTGCTATTTTTTGCTCATGTGAATTTCTTGAAAAAAACAAAATTTAAACGTTAAACGTAAACAAAAAAACACAAAAAGTCATCATAATCGCCTACGCGAGTTCATAAGAAGCACTGAAAGTTGAAGCATTGGGAATTCCGGCGGTTGGTCTGTTTTGGAAAATCCAGGCTTGCTTTGCTTCTGATGTGGCTGCTGCCGCTGCGCTGCTAGGCGTCACATAAACAAACGCTGGTACACCGAACATAACAAAGTGAAGCGAGTTGGAATGATTTTGCAGAGAGCATAGACAGCGTGGAGAGCTGCTATCTACCTGTTGCTGCGCTGCCGCTACGCTGGTGAGGTTATAAAGCTGATCTTCATTTCTTTTGTGCCTTTTTGTCGGTGACTAAGCACCTGATATTTCCGCACTGACAGGAAGTAAGAGAGTGAAGGGTTTAAGAAAGGTGGAAGAGAAATACCACGTTTACCGAAGTAGCAGCGTTACCACCACGTTAGGATTTAATTAATGTAAAACCTTTTTTTTAATGATTTCCATTTAATTGAACTTTTTATTTGTCATCTACTTTTCCATTTGATTTAATTTATCAATGCTTATTTTCATTATTGTTTGTACATTAATTAATTGTTGAAAGTGTAAGTTCTTGTCTTAATTTGTTACACTCATACATTCATGATGCCGACAGAATGTAACGAGTGTATTGCAAAATTGCTTCAAGTTGATGAAATGATAGCATGCTCTGGTGGGTGTGGTCACAATTTCTGTTTGAAATGCAGCAACGTTAAAAGAAATGGGATCAAAATAATAGCAGAGAATATTAACCTAAAATGGTTCTGCAACCAATGTACGTTGTCAAATACTAATACGAAGTTTATAGAAATTAAACATTTAATTAACAAGTGTAAACAGTCAAAAATAAAAGCTTCCGATGTTAAGCAGATAATTGAGCAAATTTTTAGCAATAAATGCTCGCAAATAAAAAGTAGTATTATTACTGACTTAAACTCCTTTCTGGAGCACAACATTGAAGTAAAAATAAATGCAATGAAAAACGAGATCCTAACAGATATATCGAATGAATTCCAAAAAAGTAATGAATTGATAAATAAATTACACGTAGGAATGTTAGCCCCAAAACGTCATATGCTCAAGTCGCCAAGTTGAATGAAATCAAAATTGTTATTAAACCGAAAAACAAAAACAAAAAAGCAAAGGAAACAAAAGAGGCACTAAAAAAAGTGATTGAGCCTACGGCATGAACGAAAGACACAAGATCACGCCGAAAGAAAGAAAAAAGTTATTTTTTAGCTGTCGAGATCTCGACGCCATCTTTGTTGTAAGAAGTAAACTATGAAGAGAACAAAAAAAACTGCGTAATTGTTGAACGCATGAATAATCATTTTTATAAGCTTTTATTTAACTTGGTCATCCCGCGCAAATCGGATATTGGAAAATTTCCAATCGATTTTAAACTGACTTCACGACAAGTTAGAGACTTTAAATTTTCAGCGTAGTTCCGATCACGATGACAGTGCAATTTAAAATGTAAATGAATTCCCCATATGGTCCAGGGGTCTTGATTCAAAGGCGGTAAAAAAATAGTAAGATTTATGGCTAACAGAGCGTAATTTGCCAAAGAACGTAAAACCACTATGAAATTGTTAAAGCTGCCGGCGCGCCGCGGCGGTAGTGTAGCAAAGCTATTCCTAGTCTAGATATGAACCACGTTGTAGGCATCATATCAAGGAGATACAATTTGAAGACTCCAGATGTCGCCCCGCCAGAAGAAGTTAAATATTGCGCCTGAATATATGCCATGCTACAGCGAAAATGGACGACACGCCATTTCTTTAAATAAAATTAACTGCTGCTATATGTACATATGTATGTTTATACAAAACGTAAGGAAACATTTTGCTTACATAGTCTTCTGTTCTCTTTCATTGCAAGTTGAATTATTTAATATCTATTGCAAAGTTTTGTAGATAAAATAAAATAACACTTTTTTATATACAACGCTTTTATAAATGGACTAAAAATTATAAAATAAAATAATGTAAAAAAAA
>NW_023458555.1:76725034-76729735 GCF_013731165.1 Rhagoletis pomonella | reverse complement strand
CGGTTTTCGATTTGATTGCACAAATTTTAAATAAAAATGACTACACTGAGAGAAAAAACGCGTTGTAATATTAAGAAAAATTTTATGAATTTACTGGGGGAAATAACGCATAGTAAATATGAATATTTTTTATTTGATTATTGTTTTAAAATTTTCGTATTTAAAAACAATACTTGCACACCACGCACACGTGGTGTTGAATCAAACTGAACATTTGAATGCACATTTACATGTCTGGCTGTAGCACATGTCTGGAGTGCACGAAGATGCTTGCCACAAATTGTTAATTTCCAGAGCGTCAGTGTTCAAATCCCATTGCAGGCGGCATGGAATTTAAATATATTATTTTTTAACTTAATTATGAAAAAGCATCCGTTAAGTGCAAAGCGCTTCATTTTAATATTGGCGTATTTGAATTGAATATTTCTATACTAAATACTAAAATTTGTATACTTAAATACAAAATTATTGGCTCGGAGACTTTCATCTGATCACAAATTTTGAAAATGTAGCTTTTGAGCCAATTAGTAAAGTGCAAGTCTGAAGTTACCAGAAAATTTCGTTGATTTTTTGCAATTATTTATTTTTTGCTGACAGTGTCTTTCACATACAAAAAAATGTCGAACATAGTTTGTATGGAAGAAACTCTCAGTAAAAACAATAACAAAAATCAACTAAATTTTTATGGGCGGCAAAACTTCATTTTCAAAATTTTTATAAAAAAGTCTGAATGGAAAGTTGCGAATTTGTATGCAAATTTATTGCATTTTCCCGAGTTTTGCACAAAGTTTAGAAATTTTATGCTTATGTTTTCTGATGTATTTAGTATAAACTATATTTTCATAAGGAACAAAAAAGGCACATGCATTGTGAAAAATTATCTGTGCTTTAGTTGTGATAAATTGTTTTGTTTTGCTAGTGTACGTTGTAATGATCCCATGATCGCACGTTCTTATGTTTTTGTTTGTCAATATAAAATTTTACTACATCCTTTCGTACGTAATTTTTGTCGAAACGAAAGGGAAGGGAGCGAGAGGCCTCTCCGCCCTTAAGTGTCCCGGTTTGGCAACAGAGATATCTAGCAGCCCTAGTTAAGGCCCATTTCGTGCTTTAATGGCATTATCCTCTTTGAAAATTAAAAAACAAAACCTTTAGCTTGTGGCGGGTGGGACAGTAGTTTTCGAGACGAGTCTGTATTGATGATGCAAAATTCGTGAGTTAAATGGACTCTACTTGTTTCATATGAACTTCTATTCTACTTTTAATAAAATGGTCTTATTTAAACGATGGGAAGCTTTCGTATTTTCAAAGTTAGGTTAAAAAAAAACTTGGCTGCGACGGGTGGCACATCCAATAAGCATCTCTGTGAAAGCTGAGAACTTCTCACCGTATGCAAATCTATTTTTGTAATAACTCAGCACTGTTTTAGAGTCCATGAGGTGTACTTTCTCTTTGGATAATGATTATTTGCATTGCCAACTTAAATACACGAAAATTGCCTTGACAACTTGATGATAAAATACTATATGAGAGGTGGCGCCGTCAGTGGTACCGCTACTTGGGTTTTGCCGATTTTGACAGTGTGGTAACTAGTAAATAAACCTTTGTTTACAAATCAGCGGCAAAGAGAAATTTGAATTATAAGTGAAAAATCAGTTAAAATTGTGTTAATTTGCAATTTGTGAGTGATTTTTGAGTTGAAGACTGCGTGAGAACTAATAAAATGAAGTGCCGTGTGTTAAACTGCGACAGCCTCAAGATGCAAGATGCGTAGATGCAAGTGTAGCGTTGCGCCGATTCGCTGCGTTTTATGTATGTATATAGGGCGCGGCAAATGTTTCTTTATTGTTATTTTGACAGCATTTCATCACAATGATTTCTCTTCTGTTCCAAGCAGCTTCTTTAGAAAGTTAACTAATCAGTCCCGCCTTAATTGCAAAGCAATGGAGTGCACTAAAACGTTTGCTGCAGCAGCCTTTATAGCAAAGTAATGGAGTGCACTAAAACGTTCACTATTTTCTAATAGACTAGGTGAAAAATGCAATATTTTCGCATTTAGCAAAATGAAAACATGTTTTTCGCTGTAAACTGAACTATTTTGGCAGTTTCAACTCGTTTTTCTTTTCGCTTATTCTTTGTTTACTTGTGGTACACCAATGTCTACGGTCATGACGGCGCAATCTTGTATTCTATCATTCTTATAACAATGGCCCGTAGTCATAGTCAAAATAAAGTCGACTTTAAAGTTAATTGCAGCTTTTTGACATAATTTTCAATGGGATATCTGTCAAAAAAGCTGCAACTAACTTTAAAGTCGACTTTATTTTGACTATGACTACGGGCCACTATTTATAACAATAGTTGTGTTTTCGTATTCTCCAGCAAGAAATATCCAGTAACTTGCCAGTAACCAAATTTCGGAGAGTAAGCCAATATTTACTCCCAATGAGTGAAATATGCAAGAAAGTACGAAAACGCAAAACCAGCAAGAAGTTGCTAGTTTTATGAACAGCTGATTAATTTGTTATTTTCCGATGCCATTTTCTTAGAAAACTAGTGTTTTCCATCTTATTATATATTTAAATAGGTTTATTTTGTCAATTGCAACTCTAAAAGCACCACAAACAATTTCTTTCTTAATGTGATTTACAATATGCATCATGCCATCAGCTGTTTTTCTTACTAGCAAATAGTTGCTAGTAAAAATTTATCCAGTAAAAATCCAGTAAAACTTGCAAGTTCAGCTGTCATTTTTGCTCCCTCAATTTCCCCTCTTTTGCGAGTTTCTTGCAAGTTTTTGCGTACGAAAACGACATCCTGTAAAAAAACAGTCAAATTAGTACTGGATTTACTGGATTATGCGTGCGCAAACAGGGCTAATAAAATATAGATTAAAAAGTGAAAACTAAATCGATAAAAATCAATCTATGATAACCTGTGGTATCGTCTTCGCTAAAATTACCCTAAGGTAAATTTATTAAGCTATTTAAGGTCCCTCCGATTTGTGTGACAACATCAAGGCGCGCGCCACAAATCGGAGGAGAAGCTTGGCCAAACACTATCATATGTGTAAGCGCCAACCTAAAAAAACAAAAAAAAATTATGAAATATATTTTAATAATAAGTACTTTTCAGGAGAAAACAAAGACCTCCAAAACCACTACCGGGGGAAGGTAGTTCCGGAGAAAGCTAATTTTTTTTTGACATACTTACATACTATAAAAAAAGTTTTACATTAGTTATATAAGTACGTATGTGTGAAAGTATTTTATCTTTTATAGACTACGACTTAAAAAACATAAATATTTTATTACATACATACATATGTACATACTAGGGCGGGGAGTTTTTGCACTGCTTCTATCCCGCATTAAAGTGGCAGTTCTGGTGCAGCGCACCAACACATGCGCAACTACGAAAATGCCGCTACGCAACTTTCAAGCGGAAAAGTTACAAATCCATTGAAATGTCCTGTACGTATACAATGAATTAAATCGATTCATGAGAAGGCACGCCCCTGTTACGCACTTTCGCTACAATTATAACGAGTTGTCGCTTCTTGTTATCTACGTTCTTTTTTAATATAAATAATATTTAACAAACATTCCTAAAAATGTCGAGCTTTTTATCTAGATTTCTTAGAAAGTATTTGAGTATGCAGTTTTGTAGCACATTCAATTTTTGTATAAAAAATTGCAAGATTGAAGTATGTGGCACTTACCGCTGATGTTTTTTGACGGTGTTGATGATGATTTGTCCATATAAAAAAGGGTATGGAAGAGAATGCACAAAATAATAATATGTGCATACCTGCGTTGTGATTCTTTAGTTGCTACATAGGTTAATATAGAGTTGCGTTTTTTTTTTGCAAAAATGTCGTTTATATAATTTCACGAATACGAGAATGTAAAAAATCTCCCTTTTATCTTTACTTTTCGTACTCTGAAAATATGCAAGTTTTGATTTGTGAGCATGGTTGCTACTGACGAAAAAAATACTTACCATTCACTTGAAAAAAATCTACCAAATCTGGAAAATATCTACGAGTACCTCTTGTTTAGTTATCTTAATAAAAACTATAGTTTTGTTGTCCTTTTTTAGTTATTTCAATAAAAATTAAAATTATTTACCAAGGAACTTTTTAACAGACTTCAAGAAAAAGGAGAAGGTTATCAATTCGTCGGAATATTACTTTTTATGTATGTTACCGCAACCCTTTGGACCACGTTAACCGATTTCTATAATTCTTATTTTAGAACAAAGGTGTTACCTCAAGGGTGGTCCTATACTAATTTGGTTTAAATCCGATCATTGGATCTTGAAGAAATTAACGATAATCTTAAATTTGTATAAGGGAATTAAAGTCGGTTTTGTTTTTTGCTTAAAAATTACTTGTTATTTAACTAATAATATGGTATTTGAGATCATATTAATGGCATCTTCTTGTTTTCTTCAACCAAAAGCGAAAGTGATGAAACCAAAGGCAACAACGAAACTTCATCATTTGAAAAAACTTTAACTGGAGTTTATTATAGACAAATACTGTGACACAAAAATTAATATTTGCAATGCTTTTCAAGTAAAATTTTTTGCTATTTTCTTTGTATAAGAATTTTGTTTGCCAAACCCATAAATATCAAGAATTCCAGCTATTTACAACATTTATCTGCCCTCTAAACACAAATTTTGTACAAAAAAAAA
>NW_023458555.1:76722276-76725024 GCF_013731165.1 Rhagoletis pomonella | reverse complement strand
TTTTTTTTTTTTTCCTTTTACTATGTTTGGTGCTTTGCTAATATGGAATTTAGTTGTGGTTTGAATACTTAAGCATCAACAATGGCTTCGCGAAAGAAATATCAGTTGACGTAAGAAATTTGGTTATGCAGCACAGAAAAGAAAACAAATCATATGGGGAAATTTCAAAAATTTTAATCTTGAGTCGACCAACAGTACAGACCATTGTAAAAAAACTTTGAAAATAGTGGTTCTACCGAAAATAAGCCGCGCAATGGCCGCCCGAGGAAACTATCTCGCAGTGACGTCAGCTTTATTCTCAAAGAAGTGGACAAAAATCCAAAAGTTACTGCTCCAAAAATAGCCGAACATATAGCAAGCACATCAAACAAGTGTGTCCATCCAAGCACAATTCGAAGAGCTCTAAACAATAACGGTTTCCACAGTAGAACACCACGCAAAAAGCCTCTTATTTCTGAAAAAAAACGGTAAACTTCGCTTGGAGTTCGCCAAATCACATAAAGAAAAGAGGATGGATTTTTGGCAAAAAGTTTTTTTTAAAGATGAGTCAAAGTTCAATATATTCGACAGCGATGGAATGGCAAAAGTTTGGAGGAAAAAAAAAATACTGCACTTAATCCGAAGAAGTTATTATCAACTGTGAAGCATGGTGATGGCAACGTAATGGTTTGGGGAACTGTTGCGGCATCTGGAGTTGGAAGAATAGCATTTATCGAGGGTAATATGGATCGTTATCAATACAAATCTTTACTGGAACATAATTTGAAGCCTTCGGTGGATAACTTGGAGCTGGGTGCACGTTGGATCTTTCAACAGGATAACGATCCAAAGCACACGGCACACATTGTTAAGGATTGGCTGCTCTACCATGGTCCAAGGCAATTGAACACACATCACAAAGCCCAGATTTAAATATTATTGAGCATGTCTGGGAAATTTTGGAACGCAAAATTAGAAAAAACAGGTTTCTAGCGCTGCTATACTCAAAGAGCGCATAATAGAAACTTGGAACAGTATAACTTCTGCAGAGTTGACAAATTTAGTAGCCTCGATTCCACGACGGCTTCAAGCGGTTATTGATGCTAATGGTGGACCAACTAAATACTAAAAATCAATAATATCTAGGATTAAGTAGTGTTTTCGCGCTTTCATAGCTTTGTTATTTTATGTTAAAGAATGGACTTTTTTTTAGTTTATTGTGAATAGAAAATGGTTTCAAATAAAACTGTATCAACACATTTTTCAATAAAGTTTTTGTACTTTCAAATCAACGAAAAGAGGCGGTGTGTATGTAGACTTTTGTCCATCACTGTATGTTGTGCTTCTGGTTGTGGTGACCCTGTGGAATATGTGTTCATTGATATCTTTTCAGGTTAAAACAAACTCCTGGTCGACTGTGTGTACAGACCCAATCGTCATATTAACTTCTCCAATTTCACCGAATTTCTTCAACCGTTACTCGACAACTACAACAACGCTGTGGTAGCGGGTGATTTCAACAGCAACTTTATTGTCGATTGCAGCTTAAAACTTAGCATGGAGTCTCTAGGTTTTTTTCCGACTAACGCCTACTTACCAACACATTTTACTAACACCAACAGCACTTTGCTTGACATATTTTTTGTGAATGACCTTAGTAAATCCCTCCACTGTAGCCAACTGTCTGCACCTAACTTTTCGAGACACGACTTGATTTTCTTAATTTTTGATTTTCAAACAACCAGAATACCAACCTGTTTCACATACCGTGACTTCAAGAACATCAACTATACCTGGTTCTGCCAGATATGTTGCCAAACCGTGACACTTAAGGGGGGAGAGGCCTCTCGCTCCCTTCCCTTTCGTTTCGACACTAATTACGTACGAAAGGATGTAGTAAAATTTTATTTTAACAAACAAAAACATAAAAACGTGCGATCATGGAATCATTACAACGTGCACCAGCAAAACAAAACAATTTATCACAACTAAAGCACAGATAATTTTTCACAATGCATGTACCTTTTTTGTTCCTTATGAAAATATAGTTTATACTAAATACATCAGAAAACATAAGCATACAATTTCTAAACTTTGTGCAAAACTCGGAAAAATGCAATAAATTTGCATACAAATTCGCAACTTTCTATTCAGACTTTTTTATAAAAATTTTGAAAATGAAGTTTTGCCGCCCATAAAAATTTAGTTGATTTTTGGTATTGTTTTTTTTGTGTTTACTGAGAGTTTCTTCCATACAAATTATGTTCGACATTTTTTTGTATGTGGAAGACACTGTCAGCAAAAAATAAATAATTGCAAAAAATCAACGAAATTTTCTGGTAACTTCAGACTCGCACTTTACTAATTGGCTCAAAAGCTAAATTTTCAAAATTTGTGATCAGATGAAAGTCTCCGAGCCAATAATTTTGTATTTAAGTATACAAACTTCAGTATTTAGTATAGAAATATTCAATTCAAATACGCCAATATTAAAATGAAGCGCTTTGCACTTAACGGATGCTTTTTCATAATTAAGTTAAAAAAATATATATATTTAAATTCCATGCTGCCTGTAATGGGATTTGAACCCTGACGCTCTGGAAATTAGCAATTTGTGGCAAGCATCTTCGTGCACTCCAGACATGTGCCACAGCCAGACATGTAAATGTGCATTCAAATGTTCAGTTTGATTCAACACCACGTGTGCGTGGTGTGCAAGTAGTGTTTTTAAATACGAAAATTTTAAAACGATAATCAAATAAAAAATAT
>NW_023458555.1:76719258-76722176 GCF_013731165.1 Rhagoletis pomonella | reverse complement strand
ACATGTCTTGACAACTACAGTGCACGTGTAAATGTTAGTATTAGTCCATTTGAGTTTGTTTGTGTGGATGTCTGTGATGTCGTGCAAGCCATACTATCCATTAAATCTAAAGCAGTGGGATTTGACGGAGTTCATGCAATTTTCTGAAAATAATACTACCTAAAATCCTACCCCACGTGACTTACCTAATAAACTCAATTCTGACCACCAGTGTCTTCCTTAAGTGTTGGAAAGTTTCTAAGATAATCCCTGTTCATAAGAAAAATAACGAGTATCGACCAATAGCTATCCTACCCTTTCTATCAAAAGTGGTAGAGCGTCTTTTACATCAACAAATTATTTCCTATGTGCAATACAACAGACTTTTAACAGACCACCAATCGGGCTTTAGATCTAAAAGGAGCTGTACAACAGCACTATTACACGTAATCGAAAGTATTCGATCGCAACTTGATGATAATAATATTTCTTTCCTAACCCTCTTAGATCATTCCAAAGCCTTTGCCACAGTGGATCACATGATATTATGTCAAAAGCTGATGAACTTATTTAACTTCTCTGGTCCAGCATGCTCACTGATCAGATCATATCTCAGCGGCAGAACTCAGGCGGTGAGTATTGGTAGCAAGAATTCTGATTGCCTATCTGTAGCCAGAGGGGTCCCCAGGGTTCAATCCTGGGTCCTTTGTTATTTGTTTTGTACGTCAATGATTTGCCTAACGTCCTTAAATATTGTAATGTCCTCATATATGCTGACGACGTCCAATTATATGTTTGCTGTCCTCCTGATCGTATTAGTATGTGTATCAAAGATTTGAACCAAGAATGATAGAACACAAGATTGCGCCGATTGCAGCAGAATTCGTGAGTAACCTTTGAGTGACGTCACCGTAGAGTTGACAACTGAGAACTTTTCGCGAAAAATCCTGTAAAACTGTCAAACAGCAAAATTACTCTCTGAAGTAAGAGTAAAAAGTGAGTAACAACAAAAAGTACGGGAACAAAAAACCATTTTCCTGTAAAAACGCCAACCAGTGATTGCTTGACACTTTTCATCATTTTACCAGAATAAAAAGTTCGGGTAAAATCTTGCAACTTTATTCTCTACACAACTCTCCAAAAGTCGCTCTCATTTACAGGATTTTGGAGTACGGGAACATTTTTCCTGCAACCTCCTGCAAGTTCGTGTAAAATCCTGTAAGTTCATGGAGTACTGGATCAGAGCTAAAGCTGCTGTCTAGCGATGTGTTTAATTGTCGGTACCCAATACTTCCTTATCGGTACCCGATACTGATTCTTTACATTAAACCTTTGCCATTATATGCATTTCAAGTTTGGAAAAAACTTTCATTACTAATTTATATGATATCGGCTAAAACACTTGAACTTATTGCAACAGAGATATATTATTTATAACTGGTTACAGAATCTGGCGTACAAAAATGATATCGTCCGACTCAGCTGGACTAAAAACGCTTAAAACAAGAGTTTCTCTGTATTATGGCCTCGAACCGACATATATATGTCCATCTTTCATTTGAATCAGTATTAAAAGTTCTATTGGCTCCTACATTCGGGTTTTGATAGGCGATTCAGGGGAGACTGAACCGTTTTTTCGATATTTTTGGCCTATGTGCGCTTTTATTCGAAACCTAAATGTTTCGGTACCGGGTACCGAGAGTATTGGATACTTAAAAGTATTAGGTGTGTACTCGTATTGAGAGGACAAAATTCTCCAGAAGCAAAGGTCCTCAAAATTTAGCAGTATTCGTTCTCAAAGAGACGAAATATCAACAGAAGTACGAGAACGCAAAATTTGCAAAAACTTGCAACCTTCGAAACAGCTGATCACTTGCACAGTTGCCACTGGTGATTAATTTGGCAGTTTATTTTCTGCTTGGTACATTTTCCCCCGATTTGGCATTTTATACAATTGAATAGTTTTGGATAAGAAGAACTTTTTTAAATACAAATTAATTATATCGGAATGAATAAGTTATTTTTTTCATAATTATTTGGGATATCACATGGTGACGCATTCTAAAACAAGATTGTCTCCTCCAAACACCCATCATTGATCCAAAAGAAATGTAATAGATATAGCTACAGATGTAGCTTTAAAATTATAAAATTCATTTCAACAATCAACCTACCAAAACCGAAAACTTCAGCAAAAAAACATTTCAGCACGCTGCATTTAAATCTAGTTTGATATGTTTAAAGGAAAATTATGGTACAAACGAAATATGTCATACGGCAACCATAGTCAGCACACACTAGAGTAAACAAACTGGAGATTAATAGCAAATTAACGAAAAATAAACTCAACAAAGGTTAGTCAGCACACACTAGAGTAAACAAACTGGAGATTAATAGCAAATTAACGAAAAATAAACTCAACAAACGTTGTGCTTATTAAATTTACTCACTTTTTCCTTGTATACTAGCATTAATAATAAAATCTGCAATAAATAACTCAAAAAGACCATATTTTCTTTTGTTTATTTACAAATATGTGTTTGTGATGAGCTGATTTTCTTACTTGCAAGTTTTAGCTGCGAAAAATTTTTCCACCAGAAATTTGCAGCTCTCTTTCACATTTTGCTCTCACAATTTCCCCTACTTTGCAAGTTTTTTGGGTACGAAAACGCAAAACCAGTAAAAGTTTTCTAAAACTTTAGATAGTTGGGCGTACGAGTACACTCCTATTGACACAGCACATCACTACTGCTGTCATCTCGACTGTGACGTCAGCAAAACAACTGATACCTACGCTCCTGTATGGTTGTGAGATTTATAGGTCGATTACGGATAGCAACGCAACCACCGTTTGGTTGCCAGCTGGTAACGCAACTGGTAATAAAATTTGTATTACGAATGGCAACTGTCGTCAGTTGCTGTAGAGTTATCGATAATCG
>NW_023458555.1:76683901-76719158 GCF_013731165.1 Rhagoletis pomonella | reverse complement strand
AATTTGGCAGTTCGACAACCAGCAAGTGGCTGTAAAGAAGCTCTGCGAGTAAAATTAAATTATTAAACAAAAGACTTTTAAAAATAAAGCTCAGTTCATCACAATTATATGTTTAAGAGGAGTAGAAGTGTATGAACGCGGCCTCAATCAGGCGACATTTAAAGGATAATTTCAATCATCTGGAGCTACCGCGTGCACTGTAAGCAATGCTTTCAAGGTTTTTCTTTTATTATCGTTTTGTGTTCATTTTCAAAGCATATTGAGGACTTCCAAAAGAAGCTGTAGTATAATAAACGGAGAACCACTTTGTTCAAATTCAATACCTCCGCTCACAAAAAATTTGCTGACCTTTTCGATGTTTCAATTTGGAAAACTTGATGTGTGGGTAGTTTTAAAAGAGGTGCTTCAGTTGATAAAGGAAAAAAATTTGCAATCAGTGTTCGCTTTTGTTTCGCCAAAAGGGCGTACTCCACGGGAACTAAAATTTCTAGTTATGGTTTTGTTATTTACACCATATTCTGTAAAAGCAAACTGCATTGCAAAATGTTAATATCGTTCAAATTATTAAAAAGTAAAAGATATAAAAAACTTTATCACTTTTGAAAATTTGCTAAAAGTAAGAGTGCATAAAATAATACATACGAAGGAACCTGAATATCTATATCGAAGACTCCAATTCTTTCAGTCTACGAGGTCAGTACTACTTGTCATCCCTAAACATCGAATGCAAATATCTGAACGTCAATTTTTCATTAACTCTATCCGTCTTTGGAACTCACTACCTATCAGAATAAGATCAATCAACAATGCACTGCGTTTCAAAAATGAGTTAACCAGTTTTTACCATAGTTAATTATAATGATATATGTATTAATTGTATGTTTGTTCCTCTTGTACGTTCGTTATACTATACTATACTGCAAGAACGATAGAATACAAGATTGCGCATTCCCGCTGAATGACATTTGTGGCAACGGGTAAACAAAGAATATAGCGAAGAACAATGAGTTGACAGTTGTGAATTTGCAGTGAGAAAACGTGTTTTCTTCTCGATTCACCAATTTCTCAAGCCATCTTTGAATATAGCAAATTAACCTCAACGTTAACAAAAAATATACAACCACTCTTGAAATGTGTTCAAAAGAATAGGTCTTACTAATTAACTATTTAGAATTTTTGTGTTTGTATTGCAGGTGCCGAAAAAGTGATAATATCTTGGCGCAGCGCATGTTTTCCTGCAGAAAGTGGTCGATGCTTGCTTACCTCCGATTTTAATTTGTAATTTAGGATATTTCAACGTTTTCAACTTAACATGTCGTGTTTTAAAGTGGTCCGTAAAGTGCTTCATGCATATTACGCTGGTGTCTAAATTGTATGGCTTCTCCTGCCGGCAGAACTCTACCCACTTTCTGGCCAAGGCGTCGTCGCGAGGAAACAAAAAAAAAACTGCATTTGGGGGCTTTGCCCCTACGGCTGCTGCAATTCAACACACGACATGACATTTTTATAAAGTTTTTATTACAAATAAAACGTTTTTTACTTCAGAACGCTCGAATTACTTCGATTTTTCACTTGAAAGTACACAATACGTTTGCACTTGTTTCTAAACAAAAAGTTTGTTTACGTATTGCCATAAATGTCAAAGTCGGCAAAACCAAAGTAGCGGTTTCGGGAATGCGCCACCTTCAGTTCATTTCACCATGACTATACTGTACTTTACTTTACTTGTACTTCCTTCGATCTCTCTGTCGCGGCCGCTTCACACGAGTGGTACATTTGTACAGATTTATACGGTTCTTATTGCCACAAACTTTTTATTGGATCAAAACTTTGTTTCTCGTAGATATACATACCTTGACAGAATTTTGTGCAAATGCGTATTCGTGTGACATGGCTTTGTGAATTATATCCAAAAATATGAATGCTTAAAAGATTCGATTTCTACATATTTAATAGTTATTAACGTTTTTATGTTTCTTAGCAAATATTTTTAATCTTTGTTTTTATTTTTTAATATGCAACTCCTATTAGGGGCTGTCCATATATTACGTAAGGGGGTTTTAACCTGTTTTGAATCGCCCCCTCCCCTAACGTAATAAATTGTAATATTTAATTGATCCCCCTCCCCCCGCCGCCGATTTTACGTAAGATTAAAAATCCCCTAGACATGTTTTTTCAATTAAACATTAGAAAATACTATATATTTCCATCAAACAAATATAGGATGTATGCCTAGTCAGTCTTAAAAACTTCATTACATAGTTATACTAGTCATTCTTTGTTGTCGGTATCTTTGGTCCACGGTTCAGCCAGCCAATCTGAATTAGGAGTAACCACAGGAATATCTCGTACTTTTTCACTCCAAGGTATTTCATTTTCACAGTCCACTGAAATTTATTCTTGATTCACCCACTCAACAATATCCTCTGAAATTATCCTCTTTGCTCAAGTGAAGCTTTTTGTGAATGCTTAGGGCTCAGTATATCCAGTAAAAAAACTGTGGTGAAGTCCTTTATGGGGATAAAGTTTCCAGAGGTGAAATTTTAGGTAACCTAATATTTCTCACACGCATGGTTGCTTTTCAGCATCAACGCAAGAAACTTAAGAAATATTAAAGAAAATATGCGTATAGTGCATTAATTTTTGAAAGAAATACCATATAATGTATATAGTCTGATTAATAATATGAAAAATGGATTAGAACCACCGTTTAATGTTATATTTGATGCAAATTAATTTTGCCACTCGGGACGCTCTGCGCATTGCCACTGAATAATAGGTTTACTTAAAATTACATCCCTGGTCCTTCTTTCTGTATTGCATCGTGGTGAATTCACATTTATCAGAAATTTGACAACAAAACAAAACGAAGTGAGTATTTTGCTTGCTAATTTTTTCGATTTCTATTGTTTAATGTAAATTTGATGTCTTTTTAGGATATGTTGAGGCAAAAAAGAAGGCGCAGTTGAAAAATGAAGTGATTAGTATTAAGTAGCAGCGCAGGCACATTTGGAAAATTAAGCCGATAAGCAAGATAGAATTTGGGAAAGTGAGTGCCTGGCTGCAGCATATCTATGTATTAAAAAAGTAATTAATTAAATGAAATTGTGTTTAATAGAAATGTTGTTAATCGAGTGGCGTTAGTTAAGATGTGCTCCAAACATTTGGCGAACTTTTTTCGCCTTCTCAACGTGCTAAGTTACAAGTTAAGATGACTGCCACCACGGCCGGTAGGAAGCCCGAAGCAAAGGGCAAACAACCTTCCAGGAAGCTGCCTGCTGTCCCCGAGTCGTAGCTGAAGTTCAGCAAGAAGCAGGTCTGCAAACGTGCTACCCTGATCAAGCGTAAACTAAAGCGCTCTGCTGTGATTGCACTCCGCAAACGTGAAAACTTGTTGCATCTGAGAAATATCAAGCAAAATATCTCCGTGATGGACGCCGTGAGAATAAGTTGCGCCGCTTGGCAAAGAAACGCGGCTCATTCCACGTGCCTGCGGAAGAAAAATTGGCTTTTGTGATCTGTATCCGCGGTATCAACAAAGTTGCACCAAAAGTGAGACAGCTTGTTCCGTTTTCGCCACATTAACCACGGTTTGTTCATCAAATTTAACCGTTAATATGCTATGCATTGCCGAATCCTATATCACATGGGGTTATCCAAATCATAAATCAGTTCGTGAATTGATCTACAAACGTGGAATTGTCAAGCACAACCATCAACGTGGCCCAATCTCTGACAACTTTGTGATCGAACGCAAATTGCACAAAGCGCATGATATTAAGTGCGTTGATTATTCATGTTAGATCCCACTTCAAGAAAGCATCCAACTATCTGTGGCCATTCAAGCTCAACACCAACCGGCGGCTGGCGCAAGAGTGCTAATCACTACGTCGAGGTTGGTGATTTCGGTAACCGTGAAGATAAGATCAACAAACTGCATGCGCAAGATGGTTTAAAGAAATTTTTTGGTATATAAGGTGGAGTATTTTTATTTCAAAAATATATAATATATAAAAAAAGAAAATGTTTTTTTTTTTGTAACTTTCTGAAGGTTTAACCCGCAAATATGCCAAATGGAAGGCGGCTTATATTTACGATTCCTTGAATAATGTCGGAATTCAATTGCCGTTTGTAAAGGTCATTTCAAAAGGCTCCATTCCACAAATTTAATTTGTTTTGGTTTTTCAGCTCATTAATGATGCACCCAGGATTGCATTTACCGTTTATGAAAATATTTCATGAAGCGTTCCAAAATTAGCTCCGAGCAAATAAAAGTTGGTTAAGCTTAAGTGAAATAGTTTTTTATTAAATATTTATTCCTGGTATATTTAAAAAAAAAATCAGGTCAATATTAATGTATGAAATGAAGTAAATAAAAATCTGAGAATATATTTCTTGAATATTTTGTCATAGAGCCGTTATTAAATAAAGACATAACTGCGTCGGGCATTGGCCCTGACGTATATAGAATTAATGAATTAGAGAGAGATTATTATACAAGCTCAACGTGGTAATTTAGGTATACTTACATATGTATGTATTTATCTGTTACTCGCCTGGCATATACTTCAACTGCGAAAATAATGACATTTATAATTTATTTAGATGCATATTTTAGCTGAATGTTATATCGTCGCCTAGATAAAAGATCGTTACATGTTACTTTCGGCAGGTTTCGGGAAATCACAATTGAAGTTTGGAGTGCAATTTCTCACAAACTCGACTACATATTTTCTCCAAAGTGTCGGAGAATGCTATGTACTAGTCACGAAATTCTTAAATTATCTTATTTTTTAGTTTACTGTCAACCATTTATGAGTTTAATAAAATTTTGTCGTATACGCCAAATGTGATAACATTTTTTATAAATTAACGATACTTTACACTAATCAGCTTAATCGTGAGTCTCGCCCAAAAAAAAAAAATCGCCAGAAATGTTTTTTGACCCACCCGTAGTGAATACACGGAAACGAAAAGTGAAAAGGTGGCCCGGTTCGAGAAAATTAAACTCATGATAAGGCTGAATATGTCGGAAACTAAAGCAGATATTTAAAAACAGATGACGCTATTTGAAAGATCTTGATTAGTTTAGTACGACAGCATTACTAACGTAATTTGTACCAAATGATTATAGTCAATTACTCGGAAACTAAAGAAGATATCCAAAAAACTGTTTAAAAAAGCGAAATATCTGATTTTAAAATATATAACTGCATCTTTAACTAAAATCTGTCAAAATAACGCTTACGGAAATTTTCCATCCGAGCGACGATATTTGAATGTTGCTGGCGTAGTTTCGAGCCTGCATGTAAAATTTCGGGAAAATTTTAAGAAGTATATTCATATGCTGAAAAGATATTTTCGCAGACTCACAATTTATTTAAAGTATATCATCAACCTTATTTCCAATTCTATGAATAAATCGCTCCCATAACTTAATTTGTGCAATAAATATATTTCGAAATTAACTTAAATACTAAATTAAAAATACTTATTCAACGACCTCGACACAGTAAAATAAAAAAAAGTATTTATTAGAAAAATAATTATTCTTTATACATTTATATTTTAGCTAAACCTGAGATGTTCAATCACACTGCAATATTTTTCTATCCATTTTTCCAGTGCTAAAATAATTTTCACCACATAAAATTGATGCACAACACCCTTTTTGACGAAAAAGCGTTGCTTGCAACCCTAGTCCTTTATGGGGACCAAATTTGGTGGAAAAAAGTTGCTAAGTTTGTTTACTGGATATACTGAGCTTAGGGGCTGACCATATATTACGTAATACCATGTTCTGACCGACAACGAAAACACCCTTGAAAACGAGTTTTGTGATTGTGGGCTGAAGGCTGTTCACACCGACTGTTGGTGTTTTTGTTGACATTTCTTACATCCTTTGTTTACAGTTTTGCTACACAAATACAAAACCAAAATACTTTTCCTTCAATTTCTTTTCATTAACAACCTTTTACTTCCATGCTTATTTTATTTTGACCCGCCAATTAACAATAAATCCGAAATGGCGTATTAAAGATGATAAAATATGACTTCCACTTCGATAAATAAACAAAAAAAAACTAGTGCAGACACCGATTAGAATGAGTGGAACGTGAGTTTTCAAGTGGTTTTCAGCGTAAACTGGTTTTAGTTTGACAGATTTTACATGGACGAAAACACAAGTTTTAGGTAGAAAACCAGTTTTAGCAACGAAAACATGTTTTCGATGTCGGTCAGAACATGATATAAGTGAGTTTTCGCCTGTTTGTGTTCGAGCTGCATTTTTCGGTTATAATAGACACCGAAGAGTAACGTTTTTTTAGAAAAATAGAAAAATTAAAGCAAAAGTTGTAAAAAATTGTAATATCCTCCGTATTTAATGTATATTTTTAATTTCAATGCGATTTAGTACTTTAATTGGGGAATTTTCGTATTTTATAAAGAACATATAAGAAAAAGTAAGAAAATTCTAGACCCGCCCTCCCCCACAAAGGTCTTTCGTAATATATGGGCAGCCCCTTACTTAGTTATTATGAATTTTGACTAGCATTATAATATAATTTTGTACAATTGTTGTGCTAGGATGAAGTTTCCAAATAAACAAACAAAGAACAAATAAGTTCTTGAATAAAACATGAACATTTACCCCTTCCCCCCCGCCCCCCATTGTGAATCCATACGATACACGATAAACGCTTGCATTCTGTTGCGTCGTATTACGAATTAAATACTAGCGCATTAAATTCGATAGCTACGGTTTATCGTATATCGTTAAATTTTGGTATTACCATACGATAGCTATCGTATCAGCTGTTCAATTTCTTACGCTACGCGCACACTGCAGCCGGCATTGGCCGAATTGTGCTCGGCCGATATCGGCTATATGTGGGCGATATGAATAAACCCTTGTGATTATATGAGCGCTCTCACACATAAACCGATAACCGAACCGACATCGGCCGTTGACGTCCGTCAGTGACGAAAGATTCAAACGTGTTTGTTTTTCTCGCCCGATGTCAGGTGAAAAGTACCAAAATGGACTGCGAAAAATTAACTTATTGGGTGAAAAACAATCCACTTAAACAAGTAATTAAATACTTTTCAACATGAATTCGCAGAGTGCACTTTTCTTTTGTTTACAATTTGGTTGCCAAACACACCACAGCTGATCGTTTGACACATCTACCAGAATTTACCAGCAAAAAATTCTCGGACTAAAACTGGTAACTTCTGACAGAGAGAGAACCGTATTTACTCTCTCTTTTGTCCTCTCAATAGTCAGATAACCGAGTACGTGATCGATTTCCAGTAAAATCTGACTGATTCTGACTAGTCCGGACTCGTACGGGATCGCAACTAGTGCTAACTAACAGCGCTATCCCACTCTAGGTTGTGTTGCCTCGACAGCAGAGTGTCATAGCACAATTGTGCCACCTCACTGAGCTGACTCATTAAAATGAGCTTGAGTCATAGGGCTGGTATCTCCAACTCAACTTAACTTAGTTTAGCCACTTTTTGGATTTAAGTCAAAAGTTAGCCTACGTTTTACACAGCTTATTCTTGACTAAGTCAAGAAAATTGGCTTAACTAAGTTGAGTTGGAGAAACCAGCCCATAGAGTTAACTCACTAAAATTCAATCAGTTATGGTGCATTTACATGGTATGAATCTGTTCATAAGCCGTATGAATCTTATCTTATCTTACTATCTTACTAATCTTACTATCTTACTAATCTTATCTTACTAATCTTACTAATATTATAAATGTGAAAGTTTGTATGTTTGGATGTTTGGGAAATCATCACGCGGAAACGACTGAACGGATTTGCATGAAATTTGGTACGCAGATAGCTTATGGGCCGGATTGGATAATAGGCTATTTTTTTAAGAGTTACCACGTGTCAAAAAAGTTTAATTTATTTAATATGCGGGAACGACTGAATGGATTTGCATGAAATTTTGCACACATATAGCTTATGACCTGGGTTAGAAAGTAGGCTACTTTTTAGGAGTTGCCACCTGTTAGAAATGTTTAATTTAATTAATACGCGGAAATGAGTGAACTGATTTGCATGGAAGTTTTCACACAGATAGCTTATGAGCTGGGTTGAAAAATAGGCCACCTTTTTTAAGAGTTACACCCTGCTAAAAAAGTTTAATTAAATTAATACGCGGAAAAGTCTGAACGGATTTGCATGAAATTTTGCAAGCAGATAGCTTATCACCTACAGTGGAAAATAGGCTAATTTTTTGGAAGAGATGCCACCTGTTAAAAAAGTTTTAATTAAATTAATACGCCCAAACGACTGAACAGATTTGCATGACATTTCGTACAGAGATAGCTTATGACCTATGTTGGAAAATAGGCTACTATTTTAAGAGTTATCACGTATTAGGAAAGTTTAATTAAATTAATACGCGTAAATGACTGAACTGATTTGCATGAAAGTTTGCACACAGATAGCTTATGACCTAGACTGGAAAATAGGCTACTTTTTTAAGAATTGTTACCTGTTTGAAAATGAAATTTTGTTCAAAGGTGGTTTATGACCTGGATTGAAAAATAGGCTACTTCCTTAACCCGTTTTCCGATCAGAACGAAATTTAGTACACTTACTACGGATTTCGGAAGGATGGTCTTAGACTGAAAGTAAGTCCGATAACTCAAGGCCCCTCCCATGCAAATTGGAATTTTCATATTACATACATATCTCTGGAAGTATTTGTGGGAGGGAACTGAAACTTGGTATAGTGATATGTATGTGAAATCAATGATGGCATTAATGGAGTTATGTTTTAATTAGTTATTTAATACGATTAAATTCAATCTGATTACAGTTAATCATGATTAATTTTAATCTGACTAAACAGTTAATGGTAACCGCGATTAAAAAATTAATCTTTAGACATTAACTCTTAATTTGATCAAGTACGTTTGGTGATTAATTCAGTTATGCTGGAATTTCCCTGTGCACACATAGCATGTTAATCCGGTATGGCTAAGTCGGGCTTCCTCATCAATCTAAGCAATTTGGTGTGCATTTTCATTAAGATATATGTATACCAACAAACGTTTTACTAACTAGGTTTGTAAAAGTTCCCAGTTTATGTATTACTAATAACAATAATTATAATTTTTTTATATCATGTGCTTTTTATAAGCGTAAAACACAAAATAATTACTATAACTGGTGTTTAGTTTCAAACTCGGACAAACTAGACAAATTAATCAGATTTTATTTTTAATTGGATTAACGATTAATGTTTTAAATTAATTAAACGTAATCGCAGCCAGCGATTAACGATTAAAAAAATGTTATCATTAATCGTACAGTTGATTACGACTAATTAATTTTAATCGTCAAACGCGATTAACATTTTAATCGTTAATTTTTAATCGTTAATCAGATTAACAGTTTGCCAACACTGTGTGAAATCATGTTCATATTCACGGAGAAAAATTGACGTTTTTGGAAAAGAGGCGTAGCACCTCCCATACTGACTGAAAGTTTCATATTGCATATCTCTTCAAATGTTTGGGGTGAAGCACTCAAGCTTGGCATAGAAATACATATGTATGTATGTATGTGACTCTAATTCCATACTCATGGAGAAAAATGAGAGTTATTGGAAAAGGTGGTGTGGCAACTCCCATGGAAATTGTGTTTTCTATGCTGCATATCTCTGGATGTGTTTATTGCAGGGGACTGGAGCTTGGCACCGAGATGTGTATACAAAATTAATTCCATACTCGTGGAGAAAAATTTGCGTTATTCGAAAATGGGACATGGTTCCTCCCGTACAAATTTACTGTTTTCTACTGCTTATCTCTAAAGGTGTTCATGGTAGAGTACTGGGACTTGGTACTGGGGTATGTAAACTCAATTCTAAATTCATGGAGGAAGATTAGGGTTATAAGAAAAAGGGCACTTCCAGTACAAATTTACTTTTTCTTGCCACATATCCCAGGAAGTGTTTGTAAGAAGAATACTGGAACTTGGTATGGAGTTATGTATGCAAAATGTATCAATTGCTCATGGAAAAAATGTGAGTTATTCAAAAAGGAGGCATGTCGCCTCCCATACATACTAAAAACTTCTTAATACATATTTCTGGAAGGATAGAAAATCTCTCGTATTTTAAATTTTGGAGATTTATTTTATAAGTGCCGTACTGACAGAATAAATTTCATTAAATGGAAAAGGGAGAGCCGGGTTCGGCCTTATAATGTAAAGCTCTCTTGAGGCATTTGCTACAGTAATGAGAAGTGGTATTTTATCAAGGCCAGGTTTCTAAATTTGATTTGGAAATATTAGGCACCTCCAAGAAGGTTACACGTTCACGCGTCGTATACCTGGAACCATTGTAAGGTAAACTTAGAGGGATTGATATGTTTCGTATATCTAGCGCGCAGACGAGATTTTATAATTTCATAGATTAAACGGCCTAAATACCTTAACTCGCTTAAAAAATAACGAGCTATAACGAAATGGGCACAGCAATAAAATCTAACATCATTAAATTATTTTTCATATTTGTATAAAAGCGCGGGGTGAAACCCGCGGGTATAAGCTAGTTTTCCTTTAAAAGAAGCACCAACTCTATGAAGAAATGACTGAAAGCGATATATATTTAATAATTTTCACTTAAATACTTGGCAAGAATTCTTTTTGTAAACAAACAAAAAAATTTCATTGTGTGCTAACTTTGAAACTAAATAGAAGCTTATTTTTTTTAATGTGCTTTAAAAAGGACCTACTGCCCATAAAGTCTTGTGAATTGCTATTTTTTCAAATGGGTAATGCCTCAATTCAAACATATTTGTAGATGAACTATGTTTTGTTCAGAAATGGCTTGTTTACGTTTTTTGTCTTTCATATTAAAAACGTTTGGCATACGTTGAAATCGTAGGGATGCCGTTTTCTTTGGTTTCTCAATGGATTTTTTACTTGAAAAAGCACCAAAATATATATGCAATACTTCTACATATCGTCGTTTAAAGTACAACACCGCGCATCAAGAAAATGCAAAACCTCGTATGTGAGGTTGCCTAAATTTTATAGGAGAGAAAGACTTGTCCTAATTAAAACCGGTTCTCTCTTTTAAACTCAATTATCTCTTCTCCTTATGTCTAAATATCGATATTTTATTATAAATGGCTAAGGGCTTGATGTCAGGAGCTTCCGGTGACCAAATATCCTTTTTGGCACACATTTTAGTTTCGAGGTTTTGCAGAGCCACGATACGCGCTTTTGTACTTTAAACGACGGCGTTACACAATACGTTAGTGTTTGGCCTAGCTTCTCCTTCGATATGGATCGTGCGCTTTGATTTTGTCACAAAGACTCCGAACGACAATTGTACAGAATACACTCGGAGGTTAACTATTACCGACAGAGGGGCAAGCGCTATTAAAAAAAAACTTTTTTGTTTTTTACATTTTAATATTGGTGGGAAACTGGGCTTGAATCAGTGTTGGCACTAATCGATTGATTTTTTAATTAATTAGTTAATTCGATTAAATTCAATCCGCTTACAGTTAATCATGATTAATTTTAATCTGATTAAACAGTTAATCGTAACCACGATTATACAAATTCATTTTTAATCATTAACCCTTAATCTGATTAAGTAGATTTGGTGATTAATTAATTTCCTGTGAACAAAAGTCCAGTTAGTCGGGTATGGCTAAGTCGGTTTTCCTCATCTAAGCGATTTCGGTGCATTTTTATTAAGATCTATTCCAACAGACGTTTTACAAACTAAGTTTTAATATCCCTCTGCACATGTGCGCTGGGTTGTAAAAGTTCCCAGTTTATGTATTACTAATAACAATAATTATAACTTTTTTTTATATTATGTGCTTTTTATAAGCATAAAACACGAAATAATTACTGTAACTAGTGTTTGGTCTCGAATTCGAATAAACTAGACAACAGATTTTCTTTTTAACTGAATTAATCGCTCAGTTGATTACGATTAATTAATTTTAATCGTCAATAACGATTAACATTTTAATCGTCAATTTTTAATCAATAATCAGATTAACATTTTGCCAACACTGGCGCTGCGTATAGCTCTACAGCAGCCACCACTACTTTACATATATTGCTGGTATTGAAAAGAGTTCACATGTATAAATTAAAAGATATAAATTAAGCAGTTACAACGCTAAACAAAAGGAAAAGTTAATTCGTTAACTCTCTGACCTTTTAAGATATGACACCCCATTATTTGCAGTAGTTTGCAAATATACACTAATTGCTCTAAAATCGCATACATTTTCGTGGGATGTTTTTCTTTGATTTCGACATATATGTAATACTCCTATATTGGCAGTAAGAGCTAGTACCGTCCGAAAACACTACAGTACAGATACATCAATAAACACGTACGAAAGAAAAGGAACACATACGTTTATAAATAAACATGTACACAACACACATACAAAAACGGCACTCAAGTACACAATACATTGACAAAAACCGTACTAGACTGTCTCGCTTTGATTTCGGAAGGCTTACACATTGAGAAGTTAGCTTACTGCCAATATAGAAGTATTACATATTGTACCGAAATAAGTGCGGTATCCCTGCATTTTGTAAAAGCTAGAAAGAAGCATAAACTGTATGAAAAAATTAAAGGGAGAAGTATACATGCCTTCTATAATTTTGACTTATATGTATATTTGGCAAGTATTTGTGTAAACAACAAAATATACACATTTTCATTTCTTTGCCAGCTTGGAAAATATAGGCTTATTTTTACTTAAATGTGATAAAAAGCTCATTAAAATGTTCTGTAATGTCTTGTTTTAAGTTTGTTATCATAGTGCCTTGTATTTTTATTGTCCACTATACGTGAGTTGCTTCTATTGAAAAAGTTCTTGTACAATTAATTTCTTTGTTTTGAATTTGTTTTTTTATTGTTTTTAATTTTTAAAATTCATACTTTTGACATGTATGTGAATGGCGAAGTTCCCGCTTTCCCAATTTTTGGTGGCATTTTATATTAAAAAGGCATCAAAATGGGGAAAAAACCTCCTTGGTATCTCTGCATCTGTTAAACTTTTTATGGGAAGATGTATGAAAATCCAACTTGCTATAATTTCATATGCTTAACAGTATCACAACAGTATGTTTACAGTATCTCCCCATAACTTTTCATATGAAAAAATGTATTATATGCATCCCACTCGATATCATTGAATTCCTCATTAGAACATGTAGTCCCTCTATTTTAGCGTATCAACAGTTCATATGGCTTCGTACCATGTAAATGCACCATTACCCAGCCCTACTGAACATATTGTTTTTTACACCTGTAACAATTTATTATAAATTTTTGATCGTACAATTAATGTAATTTTTAGGGATTTTAACTAATAGGTCCTAAGCAATAAAATTTTGTATGACGTTTTAAGTTCCAAGCAGTCCCAAATTTGACATCACATACTGGGCATACAAAGCTGCGAACATCTGAATATTGACGACTTTTACTACCGCTATGATGCGCCATATGCTGTTGAAAGCTACGCCGAGTGGGCATTTTCTTAGAACAAAGCGAGCAAGTAATTTCTTTATGTGCGTTTTTATGTGATTGAAAACATGTACGTGAACTAAATTCCCCACCACATATTTCACAGCGTAACGGAGATGAATATTGACCTGGAGCGTTAACAGAATGTTCTGGTAAGAATTTTTTACTTGTGAGCTTTTTTGTACTCTTTGCGTGAACTTGCTTTACATGAATTTCAAAATCAACGTCGGATGCATATATTTTATCACAACGCCAGCAATATCTGAGTCTAGGTTTTGGCAATCGCTCGATAGAGATCAAGGCTCTACGTTCATGTACATCGTCTTGCAATCCTAAAAAGATTAATGACTAAATACGGGCGAATATGTCGCACACCATCTTCAAAAAGCGCAAAACTAATGGCGACTGGGCACCCTGCAATTGTGCATATGGAAAGTGTGCATACGAAATAAAGCATATGAAAAAAAAAACGAAATAATGCATATACATATGCACAGTTTTTATTTATTTAATCAAAGGAATACAAATCCTTACTGACTATAAAACAAAGAGCTTAAGCACTTCCTAAAGTAATTTAGCAGGACAAACCGAACTGTTCCAAATGAGAGAGACGGATCATATTCAGAGAGCTTATTTAACTTAGAAAAGGTTCTGAACAAAAAAGAGAATTTTACGTAGTTAGTTTTTGGAAATCCCAGGTAAAATAAAGAAATATGACGCATATTATGAGACGGAACATTTAATGCTAACTTCTCCAAAAGATTAGATCAATCGACTATTTTAGCCACAAAAGAGGCTGCCAGAAAACGCAAGGCAAATTTTTAAAAAACTTTTTGAATATTTTCAATCCAGTTTATATAGACGGCCTGATAGGGTCGCCAATAAAAGATGCATATTCTAACCTAGATCTCACTATAGTAACATAAAGAAGCTTCAGAGTATAGGGGTCCTTAAACAACTGACCATTACCACGTACGAATGAGAGTATTGCATGAGCTTTGGAAATTACGTAATTAATATGGGTTGCGAAGGTTAGTTTTGAATCGAAGTAAACCCATAAATCTTTAACCTCTGCGACATATTTAAGATTATAGACCCCAATATTGTAATTGGTTTGAACGGTAAGCTTTTTGGGGAAAGTGGAATAGGAGCATTTACTCACATTTAAGGATAAGGAATTAAGAGAACACCAAGAGTGTATCGTCTTTATGTGTCGGCATGGTATATTGATAGCTGCGGTCCAAAAGACGAAGTTGCACAGCAATTCAACTTTGTTGCACGTTGTACTGCACCGTCGAGATCGCGAGCGAGATAATGGTGGCGGCTTGGCGTTCATCACGCACCACACCGTGCAGTATCGTCTTATCGTAGCAGACATCGACCGCAGGGATACCACCCTAGAATGTCAGGGCATCGCTATCCGGTCAGGCGATGTTGAGCTCGAAATATTTAACATATACATACCCCCTGTCACCTGCTGCCCGGCAGGATATCACCCTGATATAGGTGCGCTCCTCAGAGGTGAAAACGATCTTTGGCACTCAAGCCTGTCAAACGATCGTAGGGGAACAGACTTGGCTGAGCAGATAGACGATTCGACATTCTGCACAATGAACGACGACGCACCCACCAGGATTATGGGTAACTGCAGTAGCTCGCCAGACATCACCATAGTCAGCGCTGGTCTGATAAACAGCATAACATGGCGACCTATGCTGACTTTAGCATCAGACCACCTACCCATAGTCATCTCGATAGATAAACCAACCGACTTTGCCTCCGCCAAACACCGGACCTATATCAACTTTTCTAAAGCTGATGGGAAAGGTTACGCGGAGTTTACCGAAAACACCTTCACAGCCTTCCCACACTAACCGACGTCCATCTCGTAAGTTCCGCCAGGCTGTCACTGCTGCTGCAGCTCGCTTCATACCGGCAGGATGTATAACGGACCCACGTCCAAACTTCCCTGCCGAAGCGGCTTTTCTAGCCGATGAGCGTGATAGCCTTCGTCAGGCCGATCCCGGAGATCCCCGTGTCAGGGATCTCAACGCGGAGATTCGGCAACAAGTAAACGTACATAAGCGGAAGAAGTAGGCGGAGCATCTGAAGACCTCTGAACTGCACCTCTGGTGTGAGCAAGCTTTGGTCAACCGTGAGGTCGCTGTCCAATCCGACGATGCACGACGACAGAGTCGAAATTTCCTTCGGCGACCATGCTTCGTCGGACCCGGAGCGATGCGCGAGCTATTTAGGCGGCAGTTCATACTGCATCCTCCGGTGGACAAAGCCAAGCGTCGAGTGAAAGAAGGCTGCACAAACTGACAACAACCTGTGCCCCCCTTGCTTTCACTTGCGGTGAAGTTCAGGTGGCCATCGGAAAGGCGAAAGCCTCCAAAGCCATGGGTCCCGACGGAATATGCATGCTGATGCTGAAAAATTTGGGTCCTAGGGGGTAGCGTACCTAACGGAGGTCCTCAACTTGTCTATGCCACTCTCATCATCCCAGACATCTGGAAGGTGGGGAGAGTGGTCCCACTGCTCAAACCGGGGAAACCTGCCAACAAAGGAGATTCTTATCGTCCGATTACACTCCTTTCCCCGGTAGCGAAGACACTCGAGGCCTTGCTACTCCCGTACTTCACAAACCACTTGACCCCAGCGAAGCATCAGCATGGTTTCCGTAAAGTGCACAGTACAACAACAGCACTTAACGCCATAAACACTCAGATAACTCGTGGCCTTAACCGCAACCGTCCCTGTGAGAGAACGATTCTAGTAGCGTTGGACTTGTCAAAGGCGTTTGAACACCGTCTGCCATTCCACGCTACTAGAAGATATAGAGGCCTCCTCTCTCCCACAGAGGCTCAAACGGTGGTCGGCAAATTATCTGAGTGGTCGACATTCGTCGGTAATGTTTAGAGACAAAACGAGTAAACTGAGGAAAATAAAACAGGGGGTTCCACAGGGTGGTGTCCTTTCCCGGTACTGTTTAACTTTTACATTTCAAAGCTCTCTCAACCACCAGAGGGAGTCTCGATTGTCTCTTATGCCGACGATTGCTCGATCATGGCGACTGGGAATGGAATTGATGACCTGTGTTCGAAAGTAAACGGGTATCTCTCCGAACTTTCTCGCTTCTTCACTACAAAGTGTCTAGCCCTCTCCCCTACGAAATCCTCTGCGACCCTGTTTTCAACCTCGACGAAGGAGGTCAGGCTACCGCTGGGAATTCACGTCGATGACACACCAATTCCGACGGTGAATAACCCCAAAATACTCCGTAACATTCGACAGCCTGCTCTCCCTCTCTGCGCACGCAACCGCTATTGTCAATAAAGTACAGAGCCGCAACAAGGTCCTCCAGTCGCTAGCCGGCAGTACTTGAGGCAAAGACAAAGAAACGTTGCTGGCAACATACAAGGCAATAGGCCGGCCGGTTCTGAACTACGCAGCGCCAGTGTGGTCCCCGGGTACTAGTAGGACGCAGTGGGCGAAGCTACAGACTGCACAGAACACCGCACTCAGGACAGCGACAGGATGCCTCCTGATGTCGCCCGAACACCATCTTCCCGGCGAGGCGGAAATGCTCCCCGTAAAGGAGCACAACATAATGCTCTGCAAGCAGTTCCTGATCGGGAGCCACAGAAGTGGCCACCCAAACAGACAGCTGCTTGCAGAGGAGCCCTCGCCTAGGCACGCCAGGAGGCATCTATATGAACTGACGGACGAAGTCCAGAGGTTCATCAAGCAACCTCTGGACCCGACAGCTTACCGACTGGCCCTGAACGGCATTCACAGGGAGTCAGTCTCGAGTTATGTAGACTCTAGACCTGTGAATGCCGTTCTAGGCATACCGCCCCCGAGACACTGACGAGACGGAGCTTCATCTTCCTCGGGAGACTCGAACGACACTAGCACAACTTCGCTCCGGCTACTGCAGCAGGTTAAACTCCTACCTGAGTAGATTGAATGAGGATGTGCCAAATGAGTGTGCGGCATGCGGAGAGACCCCACATGACTCGAAAAATCTCTTCGCATGCCCGGAAAACCCGACAACCCTAACGGCCTTGTCCCTGTGGACCAACCCCACAGAAGCTGCACGCACAGGGCTGCCGTTAGTGGAACTTGACGACAACGACTGAGATACCAACCGTCCTGGGCGGGGTTGTTGTAGCCGCTACAACAACAACAACAACAGTGTAGGTTATCAAGCTTAGATTGCAACAAAAAAGTCTTGTGAGCTTCTGATCACTGAGAAAAACTTTAGATCGTCAGCATATAACAAATACTTAGATGACTGGAAGCATGATACAATATCATTTATGAATAGGACAAATAAAAGAGGGCCCACGGAAGTTAGAAGGAAGATATTTTTTAAAATATGTCCTCGGCAAAATTATTCTTATCACGGATAATTAACGGCAAATTATCCGATAGGAATGTCTGCTTTGGGAAAAAGTTGTCCTGCCAACTTAAGAGAGGTCAAGGACAGGCCCGACCTGACTTCGTCACGGGGCTTTCGAAAAACATTATATAACTCAGGATCGAAATATTCTGAGTCAAAAAATTAGGTGTTAACCAAATATGAGCTCAATCTGCGGACTACATCAGCTTTTGTTCTCATCCCAGAAACGTTTTGGAAATAAGTTTTGATTTTACTATGTGCAACCACACTATTAGTGCTATCGACTGGCTTTGTATTGTCAGTTAATTCTGGTAATAAACAACTAGGATTATTAGCATCCACTAAGACGGGAACATTCCCACGAAAGCCGGTTCTACGTACCGGAATGACTCAGGTTTTACCCGACGAAGGGCTGTTATTTCGGCGATCTAACCCCGTTTAGGTCGGCGAAATCCATCAAACGTTGCTCGATTCAGGGCTGGTATAGAGCCTAACCCAGGGCCAGAAATTTACACCTGCTGCGTATGCCAGAGACGACTGCATACAAACTCCACCTCGGTCAGGTGCAATGCCTGTGACGGGTGGAGTCACCTCCGTAACTGCTCGGGCCTACGGACGCACCGGCAATGGACCACGTCGTTCGTGGCCCCATGCTGTGCGAACCGGACCGCTTCCACTGCAAACCACCACCCGCCCGGGCAGCACACAATCAACACACCCACATCCGAACACAACACAACAATAGACACACAAACAAACACAATAGCACCCACACACCGCCGCCGGCAACTCCTAGTCCCTCCGACAATCTGCTCTGTTTGTCAGTCCACCACCGTAACGTGACATTAGTCAAGTACAACTCCTGCCTCGGCTGGTGCCACTTTAGGGCATGCTGAGGACTTCGCAACACGCGAGATTGGACGAGTGATTATGTGGGCCCCTGCTGTGGTGCCCAGTCGTATCCCTCCCCCGCGACGCCACCAACCACCTCCACAAGGCAGCACCCCCTTTTGCAGCACGTACAGCAGGGGGCCGGCAGGCAAACCAACTCTTTAATACCACACATCACAATCGGTCACCCAAGGCACTCAAAGGTGCTACAATTTAACTGTAACGGACTCCGGAACAAGATCCAGGAGATAACTGTCTTTATGGGAAGGCATGGAATATTAATAGCTGCGGTCCAAGAGACGAAGTTGGACAGAAATTCAACCCTGTTGAATTACGCCGGATACAACGTGCACCGTCGAGATCGCGAGCGAGATAATGGTGGAGGTTCGGCGTTCATCACGCACCACACCGTGCAGTATCGTCTTATTGAAGCAGACATCGACCGCAGGGATACCATCCTAGAATGTCAGGGTATTACTATCCGGTCAGGCGATGTTGAGCTCGAAATATTTATCGTATACATACCCCCTGTCACCAGCTGCCCGGCAGGATATCACCCTGAAATAGGTACGCGCCTCAGAGGTGAAAACCGTATGGTAGTTGGTGACTTTAACGCGCACCACGATCTTTGGCACTCAAGCCTGTCAAATAATCGTAGGGGAATACATCTGGCTGAGCAGATAGACGATTCGACATTCTGCACAATGAACGACGACGCACCCACCAGGATTATGGGCAGCTGCTACAGCTCGCCAGATCTAACAATTGTCAGCGCTGGTCTGATAAACAGCGTATCATGGCGACCTATGCTGACCCTAGCATCAGACCATCTGCCCATAGTCATCTCGATTGATAAACCTGCTTCCGACTTTGCTTCCGTGGATCACCGGACTTATGTCAACTTTTCCAAAGCTGACTGGAAAGGCTTCACGGATGTTACTGAGGGCGCCTTCACTGCACTGCCAATACCAACCGACGTTCATGTAGGTGAACGTAAGTTCCGCAGGGTTGTCACCGCTGCTGCAGCTCGCTTCATCCCAGCAGGATGTATTAAGGATCCACGTCCGAACTTTCCTGCCGAAGCGGCTGTTCTAGTGATGAGCGCGACAACCTTCGTCAGGCCGATCCCGGAAATCCCCGTATTAGGGATCTCAATTCGGAGATACGGCAGCTTGTGAACGTACATAAGCGGGAGAAATGGGAAGAGCATTTGCAGACCTGCACCTGCGCCTCTGGTGTGACCAAGCTTTGGTCAACCGTGAGGTCGTTGTCCAACCCGACGAAGCGTGACGACAGAGTCGAGATAGACTTTGGTGACCACGCTTCGTCGGACCCGGAGAGATGCGCGAGCTATTTTAGCCGGCAGTTCATTCTGCACCCTCCGGTGGATAAAGCCAAACGTCGAGTGACCAGAAGGCTGCACAAAATGCCAAAACCCAGTGCGCCTTTTGTTTTCACCAGCGGTGGGGTAAGGGTAGCCATCTGGAAGGCGAAAGCCTCCAAAGCCATTGGACCCGACGGAATATGCATGTTGATGTTGAAAAATTTGGGTCCTGCGGGAGTAGCGTACCTAACCTCAACCTGTCTATGGCCACTCTCGTCATTCCAGACATCTGGAATAATGTTATCACAAGAAACTGTTGGCAAGAAAGAATGACAAATGCAACCACTTAAAACTTAAAAAGTCGCTGCAGTCATTAGATCCCACCACACGCGCCGGCTTACGGCTTTGCTTCCTTCTTTTGCTCTCCACTGTTAACGGAGGGGTAGGAGAGGGGGAAACAGGCACATCCGCGACCTTAGCATTAACAACATCAGCAAGTTCAGCATTAACAACGTCAGTTTGACTACAATTCACAGGCGGCGGATCGGCAACGTCAATAGCAACGGCAGCTGACTGCGCAGCAGTATCGCTCTCAACAACTGCGCCGATTGCCGACTTCCGAGTTGGAGACAATGACTTTATTAGCAGTCAGTGAGGATCGCATCGAAACAGCCGTACACACCACTCACATCATTAGCACGTGCGAAGGTGAGACCGCAATAGAAGACTCCGGAGCAGCCATTGCCATGACAGCCGGTTCTACGTACCGGAATGACTCGGGTTTTACCCGACCAAGGGCTGTTGTTTCGACGATCTAACCCAGTTTAGGTCGGCGAAGTATCTCAGAAGTTGTTTGTTTTACTGTTGTTTACTACGTATTCTCCTGTTCAGGGCTGGCATCGAGTCGAACACAGGGCCAGAAACCTACACCTGCTGTGTATGCCAGAGACGACTACGCCACAACTCCACCTCAGTCAAGTCCAATGCTTGCGAGGGGTGGAGTCACCTCAGAGTCTTATCAGGACTACGGACACATCGGCAGTGGACCACATCGTTTGTGGCCCTCTGCTGCTCAAATAGAGCAGCCTCCACGGCTAACCCAAGTCCACCTAAGCAGCTCCGCACAAACACCACAGCACCACAACATAACAATACAATAGACCACACCACAAGCACGACAGACCACATAACAGACACAAGCGCACCACCATCCACACGCCGCCGCCAACAACTCCTGGTTCCTCCTACAATCTGCACGGTATGTCAGACCAAGATATTCCGTAATGTGACATCAGTCAAGTGCAACACCTGCCTTGGCTGGTGCCACTTTAGGGCATGTTCAGGTCCCCGTACCACGCGAGATCGGACGAGGAAATTCGAGGGCCCGTGTTGCGCTGCGCGGTCGCAAACCCCAACTGCGACACCACCCACTACCACCACAGGGCGGGAACCTCCACAGCAGCGCCCACAGCCAAAGGCGGTAAGGCCACACACATCCCTCACACCCCGCATAACTACACGTCTCCCGAACCACATGAAGCTCCTTCAATTTAACTGTAACGGACTTCAGAGCAAGATCGAGGAGATAACCGTCTTCATGGGAAGGCATGGTATATTGATGGCTGCGATCCAAGAGACGAAGTTGCACCGGGTACAACTTGCACCGTCGAGATCGCGCGCTTAGCGTTCATCACCACGGTGGAGAGAATACAGAAGGTGGCGCCGATGGCAACACCGCTACTCGGCTCTCATATAATTTGACAGAATCAGCTGTTTTGCTGACGTCACAGTCGAGTTGACAGCAGTAGTGATGTGCTGAGTCAATACTTTTAAGTATCCAATACTCTCGATACTCGGTACCGAAACATTTAAGTTTCGAATAAAAGCGCACATAGACCAAAAATATGGAAAAAACGGTTCAGGAGAGACTCGCCTATCAAAACCCGAATGTAGGAGCCAATAGAGCTTTTAATACTGATTCAAATGAAAGATGTATATATGTCGGTTCGAGGCCATAATACAGAGAAATTCTTACTTGTTTGAAGCATTTTTGTTCAGCTGAATCAGACGATATTATTTTTGTAGGCCTGGGGAAGATTCTGTAACCAGTTAGCGACAATTTTCGAGTCGGTATCGGTCGTTCCCACGACAGTCCGGTCTACGTAACCGGAACGACCCCGATTTGTATCTGGCCAAGGACTGTCACTCCAGCAACACTCCCCAAAAACCCTTTGTGGAATTTGTATCCTGCTACAACAACAACAACAACAACAGTCGGTATCGGTTTCGTTGACGTATGATATGAAATATTTTTATGTCAACAAGTGCGATATCGATACGAAACTTGTCGCTAACTGGTTACAGAATCTCCCTCTGAAAGGTTTCTTCATCCGTCAAAGTATTTTTCTTGAACCTTGGATCGACTAAGGTTAAACCTGATAAAATAATATTTCTCTGTTACGATAAGTTCAAGTGTTTTCACCGATATCATATTGTTTAAAGGACCATCCCGTATGTCATCGTCCCATCCCGTAAATCCCTGCGGCCTCCATTACAATCATCCCTGCGGTAGTTGGAAGTCCGAACATTGCTTCCCATAGGCGCTCTGGAATCCCCTTCCAGTGTTGTCTATAAAAGGAAATAGCAACCGTTTCCTTTTTTCTTCTTTTTACCACGACCTCTGACCAGAGGACATCACGGAGCCGTTCGTTAACTCAACCAACATTTGGAAATTTATATATTTATCTACGCGGGAGTGCATACCTCATCGTGGGATTCCACCAGCAAGCGTAACACCTTAAATCTATTCGTATCCTTATTATATTTTCATACCACAATTGCAATTTTGAATTTTTTACTTGCGATATACGTTTTCATTAAAATTACAATAATTGCTCTTAAGCTATCGTTTACTATTTCATCTATGTACATTCTTCACATTTGCGCAACATAAGAAAATAATTCGTCATCATCATCATTGTTAATTAGTTCATAAGCCAATGAAAAGTTGAATTAATATATTACATTGAAAAACTACATCGCAATCTCGTAATTTCTCAACATGGTCCTTGCGAGCCAAATTTGAAACAGTGGCAACGCAACCTTTCGGACAGTTGAAATTGCGCTGCTCAACACTGAGCGGCAGCTGTCATTTTCCCAAATTTCCCATATTCTCTCACATTCAATTGCAATCTTTCAGCGAATCGACAGCAGTAACAACAGCGAATAAGCAAATTTTCAATCGCTGCAACGCGGGATTTTCAAACCTTTTCAAAGTGCTATTTTGTTTAAACAAAAATTGTGGTTAGCGTACAAATCTCGGCAAATTTAAGTAAATCCCAAGTGCAACTCTCCCCAAGTGATTATCGCTCAGCGAAAAGTGTCGCGAAAAGGCCTACATAATTGCTAAGTGCATGGCAATATAGTCTCGTGAAGTGCTTGCGGCACCGATTTTTTCACACAATCTTGTGATTTGCGAACAACGCGGGAATCCGTTTTTCTTCGCACGCCACGTTAGCAGGCGCCCACCTTAACATCTATAAAGCTACCAGCGCCCACCGCGGGATTTTCGAAGCCCATAAAAATGAGAAGTACCCAGAAAAAGGAGTAAGTTGCATGCAAATCATACATATGTACATTATACCCAGGGACACATTTATATACATATAAATATACTCATCACAAAATTTTCATAAAATTGCATATAGTATGTATATCAACTGTACATTTCGGTAAAATATTCACCGTTATCGAAAAACGGTTTCTTAAAATATATATATGCAGTTATATAGGTACATACATAGTCCTACTCGCTACCTTGCATAAAATTTTCACTCGTTGTTTCTCCAGCTTCCATACATACGTACATACGCATATCTATGTACCTGCGTATTTATGCAGGATTGCTCCTTTTCTATTCCCAACATCTCTATTCCAACTTCGAAATATTTGCTATGCTGTCTGCGCCGGCGCCGGCAGCGATCATCGTTTCACTTTCGGTCTTGCGTTTTATGTAGTTGCTTTGCATATATACGTAAGTACATACATACATCCATGTACATAAATTCATATCACCGAAAAACAACGCCAGTTGCGTCGGCGTTTTGCCTAATACTTCATTTCTCCTGTTTGCATTTCTAATAAGGTCGGTGTTATGCAGACAAACTTTTGTTTGCCAAATTAAATGGCGGCTGCTTAGTTTGCTCGGAGGTGGTTATGTCGAGTTTGGCACAGGGTTGCACGTTCATTATGGTTTTCATGGCTATTGCCAACACGAAATGAGAATTTGAGATGTACATAACGCGCAAAATTTAAAATTTTTGTATATGACAACACCGAATTTGCTGCAGTTTGACCAAACAAAATTAGTTTGCTGTGAGAGTCGCCAAACTCGCTCTCTCCGAGTTTGCTGCAACAACAATTGCACGCAGTTTGCCAAACAAAATTTCTGCATAACACCGACCTAAGAATTTCCATGCATATGTATGTACATATAAAGTTGCAACTCAGTAGACAAGTGTGCTAGCCCAGTAGGAAATCCTACAAGCACTTGCGACTGGCGAAAGTCTGAGTACATTCGAATTGTACCCAACCTTGAAATAGAAAATCATTTTAGCAACAATCCCCAACCTTACACATATATTATCTATTAATCCCTTAACTTATATTAATATCAAACTGCAACTTATATACGGTGGAAAAATATCGACTCATCGACTCATGTACACATACTTAACTAAGCAAATTGATTTAAAATTAAAATTTAAAACTTTATGAGAATTACAAAATCAAATGGTGAAAGTTATTCCCAGTTTTCGTTGATAAACGTAGGGGTGAAGATATTGGTGATTATTCCCGGTATTTTACAAACAGCGAATACGAGTGTTATAGAGTGATTGTTATTGAGTGATTTTACTTTGCGAGTAAACTCATCACGCGTGACTCTTGTTCGGCATTTAGCAATCAGTATCTCGACTATTGGTGACTCCTCCAGCTTACACTTTCAAAAGTAAATTCTTTCGGTCTCGTTTTTAATAGCCCTCATCCATCTCCAGTATGTCGGTAGCTTCTGCATTAATGTCGAAGTTTATCTTCGATTCTAATAATGTGGTGAATTTCTGCACCAACTTCGAAAAAGAAGATCCGGAAGATCATACCGATTCTTTACTCGAGGTAAAGTTGCAGGACCTTAATTCCCGTTGGGACATGTTGAAAATTTCCTATGAAAAAGTCCGCCTTGCCGAAGAGACTTCCATTTCTGCCGAATTTAAGGAGGAGGCCCATGCCAAATTTCAACTGTGCACCGATAGTTTTTATATTTGCAAATCCCATATCCTAGATCAACTCAAGCTTTTCCAGGGCAGCCCAACCGACAAAAGTTCCACTTCCCGCCAGTCGATGGCTTTCATCGATAATTCGATACCATGTATCAAAGTGCCTCCGTGTGATACCCAAACATTCTACGGTAGCTATGAGGACTGGCCATCTTTCCGTGATATGTTCACGGCCGTATATCTCAACCACCCCAAGTTAACACCCGCTCAGAAACTTTACCATTTGCGAAACAAAACTAAGGGCAAAGCTGGCGCCATAGTTAAACATTATACCTTGTGCGATGAAAACTTTTCTCTAGCATGGGAAGCTTTAAGAGCCCGTTTCGAAAACAAAAGAATTTTAATCGACAAACAGTTGAAGACTCTTTTTAACATTTCTCCTGTTTCATCTGAAAACAGCGAAGGCATTCAGAAAATCCAAAGCACCATTAATGATTGCCTTTCGTGCCTGAAAGCGCAAGGTGTTTCCGTTTCCGACTGGGACCCTATTCTTATCTATCCTTGCTCCACCAAACTTCCAGAGGAAACCCTCTCCCTCTGGGAGCAATCCCTCAAATCCAGGAAGGATTTACCCAACTGGTCCCAAATGGATGAGTTCCTGACCAGTCGGTACGAAGTGGTTGAGCGTTTGCATAATTACAAATCTACCAAAGCACGGAGTTCTCTTCCTCAAAAAACCTCACCGAAGATTCAATCGTATCACTCCCAAGAACAAATTTCGTTCAAATGCAAACTATGCCACGAGAATCATGCATTGAAATCTTGCCCTGAATTTCGTAAACTAAACATCCCTGAGCGAACCAAGTTCGTCAAACCAAACGGCTATTGTTCTAATTGCTTAGCTTACAATCACATTCTGAGCAGTTGTTCAAGTGTCTTCCGATGTTATCATTGCAAAAAAATCATCATACAATGTTACATCCCCCCTCCACCACCAAACCGATTCCCGAAGCACCAGTACGGAATCAGAAATCTAAATCAAATCCAAATGCAACAACCTTGTTGCATACCCAATCAATTGCACCTACCTCCATTCAAACCCGACATCCAATTTTCGACATCACTGAAGGAAAGGTTTCTTGCGAGGAGTTATCTATTTCTTCAACCGACAGTGATTCTCATATCCAAGCAAACTTTTCAACCAACAACGAAAGCACATTGCTTCCCACAGCCCAAGTACACATCGAGCATTTGGGCGAACTTTTTCCTTTAAGAGCTTTAATAGATCAAGGCTCTCAAAAACGTTCATCTCAGAAAGGGTTCAAAGTCATTTAAGACTCCCAACTAAGCGAGAAAATTTTTCAGTAACCGGCATGGGTGGAAAGATCGTGGAAAACGCGACTCGGGTCTGTAACATTCGTCTCATAGCTAAACGTCGTGACATTCGCATCGATACCAAGGCTATTGTTCTCCACAAATTGACGAGCTTCTTACCCACTTTCAAAATCAAAAAACCCACACCTTCCGATATAAAAGGTCTGGACCTCGCTGACCCACACTTCTATACTCCCGCTCAGATCGACTTGGTAATAGGTAGCGACCTAATACCTGAAATTCTTCTTGAAGGAGTCCAACACAAAGTTCTTGGCAGCCTGCTCGCGCAAAAGACAATTTTTGGATGGTACTTGAGTGGACCATTACAAGCAACCAACTGCTCAACTTTTCACACTTATGTTGCAGAGGATTTGAGCGAAAGTCTTGATTCTCAACTTAAGCGGTTCTGGGAAGTAGAGGAGATCGCTGAATCACATCCCCTTTCAGCAGCAGATGCGTATTGCGAAAAGCTGTTTCAAAACACCACCTATCGGCAAACTGATGGACGATATGTGGTCCGATTGCCATTCAAATCGGAATTCCCCTCTAAGCTGTCTCTAGGCCCTCTCGTGCCCACGCAATGAAGCAAGCGATCCGAATGGAGCACATGCTCAATAAGAAACCCGAGCTTAAGAAGGAGTATATTCGGGTCTTAGACGAATATCTGACCTTAGACCACATGAAACCTATCACTTCGGATGAAATTAACCAAAATGGTAATTACCACTCCTACTATCTACCCCATCACTCCGTCATTAAACCCGACAGCAAATCCACCAAAGTTCGCGTGGTATTTAATGCTTCCAAACCATCAGCGTCCGGAGTGTCTCTAAATGACATTTTGCATATCGGTCCCACTTTGCAAACAGACCTCATGATTGTAATCTTAAATTGGCGTTTGTACAGATACGTCTTTAACGGCGACATCCAAAAAATGTACCGCCAAATTCTGTTGCATGAAGACGATCAACAGTTTCAACGAATTCTCTTCCGTAGAGAAAACGAGACCCAACTTAGAGATTTCGCGCTTAAAACCTTAACATTTGGGGTAAATTGCGCACCATATCTCGCCATCCGTACCTTGCACCAATTGGGAACTGACGCCAAAGAGCCTTTCCCTTTAGCCAAGAGAATTCTAACCGAAGAAACTTATGTCGATGACATAGTGACTGGCAGGCACGATATTCCTACTTGTCTCACCATACAATCCCAAATTATCCAATGTTTGCTCTCAGCCGGTCTGCCTTTGAAAAAAATAACAGCTAATCACCCCGAACTGCTTAAACACATCCCGACCGAAGATTTGCTCGATTCCAATTTTCTCAAACTTGATTCCTCTAGCTCTACCAAAACTCTTGGCATTCGTTGGAATGCCTTAAACGATGCATTCTCTTATTCAACCGAGCCCATTCAACCAACTACAAGTGCTACTAAGCGGCAAATTTTATCCTCGGTTTCGAAACTTTTTGACCCCGCAGGGTGGCTAGCGCCTATTATTATTCAGGCAAAAATACTCTTGCAGCAGATATGGTTGGATGGCACTGCATGGGACGAATGCGTTAAACCACTCTCACTTCAAAAGTGGAACCAATTCATCTCTGACCTTCCTAGTATCGAGCAAATCCAAATACCAAGATGGACGGAATTTTCACCAAATCAAATAGTACAAATCCATGGCTTCTGTGATGCGTCGGAGAAGGCATTCTGCGCATCCATCTACATAAGAACTCAGACCGAGAACATTATTGCATCTCACCTACTTTTTTCTAAGACTAAAGTCGCACCATTACAAACAGTAAGCCTTCCACGTCTGGAACTTTGCGGTGCAGTGCTGCTTTCCAAATGTATCAAAAACGTTACCAATCAACTTCCTCTAGGGGAAACAGAAATATTCTTTAGGTCAGATTCGTCTATAGTTCTCTCGTGGCTGGAAAAACCTCCATGCGCATGGAAGGTATACGTAGCTAACCGCAACTCTCAGATCATCAACAACGTTGGAAACATCAAATGGAGACACGTATCAACCCACCACAATCCTGCTGACCTAGGAACGCGGGGCTGCAGATCACAGGACTTAATACAAAACTCCCTTTGGTGGCACGGATCAGGCTGGCTCCAGAAACCTGCAGATCAATGGCCAACATCATTTCGTCAAAACGTTGCTCCACTTGAAGAACGAAAAGTGGAAGCTCTTCACACGCTCGTAGAAGAACCGGATCTCTTAAACCGTTTCTCATCCTGGTCAAACGTCTTGAGAGTAATATGCTACATCTTTCGTTTCTTTCATCGAACCACTCGAAATCGCATACAGTCCACTTCGATTATCAATCCTGAAACTACGGTAATTACTCAAAGGGAAATTCATTGGGTTAAATCACGCCTCATAAAACTCGCTGAAGAAAGGCATTACCCCAATGAATACGCGAAACTCTCTAACAAACAGCCCATTTCTAAAAGGAGTTCACTTTTGACTTTAAACCCCTTTATCGATAAAAATGGACTTGTCAGAGTAAATGGTCGTCTTGCAAATTCGTCGCTCTCTTACAATGAAAGACATCCGATCATCATCCCACCATCCTCCAGATTATGCCACCTATTTCTTCTATTTCTACACAACTTGCTGATGTACGCGGAACACCAACTAATGATCCGAACTGCAAGACAAGAGTATTTCATTCCCAGATTAAAATCACAGGTCAAGAAGTGCATACGAACTTGCAAAACCTGTACTATCTTCAAACAGAGTACGCGTTCACAAATAATGGCAGCATTACCGCCAGAGCGTTCAAGCTTCTCCTTGCCTTTGATGTTAAGTCATCCACCCTGCGAAAATCCCCACTGCTGAAAGGTTATGTTTGCGTTTTCATCTGCTTCTCAACCATGGCAATCCACTTAGAGGCGTGCTCAGATCTCTCCACCAAAGCATTCCAGGCAGCATTTGCTCGTTTCGTCGGACGACGGGGTCTACCACAACGCGTATTTTCCGATAATGGAAAAAACTTTGTAGGTGCCAATCGAGCCTTTCAAACTGATTTCAAGAGATTTCTTAAGGAAACATCCGACGATATACGCTCAAAATACAATCCCCACGGCTTTGAATGGCATTTCTTACCGCCAAACGCTCCCCACATGGGCGGCCTTTGGGAGGCGGCCGTCAAAAGTTTTAAATTTCATTTTAAGCGAAATGCTGGGAGTTACCACTTCACCTTCGAAGAGCTCGCAACTTTACTGGCCCGTATTGAAGCAGTGTTGAACTCGCGACCTCTCTCACCCATCTCCGACAATCCCCAAGAGCTGTTAGCTCTAACACCTGGCCACTTCTTGCGGGGTGCCCCACTTCTTGTTTCTCCAGAACCCCAGCTCGACAACCTTTCACTACAAAATCGCTGGGAAAAACTCAAATTATTGCATCAGCAGTTCAGTCAAAGATGGAAAGACGAGTATCTGAAAGAGTTGCATCAACGGTACAAGTGGAAACTCCCGCAAAAGAACTTGGCCATAGGCGATTTCGTTGTAATCAAGAACGAGTTGGTACCCCCAAACGAATGGCGGGGTCGACAATAACATACGAGTCGCAGATGTAAAAACCCAGTATGGTAGCTTTATCCGACCAATCGTAAAATTGTGTCCACTCCCAACACAAGCAACTCTCCCTGATCCCAATGCTACACACCACACTTAGAAACACTTCGCTTGCATTCTAGTCATCCGTCTATAAATATTTCATACCAAAGTCCCATTTATTTACAGGCGAACTCCATCTTTACCGTCTCCAATCCGCAAGCTACCTAATCCACTGGTGCATCAGTGCCAGATCTGCTTCCGGTATCATCCGTTGCGCCATTGCCTGACCTTTCTGGTGATGCCTGTTGAGGCTCGCATCCGGTGTGTGGAGCGACACCGCTACTGTCCAAATTGCCTGGCACGGACGCACAGCAGTGTCCGACGATGCCCGTCGCAATGGTCGTGCAGGGTGTGCCGACAGTACCATCACACCCTCCTACATCGCCCCGTGCCAAGCAATAGATCAGCCACAAAGAGTGCAACGCCACCACCGAAGGGGCCCGTCTCGGGCCGAGGCGCGCCAACAGCTCGACGACGTCATCAAGGCGTTAACGGAATTGCGTGACAGTCTTGCACCGGTGCAAGGGGTCCGGCATGTTTAAGGGACTTGCGCTCCCTTAACATAACCATCCCGTATGTCATCGTCCCATCCCGTAAATCCCTAATTACATCCCTGCGGCCTCCACTACAATCATCCCTGCGGTAGTTGGAAGTCCGAACATTGCTTCCCATAGGCGCTCTGGAATCCCCTTCCAGTGTTGTCTATAAAAGGAAATAGCAACCGTTTCCTTTTTCTTCTTTTTACCACGACCTCTGACCAGAGGACATCACGGAGCCGTTCGTTAACTCAACCAACATTTGGAAATTTATATATTTATCTACGCGGGAGTGCATACCTCATCGTGGGATTCCACCAGCAAGCGTAACACCTTAAATCTATTCGTATCCTTATTATATTTTCATACCACAATTGCAATTTTGAATTTTTACTTGCGATATACGTTTTCATTAAAATTACAATAATTGCTCTTAAGCTATCGTTTACTATTTCATCTATGTACATTCTTCACATTTGCGCAACATAAGAAAATAATTCGTCATCATCATCATTGTTAATTAGTTCATAAGCCAATGAAAAGTTGAATTAATATATTACATTGAAAAACTACATCGCAATCTCGTAATTTCTCAACACATATAAAATAGTAATGAAAGTTTTTTCTAAACTGGAAATGCATATAATGGCGAAGGTTTAATGTAAAGAATCGGTATCGGGTACCGATAAGGATGCATTGGGTACCGAAACCTTTTTTAAGTATTGTTTACTCTACGATGACATCACGCCAAAACACACGCACTAATCACGCACCACACCGTGCAGTATCGTCTTATTGAAGCAGACATTGACCGCAGGGATACCACCCTAGAAAGTCAGGGTATTGCTATCCGGTCAGGCGATGTTGAGCTCGAGATATTTAATGTGTACATACGCCCTGTCACTTGCTGCCTGACAGGATATCACCCTGATATAGGTGCGCTCCTCAGAGGTGAAAACGGTATGGTAGCAGGTGACTTTAATGCGCACCACGATCTTTGGCACTCAAGCCTGTCAAACGATCGTAGGGGAATAGGCTTGGCTGAGCAGATAGACGATTCGACATTCTGCACAATGAACGACAACGCACCCACCAGGATTATAGGCAGCTGCTGTAGCTCGCCATACATAACAATAGTCAGCGCTGGTCTGATAAACAGCGTATCATGGCGACCTATGCTGACTTTGGCAACAGACCATCTGTCCATAGTCATCTCGATCAATAAACCAACCGACTTTGCTTCCGCGGAACACCAGACCTATATCAACTTTTCTAAAGTTGATTGCAAGGGCTTTGCGGAATTTACTGAGAGCACCTTCGCTGCGCTTCCCACACCAACCGACGTCCACCTTCGTACCGGTAGGATGCATTTTGGACCCACGTCCAAATTTGCCTGCTGAAGCAGCTTTTCTGGCCGATGAGCGTGACACCCTCCGTCAGGCCGATCCCGGAAATCCCCGTTTCAGGGATCTCAATTCGGAGATTCGACAACTAGTGAACGTACATAAGCGGGGAAGTGGGTCTTTCAGCGACCATGCTTCGTCGGACCCGGAGCGATGCGCGAGCTATTTTAGCCGGCAGTTCATACTGCATCCTCCGGTGGACAAAGCCAAGCGTCGAGTGACCAGAAGGCTGCCTAAACTGCCAACAACTTGTGTCCCTGGCTTTCACTTGTGAAACCAGCCAACAAAGGAGATTCTTATCGACCGATAACACTCCTTTCCCCGGTAGCGAAGACACTAGAGGCCTTGGTGCTCCCGTATTTCACGAACCACCTTACCCCAGCGAAGCATCAGCATGGTTTCCGTAAAGTGCACAGTACAACAACAGCACTTAACGCCATAAACACTCAGATAACACGTGGCCTTAACCGTAACCGTCCCTGTGAGAGAACTATTCTAGTAGCGTTGGACCTGTCAAAGGCGTTTGACACCGTCAGCCACTCCACGCTACTAGGAGACATAGAGGCTTACTCTCTCCCACAGCTACTGTTTAACTTCTATATTTCAAAGCGATTGTCTCTTACGCCGACTTTTGCTCAATCATGGCGACTGGTAATGGAATTGATGACTTGTGTTCGAAAGTAAACGGGTATCTCTCCGAGATTTCTCGCTTCACTGTAAGGAGCCTAACCCTCTCCCCTACGAAATCTTATGCGACCTTGTTCACCACCTGGACCAAGGAGGTCAGGCTACCGCTGGGAATTCACGTCGATGATACACCGATTCCGATGGTAAATAACCCCAAAATACTCGGAGTAACCTTCTACAGTCTGCCCTCCTTCTCTGTACAGAGCCGCAACGAGGTCCTCAAGTCGCTAGCCGGCAGTACTTGGGGCAAAGACAAACAAACGTTGCTGGCAACATACAAGGCAAAAGGCCGGCCGGTTTTAAATTACGCAGCACCAGTGTAGTCGCCGCGGACTGGTAGGACGCAGTGGATGAAGCTACAGACGACACAAAACACCGCACTTAGGACAAAGACTGGATGTCTTCTGATGTCGCCAGAATACCACCTGCACGACGAGGCGAAAATGCTCCCCGTTAAGGAGCATAACACAATGCTCTGAAAGCAGTTTCTGGTTGGGAGCCACAGACGTGGTCACCCAAATAGACAACTGCTTGCAGAAGAGCCCTCGCCCAGGCACGTCAGGAGCCATCTCTACGAACTGACGGACGAAGTCCAGAGGTTCATTAAGCAGCCTCTGGATCCGTCAGCATATCGACAGGCCCTGAACAACATTCACAGGGAGTCAGTCTCGAGTTATGTAGACTCCAGACCCGTGAATGCCGTTCTAGGCACTCAACCACCGGACATCGACGAGACGGAGCTTCATCTGCCTAGGGAGACAAGAAACGCAATAGCCCAACTTCTCTCTGGCTACTGTAGCAGGTTAAACTCATACCTGAGCAGACTAAGCGCAGATGTGTCGAATGAGTGTCCGGCATGCAGAGAGACACCTCATGACCCAAAACATCTCTTCGCATGCCCTGAAAACCCGACAACCCTAACGTCTTTGTCCCTGTGGACCGACCCTATTGAGACTGCACGCTTCTTAGGACTGCAGTTAGAGGAACTTGACGACAACGACTGAGATATTAACCGATCTGGGCGGGGTTGTTGTAGCCGCTACAGCAACAACTCAGGAGCAGCAGCAGGAAAACTTTTTCTACTGTTTACAATGCCCGCCGAGATGTTAGGCGAGCAAGCAACAGCACTTTTGATAGAACTTCATCTACTAACACTTGCAAGCACTTCGCAATGTTGTTGACCTTTAATTGCATTTCTGTCAGGTTGTGTGAGGGTGAGACAGCAGCAGGCGCAGATGGGTCTGAAGCGACAGTAGAAAAGATTTTGTCATTGTTTACTTAACCGCCAAAACATCTGATGAACTTGCAAAAGCACTTTTGAGAGAGTTAACCTCTTCCACTAACATTTGAAGGCACGACGCATTGTTGTTGTCCATGACAACATTCAAAATTTTCAAATTGCGCAAATATCCCCTTGAGTTTTGTATCAAAGCACTCCTTATGTCATCCACAGAATGTCTTTGAAAGGCCAAAAACGAATCGTATGTTTCACTGAATATTCTTGGTAAAACCACACAGTCAGGGCACAAGTATCCAATATTTCGATTTTCTTTGAAAAGCTTAACATCGTATTCTGACACAACGCCCTCGCAGCAAGTGCGATTAACAGGCCGATTCTGAACCGAAACTCCCCGGGAGTTTTTCTCTTTTACCTTTCCTCCTATCATGAATAAAAATTCCCTGAGGATTTTAGATTTTAAGTGACGGAGTTGAGCTGTAAAAAATGTGTCAAATAGCTCTTTCGAAGTTGGAATTTCCTCCTCCCAAATTTTTTGGGAAAAAGCTACTCGCTAAGAGTTGATTATTGTGGCATTTCTTTCTCAAGAGAAACAAATTCTCGGAGAACGAATTCCCCGGGAGTAATCAGAATTGGGCTGTAAATCTTTTTCTACAAAATCCGCTGCACGGCACTTTTTGAGTGTCTGTCCGGGCGAATGATTTATTGCACTTACCACGAAATTTTCCATAATGAAAAATGAAACAAAAAAAAAACCGAAATAACGCCAATGGCAAAAACAGAAATAATGACAATAGCAAAACTCGAAATAGTGCATACACGAAACCGAACTTCTTTCTGCGTCCGGCTAACCCCTTAACCCCTAAACCCTTACTAAGTAGAATTCTCCATTCTGTGTTGCCGGAAAAGATGGACAAAGTACTTTTGCGCACAACTTCTTTTTGCGTAGACGGCCTTCG
>NW_023458555.1:76679114-76683891 GCF_013731165.1 Rhagoletis pomonella | reverse complement strand
TTAAATCGAAATCAAAATATATGGGCAACCTCGTCATCTGCCTTGTGTAAAGGACAGCGATAGCGATGGGAGAGGCATGTTAGACTTAATTTTTAATTGCATCTGAGTGAATAATTATTACTATCTATAACTACTTAAGTTATCTAAATTATTTGTCTAAATTTTGCAATATATATATATATATATATATATATATATATATATATGTATATACATTTTATTTATTTATTGTTTATTCGTGTAAACTTTCTCCAAAATGTTCCATTCTCCGGGTGAAAGAGGTGCAGGAGATTCTCATAATAGAGCTCTAATAGATATAGATGATGCAGATGCATCTACTTCAATGAATATTAGAAATCCATATGATAATTCAAATGAGATTTGCGCCACTTCTGTTAAATTACCGCAATTCTGGACAACTTGTCCAGACGCTTGGTTCGTGCATGCAGAAATGCAATTTGCGACTAAGGGAATTACTAGAGATTCAACGAAATATGAATTTATTATAACTGCTCTTCCGCAGGAAGTTATAGCCAATGTGTTGGATGTGATTCAAAATCCACCACAAACAGAAGTATATAACAACTTTAAAAGGGTTTTAATTGAGCGTCACTTTTTGAGTGAACAGCGTAAACTTGATAAAATATTAACTTACACTGAAATGGCAGATCGCAGACCTTCATAATATTATAGATCGCTCAACCAGTTAGCTGGGAAATAGATTCGACCTTTCTTAAAAATTTATGGCTGAAAAAACTTCCTAATAGTTTGTATATAGAATTAACAAGTGCTAATTTAAACAACGTTAACGATCTTTTACGTCTTGCTGATAGTATATGGGAAATTACAAATTCGACTGAAGTTTTTGCTTTTAGAAAAGATGCAAATATTTCTGTAAACAGTGGATTTGAAAAATTAGTAGAAAATTTAGTTAAGGTAACTTCACAAATATGTGAAAGCTTCAATCGCTTACATTTAGACGTTACTGAAATTAAAAATGAAATGAGTAAAAGGGAATCGCGTTCCAGGAATAGATATTATAAGGGAAGAAGAAATTCTCAGTGATGTGGTAGATCTTCATCACATAACTGGCTTTGTCGTTATCATTATAGATTCGGTAGTAGAGCAAGGAAATGTGAGCAACCTTGTTCCTTTGCCTTAAATGATTCGAATACAACAAACTAAGTGGTGCTGTTGTTGCGGCGACTAACAATAGCAATTCACGTTTTTCGGCACGTCGCTTATTTGTATTAGACAGAGATAACAAACCTATTTTTTTAATAGACAGTGGGCGAGAAATTTCGGTCTTACCTTCTTCAAAATTTAAAATGCATGAACGTTCTTCAGACATTTGTTTAACGGCCGCTAATGGTAGTACTATTTCAACATACGGAAAAAAATTGTTAAATGTTAATTTAGGATTAAGACGGGAATTTTCTTTCATCTTTATTATAGCTGACATATCTAAGCCTATTATTGGAGCTGATTTCTTGGACAAATATGGATTACTGGTAGATATAAAGTATAAACGTTTAATAGATCCTTTGACGTCTTTATCGGTTAACGCAATATCCTATTTTTGTGACGTTTCTTTGCCAAAGGTATTTTCAATGGATAATAAATATACTCAGCTTCTTAAAGAATTCCCGTCATTAATCTTTGAACCTGATTATAATAAAAAGGTTGAACATTCAACCGTTCATCATATTATCACTAACCATGATTCAATAATACAAGGTTGTGTAATTTGTGACAGCTAAAACTTGACACTCCTTTATCTAGATTTGTATTTTGGAAGTATGGATAATAAATATACTCAGCTTCTTAAAGAATTTCCGTCATTAATTTTTGAACCTGATTATAATAAAAAGGTTGAACATTCAACCGTTCATCATATTATCACTAACCATGATTCAATAATACAAGGTTGTGTAATTTGTGACAGTTAAACTTGACTAGATTTGTAATTTGGAAGTAGGAGAAAGGGGAAGAACGTGATCGCCTTTTGCGAAAACGGTAGTAGAATAGTACTATAAAAAGTACGCAAAGTATACAATTAGAAGTAAAATGTGTATTATTAATTCTATGCGAATTTGCAATATATTTGGTGTTTTAATGGAAATACTAAACAATACAATCAATAGAACTTTTTATGCTCATTTCAACCATGCCAAAATTATTTGGCGCAAGTACAAAATGAAGCCGTTCTAGAAGGTTAAAGTTCAGTTTTTAGATATTTTAAATATATATATCTTATGAACTATATAACCGATTAAAAAATGACGAAAATGACTAATGACGACCATAAAGATAATTAATTTGTTCTTCAGCTGATGTACATAATTTATAGCTTTTTATATTTTTAAACCAAAACCACTAAAAAACGAACAAATGTTATTTTTTCATGAAATAACCTTTTTTTGAAAAATAAACTGCATAATTAATAGTAAAGAAATTTATATTATTTAGAAAGTACAAGTTATTATGTTTAAATCGATATTACATATTTTATCATCAGCCGGGCTCCCGTTTCCGAATTCGCAAAAATGTTGCGTTTTAGTTTTCAAATCGCATAATTGCGCGCTCTCACAATCGTATATCGCAAAATTTTTGCGGTTTCAAATCGGAAACTTTAGACTTAAGGTTTGTATAGTAACCAATAGTCAGTATTAATTTTTACTGGAACCTGCAAATGTTTACTGGAAAAGTGTATGATAACCCAAAAAATGTGCAAGAGAGCACTGAATCGAGAGCGTAACAACACGGGAGAGCTGCAAATTCTTGCTAGTGAAATTTTTACTAGCAGAAATTAGCTAGCAGAAGAAGAATAACAGGTATATTCTACGCTGGTAATAATAAGTTTGTAACCGCTAAATAAAGTTCCTGTCAATTTTTAAACCCTTTTCGCATTCTGTGTACTCTTGTAACCGGTAAATTTTGTTACCATCTCATAAGCTGGTAACAAATTATTGCCCCGTGAAGTATGCAATGCCAGGATTTGCACAATCCTTCATAGCTGAATTGCTGAATATTTTAACTGCATTACCAACGTACCTAGAATCGCGATGACAAGAACTGGTAACATTTATTGGTAATACAATTTTCCGGTTACAAAATCTTCGGTAACGTGCAGAATAGACCTGTAAATGTCAAAAGCCGCCATTTGTTGAATTGGTTTAGCACAAACAAAAGTAAAATGAGTGGAAATCAAAATAAAGGGTGAACACGCCAAAACTGCGACACTTAGAAATTGCTACCAGAAACAAACTAGAAGGCTTTGAAATTATTTTTTTTGTATTTTTTAACTTGGAAGTTTAGATGTTATTAAAATGTTAAAATATTAGTTATTATTTGCTCCATATGCAAGTGATCGGTATTTTCATCGCACACGCGCCATGTTCTGCACGACTGCATCATCGACTTTACGCGATGCGCACAACTACTTTGTTTTGCACTTATCAATATTTTTCACTGTTTCACCTGTTTTCTTCAAGATTCCTTTGACAATTGACCAATATTCCCCAATAGGGCGTAGCTCTGGGCTATTGGATAGATTGCAGTCGTGAAGTACAAAATTGATTTTATTTGCATTATACCACGGCAATGTGTCCTTGGCATAGTGGCAGCTTGCCATGTCCGCCTGGAACAGTGGCCTACTCCTTATCTGTTGATAAATGACAGAAGACGCCTTTTGAGGCACTCATCCCGATAAACTTGATCATCCATTGTCCCGGATGGGAAAAAGGGCTGCTCTTATGGCCACAGGAACAAATAGCTTGCCAAACCATGAGATTTTTTGGAAATTTGGACTTCATTTTCAGCTTACAACTTTCAGGGGCATCTTGACGACTTGCAGCAGTATAAAAATCTTGACCTGCAATATATTTTGAATTTTTAAAGCAGTAGGTTTCGTAGTCCATTTTATTTTTTAATTTAGAATTCATACAACTTCCGAATGCGGGATTCCGTTGTAACATTCTACTTTGCGCCTCGGTCTGGCGCTGTTTGAGCTGCAGAACATCTCAATGAAGCTTTCCGCTTTACTTTTGTACGAAAAACTGCGATCTCCGTACGGATTTTGCAACATAACGCGACAAAATCTTCGGATCTCGAGAAAACGCACTGAGGACCTTCCGAGCACTGTTTTTATCACTTTGACCATGCTCACCCCCGCTCCCTTCTTTTCTCGTAACTGCCAGGCCTTATTTGTACCGATTAAAACCCTGCAAACTGTCGAATAGTGCAATCTTTAATTTTTAGCAATTTTACGTGTACTTAAGGCCAGATAATTTATAAACTCGTGCAAAATGGTTTGTCTCGTTTCTAACTCGGTCGCCATTTTTAACTCAACTAGGAATCAAATTCGAATCAAATTTTTTCTACGTCTATCTAAGGTCATGGTCAGCTTATAGTATTTGAATTTCAAAATATAGACATCTTTTTGGGTAAGTTATAAGCTTCCCAAAGTGTCGCAGTTTTGGTGTGTTCACCCTTTATTAATGATGTAGTAGACCAATGGTCGGCAAAGCTGACTCACGTGAGCAGTACGCTCATCAACGCATTCTTACGCTCTTCAAATCAGTCGTTGTTCAGACAGCAACGAAGCAACATAGGCGGGGCTACGTTGGTTATTTTCTTAGGCGACAGTGGTTGCTTACATATGTATGTACGATTAAAAATTACCTTTAAAAAATACTTTATGATTTCAAATGCTTTTGGTGAAATGCAATGCCTCTTGTGTCACTTCACCATTAAAGGAGAGCGGAGATATAATGCC
>NW_023458555.1:76668852-76679104 GCF_013731165.1 Rhagoletis pomonella | reverse complement strand
TTATCAAATTTTACTGGGCTCGAATGAAATATAAATAAGAAAATAGGAATAGAAATGCATATTAAAAGAAAAACAGTCAAGAGTAACTATCATTTTATGATATCAAGTAATTTTTATTATATAAAAATTAAGGAGGACTGTTAGTTTCTTTCTGATCCATGCTTGACCTAATCAGATCTTAACCAAATTCCTATGAACCATCTTTCCGATAAAAATTAAGTAAAGTATAAAAAAATGGTAGAAACGACTGATTACATTTACTCCATACGCTTCGCTTTTACACCACTGTGGCGCAAATCGCTCTGCGCTCACCAACACAATCTCACTTTTATTTTTGCCGACCACTGTAGTAGACTGTGTAAGTGCTTGTGTGTACAGCAAAGAGTTTAAAACTGATTTATAAATAGTAAAATGTTTACAGCAGAATATCAAAAGGGTGCAACTATTCACTTGCAAGTTTTTACTAGTTTTGCGTTCAGTAACTTTTTCTGCTAGTTTTCTTTTCTTCTCAATTTTACGCTTTATTTTGCTTTTACGCTCTCGCTGCAATGTTTTACTGGAGAAGTTACTATACAAACCTTTAGTGGAATTAAAAATAAATGACGTCGCACGCTTAAATAACCGATTTATAAAAGCTTGGACAATTTTTATTTATTAAAAGAAATTCTTTTCCGTAGTTAAAAATAAATCTTAGATTTAATTAATTTTTTAATTAAATATTTACGGACCAAAACTAAATTTTTTCTGCAGCAAAATTGCCGAAACAACAGCTGTTTGCGATTTGATTCAGTCGATAAATCGATTAACTTTGCCAAATAACCGGTATGTAATTGAGGGTTGCCTTAGTAAATTCTGTATTTTTCTTTAATCTTTTTGCTTCAAAACACACTAGTGAAAAAATGAAAGGCATTTTTGTTTATTTTAAACTTGTTGAAATAGCTAAAACAGCTGTTTCGCTATACCAGAAACAAAGTGAGGAATGGAACTTATCGATAACAAAAAGTTGCGAATTCAAGAGCACCCAAAAATAAAAACGTACGATTTTTACGAAAACGCAAAAGTAAATGAAAATGGGAGCCCGGCTGCATGATCTACTTTTGGGTTTCAACAATTTAGTGGTAATAAAAAATACAAATAAACCTCTTATATCTTCTTTATTTTTTAACTGGGCCAAATAAATTTGGTATCGTTGAAATCAGCGTAAAAATTTCTATCAGTCGGCATTTTTGGTTATTTTATAGCTAAACGGTCGCTAGTCTACACTTTTTTACGCAAACGAAGGTGATGCCAACGAATATTTAGTATGAAGAAGTTTTGGTTTTACTACTAATATCACTAGAAACTATAGAGTAAGCAACATTCTGCACAAGTAAAGGAGCCGATTTTATGTGTGGGAGCGAGAAGACTGTTTTATTACAAAACCTTTCTATTAGGTGCAATCCCGTATTCCTCTGACTCGGACTAGTAAAACTGTCAAAAAATAAAAATTCGCTCAGAGCGAGAAAGTAACATTGAAAAGTACGGGATCGTTTTCTAGTAAAAAATGGTAACTTCTGTCAACTTCAACATAACCTCCAAATTTTGGTTGCAAATTTTTGCTTATTTTGAATGTAAACACACTCAGCTCACACATGTAAATAACCAAAAATACTTTCAAATTCATTAGAATCCACTTAAACAAGTTATTAAATACTTTTCAACATGAATTAGCAGAGTGCACTTTTCTTTTGTTTACAATTTGGTTGCCAAACACTACAGCTGATCGTTTGACACATTTACTAGAATTTACCAGCAAAAAATTCTCGGACTAAAACTGGTAACTTCTGACAGCGAGAGAACTGTATTTACTCTCTTTTTTGTCCTCTCAATAGTCTGAGAACCGAGTACGGGATCGATTTCCAGTAAAATCTGACTGATTCTGACTATTTCTGACTAGTCCGGACTCGTACGGGATCGCAACTATTATTGAATCATGATGACTTTTTCTAAGCCTAGACGGCTTGATCCAATCAAATATAAAATTGCAGAGGAATTCGATTTTTTAGTTAAATCAGGTATGTATTTGTCGTCCATCCAAGTCACATGGAGCATCGCCCTTGCATTTAGGGGAGTAATTGTAGTGCACTTGGAACTTTGTTGTTAAAAATACTTGTTCTCTTATTTTTGGATTGTAAAATGAAATGATCGTGTTTGTATCTTTTCAAAAATTTTCTTTTTGATTATTAAAAAATCGAATCTTCAAATTATAAGAACGTGTTACAAAAGTTATTGCTCCTGTACAACGGCAAGATCCTACAATAAAGATTCTTTACTACAGGCCGCCAGCTGAGCTATTCAAGTACGGTGGCGAGGAGTTGATAAGGTGCATGCATCAACTCTTATGCAGAATATGGTTAGATGAATCCATGCACGACAACTGGAATTAAGGTGTGCACTGCCCAATCCACAAGGAGAACCTGCCATTCGCGCCAACTACCGTGGGATCAGCCTTCTAGTAGCGCTAGACCAGTTAAGTCACTCCACGCTAATAAAAGACATGGAGGCCTCCTCTCTCCCGCAGGGTCTTAAACGGTGGTCGGCGAATTATCTGAGTGGCCGACATTCGGCAGTAATCTTTAGAGACAAAACTAGCAAACCGAGAAAAATTAAACAGGAGACACCACAGGATGGGGTCATATTCCCGCTATTGTTTAATTATTATTAATTAATGCTCTCTCAACCTCCAGAAAGGGTCACCATTGTCTCTTATGCTGACGATTGCTCCATAATGGCGTCTGAGAAAGGAATTGATGACTTGAGCTCGAAAGTAAACGGGTATCTCACCAAGCTTTCTCGCTTCTTGCCAGGAGGCTAACCATTTCCCCTACGAAATCCTCGGTAACTTTATTCACCACCTGGACGAAGGAGGTCAGACTGCAACTGGGTATTCACGTCGATGGTGAACCAATACCGACGGTGCATAACCCAAAAATCTTCGGAGTTACCTTCGACAGTCTGCCCCCCTCTCGGCCCATACAACCGTAACTGTCAACAGAGCACAGAGCCGCAATAAGCTCCTAAGTCGCTGGCCGACAGCACTTGAGGCAAGGACAAAGAAAATACGATTAAAAGGAAAATACGATAAGGTTGTTTTGTTCAGATTTAAATGAATAGCACGGGGATTGAGGCCATATTCCCCAATTCTCCAAAGTAAGGGTTAAAATACCTAAGCGCGACCAAAGCCCGCTTACGCAGAAAGGTGTTCTCTATCACCCTAATGCCCTTACTCTTTTAATCCGAACAAAATAACCGTATCGTATTTTCCTTTTAAACGTTTTTTCTTTTGGTCTATTGCAGCGTTTTTGCTGCATTTAAAATGCAACATTTAGCACTTTCGTACATATGTTTTCGAAGAGCGTTCATGCTACCGCATTTAGCAAATGTACATTTACGCGAGTTCGAAATCGTATGCTTTTGACAAACAGCCGTGTTCCAGTCGCTTATTCAGATCCGTATCTATTACGATAAATTCTCACGGAAAACATAATGTGCAAAAACCCTACTGAAAAGGAAAAAATAAATTTTAAACCAAAACTTCAATACAAAAATTTGAATTGTTTTAACCATGACCGACCATTTGTTTTTGTTTTATTCATTTGTCGGTGCTGTCAATTAAAATTTCTTCACTTAATTAGGAAACAAAACAAACAGAATTGATCACAAATTGATCCAGATTTCTATCAGCATCACATCGATATTGAATTTTCCTAACTTTTCTTTATCCAAATAATGTAAAATAATAATTGAAATCTCGATCGGCGATCACTGAAACGCAGCTAGCCACTGTATACTCGAAAATGCAATGTTGCCACTTTTTCTCATTAAACCATGTTCGAATCGTGGAAATTTTGGAAGATCACAGGGTTGCTTTTAGCATTTAGATTCTTAATGCAAAAATGGAGTTGCATTTAGTTGCATTTAGGTGACGAATTTTGTATGGATAAATGTACATTTAGAGTAGCATTTAGAGCTAAATGCGCTAAATGTGCTTTTACGCGTAAGCAAAAACAGCCCATAACTTTCCATGCTTGGTGGCAACACGGTCCTGCTGTCATTAGCAAATATTCTGCATGTATTCCCATAATAAAGCGAAGCGCACATTAGCGCGATTCCATCGTTGCGAATACGTTGCGAATTCGGCTGTTAACTTCGAATCCGCAAACGTGCGCACACTTGAGCGATTTTTTCGCGTCGATTTCCGATGTACAATTCACTCAATTTTCCCTTTATTTCGTGTATTTTCGCTCTCGGCGTGCCCAAATCGTATAAAATACTATTATTACGAACGTTTTTATTAGTTTTTGTACATTACACGTTTTTTTTTTTCTTTGCCTTTATTGCTGTGACACCTTTCTTCTTCTTCTTTGACGCCTTCAAAACGCTGCAAGCCGCGTTTCGAACGCGTCAATAGAGAGGAACATTGAATGTTCGAAAAATTCGCAGCGACGGAATCGTGCAAGTGTGCGCTAGCGCATTAAAATGTATGGGTAGCATTGTTGTAATTTTTGGGCTTGCGGATTCGCAACGACAGAATCGCGCCAATGTGCGCTTCGCTTAATTTAACAACAATGAATTTTTCTTAAAAAAGCTGTAATATACTAAAAGTATTTATTTGTTTGGTCGTGCTCACTCTAACTGCACATATATTGAGTATAAATAACGTGTAAATTTAGTGGAAAATCCATTAAATATTGTGAAATAGTGCCGCAATAGTTATACCCAGCTCAGCTCGGAAATTTGCGAAAAAATACCATATTTGAAATGAAAAGTATTAATAAATTAGGGGTTCAGCGGTCCAACTCCAAAATATACAAGGATGAGAGACAAAATTAGATGTAATCCAGCAAGCATTTAAAATATAAACTTTTCCTTTAAAAAGGGGAATTCTACTTAGTAGGCCGAAGGTCGCCTACGCAGAAAGGTGGTCTCTGCAAAAGGTGTTCAGCCCCCCTTCTTTGGCAACACAGAAAGGGGAATTCTACTTAGTGAGTGTTATAATCCCCAAGTGCGGCCGGAGGCCGCCTACGCAGAAAGGTGTTCAGCCCCCTTTGGCAACACAGAAAGGAGGGTTATAATCCCTAAGTGCGCCCGAAAGCCGCCTACGCAGAAAGAAGTTCTACGCTAAAATACTATCATATTACTATTACTATAACATTTTTACCTGTAGCATATTTTTGCAATATACCACCATTTTGAGTGAAATTTTTTTAAATAACTTTTTTAGGTAACTTTTTTATGCAAAATTGTCTGATAACCAACTTGGGATAATTTCTTTTATTTAAAATTCCCACTGTTCCTGTTTGTCGGGTTATATACCACTTCAAACTGCTCAGTTTGCCTCGGTAAATGCCGCTTTTCCCCCATTTTCAAACGGCTCCCTAGGGGTCTTTGGGAGGTCCCGAAGAAGGAGCTGCGGTTATTCGTAAAGTGGGGACTGACCCTTTCGAATGGGGGAGGTTTAGGGATCACGCCAATTCTCCCCACCCGCAAAATCGTGTGTCAATAACTAAACATTTCCCTAAATTAGAGCTCAGATAATGTAAATTATTATTCTGGGGAAACTTTCCAATAAGGGTGTTGGTTTAAGGGGGTGGTGGGTGGAAGGGGAAGGGCGTGGCCCCCCCTTTTTGGAGAGGGCATGAACCGCCATTGATAAAAATGCAACCACCCATTACCTAGGCCCCCTCTAGGTCCCTGGGGACCTATTAGAAAAATTACCATAAATCGCAATTTTCACTAGCGTTTTCGCTTGTTTAAACAAATGAAATGAGCACTGACTTGTATCAAAACGCAGGAAACATTTGGAATTATACTAAAATGTATAATTTAATCATTAAAGTTTATATTAGCGATTATAAAAACAATATTTCAACAATAGTTGTGTATTTTTTACACGCATATACACACTTAACGGGTAAAAAAACGGGTACTCTTTATGAATTTGTACAACGATTTTGGGTTGCCCAAACGCGTGAATCGAATCAAAAACCTTTTACACACACTTGTAGACAACAGTTCATGCTTTATTACAAAAATAAAATTTACTATATCTGTGCACTAATTTATTAATAATGTCGGTTGGAAATATGGTATTTTTTGTAAGTTTGCGAGCTGAGCTGTCTAAAAAAAAAATATCTCTGCAAAACGTGTCCAGCCCGTCTTCTTTAGCAAAACAGAAAGGAGAATTCTACTTAGTGAGGGTTATAATCCCTAAGGGCGGCCGAAGGCCTCCTACGCAGAAAGGTATTCTCTGCAAAAGGTGTTCAGCCCCCCTTCTTTGGCAACAGAAAGAAGAATTCTACTTCCTGAGGGTTATGATACCTAAGTGCGGCCGAAAGCCGCCTACGCAGAAAGGTGCTATCTGCAAAATGTGTTCAGCCCCTCTTCTTGGGCAACAGAGAAAGGAGTAGTGAGGGTTATAATCGTTTTGGAAAAAATCCAAGTTTCCGCTGTTTTCAAACAGCTCCCAAAGGGTCTTTTGGGGGGCGGGAGGGGGTGAGGGGTGACTTTTCGGCGTCCGTCCTCTTTCGTTTAAGGCGGGTTTGGGGAGCCACGACCCTCCCCCTCCGCCCCTTACCCCTAAATCGTTGTACAAATAGCTAAAGATTTCCCAAAAAAACAATCATCGACAATTATTTATAAGCGCACATAAAGTTTATCGCTTAGAGCTCCATACAATTTTTAAGCGCAGATACATATGCGTGTAAAAAAAAATCACGCCTAATATGTAACAAAAACACAAACCGATACGAATTTGAAGCTAATATTTATTTACGTTAAACTGTTAAATGACCGAATGAAGAAGAGGCGGGTGGTTAACCCAACGACCAATTATCCACAGTATTTTTGCGAAGAGGTTTCTGCGTAGGCGGCCTTTGGCCGCGCTTAGGGAATATAACGATTACTAAGTGGAATTCTCCTTTCTGTGTTGCCAAACGAAGGAGGCCGAAACAACAGGTAATAGCAGTAGAGCAAACGCAAACCTTCCATGTACTTTGTTGTTGCTTGAGAAACACAGAATATCAAAATAGAATGAAATGTAAGCCCGTTCGACCAATCAAAAGCAAGCAAAAAGGATGCTAATGTATGTGTATGGGAGTGTGTACATGCATGTAGCAGTTTTGACAGTTCAGAAATAGAAAAAAATCAATAATGCAGCCCTGCTGCTACTACCTTGGCCATGATTCAATAACTACAGGTTGTAGCAATCGTACAGAAACCACATTTACCGTTGGTATGAACTCCTTGTGTCATCAACATCATTATCTATTCATATTCGTATGTATATTTATACCCTGCTTACCAGGATTTCATAATTTTGAAAGGTTTCACAATTTTTTTAAGAATTTTCTTTACGAAATCGTGCAGAAATAGATCTTGTCAACGGCTTATGTTTTTCTTTAAAGATTCCTAAAAGAATCGTAACAGATTTCCGATACTCTTAAAGATTTCGGGACCATTTTTTTTCAGGGCATATATTCACGTATATGTTTATGTATATGCGGATATGTAAACAAAGCAAATCAGGCGATAATTTGACACAAGCGTGCTCACAAGAAGAAGCATGGCTTCAATTGCTATCACCTGTAATTGATGCGCCTTGGCCTTGGCCGAAACCTCTTACGCCATCCACGGTATTTTTGCACTTAACTACTTTCTGCGTAGGCGGCCTTCGGCCGCCCTTAGGGATTGTAACCAGTGCTGCCACAAAATGTTTTTATTTTTACCAAAATCACCGGAAAAAATTACCAAATTCAACAAAAAATTACCAAACTTATTTAATGTACAGAACTGTACAAACATACAAATCGAGCCCTAACCGCCAAAATAACGTAAGCGACATTTTTTAAAAATCTTCTTATTGATGCAGAAATATTCCTAGAGCATCTAGATGCATTTCTGCATCAAAAAGAAAATTTTTAAAAAATGTCGGTTACGTTATTTTGGCAGTTAGGGCTCGATATGTCTATTCATATACATATATATCCAAAGATACCAAGCTTTGCAGGCAATCAGCGCTCCGTTACCCTCAAATTTTTACTAAAGTTTGTTGAATTTTTTTAATGTTGAACAAAATTTGAAATTTGAATTTGCTTGAGTTCTCTTAAAGAAAGAACAATATTTTTATAAAAAATAACCAAAATTAAATATATAAATATTTAAAATCTTGTCAAAATATGGTGCCGCAATAATTATTTCCACCACTGTATTTAAACAAGTGACAAGAAAATAGTTGTTTTCGTATTCTCCAGCAAAAAATATCCAGTAACTTGCCAGTAACCAAATTTCGGAGAGTAAGCCAATATTTACTCCCAATGAGTGAAATATGCAAGAAAGTACGAAAACGCAAAACCAGCAAGAAGTTGCTAGTTTTATGAACAGCTGATTAATTTGTTATTTTCCGATCAAATTTTCTTAGAAAACTAGTATTTAATTAGGTTTATTTTGTCAATTGCAACTCTAAAAGCACCCCAAACAATTATTTTCTTAATGTGATTTACAATAAGCATCTTGCCATCAGCTGTTTTTCTTACTAGCAAATAGTTGCTAGTAGAAATTTATTCAGTAAAAATCAAGTAAAACTTGCAAGTTCAGCTGTCATTTTTGCTCTCTCAATTTCCCCTCTTTTGCTAGTTTCTAGCAAGTTTTTGCGTACGAAAACGACATCCAGTAAAAAACCAGTAAAATTAGTACTGGATTTACTGGATAGTGCGTACGCGAACAGGGCTAATATTTCGAAAATTCAACGCTTGAAGGAAAGCTTTCGACTCACATATATTAGTTGCGTTCGCGTAGCTGTTAATTGTTCATGTTTAACCAAAACTTACAAGTTTTTGCGTTCGCGTACGCAAAAAACTTGCAAAGTAGGGGAAATTGAGAGAGCAAAGTGACATTTCATTTTGAGGGGAAGCTGCTGGTTTCTGCTGGAAAAATTTTTGCCAACAGCAATTTGCCAACAGGAAAACAGCTGGTTGGCATTTACGCAAATCACAAAATGGAATTTGATGGTTTGGAAGTTAAAAATTACAAAATGCGACTAATTAAACTTGTAAGAAATAAGTAGTTATTTGTTTAATCAATAAACTGTGTCAGTATAACATTCTGTGATGGCTTTTCGTACGTTTTAAATTTTACACTTTTGAATGTAAACAAAAATTATATCAGCTGTTCATCTAACTGGGAAGTTTCTGCAAATTTTCTGTTCGCGTACTATTTGGGATATTTTTCTCTTGTGAGAGAACAGATGACATTTCGCCGGAATTTGGCAGTTGGTTGGTTTTTACTGGAGATTTTAAACGAACGCACCTATTCATAAATGGTGGCCGGGTACACCGTAAAATAAATTTATGTTAATTGAAAAGCTGACGAACTGACAGGGAAAGGTAGGACCACCCAAAACCTTCCAAGAAAGGACACGGTGCATATACTTAGCAATAGCCACTTTATGTTTGTTAAGGAACACACCATTCTAGTAGACAAGCTACGCTGGAATACCTTTCGCCTTGCGAGATTTTCAGGATTAACTGGTCTTTCCTGGACGCTCACGGTCCACTTACTAATGAGGAATCATAACCAATATTGACCAATTTGACATGTAAGACGGAATCGAAAAAGTTACCAAATTGAAAAATAAATTACCAAATTACCAAACTTGATAAATAAAGAAAAAAATTACCAACTGTGGTTAAAAATTACCAAAGCGGCAACGCTGATTGTAACCCTTACTAATAAGAATTCTCCTTTCTGTGTTGCGAAAGAAAGCGGGCCGAAACACCTTATGGCATCCACGGTATTTTTCCACATAACTTGTAGTAGTTCTTCGCAAAAATATTGTGGATAATTGCTCGTTGGGTTAACCAGCGGCCTCTTCTTCATTCGGTCATATAACAGTTCAACGTAAATAGCTATTAGCTGCAAATTCGTATCGGTTTGAGATTTTGTTACATTATTATTATTATTATATATTGGAAAAGTAGTGACGATTCACTGCTTTACACTGGGGTGGAGCACTAGTGTTTCCACCTTCGGCTCTCTGGTTATTGGGTTTGATTAAATAACTTAACTTTACATTATTTAGTGCGCATGTATAGACTATAATATCTTATGTTTTGAGCTTAGAGCTAGCTAATTCTAGATTAACTTCTTAAGCTCCGTTAAACTAAGGTATTCATTGATCTTCTTGATGGATTCTGTGTCAAAGCTTTTCAAGGTC
>NW_023458555.1:76612353-76638852 GCF_013731165.1 Rhagoletis pomonella | reverse complement strand
AAAAATGACACTGAAGATGGCACAACGCCGAAAGCGGTTTGTCTCCTAACCAAATTTGACAAGGGATGACGGAAATTCGTTCCAAAATACGTCATAAAACGCAAATGTTCGATTTGATTCTTATACGTTTATTTTACATACACATGCACAGAACTATTATTAATATTGCTGGCGACTTCGCTTGATGGTGGTTACAAATATTCTGAAAGATTGCTGTCCTTCGGTTCGTTCAATTCTTGTCAGTGTTGCATTAGTGCCTAAGCTAGGGTGCAAAGCCTTTGACTTCTGCCAGCTCAATCACTTGTGATTGCGGGCATCGAGCGGGTTATCTTTTTAACAATTATCAAAAAAACTAGGAACAGTAGTGTACATATAAAGGGAAATTAGTACATAAGAAGCAAAGAAAAAAAAACGGGCACGCGGTGGTCGATTGCCCACGTTCCGATTAAATCGCGGAAAACTAAGAAAATTTACTATTTTTAAACTAATTAATGGTTGACTAAATTTTTAGAAACCGAAAGCAAAATTAAAGTTTTTGCAAGAAAACGCGGTTGTTGAAAAAAAAATTGCCGCTAAAAAATCAGGTGATAGTTCAAAAGTAACTAAAGGGTGTATAAAGGCAGTTGGAAGGAAAGGCGACAATGGAAATAAAAAATAACCGAGGTGGAACTAAAAAATCTAACCTGCATGCGAACAAAATCTCATCTAGGTATGTACAAAAAAAAATATGAAAGAAATAAAAAAAACACAAAAACACACAACCGAGTTAAATGCTTAGCCAAAAAAATCCAAATTCGCAATAGCATCGGCTACGAACAAAAGTGCACTATAAATGTATATATATGTAAAGGTATGTTCCTAAGTAATATGCATTTACGCACCTTCATATAAATAAGTGTGTATATCAAAAAATTCAGATTCCTAAAACTAACGTGCAAAAAAACTATCAATAATAATTTTTATCTTATGCGATAATATAAATGCAGAATAGGCTGCCTAATAGCACAAATATATTCCGCTACTCCGTTCCTAGCGGCGCTGGTGGTTGTTGGCAATGTTGACGTTGACCGGTGGTACTGACGATGCTCCGTGGCGCCGACGCCGCGTGGCGACGCTCATTGTGAACTGCTGTGCTCCACTAAACTGGCATCGATAGCGCTCCTAAGGTGTTCTCCCTCTCTTGACGCACTTACATACCTCCCACTATGGTCCACTTTCTCGATTGTGGATCGGTCACCACAGCTCCGACGGTCGTTGACCCGCTCTCGCTATGTACTTATATACACCGGTGGATCACCGCCACCGTTTTGGCCCAAATGATAGTGACGTCACGTAAGTGGCTTATACGCGTCGATATGTTGGCAATGAGCTAACTTCACTTGGGTCTTCGGAATCCGGAGTTCTACGTTTTTGTTGCGTTGTCGGCCTGGCAAGTAGTATGCAAATTCGTGAGTTTCTGGCCCATTTACGTACTGCCGCAGTTGGTGTAGCGACACACGCCTGCCTATTTGGGCGTTTCTGGTACGAGGTAGGAGTGTTGGGTGAACGCCGCCTATTGCTCGTAACGCGGCTTATGCACGTACCCACGCAGATAATTTGCGGCTGCGGACGTTGTTGTTGCTACTGTTATACCCTTGCTTTGCGTATGAGTGTGCGCTTATTGCAATTGTGGTGGGATGCGGGCGAGGATCTATATGACAAGAAGCTCCTAGCTTAGCTAGCGATATATTGCTCCCTTTTGCTGGTGATCTGTTGATAAAAAAAACGTACAATTAATTACATATTCGCATACGTAAATGTTTAACACCGGTTACCAGAAAGCGTACATACATACATGCATAAGCGCACCTATGTATGTACATTCTAGTTCGCGGGCGTGTGCTTCTTGCACTGTCAGGCTTCTACATATTGTTACGATTATCCTCGAAACCTTGAGGGATTTCCCAAATATCTTTCGGCTCGTATCGCTGGAGTGTTAAATAAATGCTCACGATGAACAAATTGTAGTACAATTAACTTTATTGTACAACAAACAATTTACAATACTCGCCAATACCGTAAAAAACACTTTACAATACTCGTTAAAGCAATTACAACGCTTTACAAAACTTGTTAACACAATTACACTTATAGCTTGCTTATTCGCAACTCACTTTACTTGTAGCTTGCTGACTTGTAACTCTCCAACTCCGCTGTGTCGTGGCTCTTATATACCTGCGCTCGCACTCATGGCAACTCTCGAACGTTCTGAAGTTCATCGCTTATTCTCTTTCTCTCGCTGTTCGCAGTGTTCATCCAACTTGACGTTTCTCTTTGTGGAATATTCTGCATCATTCCTCGAACATTCTGCCTATTTCTCGTTGTTCGCTTTGTGTTGCCGCAGTATTCACCACACTGCCCTCCACCTAAGTCTGATCGTCCCGATCAGACGTACTTGCCGCTCCAAACGTTGCTTGTCTTTCATCTTGGTTCTCGGTCTCGCAGCTGTCTGGATTCGATGCACTGCGTCCCTCAGCCGTTTGTCAATCCTATACGGACCTCTCCAGTTACGTCTTTGCTTGGAGGTGAAGCCTTTCTTCTGTTGCGACATGTACGACCACAATGCGTTACTGGACATTGTTTCCGGCTTATCTCCGGGAGTGCACCATCTCACATGGTCGTGCTTCTGCCGGCCACGGTGGTGACCAAACCATGTCTCTTTTTGTGGGCACCCTTTTCGCCAGATCTATGCCGCATAATCTGTCCATGACACCCAGACTCCCGCCTTCGCGCTGCACTGCCTTTAGCACATCTTGATAAATCCGGTTTCTCACGCGGAAACTTGTCCAGTGTTTCCGCATCTCGCTCTTTCGGCGGCGTCAACCTCATTGACCGGACATCTGTAACCTCATCCTTGGCCTCCGGCTTAACTGCTCGCCTTTGCCGACCACCTTTTTCGGGACACTTCCACAGCCGTTTCCATTTCCGGCCACCGGCGTATCACCATTGCAACGTGGTTCAGTGGCTTTCCTCCTGCCGGAAGCACTGCCTGGCTTGCCATGACCACTTCCTTGCTGCGACCTCTTCTTCACTGAGCTGACGGAACCGTCACGCTTTTCCTGTATCGGTGAACCGATTCCTTCTCCTGACGAAACCACTCCGTCACCATCACTACCAACCTCCGCCCAACTAAGCGCTTCCGTTTCTGGTGGAATCATCGACACTTCCTCTAAGACTAACTGTCTGCTGCAGTACTGGCTGTCGTAACCAACCCTAAGTGGCACTTTCCTGTGACGATCTGTCAGGATCATTCTCTGGAGGTCAATCTTCATGCCTTGGCCAAGTAAGAAATCCACGCCGATGATGACTTCATCCACAATGTCTGCCACTATAAACTTAGTGTACGAGGCCAACCCGTCGATTATTACCTCGCATGGTACTTCTCCTAACACTTGGGTGCGTTCACCAGTTGCAGACTGCAGCTTTGCTCCACGTAGTGGCTTCACATAAAAAGTGGCCAAGTCCAGTGGAATAATGAAATGCGTCGCTCCAGTATCCACTGTCAGTACTCTCTCCTGCCCATTCACACATCCACCAACAGTGAGGCTGCATGCTTTCCGGCCAATTTGTGAGACGGAGATTATGGGCCCTTCAACTTCTGGAGCCAGCACACAGCCCTTCCTGCTGGCTCGTTTCAGTTTAACGACTGATTGGAGTTGGCTTCGTCTCCTTCAGCCCTGCGTTTGCGTCCTGCTGAATTGTTGAGCCCACTGGAACTTGCGCTGCAATCGCGGGCGAAGTGGCCTGGCTTTCCGCATTTAAAACATTTGCCAGAGGCATTCATTTTCTCGCCCATCAGTTGGATAATCTTCTTCAGCATTTCATTTGTCTCTTCCGGTGTTTCCACTTCCACACGATGTGCTTTGTAGGCTGGTCTACTTAGGAGCGCCGCCGTTTCACGCGTCTGAGCATACGAGACAGTTTCAGCAAATGTTGGCTTTGGATTCGCGTACGTCTCTCGCTTGGTATACACGTCCCGCATTCCGTTGATGAACCTCTGGATTTTTACTCTTTCGAGGTGCTCACCAGATGCATCTCCAATTGCCAAATGAGCCAACCTTTCAATGTCGAAGGCAAATTCCTGTATAGTCTCGTTGGATTTCTGGCAGCGATTCTCCAGCTCCATCTGGTAAATCTGTCTCCTGTGCTCGCTACCATAACGTCTTTCCACTGCACCCATTAACGCATCGTAACTGTTCCTTTTACAATCAGGAATAGTCTGCAAGATTTCTGCTGCAGGTCCATTTAATGCAACGAACAGTGCTGTAGCCGTATTTTCGAACTGGAGCTTAAAGACTTGGAAAGGAATCGTGCCGTCAAAGGATGGGGTCTTTACCTTGGGCGCGCTCGTCGAAGTAGCTGGACGATTCAACTGCATATCTCGGAGACGACCTTCCAATTATTTTACCTAAGCCTCAACTTTCTCCTTAATTAGCTCCTCGATTTTGTCTTGTTTTTCCTTAACAAGCGCTTCGATTTTATCTTGTCGTTCCTCGATTTTAACCTGTCTCTCTCTGAGTTCCGCGTTATCTTTGAATAAATTCTCCTGTAGCTGGGTAATCTTTTCATCTAGCTGCGATGACATGTACGTTTTCTGTGCTTCCAGCTACGATGACATGTGCGTTTTCTGTGCTTCCAGCTGGGACGACAGCTGTGATGACATCTGGGACATGGCGGCTAATATTGTGTTCATGTCCATAACTGTTGATGAACTAGGAGCATTTTGCTGTTCTTCAACCTTCCCGGATATCTACTGTACATCCTGCGACGAACAAGCAGCCTCATCCTTCTGTTCGTCCTTCGTTGATATCGCGTCGTCCTCACGAGCTCCTCAATTTTTAGGTCTTGAATTTTTGCCATTTTCAGTAGTTTCTCCTCTGGGATTTATTTACAATCCCACTTCTGACACCAATTGTTACTATTATCTTCGAAACCTTGAGGGATTTCCCAACGGTGCAGCGAACAAAGGTGGCGTCGTCAGTGGTACCGCTACTTTGGTTTTGCCGATTTTGACAGTTGTGGTATCTTGTAAATAAACCTTTGTTTACAAATCAGCGAAAGAGAAATTTGAATTAGAAGTGAAAAATCAGTTTAAATTGTGTTAATTTGCAATTAGTGACTGATTTTTATGTTGAAGACTGCGTAAAATCTAATAAAAAGAAGTGCTGTTGTGTGTTAAATTGCGACAGCCATCAAGATGACGGGACGAATCGCTGCATTTTGTCTACATAGAGCACGGCTAAGGCGTTCCCGAAATGTTTCTTTTATTACATTAACAGCATTTCCTCACAATGATTTTGCTTCTGCTCCAAGCAGCCTCCATTAGCAAGTTAACTACTCAATCCCGCAGAGATGCTGCCGCAGTTTTCTGCAGCAGCCTTAATTGCAAAGCAATGGAGTGCACTAAAACGTTTGCTGCAGCAGCCTCGATTGCAAGGCAATGGAGTGCACTAAAATGTTACCTATTATCTAATAGATTAGGTAAAAATGCAATATTTTCGCATTTAGCAAAATTAAAACACATTTGTCGCTGTAAGTTGAACTGTTTTGGCAGTTTCAACTCGTTCTTTTCGCTCTATTCTTTGTTTACTTGTGGTAAACAAATGTCAACGCCCAGGACGGCGAAATCTTGTATTCTATCATTCTTGGGATTTCCCCAAGACCGATAGAATACAAGATTGCGCTGATTGATGTGGATATGACGTCATCGCAGATTTGCCAGTGGAGAGAGCTGAGAGAGAACTGTCAGAGTGCATGTTTTGTAAACAATGGGAAAAAGGTTATGTTTTTAAGTACGTAAAGCAGAACATTTACGCAGTTATTGTAAATAAAATACATTTAACAATCTTTTCTCGTTTTATTTCTTTTGTTTTTAGAATCAACATGGCACCAAATGCTGCAGCAATAAATTACATAACTCTGGATACTTTACCCGGTAAGAATGCCGATGGCAATAATTTGGGTCCATCTAAGCAAACTGGCGTCTCCTGGGAATGTGATGCCGACGCAGCCAATGGAGCGCTGGCTATTGATGTGAATCAACGTAAGCGCGGATAAACGAAAACCAAAATGGTTCTGTGAAAATATAATTCTCTTCGGATACCTGCATGTTGCGGCATTATGTAGAGCTTGGCCATTCTTCTCCTCTGCGAAAACAACGCTTTTCATTTGTAAGTATTTTATTTATGCTTTGGAAATATGTAGTTAGTGGATTTTAATCTGCCCACCGTTATTCCAATGTACTTTAGGGATGGGTCCTTCACTAACTCGTGGTTTGTTGCAACCATATTCCGTTGGTGCTTCTTGTTGAACGTCATCTGGTGCGTTAACAGTGCTGCGCATAAATTTGGCGGTTGTCCCTATGACAAGTGAGTAAATACAATAAAAATAAAAAGTAAATTTTAAATTCAATGTAATTTTCCAGGAGTATTAACCCATCTCGGAATCCCGGTGTCTCGCTGTTTGCCTTCGGCGAGGGCTGGCGCAACTACCATCACGTTTTCTTTAGGGACTACAAAACCTCCGAATGGAGCAACTATTTCATGAATTTAACCACGACTTATTTGATTTCTTCGCTAAAAACTGTTGGGCATACGACTGAAAATCTGTATCTTCGGAAATAATTGAGAAGCGTGTAAATCGTACTGGCGACGTATGGCTCGGACGAGCTTTGGGGCTAGGGTGAAAAGGACATCACCAAAGAAGATGAACAAGGCATTATCACAGTCAATAAGGAATCGGTAAACTACATAAAAAATTATTCAACACAGGTGAATCTGATATACAATTGCCTAAAGCTCGCTATACAGTTCAATGCGAGCGTGAACGTGAACAATTACAAAGGCAAAGATTTCCATTTGTATTCTTCTGCACGCTCACAAACATACGTCAAAACATGTGCAAACTCAGTTGAGTGTGAGCTTGTAAAATATGCCTAATATACATTTTAAATTACTCTTAATTCTATAGTTCTGAAAGATATTTTAATTCTCGATCGTTTGATTTACTAACTATTGCAAAAAGTAAAGTAATACGAAGTTAATGGTCAAAATAAAAAGTTCACGCTCACGCTCACTTTGAACTGTATAGCGAGCTTTATATACCTGAGCATAAAAAGCATCTGTCATTAAGTCTGGGGAAAGCAAAAAGCAGTCAAAAGTGTGATTATTCTAAAGGCTTTAGTAGTCTGAACATAGTATTTTTATTATCTTTTGCAAACTGTAAAATGGCGGTTTATGTAAATATCATTAAACATAATTATAAAAAAAAATATATATATATTGAGTTCATTTATTAAAAAGTAGCAAAATTTAGCTAAATTTCTGATATATGTATGTACATACATAAGACTAGAAATTCTAATTGGTAATTGCATACTACCTTGCCACCAAGCGCGGGTATAGCGTGGGGTATAGTCATTGTTGTGGATATGCAGTTGTTGTTGCAGTCTTGCGTTCGCGCAAAGAAGTTGTTTTGTCAAAAGTCCACAGATATCAAATTAATATGGTAATGTAAGTCAATTTTTTGATCTCTTTGTTTCAAAATTGGCGGCCCTGAAAAGGGCCATTTTTGTAGACATCGGTATATATCACTGGAACTTACGACAACTGAAATAACAAAATATATTAAGAGTTCGAGTTAATATAAATAATTAAAATTAGAAATATTAAATAAAATTACATTTAATTTTCTACAAATTAAAATTATATGTATACTTACTTCTTGGCTAGTAACAACAATTGTATATATATATGTGCATGTATTCCCTTAGCCTACGTCAGTATTTTTTTGTATTTTCTTTTCCTTTTGTGGGCATTTTCAGTAAGTTCTCTATTTAATTTTCTTATTTTAAAAAACATTCTTGCCCTGAAAAATAACTTTTTTACTTTAATGTCGCAATCAATATGAGGTGCTTGCTCAATGAGCTTTTTTACAAAATCATTTGTAATAAGCAAGCCATCCTCATTCATTGCTATAAAAACTGACTCAAGCTGACGCATTTGTTCCATCATACTGTTACTGGGAATGGATAAACCACCTTCACTCAGGTGATTGGCCCAGGAGTGTGATGGATTTTCTTCACTTCTAAGGGAAGTGGAGGGAATATCGTCGCGTAGTTTGTGACAAATATAGCCAGCCAAATGCTCCAAACCATCGTATTCCAAGTCGTCAAAATCGAGTTGTTCTATCGGCCACTGTTCGGGTGCAACTTGCAATTTTTTTAGTATTATGCCTGTAGAAATAGAAAAAATACAATTCAAACATGATGTTTACCCTGTATATTAGCCAGGTACTGAAGTTCACAACCCGAGTGAATTTCAACCCCATTCAATTTGAATTCAAAGTGACTTTTGTTGAAATTTACGTGGAAAGGAATTGCGAACCAGCCTGTACATGAATAAAACCTATTTTTTACCTGTAAGAGGCCCCTGGGATATTTCCAAATCTGGTGTATCGTCTAATTCCGCATTCCCGGTATTGGATATAATACCCTCATTGCGACCAAGTAAATATGTCCTCAGGCGGTATTTAAACTCTTGCCGATCCGGATGATCGTGCAAGCCTCCTTTAGACCGGATCACACCAAAAAAGTTTTCCAGCAAATCCTGGTTCAGACGATATGTCAGAACGTACTTAGCGTTGAAGCGGCTTTTTATGTCTTCAAACAACATCGTCAAAGCTTTGTTCGCCTGTATGATTCCTAAAAGTAAATATGAAAGCACATTTGTTTAATAACAGGGATATCATTATAAAGATGTATGTGAATTAACCTTTTTGAAACGGGAGCAAACTATATTTTCCAATGACTCTCATGTTAGTCATCATGTCTGCCATATCGTCCAGTATTCTATTTTGCTCATCTATGGCTAGACCATAAGCGTGGCACCGTTTCCTGGAGTCGGAATGTAGGACCATAACATTCATTAAGTCAAACCAGTCATTTGTCTGGAGAAATGTTTGAAATTATTTATTAAGATTATATGTGTATATGTTTACTTATATAACTTTATTATATATATATATATAAATTATATATATGTATACCTGTTTAAATAATTGGAAGCATTCATTCCAGTTGTGCTCAGCGAGATGTCCTACGCTCGCTGCCCTTGTGATCGCGTGAGCCACCGTATGCGAGAACAGTTTGGCTGCCGTTTTAACCTTCTGACGGTGGGGTCCAGTCACGGTCAAGTGGTTTGCCGAAATTTTATGTGTTATTGTCAAGTCCGAGGAGGTGCATGACAACAACTCTAAAATTATTTCTTTTTTCACCGTCCTCCCATTTATTAAGAAACCTTGGTCTAGAAAGTGGTTTCTTAATAATTTTAGTAAGTGGGGAACGTCTGGAAACACAAAAACTTTTTGTCCGTTGAAAATAAACCTGTAAAAAATCATATGTAGCGAAAAATAACAAAAAACTATTGAATTTTTAATTTACCACGGGTTATCTTCGTTAACATTTAATTCATTAAAAATTTGTTCCTCCAAGATCACACACCATTGCTACAACATTATATCCGCAGCTATAGTATTTTTCTAAAATGCTTAGGATCACATCATCCGTCATCTTACGATCAAAATCGTAAAACACTGGCTCTTTCCATTTAGACATAAGTCCTAATTGAACAGTATGAGTATATGTATATATTGTAGTAAGTATTTACCTCTAAGCATTGCCACTTGCACATAATTTGCAGGCGGTAGTGTCGAGTCCGACGAAATATCATAGCAATAAGTTTGTCTTATTTTCATCTCGTCGAAACTCAAAACACATAGCTTTTGTAGCGTGTTCATGTGCGTAGCAGCTGCCAATATTTTAAATATCGGTTCAATTAAGCCGGTACATATATCCAATTTATGCGCCCATGTTTGGAGCGTACGTATTGCCGGTAGAGGAAATCCTTGCCTGTACATCAAGTTATAAGCTTTGGGACTTGCAGCGTACAAAGTTATTGATTGCGCAATGTCCTGTTCTTTCCAGGTTGGCCGTTTAGATGGGCGTTTGAGTTGCGATATCTGGCCAAGTGTAAAACTCCCTTTCAGGTTTTCATCGACATTCCGAGATTCAGTTTCTAAAACCGAAATGCGGTTCTGCAATGACTCTTTCTCCCAAGCGTGCGTTTTCTGCTGCAGTTCCAAATCATGCTTCAACTTTGCAATTTCGGTACACTGCTTACTATTTAATTTATTAAGCACATTGTTTTCCCGTTGTAGTCGTTGTCTAAAAATAGTGTTTTTTATTTTTTGGATGACACTATTGTAGCAAAGGAACGATATGTGGAAGTAAATCTATTAAACTTACACGTTCGCTTTCAACACCTCAATTTCTTGCATGGTGCTGTCATAAAAGGAGAAGTCGTGAGGTGGTGATGTCGCGGCATTTATATAAAGAGGGCAATTTTCCTGGTTCTCATCTGTAATTTACTTGGCTATTATTTACTATCTAAGTTTTAAAATATAACTTTACCTTCAAACAACTCATTCGCTACGTTTGAGGGAGTATTTTCGTCTTGCTGAGCTGGAAGCAACTCATTCGCAAAATTTGTGGGACTGTTTTCGTCTTGCTGAACTGGATTTGCAGACGCACTAACGGGAATTGTCGGCACTGCATTCCGTTTCAGTAACCGCCTCTTAGCAAAACCTGTGTGTTTTCCAGAACATTTTAGCACTTTCAATCATATTGCTTATTATTTTCTATGTCATCGGATGTAAAATGCTTTATGCATATAGTGGCATTCTTCGAGTTGAAAACCGTCCTGCCGCAGAACTGAATCCACTTTTCCACCAACGCCGGATCTGTCGGAAACTTAAAAAAAACTTATGTCTGAAGCCTTGCTTTTGTTATTGTTACAACAATTCAACACTTCACACCTCATTTTATTATTTTTTTCAATAAAAAATCACATACAACTTTTAAAACGCAAATCTGCTTGTTAATAAACCGCACAATTTAAATTCACTTTACAAATTCAACGATTGATACACAACCAGTAAACAAAATCCCCGATGACGTGACGTTCTGTCAAAATTTTCAAGAGAGAATTAGCGGTATCACAATCAGCGCCACCTTCTGTATTCGTTTCACCATGGGAATTCCCAAATATCTTTCGGCTCGTATCGCTGGATTGTTTTATAAATGCTCACGATAACCAAATTGTAGTACAATTAACTTTATTGTACAACAAACCATTTACAATACTCGCTAATACCGTAAAAACACTTTACAATACTCGTTAAAGTAATTACAACGCTTCACAAAACTGGTTAACACAATTACACTTATACTACGTTCAAATTGACGAGCTAAACATATTAAATGGGCTTCAACCAGTTAAACAAAACATGTTAACAAACAAGTTAAATGGCATGCAATTGCTGTTGGAAAATTGAACCAGTTAAATCATTTTATTCGTTTGAAAACCAGTTCAGCGCAGAGTTGCATCAGAAGACTTTCTGCTCCGACCAATCAGAAAGAGGCAAAAGCTTTCATTTGACACGCCAACGTTCAAAAAATTTATATTCTGAAAAGTATTACAAAGTAAAAATTTCAAAAAATATCAAAATTGTATGCATGTCTGCCCGCCAAAAAAGAGACCAAAGCGGTAATTAGTTATTTTCCAAGAGGTCTCATCGAACGCAGAGATAAATAGTGCATACGAACTAAACATTTTGAAGCCTCTAAGTTATCCGTATGCGTTAATATCATGAAGCAGACATTCGCACAAAACAAATTGAAACACAAAAACTTGATTTTGGATATTTTTTTTTTAATTGTAATTGGTAGTCAAACAACCGTCAAAGTTAACTCCAAATATTCACTGTGGACGATTGTGTTTTCCAAAAAGCTCTTTTTAATTTAACAAGTTAAATGGGGCCAATTTGAACGTAATATTATAGCTTGCTTATTCCCAACTCACATTACTTGTAGCCTGCTGACTTGTAACTCTCCAACTCCGCTGTGTCGTGGCTCTTATATACCTGCCCTCGCAATCATGGCCATTTTCGAACGTTCTGAAGTTCATCGCTCATTCTCTTTCTCTCGCTGTTCGCAGTGTTCATCCATCTTGACGTTTCTCTTTGTGGAGCATTCTATGTCACTCCTCGAACATTCTGCCTATTTCTCGTTGTTCGCTTTGTGTTTCCGCAGTATTCGCCACAATATGTATGTAGCCCTGATGTGGTAAATTATAATATTTAAATATTGCGCGCGCATGCTCAAACGCTCTTATTTGACAGGACGACACATTCACACACACAAAGACTAGCAACTGCTTTATGGAGCTGTATAAGAGTTAGCAAGGATTCACACCCTTGCACGAAAACTATGTTCCGCCACATCCACACACTGACACATTCACACTGTGCAAAACCTGGAGTTACACATCTTGCGCTGAAGCGGCTACCATAGTTGATCGAAGCTGGTAACCTTTTCCCGTAGCACCAACTGTTGCTGCCAACAAACTTCGCAATTGCGTTAGCGTTGCGGTTTGTGGGAATCCAACGCCCATATCTTGGAGGGCGGCCGCAATTTCCTTTCGCTGCATGGACTCTGACATCTATAAAATTTTACTTATTTGTAATTGGCTTCTAAGTTAAACACGTCCTTTTCCTTTGCTTGTGACAAACGAATGACCTTATTTTATTGTTAATGTTGCCAGGTTACATATATTGTCTTTACATGATAACTGTTGCCAGATTATATTGCTACTTGTGTACTTATGTCCTACTGCAATACTTATATTCTACTACAGCTCACCCAACCTGACCTAAAGGAACAGTTTTGTTTAGCAGTGTTTTTTAGAGCAGCACTTCTTTCCGCGTAAGCGGCCTATGGCCGCGCTTAGGGATCATAACCCTTACGTAGTAGAATTCTCCTTTCTCTATTCCCAAAAAAAAGGGCGGAAGCGTAAAGGGTGATATCATAGTTTCTTTTGCACAGAACTTCCTGAGCAGTGCTTTTGAACAGTCTTTTCTTGAGCGGAACTTTTTTCTAGATAGTCGACCTACGGCCGCGATTAGCGATCATAACCCATACGTAGTATGGGGCGGAAGCGTAAGAGTAATATCATAGTTTCTTTTCCACAGAACTTCCTTCTGCGAAGGCAGCCTTCGGATGCGCTTAGGGATCATAACCCTTACAAAGTAAAATTCTCTTTTGTATTGCCAAAAAAAAGTCACGGAAGAAAGAGAGTGATGCCAGAGTTTTTCTGCGCAGAGCTTCTTTCTGCGTAGGCAGCTTTCGCCCGCGCTTAGGAATCATAACCCTTACAAAGTAGAATTCGCCTTTCTGTGTTGCCAGTTTTTCTTTTTTAGCAGAACTTATTTCTGCATAGGCGGCCTACGGCCGCGCTTAGGGATCATAAACCTTGCGGAGTAGAATTCTCCTTTCTATATTCCCAAAAAAAAGGGGAGGAAGCGTAAGAGTGATATCATAGTTTCTTTTGCTCAGAACTTCTTTCTGCGAAGGCGGCCTTCGATGCGCTTAGAGAACATAACCCTTATAAAGTAGAATGTTGGCAAAAAAGAGAGGCAGAAGCGTAAGGGTGATATCATAATTTTGTATGGTTTTATGGTTGATTTTGTTTGTGGTACTTCTTCTTTAAAAGCGACAGTTAGGGAAAGCAATATTAATTATTTCCATCTATATTTTGGAATTTTATGATTGATTTTGATTTTTTACTTCTTCTGTTCAGAATAGTAGCGATTACGCCAAGTTCGAACACTGTTGTTTGCTTGATTGCTTTCAAGTGAAGTTTATTGAATTAATGATTACGTTTTTTATACAAACTAAATGCTTACGTAGCTAAATAATAAGGCCATAAAACTGTAGATCGTAAGCAAAATTATTGTAAAGGCTTTATTCCCACGTTTTGGTTTACATAAGCATAATTAATGCAAATGCTTTATTATTTTATTATTATTTTGTTGACATACGCATATTCCACATTTTGCGTCTACCTTCATTTGTGTGCATTAATCAACAATGTCTTATATGTAAACTAGCTTATACCCGCGGGTTTCACCCCGCGCTTTTATACAAATATGAAAAATAATTTAATGATGTTATATTTTATTTCTGTGCCCATTTCGTTATAGCTCGTTATTTTTTAGGCGAGTTAAGGTATTTAGGCCGTTTAAAACTATGAAATTATAAAATCTCGTCTACGCGCTAGATATACGAAACATATCAATCCCTCTAAGTTTACCTTAAAATGGTTCCGGGTATACGACGCGTGAACGTGTAACCTTCTTGGAGGTGCCACGGCGGGTTCTAATATTTCCAACTCAAATTTAGTAACCTGGCCTTGATAAAATACCACTTCTCATTACTGTAGCAAATGCCTTAAGAGAGCTTTTATTTATTATAAGTCCGAACTCGGCTCTCCCTTTTCCATTTAAAGAAATTTATTCTATCAGTACGGCACTTATAAAATAAATCTCCATAACAAATTTAAAATACTTCGAGGGATTTTCTATCCTTCCAGAGATATGTATTAAGAAGTTATTAGTATGTATGGGAGGCGACATGCCTCCTTTTTTAATAACTCACATTCTTTCCATGAGCAATTGATACATTTTGCATACACAACTCCATACCAAGTTCCAGTATTCTTCCACAAACACTTCCAGGGATATGTGACAAGAAGAAGTAAATTTGTACTGGAAGTGCCACGCCCCTTTTTCTTATAACCCTAATCTTCTTCCATGAATTTAGAATTAATTTTACATACCCCAGTACCAAGTCCCAGTACTCTACCATGAACACCTCTAGAGATAAGCAGTACAAAACAGTATATTTGTACGGGAGGAACCATGTCCTCTTTTCGAATAACGCAAATTTTTCTCCATGAGTATGGAATTAATTTTGTATGCACATCTCGGTGCCAAGTTCCAGTCCTCTGCAATAAACACTTCCAGAGATATGCAGCATAGAAAAATCAATTTGCATGGGACTTGCCACACCACCTTTTCCAATAACTCTCATTTTTCTCCAAGAGTATGGTATTAGTTTCACATACATACATGTAGGAATGGCCTTCCCAATCCTCTTAGTCTTTAATTAAAACGCGCTTTTAATGTTTACAAAACTGGACGTTTATTCGCACACACACGGTTACATATCAATTTTAACTTTAAATGCTACGACTAGCTTAAGAACTTCGCTTGAAGGCGGTCAAATACAATCTGCCGTATTGCTGTCCTTCGTTTGTCTCGTGTAGTCTATAGTTGAGTATGTTCAGTGTGGTCCGTTCAATCCTTGTCAGTGTTGTATTCGTCGATCAGTCTTAGTACGGGTCCCTACTGTCATACTTGTATGTTTGTATGTCGATGGCCGCCTACATCATTTCCCACATTCGGCCATCCTGCGCGATCATTCGGCCTCGGATGATGGATTCCATTTCTTTAGGAATTTGGCTACGGTATTTGTGCGGTCTGGCCCTTCGTGGTCGCCGATCTTCTCTGCGACGTAGCGTCCGTGTCGCATAATCCTCGCAATCCTATATGGTCCGAAGTATTTTGGCTTTAACTTGAGTCTCGATCCGTATTGCGTTCGCTTGATTGCTGCTAGCTCGTCCATGGCGTACTCTTTTGCAGTTCGTCGACGTTCGTTAAACGTTCTGCGGTTTTCTTGGTGTATTTCGGCGATTTTGTCGCGTGCTTGGTGGCATACTTCTTCCCTCTCTGCATCAAACTCGTCGATGTGCTCCTTCTGCAGAAGCTCTTGCTCCATAGGTGATACTGAGATTTCATCTGGCTTGTAGGCTGCTGCCGAACTCTGTACCTTGTCCGTTCGCGTCCTGCTTACATGAAATACATCTATCTCGCATTCTTTATTTTGCTTCGTTCCGGCTTCCACGCATACGTTTCCGGACCCTGCTTGCAGCCCGATGATTTGACTTGAAGGTCTTCCATCACGAAACCTCGCCCATTCCGCACCTCGTTCGTACACACCTGTCTTGCTGAGATTCGCATGCTCTCGTGGTGATCCTACGATACCACCATGCCTAACACTCGTACCGTGTTCACTGACACAATCTCGCATTTCATCACGTCTACGCTGAACCTCAGCCGGATCTGCCGGTCTAGCACTTATTCTCAACTTCCTCACAATATTCGTTATCAGATTGTAAATATTGTTCAAATCGTCGGTGATCGAATTATCAGGATTTGCACTTGCGCAATTACCAGCCACTGCCTTGCGTTTTGCTGCGCCATCTCCTGAATTCTTTTCGACTCGCCCAACCTCTACGCAATTACCAGCCTTCGCCTTGCGCACAAATGAGCTTTCTCCAACTTAACCAGCATTCGGGGAATTTCCGGCCACCGCCTTCCACGCCGCTGCACCTTCACACGGATCTGCTCCGTCTCGCACCACACTAGCGCAATTATCGGCCACTGCTTTGCGCTCGAGTGCATCCTCGCGTCCACTGAACTTTCTCGCCTTCTCCTTAAAAACGGCACCATCTTCCGTAACGATAAGGTCAACGTGTTTGAGGACAGTGTTGCCTATCACCAGCGGGTAGCCCAAATCCCGCTCCCTTGCCACATGAAACGTAATGTCAAGCGAAATTCCGTCTACTTGCATTGGGATGGTAAAACTACCCATTGTCGTCATTGCACTGTTACCGATGCCCACCAGTCGCCGCTTCTCCTTGCTGAGCTCTGCATCCAGCTGCAGCATCAACAAAGTGTCATGACGCATTAGACACAGGTCTGACCCTGTGTCGATAAGTGCCGAAACTGTCTGATTCGAAGTGCTAAAATTGATGTCTTTAAAAACCAGGCCGCTCTGCCTTACCGCCATAATGTTTGCTGGAGCTCTCTCGGTCTTCACTTCATTTCCAGCGCTCTTGCACTCACTCGCTCGATGACCCTCGTCGCCACATTGAAAACATCTGATCTTTTTACGTGGACAATTTCGAGCAAAGTGAGACTGATCACCACAGTTGAAACACCCTTTGCTTGAGGACGGTGAATTTCGTAAATCCCTGTTTGAAGACGTTGGCTTTACATAATTCCCATTCGTGGCCTGTGGTTTGCCCAACCGAATCTTCTCGTACACCTTGATCTGTTCCTTCAGCTCCTTGATATTTCGCGCCTGATACAAGTTGCTCTTATTCGCGCGATTATCTGAAATCCCCTCGATGAAATACTCGATCAAGCTGGAATCATCGAGACTGACTGGTTTGCTGATCTCCATCATTGCATACAGATACTCCCGCAGATCTTCGCCTGGTCGCTGGTGGCGCTTCCGAAGGACGCGGTGTATTTCGGCTGACGACATGGTGTCGCCAAACTCCGAGCGCAGAGCGGATTTTAGAGAATCCCAATTGCTAACTCCAGTTTGGCTTCTAATAAAAAGTTTTGCTCCACCCTTCAGCCTCAAAATCCTCCAGCCATTGCTCAAATATCGGATGACCAGACCCGCTAAATTTGGACAACGAGTCCTCAATGTCTCGAAGAGTCAATGCTGGACGCTCAGCCACGGACCCACGTACGCTTCGCCCACTTGCAGCGTCATCGAAATCGGTATAATCGCCGTCGCTCACATTCAGGCCGAAGTGTTCCAGCAGCCTGTCCTGCAACGTCGCTTTCCGTCCTTTAGTCGACAAACCTAAACCGCCCAACTTTTCCCTAAGACCGTCAACCGTCAAGCTAAAAATTTCATCACGGTCCATGTCTTACAATATTATCAATTAAAATTTCTATTATTTAAATCGATGTGGTAAAATGTTTAAACTTCTCGGTATTTAACATACATACATTTAATACTGATACACAAAATACTCAAGTTATTTGTTTCATTTAATTTCCTAATAATCATTTGTTCAATTATTTCTATTATTGTGTACGTGACTGTACCGCATTACCCTCGCACATGTAAATCTGTACACATAAAATGAAAAAATTGCAATTGCAAATACAAAACTACCGCCAGTGGCGTGAACAAAATAGCGTTAACTCTAACGGCGTATTACCAGCAAATTCGTGTATATATTGTTTTTACTACCTTAACATGTAAATATGTACGTAAGTATGTATACGCTAAAACTACTTAGCTGCACTGCGCTGTTTCATCCCTCGCCGCTGTCTTCAATTCTTCGACTTCGCTGCCGTATGCTGCTGCTCTGCCCACAATGCCGCCACTTCTGCCGACACTATTCGCTGCTGCTGTTGTTCGGCGCTGCCTGGCTCTGGCGCCTCTTCCGATGCTGGCGCTTCTTGCTTAGCGCTTTGTTAAGCGACGCAACCACTACTGCTTGGCGTATTTACCGTTTTATGCACTTGTTTATTTGTCGCAATTTTTATTTTACCGCTTGCCGGCGATATTTTGCAAAAATAGCTGATTGTGTGGTGTGGCTAGCTCAAAGTACACCAGAACAGTTACTTGCGTTTTTTGTCAATTTAATTTCTCAAAATAGTTTACTAAACGGATTGGGCGATTAGATGATCGTATGTAATTTTTAAATCACTGCAGTAAATGAAACTTTAGCTAGCATATCGCACGGCACACACAAAACACATATGTATAACATGTATAAACGCTTATTTGCATAGTTGTACGCGCAGTTTATTTTAATGTTGTGCTAACTCACAGGAGTGGATTTTATTCCACTTCATGACACCACTTGTAGGAATGGCCTTCCCAATCCTCTTAGTCTTTAATTAAAACGCGCTTTTAATGTTTACAAAACTGGACGTTTATTCGCACACACACGGTTACATATCAATTTTAACTTTAAATGCTACGACTAGCTTAACAACTTCGCTTGAAGGCGGTCAAATACAATCTGCCGTATTGCTGTCCTTCGTTTGTCTCGCGTAGTCTATAGTTGAGTATGTTCAGTGTGGTCCGTTCAATCCTTGTCAGTGTTGTATTCATCGATCAGTCTTAGTACGGGTCCCTACTGTCATACTTGTATGTTTGTATGTCGATGGCCGCCTACATCATTTCCCACATACATACATATGTATATCCATACCAAGCTTGAGTGCTATACCCCAAACATTTGAAGAGATATGCAATATGAAATTTTCAGTCAGGTAGGTGCTACGCCTCTTTTCCAAAAAAGTCCATTTTTCTCCGTGAATATGAACTTGATTTCACAAAGTGTTGGCAAACTGTTAATCTGATTAACGATTAAAAATTACCGATTAAAATGTTAATCGCGTTTGACGATTAAAATTAATTAGTCGTAATCAACTGTACGATTATACATTTCTTAATCGTTAATCGCTAGCTGCGATTACGTTTAATTAATTTAAAGCATTAATCGTTAATCCAATTAAAAAATAAAATCTGATTAATTTGTCTAGTTTGTCCGAGTTTGAAACCAAACACCAGTTATAGTAATTATTTTATGTTTTACGCTTATAAAAAGCACATAATATAAAAAAATTATAATTATTGTTATTAGTGATACATAAACTGGGAACTTTTACAAACCTAGTTTGTAAATCGTTTGTTGGTATATATCTTAATGACAATGCACACCAAATTGCTTAGATTGATGAGGAAGCCCGACTTAGTCATACCGGATTAACTTGCTTTGTGTGCACAGGGAAATTCCAGCATAACTTAATTAATCACCACACCTACTTGATCAAATTAAGAGTTAATGATTAAAAATTAATTTTTTAATCGCGATTACGATTAACTGCTTAGTCAGATTAAAATTAATCATGATTAACTGTAATCAGATTGAATTTAATCGAATTAACTAACTGATTAAAACATCACACGATTAATGCCATCATTTATTTCACATACATATCACTAAACCAAGTTTCAGTTTTCTCCCACAAATACTTCCAGAGATGTGTATATAATATGAAAATTCCAATTTGTATGGGAGGGGCCTTGAGTTATCGGACTCACTTTCAGTCTAAGACCATCCTTCCGAAATCCGTAGTAAGTGTACTAAATTTCGTTCTGACCGGAACACCGGTTAAGGAAGTAGCCTATTTTTTAATCCAGGTCATAAACCATCTTTGAGCAAAATTTAATTTTCAAACAGGTGGCAATTCTTAAAAAAGTAGCCTATTTTCCAGTCTAGGTCATAAGCTATCTGTGTGCAAACTTTCATTCAAATCAGTTCAGTCATTTACGCGTATTAATTTAATTAAACTTTCCTAATACGTGATAACTCTTATAATAGTAGCCTAGGTCATAGGACATAGGTCATAAGCTATCTCTGTGCGAAATGTTATGCAAATCTGTTCAGTCGTTTCCGCGTATTAATTTAATTAAAACTTTTTTAGCAGGTGGTAACTCTTAAAAAAAGTAGCCTATTTTTTCAACCTAGCTCATAAGCTATCTGTGTGAAAACTTCCATGCAAATCAGTTCACTCATTTCCGCGTATTAATTAAATTAAACATTTCTAACAGGTGGCAACTCTTAAAAAAAGTAGCCTACTTTCTAACCTAGGTCATAAGCTATCTGTGTCCAAAATTTCATGCAAATCCGTTTAGTCGTTTCCGCGTATTAATTTAATTAAACTTTTTTAACAGGTGGCAACTCTTCCAAAAAATTCGCCTATTTTGCACTGTAGGTCATAAGCTATCTGCTTGCAAAATTTCATGCAAATCCATTCAGTCGTTTCCGCGTATTAATTTAATGAAACTTTGTCAACAGGTGGCAACTCTTAACAAAAGTAGCCTGTTTTCCAATCTAGGTCATAAGCTATCTGTGTGCAAATTTTCATGGAAATCCATTCAGTCGTTCCCGCATATTAAATATTTTTAACAGGTGGCAACTCTTAAAAAAATAGCCTATTAACCAATCTGGCCCATAAGCTATCTGCCTACCAAATTTCATGCAAATCCGTTCAGTCGTTTCCGCGTGATGATTTCCCAAACATCCAAACTTTCACATTTATAATATTAGTAAGATTGACACATGCCAAATTATTTGGCGATAAGAATACACTAAGGGCCGGTTACTCAATGTCTGGTTAATGCTAATCGCCCGTTAAACATAGCTATCGACGTTACCGACTCCCTGTTGTATGCATGGAGTAGAAGACGTCGATAACGATGTTTAACCGCAGATTAGTGTTAACCAGACATTGAGTAACCGGCCCTAAAAGGCATAAAGTGCAAGCTACGCATATAAGAATGCAAGCTAAAATTAGTACCCTGATGAATAAAGCCAATGCAATATTAATATGTCGACTTTTCTTATTACATAACATCCTACCCCCGGTGAGCGCAGCTCGAATTCCTTGGCAGGTTCTGTCCTAAATGTTTATCGTAAATTCCAAACTTCCTTGAGAATGTCGAGGCGCAGGTGTGGGTGCATGCAATGTTTCCAGTTTGGCTGTTTTAAATTTTCTTTTGACTAGCATGAACACCAAAAGGCACAAAACTGTAACCAAGGCAGAGTATTCAACTGTTATGTGGTGCGCATTTTGTGCTTCAAGTTTGTTTGGGAGTTCTAATATGCTTTGATTGGCCAATGATGATTGTAAGGACGTGAGGTTTTGTATTTGTGTTATGTATTTGTCATCATCCCGCGATTGAAGAAGAGGCTTTATATGTTCTGCTGCAGCTACTTCGGAAATTTCTCCCAGACTCGTCGATATCAACTGATCTGCTTGAACTGATTTAAATTATGTTTGAGTATGCAGCCTGGTTGGAGTGATAACAATCATGATCCTTTTAGAATCACCTGAATGATTTCTTTTCCACATACTACTGTCGCACGAGATGAAACTGACGTGGCATAAATCCATTGATTTTTATGCTGTAGTGATATCCATGCAACATCGTTTGGTGTTTTTCGCAGTTGACAACTTGACTAGGTGTTGTTGTTGAATAAATTTACTTCACATGCGCATTTAGATGAACCGTGACTATAACGAATTTGAATTTTAGAACAGATGTAATTTCCATTTTTAATATCCACCCAAGATTGAAATTTGGAGATGCTCAGAGGGAGATATTGACCGAGGGTTGTGTTTATTGCCAAACTTATTTCAATCATAGTCCCATTAGTCCAAGTAGGAATTGGTAGCAGATTGAATAAGTCGTATCGATCATGCTCTACCAGAGGCAATGTGATGCTGAATACAACATGCTTTTCTGTAAATCCTCCCTTAACCGTCATGAGTTGGTATAGCTGGAGTAAATCTTCTTAGTTTTCAGGCAGTTCCAATGGTGCTGATAAGTGTAGTTTAATTTTGTTTACTTCGTCTTGCAATTGGCTGGGCGTCAGCTGAAGAGGACTTATTTTTTCCGTGATGAGTATCTATTAGAACGGCTAATATTGCAGATTGCATTCTTTGCAAATTGGCTGCCATAAGTGTGAGTTGGATGGATAACGACCAAAAGATTCGAAACAATTTTTCTTGATATATCTCATGCGTGTCGTTGCTGATCCTCTGGAATATTTATTTATTTATTTATTTATTTATTTACAGTCTACAAAGTCAAATGCTTCTTACAGACTAATTAATTAATTAAAAATATAATATAATTGGAGCTTAAATCTATCCAAACTTGCACTAAAATCGAGATCTTCATAATATCTGTTACATAGCCGAATTGATCTACTGATTGGCTCATAGAACGCATAGCTAGTTCTATGGACTGAGTCGACAAGTAACCTATTTCACCTCAAATCTCGCGGTGGAATATAAAATTTGAATAAACTGGCTAACAATGGACAATTAATGTGCTCATTCATGACATTATATGCAAAAATAAGGGACGAAAAAATTCTTCTTTCATGAAGAGTTTGGAGCCCCATCAACTTACGTCTGGCAGTATATGATGCAAGGCCATTCTGCCAATTTAGTTTGAAATAAGCTATTTTAGTGAACACTTTTTGAACCTTTTCGATTTTTGCTGAATGAGTATCGTAGATTCCAAATGAATGAGCAGTATTCAAGTCTACTTCTTACCAACGAAACATAGAGCGACTTCAAAGTCAAAGGATCTTTAAAGTCCTCAGAGTTCCTCCTTATGAAACCAATCATGGCAAATGATTTGGCAATAATAAAGTCAACGTGCTTAGAGAAGGAGAGTTGCGAGTCAAAGTAACACCTAAATCCTTCATCTCGAAGGTGCGGAATAAATCAAAGTCATTCAATTTGTAACTAAAATGAATGGTGTTATTAATTCTTGAATATGTTACAACAAAACATTTATTCCCGTTTAAAAACAAGCTATTCATGGTGCGCCATTCTTGAAAACTATTAAGATCACGTTGAAGTTTAGCACAGTCCGACAGGTCTCGAACTCTAAGAAATAATTTAACATCGTCAGCGAACATTAAACACTTAGCGAATTTAAATTGATACGGCAAGTCATTAATGAATATAAGGAACAAGAGAGGTCCACAATGAGTCCCTTGTGGGATTCCTGACCAGGCATTAACAAGCAAACTTGATTTCGTAGACCTAATTGTAACAACAAGCTTCCTTCCACGTAAGAAGCAAGTTAGAAACTTTAAAAGTGTACCAGTGATACCGTAGGCCTGTAATTTATGCCCTAACAATGAGTGATTGACTTTGTAAAATGCCTTAGAGAAGTCTGTGCAAATTACATCAAGCTGAGAGCGATTTCCAAAAGCTTGAACTACCTCATTTGTTACTAAAGCTAGATTAGTACACGTTCATCTACCAGGATAAAATCCGTGTTGGCAATCCACAATAGCACTGCTTAAATGATCAAATAACTTTTGATGGATTATGAAATCAAATAGTTTAGCCATGGTGCTCTGCTTAACAACTGGTCTATAATTACAAATGTCATTACGGTCACCAGATTTGAATATAGGGACTATTGAACATAATTTCCAAGGCTTAAGCATTTCTGGAAAAGCAGTGCAATAGGGTTAACTAAGCAGTCACCGCAGTTTTTGAAAAACATAAGAGAAAATCCTTCAGTATCTACCTTAGAGCTTGAATTCAAGTTTGAAATTGCGAGGCGAACATCATTTGCAGAGATTTCAAAAGAACTAATTGAAACGTAGAAGTATTATGTTTTGTGTAAACCTTATGAAAAAGTTGAGCGAAAGGGTTGCAAGTATCTTCCGTATTATCAGACACTAAACCATCATATTCCATGCTAGTAGGAAATCCATTAGTTTGCCTCTTTGAATTTATGAAAAACCAAAATTTAGAAGGATTTGACTTCAAGTCCGATTCCACTTTGAACATATATTGCTTAAATAGAAACTTATGGAGAGAGTCGAACTTCTTTCTCAGAAAAATAAATTTCTGTCGATCCTCTTCATTATTACTATTTCTCAGCTTTTTATATGCTTTATTTTTAACATTTTTTAAATGGGAAAGCTTTGAATTGAACCACGGAGGTTTTCTATTTATTACGATTTGCCTAGACGGAACATAATTGGAGATGGCTTGCGGAAACCATTGACGCATAATATCGTAATGATCCTCCAGTCTAGCTAAAGACTCCAAAAATGACCAATCAATGTCACACAAATATTAATTCATTGCAGAATAATATTCCACTGCGGACTCAAGCGGCTTCTTTTCAAAATTATAAAAGTCAAAATTAACATCTAGCGCTTTATGATGCAAACTATTATCTAAAATAGGCGCTGGGCTTTCAAAGCATGATATTTTAAGTTCTGCAGTAGCAAAAATCAGATCTAAAAACCTACCATTATTATTTGAAACCGAGTTACATTGCTTAAAAACGTGCGAAAACATTGTCGATATAACTAATTCATCTATTTCTGACTTGATATTCGTAGGCAATATGTTATTACTATGATTCTGCCAAGAAATGCTACTTAAATTAAAATCTCCTAGGAAAATAATCTCATCAGAAGGCTTAGCATTGTTAATTATATCTACAAGATTATATAAATGACTTTGATAAACAGCAATATTAATACTATTAGGCGGAATATAAGATATTAAGAGCAAAATAGTTTTATTGTTAGTAAACTTAACACTAACACAAATTTGCTCCAGATCACTACCAACACCATTCAGATTAACAGCTTTGCTGCAAAAATCCGTTCTGACTGCAAGTAAACACCGCCGCCTCTAACAAGGCCCGTAGTATCTGAGTGCGATCTTTTCGATAAACATAATAGTCGTCGCCGAAAAACTCATTCGAAGAAAAATTTGCATTTAACCAAGTCTCAGTTATAGCTATAACATCGAAATCATGTGATAAAACATTGAGATGAAACGTTGAGGATTTCGTACGCATTCCACTCGCATTGTGATAATGTAAAGAATAGTTTGGGGTTGAGGAGCGATTTGGTTTGGCAGATTCATTCACGTTACTGATTCTGCAGCGTTGGTGTTTTGAAAAAATTGGAATGGGCGCACCTTAACGTTTACTGGCCAGAACGCTGAGCTTAGCAGTTTATTATAGTCTGATAAAGAGACACCCAACTTGAAATTAACTCTTACCAATTTCTTCAAAGAGTCAGCCGAAAGGTCTTTTTTAATAAGCTTACAGCAAGAGATGCTGTTAGAATCAATCGATGCATGTTTAGCGAGAAATTTATTATGTCATTTTCGTTGACAGAGGGCTTAAAAGACGACAAATGCAACCATTCGAGCGGAACAACAACATCCAATTCTTTACTGGGATTACTACCAACAACGCTGGCACTCTTTTTATTGTCTTTCCGTACACCAGCACCAGAAGTTTTGTCGTTAGAAAGTGCATTAGCACTAGCGGATGTCTTGTCATTATTTCTCTTAGCAGCAGCAAGTTCGAGAGAGCACATGGTTCCAGAATTACTAGCAACAACAGTATCAGCAGTAGAAGCATTGACGTTAGGAAGTGTATTAGTATTAGCACATGTTTGCTTTTTATTACTTTTAGCAGTAACGAGAGAACCAGAAACAGCATTCGCATACGATAATGGTGTCGTATCAATTATATCAGGAGAAGTAACGTCAACAACACATGAAAAAGCAGACAAAGCGTCAATACTGTTGATATCGGCATTGTATTTGGCAGTGAGCATAGGCGAAGATGACATGTTAACTACAGCTGGCTTCTGCTTATTAGGATGAGCCGCAATTGGTTGTGATTCCACAATAGGCTTTTTGTTATTATAGATGGCACTAACAACATTACAAAGCTCTTTAACCTCAGAGGTGAGCGAGGCAATTGCTTTGTCTTTATCGCGGCTGGTCTCTTTAAAAGCAAGCAGTTCGGAATGCGAATTTTCAGCTATCTTCATTAGATTCGTTTTATCTTCATTTATTTGACTGACTTGTTGATCAATGATGCCGAACTTCCTCTTGACCGCTTTTTGATCCTGCTTCAAAATGTTGAGGGTTGAGTACACAATGGATGTTTGATTTCTGATCAGGTGCAGCAGATGTATTTCATTTTCCTTAACGTGTGTGATTGTTCTGGGAATTTTTTCTGCATATTCTGCGTCCAGTACTCCAAACAACTGCAATCAATGGCACCAACTGCATCAATGGCACCAACTGCATCAATGGCAC
>NW_023458555.1:76609527-76612343 GCF_013731165.1 Rhagoletis pomonella | reverse complement strand
ATCAATGGCACCAACTGCATCAATGGCACCAACTGCATCAATGGCACCTCGTTTACGCCGATTAGATTTTACTATTTCGTAGTCTAGCTGCAACTCTTTTTCAGTCTGTTCACGATGTGCTACCAGAGAAAGACATGAGCTTTTTTGTGTGATTTCTTGACATTAATGGCGCAGGGCCCTTGTGCGCTGCTAGTTCTACCAAAAATCCTTCCATGTCATAGTAGATTATTAGGTTCCAATCGGTGGTTGATATGGCTGTTGAGCCTATTCCTTCAAAATGAATACCAAGCCTTGATCCAAATCGCTTATTTTGAAGTTCAGCTCCTAAAGCCAATGGTAAGATGAGTAGGGTAATGAGAAGTGTAGCAAGTCCTTGGTGTAAGGAAGGATTATTCCTCCTTGATGGAATTTTGTCTTCCTCAAGCAATTTGTTGGTTGATTGTCGTTCTGTGGCAACATTTGTTTCCTTGGGCAAGGGTACAAGCCGATGAATAGGCCTCTTGCAAGTGCCACTAGCAGTTTTTACATCAGCCACTCTCACTACATTGATGATTCTTCCTAATGGCCACTACAGTACCGGTGTGTTGTCTTCTTTGATGATCACCATGTCACCTACGTTGATGTTGTTGTGTTGTGTCTTCCACTTATTTCGCAGCTGAAGGTCAGATAAATATTCGCGGGACCACCGATTCCAAAACACGCGTTTTGGGTGAGAAACAAGTTTCCATCTTGTTAATAAATTTGTTTTCTGTGGCCTACACGTTGGATCAACTTGGGCATTAAGGGGTTCTCCTATGAGGAAGTGGCCTGGAGTTAAAGCTGTTAGATCGTTAGGATTGTCGGACATTGGGCTGATTGGTCTGGAATTTGGGATTCCTTCCACCTCCATGATTACCGTGTCCAATTCTTCATACGTTTAGGAGCTGTCGAGGTGCTTCTTATTAGTAGATGCTTAGCTGATTTTACCGCTGCTTCCCATAAACCGCCAAAATGTGGAGTCCTAGGAGGTACAAAATGAAGTGTTATTCCCTTTCCGATGCATTGCTTTACTATTGATTCTCGTGATGAATTTCCATAAACAACGTCAGTAAGTTCAGAAAGCTGGTTTTTAGCGCCTACAAAATTGGTTGCGTTGTCACAATATAAATTTTGACAATGTCCTCTTCGGCTTATAAATCGTTTTAAGGCACCAATAAATGCATCCGTCGTTAAGTCGCTGACTAGTTCCAAATGTACTGCCTTTGTGGCAAAACAGCAAAATACCGCTACATCGGCATTGTGGTTTCTTTCCCCTTATCTTGAAGTGAACCCAAACTGGTCCGCAGAAGTCCACGCCGAAGTTGATGAAAGGGCAAGTTCCCCATAATTTAACTCATTAGTTTTGGCTTAGCTTTGGTGAATCTTACACAGTTTAGCACAATTGATCGTGTCAGCAATTTTCCCTTAATAGGCCAAAATCTTTGCCTTGTGTAAGCTAAGAGCGCTTGAGGTCCACAATGACGGTTTTCTTTATAGATCATTCGTACTAATAATTTAGCGAGTGAATTGTTATGTGAAATTAACATAGGGTGTTTGGCATCGTATGCAAGTTCTGATGCTTGTAGACGCCCCCCCAACTCGGGTGATGCCATTATTGCCCAGAAACGGTGACAGGCTGCGGAAAGAACTGTTTTTGCGAACTTCTTTATATTTTTTAAGGCGGTGAAGCTCTTTCTCAAAGTCCAATTGCTGCATTGTATGAACGATTACCACAAGCGCTTTTTCCAATTCGTGTACGGTCAAGGGAATGTCTGACTGCCGCGATTGGTTCCTGGCCTGGTTGATAAATCTCAGCATGTAGCATGTCACTCTCTGTAATGTTTTGAAAGAGCCATTGTGTCGAATGCTATAAAGTACGCTTCCTTCATGTCCACTGGTTGCAACAGCGACTGATGTCACCCTTTTCCGTTCCATGTTGATACCTTCGTCGACTACTGATAATGTCTTGGAATACTTTGAAGGCCAAGTGTCTTCTTTACCAAGCAAGATTGTTGGCCCATAAAACCACATATTGCAGGTTTCTAGTCTTCCCGGCGGCAGTCCTCGTGATAGAATGTCAGCTGGGTTGTCTTTTGAGCTTATATGCCGCCATTGTTCAGCAGTAGTGTGCTCATGAATAACAGCTATACGGTTTGCCACAACTGTTTGGTATGATGCTGAGGATGAGTTAATTCATGCCAACACGATTTGTGAATCAGTCCAAAAGTATGTAGCCACATCGTCTAGCTTAAGGTCTGATTTGACCCTTGTAGTTAGTTGAGCACCCAGTACTGATGCACAGCTCAAGCCGAGGAATAGTTTGCCGTCTCAAGGGTGCCACACGTAATTTTGCACAGAGCTGCCTCACTTATACTCGTCCCTCATCCAACTCGGATCTTATGTAAATCGCAGCACCATATGCCTTTTTTGATGCGTCGGAGAAGACATGAATTTGAATTTTTGCTGGGATGTATCCTTCAAACACGTGCCGTAAAACTTGCATGTTGTCCAATTTTTGCAAATCATTTCGGAACGTTGTCCATCTCTCATTCAAATCGGCTGGTAATGCTTCATCCCATGTCAGTTTCAGTTGCCAGAGATCTTGAATAAACATTTTTGCAATTGGTGCTAGTAACCCCAACGGATCGAAGAGCCTTGACAGATTGGCGGTGACTGAGCATTTAGTTGCAAGACTGCAGCTTCCTAGGCATACCTTTACGCAGAATTGATCCATCTTAGGCATCCATGTTTACCCCAACGTTTTAACAGTTTGATTGATGTCATTGTCAAAGTCTATG
>NW_023458555.1:76602194-76609517 GCF_013731165.1 Rhagoletis pomonella | reverse complement strand
TGCATGCAAAAAATAAACGCATAAATGTGAAACATAAGTTGTCTCCGTCTTTCTCACATCCTCCGCCAAAACAAATGCGTAAATGTGAAACATAAGTCGTCTCCGTCTCTCCCATGTCCTCCGCCATCTTTATCTTGACAAATTCTTAAATTCCTGCGAAATGCCGCGTCCTGCCATATTTACGCGCATACATATGTACGTTTACAGTAGGCTACTCCTAGCTTGAATATCTTTTAACTCTATTCTGCTCGTTACCGGATATTTTGTAACCAGCAAATTTTGTTACCAAATATTGTTACCACTTCTTGTAACCGCAATTCTAGGTACCTTGGTAACGTCTTAATTTATTCAGCATTCCAGCTATGAAGTTTTGTAGAAATTCTGTTGTTGCATATTTCATGGGGCAATATTTTGTTACCTGCTTATGAGATGGTAACAAATTTTACTGGTTACAAAAGTGCGCAGAAAGCGAAAATGGTTTAAAAAGAAGAGGAGCTCTATTATCCGTTAAAAAAATTTGATTACCAACGCAGAATAGGTTAATGTACGATTTTGTGTTTGAATCTTTTCATGATAGTAAACAATATTTGTGTTACCAACGCAGAATAGGTCTGTAAGTATACTCTCACTTATATACTTCAACGCATTGCAATTATCAATAATGCAAAATAATTAAATTTTTTGAACTCGTATCATGTTGTTCGTAGTATCTAGAGTCAACTGTAAACAAATCGTAAGCGATCGGTTTACAAAAATTTTAAAATTGATGACCGGAGCTGGTGAAGGCAACCATGTTGCCAATTACATTTGTTGTAAAACCACTTATGTATGTGATTTCAAAAGTTTTGAGTTTACATCAATCATCATCATGGGTCATTTGTGCAAAAATTTTTTTTTTTTTTTTTTATTAAAACAAAATCTTAAACCACTAACTAATAATTTAAAAGTTGGAAGGAGCACTGCGGTTCAGAAGTTTACAGTAACAATGGCTAAGCTCGAGATAAGTTATTTTTGCAAACGTCCTCAGATTTTACTGCTGAGTTGCAACTTTTCATTTGACTGGCTGTGATTTCTTCAATTTTACATTTTAGAATTTTTGTGGCCCTCGCGCAGAATTTGCGCTTGTGGGCGATGAGTTTGCGGGGAGAAGTATGGCCATTGAATTTATGAATAAATGAGTTTGACCTTGAAGAATATGCGCATGCGTTTATGAATGAATTTGTTATTGTTGTATTTGTTGTATTTTAGTGGCATATGCGTATATGTACATATGTACGTATGTACGTATATTTGAATGGATGTAGAAACATACACATGTTAGGAGGAAAAATTAGTTATTTATTGATTATAAATGTACATTTGGTTGATATAAAAAGGGTAATTTAATCCATAAATTATAACTTTACAACTTCCATACTAAAGAGGAAGTTTATAAAGGTCTTGCCTAACGTTCTTTATCGCCGCGAAACCATAAGTGCGGCGAATTCATTTACGAAAATGGATGTTAAAACGGACGCGAACTCCTCATCTTAACCTTTCAGACCTCACTCGCTGACTTTAGCGAGTTGTCGCTTTTTATACATTTACGTTCTTTGGCGATAAGAATATACAAAAAGGCATAAAGTGCAAGCTACGTATAAAAGAATGCAAGCGAAAATGAATACCCTGTTGAATAAAGCCAATGCAATATTAATATGTCGACTTTTCTTATTACATAACATCTTCTTTAAAAGCGACAGTTAGGGAAAGCAATATTAATTATTTCCATCTATATTTTGGATTTTTCTATATTCTGTATTGATTCTTCAATTTAAAGTCCAATAATTTAAACGAGACCTTCGCAAAGTCAGATTCAAAATTCTGTGAAATTGAAGATTGCTCTCCTAGCAGTTTCTTTTTTCCTCCTGTTCGGCTTTGTTTACTTGTACTTGAGAAATGTAAGTGCCGCCGGGAATGCGCGATTTGATATTAGTTGCGTTCCAGCAGCAGGACAATTTGCAGGTTTTGCAGGAATAAGTTCGAAAAGCGGTTCAGCAGACAAACTTTCCTGTAACTGAGAGCAATTTCATGAGAGTAAAATATACTTACTCTCAGTAAGAAGTTGCAGGATTTAGTCCGAAGTTTTTCTTCCTGCGAATTCATGAAAACTATCAAATGAAGAGCAGTGTTGCATTCGTAAACAACAAGTGAAAGAGCTGATGCAATTTATAAGAAATATTTTTAACAGAATAGAAGCCAATCGTACCAAAATAACGAAATCTTTTGAGAATTAAAATTTTGTGTGTAAGAATTTTTGCCTGAATACATAATAATAAGAACGCACGTATTCTATAATTCTTGGGTGGCGCCGTTTGTGCTACCGCAACTTTAATCTTGTCAAATCATACTTTTTTACCAGGGACCAAACATGTCACCAAGGGCCGTTTGCACCATGTCTAGTTAATTCTAACTCCCAGTTAAACATCTTTATCGACGTTATCGACACCCATCATATAACATGTGATCGATAAAGCAGTTAACGTGCTTAACTGAAGGATGTACCTCCAGTTAGCGTTACTAGACATGGTGCAAACGGCCCTTATTGATGAAAACTGTCGTTGGAAAATTCGCCATGAAGGAGTTCTAACACTAAGGGCCGGTTGTTCAATGTCTGATTAGCACAAATCAGAGGTAGAAGCTCCGGTTAAATACAAGGACTGCTTTATCGATCACATGTTATATGCATGATGTCGAAGATGTCGATAATGATGTTTAACCGGCAAGTAGTGATAACCAGACATTGAACAACCGGCCCTAAGGGCCGGTTACTCTATGTCTAGTTAACACTAATCTCTAAGTCGGTAACGTCGATAACTATGTTTAACCGGAGATTAGTGTTAACCAGACATTGAGTAACCGGCCCTAAGTGATACTCCCCAATCGATTTCTTTTTTCACCGAGAATCAAATTTGAAAATATATATTTTTTTTTAAACTTGTATGCAAAATTGAAAAAAAAACAAATTTTGATTTTTATTGAATAATCTGCAAATAACAGTTATTTTTGATTGTTACATTATATGTCTTATTATATGTCTTAGATACCAGTTATTATAAGAATCTTCAATAGGAATCAATCGGTGACTTTTACTTTTAAAAGTCATCAATATAAATCAGTCACTGACTTTTTTAAGTCATACGCATAAAAGTCATAATTTTTCGCAGTTAAGGTGTTGGGGATCAAAAGTTTACTACAACTTAAGGCCCGTTTACATTCAACTTCCGCGGTGCTTTGGCGTTGGCGTCGCTTCGGCAGCTGACTATGAATACATGCACTTATATGAAAGTCTCCACATAACCAAAGTTGGGCAACGCCAACGCAAAAGCAAGACAGAAAGATGGCCAACTCTCAACTTTTCGCGTGCGTCGTTCGTCAGCTGTTCCAAGTAATCAAAGTTTTGAGAAATAATTTTCCTTTTTAATCAAACGCGGGCAATAAATATAGTTTTTAATGCAATTATTGATATTGTAGTTGGCTTCTAAGTTAAACACGTCCTTTTCCTTTGCTTGTGACAATCGAATGACTTTATTTTATTGTTAATGTTGCCAGGTTACATATATTGTCTTTACATGGTAAGTGTTGCCAGAGTTAATAGCTACTTGAGTACTTATGTTCTACTCCAATACTTATATTCTACTACAACATAAAATTTTGATTTTTCTGCCGCTAGTATGTTAATTTAGTGACCAAAGTACTCGCGCTGCTGTCAAAGTGACGCCAGCCCCAACGCAACCCCAAAGTTGTATGTGAACAGACCTTTATACAAATGACTTTTACAAGTATGACTTAAAAAAAAGTCGCTGACTGATTTATATTGATGACTTTAAAAAGTAAGGTCAGTGACTGATTTTTGTTTATGACTTTTATAAATAAAACTAGCTGTACCCTGCCACGCTTTGCTGTGGCGTATTCCTGTTATATGGATGATAAATTATTAACGAAACAATGCATACGTTTCATATGTGTTTGGTTATGTAATAAGTACTTGTGTGCGCACAATATTTATAGTTTTTTCCATTCGCTGCATAGATATCAAGGATATCTGATTTGCTTTTCCAAAGTTCGACTGGAGCATTTTTGATTGTGATTCCGAATGTCAATCGAATTGGGAATTTCAATCTTTTAAATTGAAATGGTGTATCGGTCGGAATCATGGGAATTCTTCACCAAGGCCACGTTAAAATCTTTACTTACACTACTTTCTTCATCAATTTCTTTAGTGCGAGTCGGCTGCCGTTGCAAATTTTTGGCCGATTAATATTCCGCAACATGATAATTGGTACACCTATTTTCAATTTCAGTATGTGAAGTCTACCAGGAAGATCAATCGAGTTCAAAAATTCCGTTGGATGGTCTTTTTCCACAACGGTGTTTATCGACGTATGTGCTATTTCTTCACGTTGAATGCTGGATTGAATAATATTAGTGGTATTCACCAACGTGAGCAAGTGGCCTGGCAGTCTGGTAAAATGGCAGATCAGCTCAAGCAACGACTGTTTTCAATGCCACTATTATTTAGTTAATAGACATCCTTATTCTTCGCAGCAAGAATAGCCCGTTCACTGAGCCAATCGAGGTTCCTATAATTAATTTTCTTAATAAAGAAACATTCTTTTGATCAGCTTTGCGTTCCCAATGTCCAGTTATTGTCGCGCGAATACTTCAGCTGCAGTGTACGTATGCTCGTCTTATCGCAATGTTGACTATTTCAGGCAAAAATTTATCTCGTCCGCTAGTGTTAATCGGGGAACTACAGACAATGTTTGCGTAAAATCTCCTGCGAGCAATATCAATGCATTCCCGAATGGTTGAACGTTTCCACGCAAATCTCACAACAATCGATCAACGACCTTAACAGTGGCTACACACGACGAACATATCCGCGCACATGCGCCGCATGCGGGTCATGTTCGTCGTTTGTAGGGCGGTTTGCGAGCATCGCATTGGAAACAAAAACAACAACCTCATTTTGTGTTGATGCTTGAAGTGTGCACATTGGCGGATAAATGCATCCAAGCCATGTTATTTAATTGAATTTTTGATAAATAAGGCTAAATTACTATAAGTATATGTATGTACGTACATACAAGTAAAGTATAAATAAATTTAAGTAACACATACATAAAAAAGTTAAGTTAAAAGCATTGCAATTGCATCATCCGCGTCTTTCCTTTCCATGTTTACGCTTTGAGTACAAAATTACTTATGAGCCGCTCGCCGTCTGTAGCAAACGACAGCGAGCATGTTGGCGCATATGTGCGCGCAGATGTTCGTCGTGTGTAGCCAGTTTAAGCGATTTTTTATGTGCACCGGTTGCCCTGGAAATATTGCTTGTGGGAGTTTCGATGATTTATATATTCAATGGCAGCTCAAGAGCTGGCAATGCTCCCACCTGGTAACAATGTCGCAGAAATTCCAGACGAAGTGATAGTTAAGGTAATGCAATTTTTTGATCGAACCGTTGCCAGAATCCATCTGATAAGGAATATTTTCCTAGGACCACCTGGCGCATCCTCCGCCAACTCCGCCATTTATCATTTGCATATTCTTCTTCTACTTTGGCTTTGTAACCGCATAAGCCATTTTGGCCGAGCTCGACAAAGAACGCCAGTCTGTGCCAACTTGGTCTCTCCATTGCAGCGGGGGCTCCCTATTCCTCTGCTACCACCAGCGGATTGCGAGTTGAATTCTTTCACACCTGGAACTTCGGTTCCTATTGGAACGACATGTCTAAGCAAGCGGAGCCGCTGCATTTTCATTCCCTGCACTATGCATATTTCGTTTTAAGTCTCATACAACTCATCTTTCCATCGCCCACGCGTAGAAGCCTGTAAATCTTCCGTAAGATCTTTTTTGTCGAATACTCTAAGAGACGTCTCATCGAATGTTGTCATAGTCTAAGCTTCTGCGCCGTATAACAGCTCCGGCATGATGAGTGACTTATAGAGTGCAGTTTTTTATACGTCGAGAGAGGACTTTACTCCCGAACTGCCTACTCAGTCCAAAGTAGCACTTGTTTGCAAGAGTGATTCTGTGTGTATTTTCCATGCTGATATTTTCATCTGTGATAATGCTGGTTCCCTACTACACAAAATTCTCCACTTTCCCGAACCTATAGCTGTCAACAGTGACTTGGGTTCCAAGGCGCGAATGCGCTGACTGTTTTTTATGACAAGAGATACTTCGTCTTGTCCTCGTTTACCACCAGGCGCATTTGCTTTACTTCCTTATCCAGTTTGGAAAAGGCAGAAGAGACTTCGCGATTTTTGTTACCGATGATGTCGATGCCATCGGCAAACGTCAGAAATTCCACGCCGTTGTAAAAAATGTTCCTGCATGGTTTGGTTCTGCAGCTCTTATTATCTTAACATTTGCATCATTCGATCGCAAATGCCCTTCTGCTTTCGCTTTAATTTTGGGAATCTTTGATCGGGAATAGGAGTTCACAATAGTAATGATAATCATAATCATAATAATATTATCTCAAGTTATTCAAATTTTTTTTACTCGCAATATACGTAGTAGGCGACCCCAAACGAAATAAATTGTTAACGATTAAAAGTTAACTGATTTTTAATGCTAGGAATGTTGTCAACAGTTTTAAGTTTTCATTAAGTATTTTTTAAACAGCTTTCATGCGATAGTTTTTTTATTTTCGTTACTCTTTTATCATTTTGTTATTTGTTTCGGTAGTTTTTAGCTGACTTAAAAAAAAGGAGAAGGTATCAATTCGTCGGATTATTATTTTTTATGTTTGTTACCGCATAACTTTGGACCACGTCAACTGATTTACAGGTGATCCCATACTAATTTGGTTTAGATCCGATCATTGGATCATGAAAAAATTAACGGTACTATTAAATTTTTTATGAGAATTGATGTCGGTTGTGTTTTTTGCTTAAAAATTACTTGTTTATTAATTTTTAACATTAAGTAATTTGTGTACCAGCTCTTCGTTGATAATATGATCACTTCGTTTGATAAGATGTTGTAAATTCTATATTTATTTAAACTGTTCCGATTTTGAATAAGTGGAAAGATTTAAAAAAGTTCCCTAGTAAAGCTTTCCCAAACACTTTTCGTTTGGAACCAGTTATGTCATATTTCATTTAATTTCAATATTTTTAGTCTTTACTTTTAGATAGGTGATAATCCTATTAAAAATATTTCCCAATCAAGATCTTTCAAATACCTTTCGTTTGGCACCCATATTATACCTCAAACATATTTTCTGCTGTAAGCCTTCTTAAATATCTTTGTATATATAGATATAGATTTCTAAAT
>NW_023458555.1:76528163-76602184 GCF_013731165.1 Rhagoletis pomonella | reverse complement strand
CGATACCATTGGTTCTGGTATTATACCAAACAATATAAAATAAAAATGTTTCAAATCGGTTCAGCCGTTCTCGAGTTTTGACGACCGTGACATACGAACACAACATTTCTATATATATAGATTTCGTTGATAATATGATCACGTCGTTTGATAATAACTATGTTTTTAATTCTTTCTTCATTTAAATTGTTAGGCCTTTGGATAGGTGAAAACATTAAGCAAATTTCTAGTAAACCTTTCCCAAACACATTTAGTTTGGTACCAATTATGTAATATTTCATAAAAATTCAATATTTTTAGTCTTTACTTTTAGATAGGTTATAATCCTATTTAAAATATGTAATTCCAAAACAAAATTTCTCAAATACCTTTCGTTTTAAACAAATTTTGTAATTTTTAATTTATTTTATCGGTTTAAATGAGTTACATTTTCAAAAAAGGTGGCAACCCTCTTCAAAAACATTTTCGACCGTAAGCCTTCGTAAGAATCTTTAGTTTGAAACACACATTGCAATATTCCATTTATTTTATTTTAAAATTTTAAAATATGTGGCAAACCTCCCCGAAAATATTTCCAACAATCATCTTTCTTAAACACCTTTAATTTGATACCTATATTGTAATATGTCATTTATTGTATCAATTAAATTGAGTTAAATTTTCAAATAGGGAGCAACCCTCCTCAAATCTATTTTCAGCAGTAGCCTTCTTAAAACTTTTTAGTTTGACACCCACGTGGCAATATTTCATTTACTTTATCAATTTAACTAAGTTACAATTTTTAAATAGGTGGCAACCCCCTCAAAAATATTTCTAACAGTTATGTTTCTTAAACCTCTTTAATTTAATACCCATATTGTAATATTTCAGTTATTTTATCAATGTAATTTAGTTAAATTTTCAAACAGGTGACAACCCTTATCAAACATATTTATTTTTTCAATTTGACTGATTTAAAATTTTCAAGTAGGTGGCAACGCTCGTCAAAAATATTTCTAACAGTTATCATTCTTAAACCTCTTTAATTTTATACCCATATTGTAATATTTCACTTATCTTATCAATGTAATTTAGTTAAATTTTCAAACAGGTGGCAACCCTCCTAAAACATATTTTCGGCTGTAAGCCTTCTTAAAACTCTTTAGTTTGACACCCACATGGCGATATTTCATTTATTTTATAAATGTGACTGAGTTAAAATTTTGAAATAGGTGGCAACCCTCCTCAAAAATATTTTATCAATATATTTGGGTTTAAAAAATTTCAAATAGGTGGCAACCCTTCAATTTTTTGCGATATCATTGGTTCTGGTATTATACTGAACAATACAAAAAAAAAATTATTCAAATCGGTTCAGCCGTTCTCGAGTTTTGACGACCGTGACATACGAACACAACATTTTTATTAATATAGATTCTTCAATTCTTCAATATAAAAATCAAAAATAACTGTTATTTAAGGAGTAAATAAATAAAAGTAAAAAAAAAATAATAGTTGGTTGGTTGGTTGGCTGAAGTGGCGAGTTTAGCAACTCCAATTAGCACTTATGCGTGCCGTTTTAAGACCACTACTCGCAATTAAACCTGAATAGAAAGCCCGAAAAGAAAACAGCAGAAGTTGGTTATTTATCTCAAACCCAGAATGTGGAGTTCAGGAACTTAAGAAGTTGCAGTGGGTTAATATCAATTATGTCTGTTAAGCCGCAGAATCAGGGTTTGCTTAGAAACCTAATTCTAGTCCTACATAGTGCTGGGAGATCGCAGCGCAGATGCTCCACCGTTTCTTCTGCATCTGGTGAATTACAACTACGACAAGAAGTGTTGTGTTCCAGTCCTAGTCTTGCAGCATGGATTTCCACGGCCCAGTGGACTATGTAAACGGCTGTTAGTCGAGATAGATCCCTTCCGTTTCATTTAATAAGAAAAGCAGTGCGTTTTGCGCAGCAGGTGGACTACAGACTCCTGCAAACCCTACAGAATTGTAGATCTTTCAACCTGCTGTTAGCCACATTTTTTCAGCGCTGAGAGATGCGGCCCTTGATATAGCTCAGAGACACAAGAGCCTCCTCTGCCTCCGAGATATCCAGAGCCGAACCATTATGGCCAGCTCGTCAGCCATCTCGTTGCCATGCATTATGCTGTGCCCCAGCACCCAGATCAGTGCAACGACATGCCTGTCAGCTAACCATAGCCATAACGTTCTCCGTGCACTGTTTTATTATGCTGGAGGTGATGCTTATAGAACCAAGTGCCTTGATCGCTATCTGAGAAAATAGTAATACTGATTCTCGCTAGCTTCGAGGATAAAATTATTTTGCACGCCTCATTTATGGCAAAGACCTCTGCCTGAAAAACATTGCCCGAGTTTGGTAATCGAATAGACTCTACGATTTTGGAGGGCGGTTGAAAATATCCCTTCCCTTACGCCACAATTCATTTTTGAGCCGTCCGTAAAAATTGATATTTTGAAGCGTTCAGTAAAAATAGGGTCCTTCCAATCCTTTCTTGATGGAAAAATTGTGCCGAAATTTTTCTTGAAGATGAGCGAAGGACAAATGTAGTCAGTTTTTTCGCGAATGCTTGGGTCGTTGAAAGAATACAGGATACGTCCATGCCCGTACGTACGTTCTTTCCACAATCTAAGTTCCCTCAAACTCAGGGCACTCTGTGAAGCACTTTCCTTGATAAAGAGGTCAATCGGTGGCCGATGACATTCAATGCGTCCGTTGGGGATGATCTGAATGCCCCAGTAATCGCAATGTAGACTGACCTTTGTACGGCTTTCCACCAAACCTGCGAACCGTATGCCGCCTTGTACATCCATAGCATAAGATCAGGTCATAGGCCCCACCACTTACCCAGCATTTTTTTTGCAGAAATACAGAGCACCATAGGTCCTTTATACTCAGTGCTCTGTGTTCATTTTCCACTTTAATTTCGATGTGGGAATGACTCCCAAATACTTATCGTAAGGGGAAAGAGAAAGAGTGTGCCCATTTAAGGCAGGTAGGGTAAAATTAGGAATATTTTTCAATGTAGTGAATAATAGTAATTCGGTCTTGAGGGATTACTGTTGAGCCCGCAGCTATTTGCACAAGAACCCAATTCCCCTAGAGCTCTTTGAAGCATTTCGCTTATCACATTTATGCAAAATCCGGATACCATAATCACTACACCATCTGCATACGCGACAACTTTGACCCCCTCCCTGATGAGTCTTAAAAGAATGATGTTTAGTACGCAAAGCCACAGCAGTGGCGACAGTACCTCTCCATGAGTTCCCCGTTTTGGATGACTGATGACTACGCTGGTGCCTAGCTTAGCGGTTACAATCCTTTTACGAAGCATGGTAGAGATCCACTTTACCAGGAAGTTCTCAATCCCCAGGTTTCTGAGTGACTGCTCTATCGCCTTCAGGATAACATTTTTGAACGGCCCTTCTATGTCCAGGAAGGCCGCCAACGTATATTGTTTGTTTCCCAGCGATGACTCTACCTGTATGACCTCATGGAGCGCAGATTCTGTGGAACGCCGTTTTAGGTAAGCATGCTGTGTAGTAGACGATTCTCCGTTGCCTAGTTTTGAACGAATGTGCATGTCCAGTAGCCGCTCGAAAGTTTTCAGTACAAGAGACGGGAGACTGATGGGTCTGAAGTTGTTGTTGTCGTTGTAGCGGCTACAACAACCCCGCCCAAGATCGGTTAATATCTCAGTCGTTGTCGTCAAGCTCAACCAACGGAAGCCCTAAGAAGCGTGCAGCCTCAATGGAGTCGGTCCACAGGGACAAAGGCGTAAGCAGTGTCGGGTTTTCCGGGCATACGAAGAGATGTTTGGAGTAGTGGGGTGTCTCTCCGCATGCCGTACACTCATTTGGCACATCTGCGTCTAATCTGCTCAGGTATGAGTTTAACCTGCTGCAGTAACCAGAGTGAAGTTGGGCTATTGTTGTTCTAGTCTCCCGAAGCAGATAAAGCTCCGTCCCGTCGGTGTCCGGTGATTGTGTGCCTAGAACGGCATTCACAGGCCTGGAGTCTACATAACTCGAGACTGACTCCCTGTGAATGCCGCTCAGGGGCTGTCGATAAGCTGACGGGTGTAGAGGTTGTTTAATGAACCTCTGGACTTCATCCGTCAGTTCGTCTAGATGCCTTCTAACATGCCTTGGCGAGGGATCCTCTGTAAGCAAGTGTCTGTCAAAGCATTGTGTTGTGCCCCTTTATGGGGAGCATTTTCGCCTCGTTATGGTGGTGTTCTGGCGACATCAGAAGACATCCAGTCGCTGTCCGAAGTGCAGTGTTTTGAGTCGTCTGCCGCTTCTACCACTGCGTCCTCTAGTCCCCGGCGACCACACTGGTGCTGCGTAATTTAAACCCGCCCGGCCTATTGCCTTGTATGTTGCCAGCAGCGTTTCTTTGTCTTTGTCCCAAGTACTGCGGGCTAGCAACTTGAGGACCTTGTTGCGGCTCTATACTTTGTTCACAATAGCGGTTGGTGCGCAGAGAAGGAGAGCAGACTATCGAATGTTACTCCGAGTATTTTGCTGTTATTCACCATCGGAATTGGTGTATCATCGACGTGAATTCCCAGCGGTAGTGTGACCTCCTTCGTCCAGGTGGTGAACAAGGTCGCAGAGGGTTTTGTAGGGGAGAGGGTTAGGCTCCTAGCAGTGAAGAAGCGAGAGAGCTCGGAGAGATACCCGTTTACTTTTGAACAAAAGCATCAATGCCATTCCCAGACGCCATTATCGAACAATCTTCAGCATAGGAGACAATCGATACTCCCTCTGGTGGTTGAGGGAGCTTTGAAATATATTGTAGTTAAACAGTAATGGGGAAAGGACACCACCCTGTGGAACCCACTGTTTTATTTTTCTAGGTTTGCTCGATTTGTGTCTAAACATTACTGACGAGTGTCGACTACTTAGATGATTCGCCGAGCATCGTTTGAGCCTCTGTGGGAGAGTGGAGGTCTATATGTCTTCTAGTAGCGTGGACTGGCTGACGGTGTCAAACACCTTTCACAGGTCCAACGCTACTAGAATAGTTCTCTCATAGAGACGGTTACGGTTAAGGCCACGTGTTATCTGAGTGTTTATGGCATTAAATGCTGTTGTTGTACTGTGCACTTTACGGAAACCATGCTGATGCTTCGCTGGGGTCAGTTGGTTTGTGAAATATGGGAGCTCCAAGGCCTCTAATGTCTTCCCTTACTGGGGAAAGGAGTGTTATCGGTCGATAAGAATCACCTTTGTTGGCTGGTTTCCCCGGTTTTAGCAGTGGGACCACTCTCCCCATCTTCCAATGTCTTGGATGACGAGAGTGGCCATTGACAGATTGAGGACCTCCGTTAGGTATGCTATCCCGCAGGACCCAAATTTTTCAGCATCGACATGCGTATTCCATCGGGATCCATGGCTTTGGAGGCTTTCGCCTTCCCGATGGTCACTCGACGCTTGGCTTTGTCCATCGGAGCATGCAGCGTAAATTGTCGGCTAAAATAGCTCGCGCATCGCTCCGGTTTCGAGAAGGCACGGTCGGCGAGAAATTTTAACCCCATCGTCGTGCTTCGTCGGATTGGACAGTGACCTCACGGTTGTTTAAAGCTTACTCACACCAGAGGCAAAGTTACAAGTCTTCAGATGTCCTTCCCATTTTTTCCACTTATGTACGTTCATAAGCTGCCGAATCTCCGAGTTGAGATCCCTTATACGAGGATTTCCGGGATCGGCTGACGAAGGTTGTCACGCTCATCGCCTAAAACAGCGGCTTCAGCATGGAAGTTTAGACGGGCGTCCGTAATGCATCCCGCTGGTACGAAGCGAGCTGCAGTAGCAGTGACAACCCTGCGGAACTTACGTTCCCGAAAGTGGACGTCGGTTGGTGTGGGGAGCGCAGTGAAGGTGCTCTCAGTAAATTCCGCGAAGGCTTTCTAATCAGCTTTAGAAAAGTTGATATAGGTCTGGTGTCCCGCGGAAGCAGTCGGTTGGTTTATCGATCGAGATGACTACGGACAGATGGTCTGATGCCAAAGTCAGCACAGGTCGCCATGATACGCTGTGGGTGGTGGTGCGGTTGTGTGGTCTGTCGTGGTTGTGGTGTGGTCTATTGTTTTGTTGTGTTGTGGTGCTGTTGTGTTTGTGTTCAGCTGCTCAGGTGGACTGGGGTTAGCCGTGAAGGCTGCTCTGTTTCAACAGCAGGGGGGCCACAAATGATGTGGTCCACTGCCGATGAGTCCATAGGCCTGAGCAGACTCTGAGGTGACTCCACCCGTCGCAAGGAATGCACTTGACTGAGGTGGAGTTGTGGTGTAGTCGTCTCTGGCATACACAGCAGGTGTAAGTTTCTGACCCTGGGTTTGACTCGATGCCAGCCCTCAGCAGAAGAATACGTAGCAAATGTAGCCCTATGGACGAATAACTTCTGAGATGCTTCGCTGACCTTAACGGGGTTAGATCGCCGAAACAAGAGCCCATGGTCGGGTAAAACCCGAGTCATTCCGGTACGTAGAACCGGCTGTCGTGGGAGTGTGGGTCTGAAGTCCTTAGGCCCGTGTGCCCTCTCTTGTCTGCCGTGGGAATAAAAATTACTTTAACACTTTGCCAATTAGACGGAACATAGTTGAGCATTATACATGCTTTGAAGACGCTCTCCAGCCATGAAATAACCCACGACTGTGCCTCCTGTAGCAATGCTGGGAAGATCCCGTCCGGACCCGGAGATTTGTACGAATAGAAGCTGTTAATTGCCAATGCAATCTTCTCCCATGTGATAATTTCGCTAGCGACATTGATGGATTGGGCCGCTACGTTTCTCTTTGCCCCTAAGACCTAGTTTGTGTCACAGCCGTGGGAATTGGTACGAAGAAGGAGTTAAAATGTCTCCTTAGAACTTTTGGTCCATTCTCCATCTCCCTTTTTAGGAAAGAAGGATTGCTGTGTTCCTTGGATAGGATCCTCACCATTCTGGCGGATTCTTTCGTTCATTCTATAGAATAGCAGAAATCCCTGCAGGATTCCTATTTTGCTTTGCGAATTGCCTTCTTGTAAATTTTCAAGACAGATTAGTTTTAATGGAGTGAAATAATTTTGTGGTTTGTGTGCACACTTGACCACATTCAAAATTTATTGTGCTACAAATCTACATACTCAAAAAATTGTAAAAAATTTGACTAAAAAAATTGGAAATTTGCATGAAAATTTATTGACTTTTCCAGAGTTTTGAACAGAGTTTAGAAATAACATTTTTAAGTTTTTTTATAGTATATTTTTATGACAAATAGCACAAAAAATAAAATATAAAACATTGCATGTCGACATTGTGAAAAAAAAATGTAATTCAGTGAAATTTTTTATTTATTGAAAAATAGAGCGTGTAAAATAATAACTGTCGCACCTAAACATCCTTAAGTATTTCTTCAGGAATATAAGGCCACATAATTTAATTTTTAGGGTTACTTCGTCCACTAATTTTAAACTTTTAGGAATTATTTAATTTGCATTTAAATCGATAGTAAGTGGTTGAGGATCATGGACGTGAAAAGTGACTTATTTCAGAACTACTTTTGGCAAGCCAAGAAAACTTGTGATGGCTTAAGAAAAGATAGCATGGACAAAATATTTATTCAGCGTACTGTAGCAAGATTTATTGTAGCCTGTACTCTGAAAATAAGGAAAAACGTGGACGAAAACTATTATAAGTCACAAAAGGACGAAAAAAACTGCGTGTGAACATAATCAGAAAAATAGCTTTCTTTTAATAAGCAAAGAAGCAAAGCGGTACTAACGAGGCATACAGAAACAGATATTGCCTTTTTCGACGAGATTATTTCTCAATTACAGCCATTTCATAATCCCAAAGACAATAAAAATGACTTAGCTAAAAAATACCCTATATCTCCAGAGCTTACGAAAGTGTTAAGTGGTTTCAAAAAGTTTCTCTCGCGAAGGGGTTGGGCGCAATTGAGGTTGCTCACCCTTGCCTGGTTATCAGGTTATCTGGTTGAAAATTATTATTGCGTAGTGTATTTTATTGTTGTATACTAAATAAAAAATATAACCACATAACCTGATAACCAGGCAAGCGTGAACAACCTCAGTGTATTTATAGGCCATCTGATCCTAATGTAGTGCAAATGTCTGCGAATGGAATATTTTGTTTTCAACAGGATTCTTTCCCGACAAGTAAAGCGAAAAATTCGAAAAGTTGATGAAAAGAAATTTTTTCCCTGGTTTTATCCCAAAATGGTCACAATCTCCTTTATACTCAAACCCATCGGATTAGAGCGTTTGGGGCTGTATGCCAAGCAAACTAGGTAACATAAATGTCATAAGCTTGGATAATGTCAAAAAGGATTTAACAAATATATGGGACCAAATATCAAACGAACCCGACCGTACCGCCTGCGAAAATTTTCTCAAATGTTTAATACTATGTCTGCATTGTGAGATTTAATGCAGATTTAGCCCCCTGACGAGGTTTAACGTTAAATCTTTTGAGATTTACTATATAAAATTAAATCTCGCAAGGCACTATATTTAAGTTAAATCTTCGTTAAACCTTCAATAACATTGATAAACAGATACAATTTGTTCGGTGTGGCAACCACAAATTGACATGCCATAAGTCAAATGACATTTGTATTTTCAATATACAGTTGCGGACATTGAAATGTAGCCTGTTAAAAAACATGCATTTTCGTAATTTTAGGCGTTTTTTATAATTTGATTAGTTTTAAGGGCAAATTATTAATATTTACATAACTTTAGTCGTAATTAATTATTATTTTCAATACTTAAAATTAATAAAAAATGTTTTCTGATAATATCATGCAGTCTTCTCCGTTTTCTATTAACCTTTTACGCGCTGCGACGTAAAATTTATAAAATTTGGTTATGGTTCTGCTTCGATAACATTGCCCCAATCATCCTCTAGAACTCAGTGATAATTTTTTTTAAATTCGGGAAGATGATTCGGAATATGGTACCATTCGTTACATTTTCCAAACTATATATTACACATATTTACCACGAATAAGAAGCCAATAATATTAAGAATTCACATAAAGGAATTCCGCTCTGGTACCTTCCGTTTATATGCCTGTATTTCAATGTCCGCAACGGTATTTATAAAATCATACATAAGCAAACTTCAAATATTTAAAAATGTGAACGTCAAACATATCTCATTGTGCCAATGGAGACGGTTGTGATTTAGCAACTGGATTTATTAAACCTTAATAGATAAATCCATGTTATTAAAAGGAAGGTAGTTTCATTTAATGACATTCGTGGTTGTTGTTAACCATTTGACTTTTAATAAAATTATTAAGTTACATCAAGTTCATGCTACCTTATTACTAGAAGAAATATTTTTTTTTAAGCAGAAGATTTTATCAGTACATTCAAAGATGTGGAATATGATGAATTAGAAAATTACGCCGGCTACATGGTTTCGAAAATGGGGTTGACGACTAGGTTTCAGAAAGCATGAAGAAAGTGTATACTTACATATCGTCGCTTAAAGTACAAAACCGCGTATCGTCGTTCTGCAAAACCGCGTAACTGACATCTTTTGCCAAAAATTGGATTTGTTCACACAAGCTCTTGGCTCAAGCCCTATCTATTCGTCCTGAAATGCGATTTCTTTGTAAAAAAAAAAGAGAACCATTGTGAAATATGAGTGTTTTTACTCTACAACATAATTTATGCAACCTCACATACGCAGTTGTGCATTTCGTTGATACACGGTTTTGTACTTTAAACGACGATCTGTTAGTTGTTTATCGGAGGGCGGTCTGTTCAAGTCGACTTCAGGTGTTTTGCATAAATTAAAAATTTGTGAAATTTAATGATGAGCGCTAATCACAAAGCCTAATTTTTTCAAAATCTTATGAGAAATTTAAAAGTAAATTTTAACCAAAATATAAAAAGGTTTTATTTGGGAAGAACAATCTTTAGAATTCGATTTTTAAATCGCAAGATTGCATTCTAAATAAGAAAACAAAAACATAACAGAATTATCCGCGCGTGGTTTTTATTAAAAAATGAAAACAACAATTGCGATGAAGTCTCCTTTAACAGTTTACATTTTAAATATTTTGAATAAAAAAAAGGTGCGAACCAACTAAGGAAAAAAAGTACCAAGCACTGATAATGGTTTTTGATTTGAAATGTTATTACATTGGTATAAATATGGGAAAGAAAATACTCCGATTTATTGTTTTAATATTATCAAAGTGGCAAGGCCGTTGATAATACTCACAATTTATAAAACTTCAAAAAATTGTATTATCCGTCAAAAGTTGTTTATTGAAACTACTTTTTTTTTTGTATCATGGATAAATCTCTCAATGGAGACATAGTATAAATCAAGTCCTGCAAATAAAGAAACTAGGATTGAAATTAATGCTTAATAAATGTCGTAAATAGTTTGTATTTTTATGAATGAATCATAAATTAATCGAAATAAAGTTAACCACATCGTAATTACAAAAAACTAAGTGCGACAGTTATATCTGTGGCAGACAACTAGTAAAAATATCATAGTAAACTTATAGTATTCTGTTTACTAGGTGAAATGACACACATATTGGTATTGGTAAACCAATCTCTTTTTTTAATCAATAAAAAGAAAAGAATGAGCTGCGCGTTTAAGGGCTGCAAAAACTCTGTTAATTTGTTTGAAGTTGAAGTTTTTTAAATTCCCTACGCTCCCTTTTGTTAGAAATATATAAGTGGTTAGAAGCTGTGATGAAGAAAATCTTCCTGAATTATCATTTATTTATTCAGTGTGTTTTGCCCTAATGGATATAACTATTAGCAAAAACAAAACCATTTTATGTAATAATAAAATGCAATATACTACATATTTTCGTAAGCGTCATTTGACGATTTTTAGTTATGTGTAAGTTATATATTTCAAAATAAGATACATATTTCGATTGGTGTTATAATTTGTCGGATATCTCCTTTAGTTTCCGAGATACTGAGTAAAGAGTATCATTATTTTACTACAAATTTTTATTATTATTATTATTATTATTTTTAATTTTGTCGCACAAACCCGCTGCAAAATTGTTGACAAATGTACCATACTACTGGCATACTACAAAATTTTACTTAAGAAAATCCGCAACTCAAAATAATTAACATAAAAATAAAATAATTTAAGAATTTCGTGAACTAGACACAGTCTCAGAGATTTCGGAGAACATTTTTAGTCATTGGAAATTGCATTCCAAACTTCAATTGCGATTTTCCAAAACCTACCGATATTACCATAAGACAAGCTTTTCCAGGCGCCGGTATTTATATTCTTATGATAATTTGTTTCAAAACTACGAAAATAAAAGTTAACACGAAAAGTAGAATCCTCCTAGAGGATTCGTCTAGTTTTTTGTACTAATGCCATAAATGTATGTGTTTTTATAATAGTAATTTCTACAAATTTTAAAACTCCAAGAATACTAGTATCCGTATTGCCCATTAAAAACAGCAGATACTCCCATCCCGAAATACAATCATTTATATTTTATTCCTAACCATGTGCCAACGCCGCTTGTAATATGTACAAGTTATAAAACTTCAAAAATGCCTGTATCCGTCAAAAGAATTTGAAGTGAAACTACCTTCTATTTTTTATCATGGTTTTGCCAATCTGCTGTGTGAAATGAAATCTTTTTTGACAACAGTAAATTTTTGAACAACCGCAGAATAAAATATTCAGCCTTATCATTTGCCCGAACCGGTTCACTTTTCACTTTTGGTTTCCATGGTTTTACTATGGGCGGATGACAAATTTTCGGGTGAACTTTTTTTCAGGCGAAATTCAGGATGAGGCAGATTATAAAATGAAGTAATCAATTTAATTTTAATCAATTAAAGCGTTTGAAACATTAAAGAAATTTATTTAACGGAAATATAAAATGTAGTGAAATACTTCTTAATTTTGCCACCGGAAACTGCATTTCCTAATACTTTATTGTTTTTGCTCAAATTTGGGACAGAAAACTTATACACATCAACAAACTTTGAGATTGTCAAAATTTTATATCCACTTGTCAAAAATTTCACTAGCCTCATGAGCTTGTGAAATTTTATTCACCTCATACTTGTCAAAAAGTTACTCCCTGCGAACATTGTTACCGATTCACACACGCTTTAAATAAAAATATGTCACATACGAGCGCTTGGAAATGCTCATTTTCTTTTCTGAATATTCAAACTATGTTTTCATCACGAATAAAATTTGGTTTCGTCAATGTTATTGTGGCTTATTAACATTTTTATTTTTAATATATTTATTGTTTATTGGGAAAAATTTGAAAAGGAACAAAGTCTAAGCGGTAGAAGTTATAGCAGCTATTTCGGAGATCACCACATCTCCTCATCAGACTTCTTTTTTCTAGACTTCAGTAGGGATCGAACCTGCGTAATCGATGTTCAAAGTCAGAAGCGTCAACCACTGAGCTATGTACATCCCGTAAACTCTTGTTGCTAATTCAGTTTTCCTTATTCAACCAACTACTATCAAGTGCAGCTGATTTGCCGCTATTTAAACTCGACAGCGTGGTTGTTGTTGTCAATTCTATACATCCATTTGCTTATTTGCTTTTTTGTATAGTTTCAGGCAGGCTCTTCCTAAACTATGTATTTATCAATATTATTGTGGCTTATTAACATTTTTATTTTTAATATTTTTTTTGAGCTTTGTACCACGATTGTTTATTAGGAAAAATTTAAAAAACAACAAAGTCTAAGCGGTAGAAGTTATAGCAGCTATTTCGGAGATCACCACATCTCCTCATCAGACTTCTTTTTTCTGAACTTCAGCAGGGATCGAACCTGCATATTCGATGTTCAAAGTCAGAAGCGTTAACCACTGAGCTATATGTACATCCCGTAAACTCTTGTTGCTAATTCATTTTTCCTTCTACTATCAAGTGCAGCTGATTTGCCGCCATTTAAACTCGACAGCGTGGTAGTTGTTGTCAATTCTATACATCCATTTGCTTATTTGCTTTTTTGTATAGCTTCAGGCAGGCTCTTCCTAAACTATTGTTTACTAGGAAAACTACTATTCTTTATTAGGAAAAATTGGAAAAGCAACAAAGTCTAAGCGGTAGAAGTTATAGCAGCTATTTCGGAGATCACCACATCTCCTTCGAACCTTCGTAATCGATGTTCAAAGTCAGAAGCGTTATCCACTGAGCTATGTACATCCCGTAAACTCTTGTTGCTAATTCATTTTTCCTTATTCAACCAACAACTAGCAAGTGCAGCTGATTTGCCGCTATTTAAACTCGACAGCGTGGTTGTTGTTGTCAATTCTATACATCCATTTACTTATTTGCATTTTTGTATAGTTTCAGACAGGCTCTTCCTAAACTATGTATTTGTCAATATTATTGTGGCTTATTAACATTTTTATTTTTAATATTCTTATTGAGCAAATGGATGTATATAATTGACAACAACAACCACGCTGTCGAGTCTAAATAACGGCAAATCAGCTGCACTTGATATTAGTTGGTTAAATAAAGAAAAATGAATGAGCACAAGAGTTTACCGGATGTACAAAGGTCAGTGGTTAACGCTTCTGACTTTGAACATCGATTACGCAGGTTCGATCCCTGCTGAAGTCTAGAAAAAAGAAGTCTGATGAGGAGATGTGGTGATCTCCGAAATAGCTGCTATAACGTCTACCGCTTAGACCTTGTTGCTTTTTAAATTTTTCCTAATAAACAATCGTGGTACAAAGCTCAATAAAAATATTAAAAATAAAAATTTTAATAAGCCACAATAACTTTGACAAATACATAGTTTAGGAAGAGCCTGCCTGAAACTATACAAAAACGCAAATGAATGTATAGAATTGACAACAACCACGCTGTCGAGTTTAAATAGCGGCAAATCAGCTGCCCTTGATAGTAGTTGGTTGAATATGGAAAAATGATTTAGCGACAAGAGTTTACGGGATGTACATAGCTGTGGTTAACGCTTCTGACTTTGAACCTCGATTACGCAGTTTCGATCCCTGCTGAAGTCTAGAAAAAAGAAGTCTGTTGAGGAGATGTGGTGATCTCCGAAATAGCTGCTATAACTTCTACCGCTTAGACTTTGTTGGTTTTTCAATTTTTCCTAATAAACGATCGTGGTACAAAGCTCAATAAAAATATTAAAAATTTGGTTTCTATATTTTAATTTTTTTGACACAAAATAACAATGTTGGAAATCGGTGTGCTTTCATTTCGACAACTCGTAGCTGGCTGAACTTATGACCGCCATAACCTTCGGTGTCTGCAAGCAAATGCGTGTCCTGAGTTTATACGGTAGCCGATCATAGCAATTACTATTGTATGTGTGTATGATTCATATTTGTGACATTCTATACTTAGATGTTGAGTATTTTTGAGGAGCTCCGGGTAATGGTCGCTCAAATTTGGGTGTTCTTAATGAGCTCTCTGGGCGGACGCGCTGGCAGGCTTCGGAGTCTCTATAACTATACAAACCTTGTTTTGTTTTGAAATAAAGACCTAAATATATTCAGAAATTTAGAGCTTTACTTGATAAATTCACAAACTCCAGGTTTTTCATAAAAATATAATCTTACAATTGATATTTTATTGATTTTAAACTTACATTTTTAGCAAATAAACGACTGCTTTCGATAAGTGGTCAATCATCAATCCCCTTTCTTTCAATGGCCTCCGACCAGTGTTGCCATCTGGCCCTTATATTAGTAGTCTACAGGGTTGCATTAGCATTAATCTAGTAGGTTGCCACAGCTCGGCCAACCTGACTATATCGATCGACCTCGATCGTCGGTATCCTGCAAAACCTAGTTATGTATACTATGGCGCTAGTTACAAAACCTTAAAATAAAATGTACATTATTTACACATGCTTATGCTATTGCTTATATTATTTCGATTACACTGATGTTAGTCTAAGGTATCGCTTTGATCCTCCCTTTTCCACAGTTTATTGTTTCCTGCTTCGATTATCCCATCATGCGGAATTTGCGTAATCTGGCAATTTTCTATGTCTCTTACTACGTAGCGGTCTTTTGGTAACACTTTGTAAATCTCGTAAGGATCCTTGTATTTTGGAATCAATTTCTTATTCGTTCCTACCGTTGTATCTGTATTTTTAATTACTACAAAGTCCCCTTGCTGGAACGATTGTACTTCTCTACCCCCCCTTTTTATTTACACTATATTGCTGCCCTTTTAAATATTTTTACTCGCTATGTGTCTTAACTCTTCCAACCTCCTCCCAGGGCCCTTGAATTACTCCTCAAGATGTTCAGAAAGTTTATCTATAGCCTCTCCTTTTTGATTTATTCCGAACAAGGCTTGACTTGGTGTTATTCCGGTCGATCTGTTAACCGTGTTGTAAATCGGAAACTCGATTTTTCCAAAAATAAAGTAACGAAATAGGCTGGAAAAGGCAAAATAAAATAGCGAAAAAGGCAGGAAAAGGCACTAGGTATTGTAAAAAAGGCAAAAAAAGGCAAAATAAAATAGCGAAAAAGGCAGGAAAAGGCAAAAAAAGGTATTGCAAAAAAAGCAAAATAAGGCACTAAAAAAAGACAGAAAATACGAAGAACAATCAAAAAATATATTTTTTTTAGAAATGTTTATATTACAAGTAAAAAGAGAAAAGCTATGAACTAGTTTCATTATCTGAAAAATTTGTACTTTGAATCTTTGACTATTTTATCCTTTCGAGTTTCTAACTCATAAAACTTTAATCTGTATAGTTGTAGTAACATTGAACCACAAGATGCATTTTGAAGTTTTCTGGCAGCATTTTCATTCGATTTTCGCGAAGAAAAGCCTTGAATGTACTTTTTAAAAGGTAGAAAAGGCAAATATCTTAAAAAAGGCAAAAAAAAGGCAAATATCATAAAAAAGGCAAAAAAAGGCAACATCAAATGTGTATATATGGAATCAGGGAAAGCTAAATCGTGGACATTCTTAATCGAATATACTCTATCTCTTTAGCAGAAAAAAAGGCAATTTCCATAAAATCCGTTCCCTGGTAATGAGGGTAGCGGTCCTAGGTGGTCTAAATGCAAAGTATCAAAAAGAACTTTACCCTTCGGTATCGGATGTAATGTTTTTAGATTCTGATATTGTGGCGCTGAATACATTATGCATCGTAAGCAACTTTGTTTGAAACTGTCGGTTTTGCTTTTCATACTTTTGAACCAGTAGTAGCCTTTCATTTTCCCATAGCATTTATCGATGCCCTGGTGTCCTATTTGTTCATGTATATGTCTAATAAGTTCCTTTTTCATTTCTATGGGGACATAGAATCGTAATATTTCGCCGTTTTTCTTAAATACCACGCCATTTACCATAGCAAAGTTGTCTAGGTCTTTTCCCTCTAATTCCTGCTCAAGTAGTTTAATTTTTCCATCCCTTGCCTGCATAGCCTGCAGTTGAAAATCAATGTCTTCGGAGTCAATGACTGCTATGACGTTATCACAATCGAGGTAATTTCTACTGAGAGCATCGACATGGGGCATGTTTGCTCCAGCTCGATGACAGATTGAGTAGTCGTAATTTTCGATTTCTAACGCCCATCTGGCAATGCGACTGTTTATTAAATTTTTACTTAGAGTCTGAGCGAGTGAGTTGCAATCTGTAATAATTTTAAATTTGATACCCTCTAGAAAAACACGAAATCGACGGAGGGAATAAATGATTGCCAAGGTTTCCAACTTGAAACTATGGTAACGACTTTCCGCTTCCGTTGCTCGTTTGGAAAAATATGCCACTGGGTGGAAACCTGACCCCTCTTGTCTCTGCAGAAGTATTGAGCCAAACCCATGTGAACTAGCATCACAGTGAAGTTCTGTTTCCTTATGAGGACTACAGGGCTTGATGCTAACTTTTCTTTCAGGGTGTTAAATGCTCTTTCACATTCCCTATCAAAATGAATTTTTTGATCGAATTTTCCATTCCCCTTAATAATGTTAAATAAAGGTCGTGCTATAAGCGAAAAGGATTGAACGAACTTCCGAAAATAAGAACAAAGTCCAACGAAGACCTTTACCTCCCGTTGGGTTCTCGGTTGTGGGTAATTCCAGATAGCTATTTTGTGCGAATCCGAAGGTTGTATGCCCTCTGCTGATACTCTATTTCCTAAGTATTCTATTTCATAGTAAGCAATTTTACATTTTGTTAGTTTGAGCTGCAATCCGTACTCGGCTAAACGATGCACAACTCGTTTCAATAAATTTAAATGTTCGGCTACAGTCTTAGTTCCCACCACAATATCGTCCATGTAAATTCTAATTTCATTTTTTCGATATAAAATCTTTAAAAATCCTGGTAATGAACCGCTGAAAAATAGCTGGCTCATTTTTTAGGCCAAATGGCACTCTCAAGAATTCATATTGCCCTTGAGAGACTACAAAAGATGTATACGGAATTGATTTAATTTCCATCTTAATCTGATAGAATTCTGATTTTAAATCTAGTACACTAAAAATTTGTTTCTCTCCTAGGTACTCTAAGCAATCTTCAATTAATGGTAGTGGATAATTATCCCTGGCGATAAGTTTGTTTACGTTCCTATAATCAATACACATCCTCGTTTCTCCAGACTTTTTTCTTCGTTAAAACAATTGGAGATGCATACGCTGATTCACTTGGCCTTATAATTTTTTTCGCTAACAATTCTTCAATGATTCTATTTACCTAGTTTTTCTCTGCAAACGAAAGTTTTCTTGGTCTGGAGAAGGTTGGAATGTCTGATATTGAAATAATTCGCGCTTCGTACTCACAATCGTGCAATTCTTCAGTTACTTTTTCAATGTATGTTGTTTTCAGCATTTTTTCGTAACGTTTCACCTCAGTAACCGATAACCTAGGGTTCATATCAAAATTTCCCTCATCTTACGTTATCCCTATTTCACAAATATTAAACGATTCGTTTCCCAAGTTTTCTTTTCCTTCAACAATTTTCACTATTTTCGTATTTTGTACTTCAAGTTAGTTTTTATTTAATTCATTTTCACTTTCTATACACCTATCATTAAGGATTTTGGAATTATATTTATTTCCGCGTTCTACACGCTTGTATAAACTAATATTGAAGTTTCAAAAAAATCATTTCCTAGCAATAATGGAAATGGTAATGTTTCGTCTGATAATACAAAAAGCGATAAGGGTTTGATGGTATTAGCATATTTAATTGCTGCATTAATTTTCCCAAAATATTTTAAACGTTGGTTGCCCACTCCTCTAAATTGCGAATTTACTTCGGTGTGTAATTTAAGTTGGGGATTCGCAGATGCAGGCAAGGATCTTCGAACAAAACTATTCGGACTGCCCATATCAAAAATCGAAAGGAATTCAAAAAACTGTACATTACATTCATAATTTCTATTAAAAGCGACACTCACCCATTCTCTACTTTCTACGCGTTCAAAATCAGCTTCGATGGATACGTTGGAAAAAATTAAGCTATTTGCCGACTTGTCTCGCAGCCCATCCACTATGTATTCGACGAGCTCTGCTTCGCAAACCAAAGCACCCATAGCGATTTCTCTCATTGTTAACACATAGAAATGAAGAGTCTCCGATTTTTTGTCCCAGGTTTGAGACTCCAATTTCCTAAAAACGTCTCTGGCATTTAATGTTCTGCCCAACTCCTTCCGTAGCATAGTCTTCAACTCGGCCCATGGCGAAAACGTTAGGGTTCTTAGGAGCAATTGAGCACTCCCGATCAGCAATCTACGAGCGAGTAGCAATTTTGTTTTCTCGTTGCAACTATAGGTTTGCGTTGTCAGCTTGAAGCAGGCCACCCATTTACGAATGCCATGATGGTTGTCTCCACTGAATTTCTCATTCGAGCGTTCGATGTCATTCAGGCTAAAAGTTAATTTTCGCTCGGTCGAATCTCTGATCTGCATTTCTTCCAATTCTCGTCGTAACTTGCATATACGCAAGCGCCATTCCAAGTCTGCTTCAATTCGGCGTCGCTTTTGTCGGTTGCCGCCTGTACCCCATGTTGCTCACGACCGCCATTTTGTATGCCCACAGCGTCACCGTTCTTTTCAGAAATGACGACGTTTGTTACCTGAGTACAGTTGGTCGCGCGTGCCTCTTCATCCACGCTACCGGAGCAGTACCCACTACACCTTCTAATAATAAACATAGCTGCGAAATTGTAGCTGTCTCAGGGAATTCAACCCCCAGGTCCTCTTTCGACGCCATATTTTACTAGTCACCTCTTCAGATCGCCTTCGGTACTCTTAAGTTGCCTTTTTCTTAGCGTCCGTCCACTTAAGTTGCTTTATTTCTTAAGTTCCCAAGTTTTATAAATTCACTTCGGACACGATGTACAAGTCAAAAATTTGTAATAGTTTTTCCAAATTTTTACTGGATGGCGTTCGATAACGACAAAAAATGTCCAACACACAAAAATTGAGAGAGCAAGCGTTCATTTTGATGCAAGAGAAGCGTTCATTTTGTACTGGCAAAATTTTAGTCAGCAAAAATTATCCAACACGAAAACATATGATCACAAAAACATACGGTTGCAATTTTTGTACACAAGCAAAATTGCATTTTTCGAGTTTTGGTATTTATACGCTTTTTGTCTGCCTTCTATGTGACTTTATGACAGCGCCAACTAGTTTTTACTTCTAGAAATGTTCCTGGCGAACATTGAACGTTCACTTTCCTTTTTTCTTCCATGGAGGCAACATGAATTTCAGTTTGTTTACAAACAAATCATAAACAAAGTCAGCTGGTGTGTCTTCTTCTTCCGGTTTTTGCAAGGGATGGCTAATTTCCTGTTCGTTTACTTTTTTGCTTTTTCTTTTCTTTGGGAGAGAATTTTCGCTTACGCTCTTCATTTGGATTGTTGGCTGGTGTTGGCTAATTTTGTTATCGAACGCAACTAATACTGTTCGGTCTACACCTCAGCTTAGCAAATAAACGACCGCTTCCGATAAAGCAGTGTTTGCATTATTCAACTTTGCGTTCAACAATTGCGTTCAACTCAACGCAGGGTTGCACGAAAAAAAAGTTGAATGTCTAAGGGCCGTTTTCACCATCTCTGGTTAACACTAATCTCCAGTTAAACATCGTTGCCGACGTTACTGACTCCATGCATATAACATTGTGTCGGTAGCGTCGGTAACGATGTTTAACTGGGGATTAGTGTTAACCAGAGATGGTGAAAATGGCCCTAAATGTTGGCTGGCGACCAACTTTGTTGAAAGCGATTAGTTGAAAGGCCATTCAACCAAAAGTTGAATGCAAAGTTGAACAATGCAAACACCTTTTTATGGCGAATATATTGATATTTTTTCATATTTTGATATTTTTTAGCCATTTTTTTTCGTGCAACCCTGCGCTGAGTTGAACGCAAATGTTGAACGCAAAGTTGAACAATGCAAACACACTTTAAGTGTTCAATCATCAATCCTCTTTAGCTTTGTTTCTTAACAGATAATTATCACAAATTATCACTAATTTCTGCTGGAAAGCGTTTCTTAACACAAAAAACTAGCAGAAAGTACCAGCTCTCTCTCGTTCTTACGCTCTTCTTTCCATGACTCTCCTGCTAATTTCTGCTAGTGAAATTTTTACTAGCAGAAACTAGCAGCTGTCAAAATGGATAAACAAAAATTCGCGCCAAATATTTTCAATAGTCAAATACACCGATCAGCTGATTACTTGCTAGTTTCTGCTAGTTTTGCGTTTCTTTACGTTTTCGTTATCTCGCTCTCTGTGAGCGTAATTCTTCAAATTTTCTCATTCTTCTTCTTCCTTATAATTATCTGCTAGAAAAGAAAAGAAACAAAGCCTTTATTTCAATGGCCTCCGACCAGTGTCTACAGTAGTCTACAGGGATGCATTAGCATTAATCTAGTAGTTTGCCACACATTTAAGAAAACTCCATTCAGTGCTATAATTACAAATTGAGTTTCCAATTTATAGAAACGCAAGCAATAATTATGTTCTTAACTATTGATATTATTCTCAATTAAGCATTGATGTATTTAACCTACATTTTGTTCATAAATAACACAATTATATCCTCACCTGAAATGCAAAACATCGTAACATCATCGCCACTGAAATGCAAAAACTCGTAACTTATAAAAAAATCCAAATTCACTTTTTGATTGCTATGATGGATTTCATCAAATTACAACTGTCCACATCGTTTTATGAAAAAGAAATAAAAATTAGTCATGACTTTTCCACTTCAGTGGCGATGTTGCTACGTAATTTTGCATTTCAGGTGACGATATATATTAGGGGTATTCTCTGAGTCTTGCAAAGCCCATGCATGGTGCACATATTGCACGGATTGCACGGTAAAAACCGGTTTTCGTATGGGACAGCTTTGCAAGCCGTGCAATCCGTGCACCGTGCAAGGGCTTTGCAAGACTCAGAGAATACCCCTATTTTATCCTCGAAAAGAACTTTTTCTAATCATGAGGCGAAATTCCCCGCAGTATGTGTTGCCGTGAGCGCAAAACGAAAACGCTGCACACAACCTAAAAGTACTCCTTGGGGACCAATTCGTGAGAAACTGCGAAAAGGGTTATTACTGTATATATGTGATATCGCCGATATTTCATACCTACCTTGCCACAAATCAAACCCCAAAATCAATGCTCTGAACTGTCTATTTTAACCAGAGACTATAACGATTATAAGAAATAAAATTAAATATTATGTATAAGTATTACTTAACAATGGAAAAATGGTTTCGTCTCCTGAGATATAATTGTCTGTGAATTTTATTTCTTTATCGTTTCGTGGGACGATTATTTTACCATGGAAATTGTTTTCGTATTCTCATAATAATTACACGGTTTTGGCACCCACGTAACATCTATTTCCAGTGAAGGAAAAAAATGAAAGCCTCGGATGAAATATGCAAGGAAAGCTGACTCGACTCTCACACCTGCTCTCAGAGAGCACTCTTCAACAAACCGACATATGCGAGCAGTGGAACCACATCTCCCGCTCATTAAGTACCGCCGCCGAAGAAGTAGTCGGATTTCAGCGAGCCCGAAAGAACAACTGGAATGATGAGAAGTGTCAGGAAGTTGCAGAGAAAAAATGATGCCGCCTACAGGGCCACGCTTCGATCGAGCGCAACGCGCGCTATGTGGGACCGCTATAGCGAACTGAAGAGGGAAGAGAGACGTATTTGCCGCAATAAGAGAGAGGCCGAAATACGTGAGGGCGAAGAGCTTGAAATGCTGGCCGACAGGAAGAATTCCCGAAAATTTTACCAGCGAGTTAGGCGACTTACGGAAGGTTTCAAGACCGGGGCGTACTCCTGTAAGAACAACAATGGCGCCCTAGATACCGATGTTCAGAATGTACTTAAATTATTAAGGGAACACTTTTCCATCCTACTGACCGGTAGCAGCATGGAAAGTTGTGGAGAAGAACCCGAGCCCGCAGTCGATACACCACCGCCTGACTATGACGAGGTGCGAATAGCAATCCTAACAAAAAACAAAGCTGACAGCCTGCCAGCTGAGCTATCAAGTACGGTGTCGACGAGTTGATAAGGTGCATGCATCAACTCTTATGCAGAATATGGTTAGATGAATGCATGCACGACGACTGGAATTAAGGTGTGCACTGCCCAATCCACAAGGCGACCCTGCCATTTGCGCCAACTACCTCGGAATCAGCCTTCTAGTAGCTCTAGACCTGTCAAAGACTTTTGATACCGTCAGTCACTCCACGCTAACAAAAGACATTGAGGCCTCCTCTCTCCCACAGGGTCTTAAACGGTGGTCGGCGAAATATCTGAGTGGCCGACATTCGTCAGTAATCTTTAGAGACAAAACTAGCAAGCCGAGAAAAATTAAACAGGAGATACCACAGGATGGTGTCCTATTCCCGCTATTGTTTAATTATTATATTTGAAAGCTCTCTCAACCTCCAGAAAGGGTTACCATTGTCTCTTATGCTGACGATTGGTCCATAATGGCGTCTGGGAATGGAGGCCCCTATTGCGAGTGTCGACTGGCAGTAGAATAAAAATTTGTCGATCGAGTCGACCATCTTTTATTTTGCTATTGTATAACTTGATCGATAGAAATTTGTACTATTGTGAATGGTTGACAGAATTGTAAACAGCTGTTTGTTTGTTTACATTTGTTTCTTTAGTGTTTTATTTCCATCATTTTTTAAAATAATTGCTTTTATTATAAAATTTAAAAAATGGACACAGTTGAAATATGGTTTAGTGATGAGGAGGATGATGTGGAAGCTAATAGATTAGTAGAGTTGGCTAAAGCAATGAGGGAATTGCGGGATTCGTCGGATCTCTTGGAATTGGAAGCTGAAGTGTATGTACATATGTGAGTTTTATGAATAGAAGTTGCGTTCCCGATGCTTCACGGGTCTTAGGCTTTACATGATTTGCAGGAAAAGCTGTTTTCCTCATTAATAAACTTAATGGAAGTTTAAGAAATACCATACGGTTTAGATATTTGTACAATGATGTTGGGTATTTGTGTCCAAACGCGTGACCCGAGTTTAAAAACTTTAACATACAAGTGTAGTGAAAGAATTCAACTTTAATTTAAAATAAAGATTTCAAATTTCCGAGCACTAGTCAATAAATAAGTTATGCAGTTTTTTTGTAAACTTTTGATGTTGGTTCTGTGCAAAAGACTGTTGATGGCATAGCCGGAGTTATATGCACAAGAAATATTGTATATGTCTTTCCCAATAGAAGCAGAGCTTCCTCCCCTACTCTTTCCGGAAATTCCTTTGCCTATGTCGTCACTCTCCTGCATCTGCACGACCAACCGCGCCAGTTGCCTTTTGTTGATTATAATTTTTGATTATATTTCACAATTTTTTACAACTTCCAGTTCAATTGACTTACATTTTATCCATTATAGTACCACTTTCTTATGAAAATTTTAGAAACGCAAACTCCAACAACTAAATAACAGCAATAGAAGGATGAGCGATTAAAAAGTATTCACAGTCGCTAATTGAGCGACCAAGCGACACTCGCAATAGCATCGATAATCGCTTAATAGTCGTTTATCTACTGCCAGTCGACATTCGCAATTGGGGTGGGAATTGATGACTTGAGCTCGAAAGTAATCGGGTATCTCACCGAGCTTTCTCGTTTCGTTCCTGCAAGGAGCGTAACCATTTCCTCTACGAAATCCTCGGTAACTTTATTCACCACCTGGACGAAGGAGGTCAGACTGCAACTGGGTATTCACGTCGATGGTGAGCCAATACCGACGGTGAATAACCCAAAAACCTTCGGAGTCACCTTCGACAGTCTGCTCTCCTTCTCGGCGCATACAACTGTAATTGTCAACAGAGCACAGAGCCGCAATAAGCTCCTAAGTCGCTGGCCGACAGCACTTGAGGCAAGGACAAATAAACGTTGCTGCCGTTGGCCGGCCGGTTGTAAGTTATTCAGCGCCCGTGGGGTCGCCGGGTACTACAGACCTGCCAGAACATAGCACTTCGGACTGAGACCGGAAGCCTTCTGATGTCGCACCCAACACCACCTACACGACAAGGCCCATATCCTCCCCATGAAGGAGCATAACACAATGCTCTGAAAGCAGTTTCTAGTAGACGTGGTGACCCAAATAGACGGCTGGTTGCAGAATAGCCCTCGCCCAGACACGTCAGGAGGCACCTCTGCGAACTGACGGACGAAGTCCAGAGGTTCATCAAACAACCTCTGGACCATAGTACATATTTGCATTTTTTTGAGGGTACCTAAATTGGCATAAAAATTGTACATTTTTTATCCCAAAAGTACCTTTTCGGAAAATGAAAGTAATTTCAACTTCATTCGTACATGAGTATATTCAATTTTATTGAAAAACAAGTAATTTTTAGCAAAAAAAAACCGACTTCAACTCCCATATAAAAAAAAAATATATATATATATATATATATATCTCATGATCCACTGATCGGATCTCAACCAGATTAGTATGGGACCACCTCTGAGACACTACCTTTCCGATGCAAACGGTTGACGTGGTCCAAAGTTATGCGGTAACAAACATAAAAAAAAAAAAAAATTTATAAAAAAAAAATAAATTTCCGACGAACTGATAACCTCCTCCTTTTTTGGAAGTCGGTTAATAACCATGATGCAATAATGAAAGGTGTTGTACGTTGTGACAGCTCGAAATCGAACTACCTTAGGTCAATATCGTATTTTGGAAGTACAAGAAAAACGGGAAGAAAAGCCTTCTCAACAGCGTCTACGCGGAAAACTGTTCTGCTCAAAAATACTGTGGCCCTTTTCTAGTTTAGCCTAGGCAAAACTAGTTTGTCCTAAAATCGGGTTTGGCCGGTAACATATATATGGCTTGGTAGTCTCATAAATTTGTAGATACAGTGGTCGTCCAGTATAACGAATGATATAATGTCTGGGTTCATACGCTATATAGAAAAGTACGTCAAATCGAACTGAAATTTCATTATGAGAATTCAATAAAATTAGTCTATATATTACATAATTTTTTCACCCTAATAAATAACAAACGTTTATGTGACGGAAGTATTTTTCCAGTTCAATAAACGCGACCACTTGTGAGAAGTTATTCTTTTGAACTGATGGTAATTCCACGTACGCAAAAATCATGTTAAATCATGTCATTCAAGCACATAAAGTAAACATATGTTCGTTATATAGAATTCTCCTTTTTTCAACCGTTCGTTATTTAGAGTAATCAATCCATTTAAAAAGGCATTCATTATTTGGAGCGTTCGTTATATAGGCATTCGTTATACTGGACGACCACTGTAATTACAATAATAAAATTAGGCGTGTTTCCATTCGCAGGAATATGATAATATGCTTAAAATGTTTGAGCTGATGAATACCCAGCTAGAACAGTATGGCTCATAACTCCTTATATGTGCCGCATCACTAAGAAAAGTATCCCTTATGAATTCGAAATGTTTCCCTTATATTGTACAGGGCAAATAGAGAAATTCATTTACGTATGATCTTTTTCCCCCTCTTTTATATGGGCTTCTAGTGCGCATATATCAAGTTTGATAGCTGTTGACCATTCCAATAATGCCTCATGCTCAGTTTTACTAGATCAATTCGTGTTCTCGAAAAAAAAAAAGAATTCACGACTCAAACATCTGAGTATAGCGGCCAAATTCTTTTCTAAAAATTTGGTAATTCTTCGTTTTTTGGCCTATAACTGCTTTGTATTGGCCATAAAACGAGCAATGTTCAAAATTTGGAGAAAAAAGATTTTTCAGATTTTTGGATCGTGAACATTTTTTTTCTCGGAGAACACGAATTGATCTAGTAAATCTGAGTATGAGGCGTTATTGGTATGGCCAACAGCTATTAAAACCTGATATATTCGCACTATAGGTTTTTTTTTTTAGTTCCACAAAGGATACTTTGAGGAATCATATAAGGAATTATACATTACCCAAGTTCACATATATCCAAATTCGTATCATATAGCAAGCATTGAATACTTAATATTTTATTTATTTGTTTTTGAAATTAACGATATATTTCAGAATTTATAATTAATACGTTGTGTTCCTTTTAGTAAATCCACTTTAATTTTTAATTGTACAAAATTTATTATATACATACAGTATCGGTCATATCAATAGCAACCCATTTCAAAGTGATAATATTTCCCACTCATTTTTATTTATTTATTTCTAGGAATTTACAATAAAAATACAGTTCATTTTCTAACAACACATATAAACCCAATTTTAAAACTTCGTAGAAAACCATGGTGGAATAATAACAAGGTGTTGTCAGTTACTTAACCTCACTTTTTCGGCAGGTCTATTCCGGTCACGCATTTTAAAGTAGTAGAAAAGAGATTAATTATTTACTACTTTTAATCCGTTGGTGCATACTATTTCAAATTAAATGTAGAAAGATGTATAATTACAGGCTTATAAGCCTGAATATATGTTTGTATCGGCAGCTCCACACAGCTTGGACATATATTGTAACTTTCACAAAGTAAAGGCGGTAAAATAAGGAAATTTCCTATTAGAGTGTAAATGATTTTTAAAATAGATTAAAACACATAAATATCGATAATATAAGCGAATTCCTAATTTAACCATGCAGTCACTCTATTCAGGTGTATCAGTAGTCCATTTGGCTCAGTATTATGACAATGCAGCAAAAGTTATTTAATATAAAAATCGCCTTTCCATACGATTTTTGTGTACGTCTTTTTCCATTGATAACCACGATATCTTTTATTTTTTACATTTTGAGGACAAAAATCATATAAATCGATCAATTTTAAATACTAATATCCATCTGAAAAGACCAAAGATACTATTTCCCAACGAGTAGTAGCATAAAAATTAAGATCGGCAGCACTGAAAATAAGTATGCCGATCTTGTCAAAATTACAACAAACACGTCGCTACTGACAACACCTTGTTATTATTCCACCATGGTACAAAGCTGCAAAAAATACAACAAATTTTCACCCAAAATTCAAACTTTTTTCTCAGAATTGTTTGAATTTTTTTGAACACTCAGTTTTATAGCCCCTTCAATTTTAGTCTAATTATATGCAAGTTTGAAGTGGCTAAAAATTACCATTGATTTTTTAGAATCGATATAAAAACAAATTGTGTTTATTCGTCTTCCATATAACGAAAAATGCGACTATATATCGATGGCTGAGTGGAAAATCAACCTATCTCTGCATCCAATTCGAACACGCCCGATATCAGAAAACTTTTTAACAACGCCCTATTTCCAAATTTAGATGAAAAACGCCCTATTTTAGAATTTCATTGAAAAACGCCCTATCTCAGAACTCGGTTCAAAAACACCATATCTCAGCTGACGATTCAAAAACGCCCTTTCTCAGCACATTTTCAATGTATTTTCGTTTGAGATAGGACTTTTTTGAGATAGGACTTTTTTAAACCGAATAATGATAATAACATACTATATACATATCTAGTTTCAATATAAAAAAAAATTATGTACACATCATTAATTTTGTATATATATCTATGTCAATATATGTATGTCATCATTTTCTAGAGAGTAAAAACACTTATATTTCAAAATGGTTATCTTTTTTAAAAAGCAATCCCATTTTTGGCTAGTATAATAGGTAGAATGGATAAGGATTGAGCCAAGAGCTTGTGTGAGCAAATCCGAATTTTTAGCATCAAATGTAAGTTACGCGGTTAAGGACGATACGCGATTTTGTGCTTTAAACGGCGATATGTATATTAACAGGAACGCAGCAATCTAATACACGGGTGGAGCAGGAACGCAGCACAGCAGAAGCATACAAAAAATCTGCAAATAAATGGTTTTTTAGGTTTTTAACTAACAAAAACCTGGTTTCAACTTACTTCAACGTGTCTAAAGCACAACGCACACACTAATGCAAAGGCGCAACAGGAACGCAACACTGTAAAACACGGGCGGAGCAATACACAGGCGGAGCAGGAACGCAGCACAGCAGAATCGTCCATAAAATCTGCGAATAAATGGTTCATTCGGTTTTGAAATAACAAAGAACAAAAGAACAAAGTTCCATACAATCAAGTTCGGCCCCAGCTGCAGTTCACCAGAGAATGCTGCAAATGGAATGGTTCATCAATAAAGTCAAAATAATATGTTGTAACTTACGTGTATTAGCTTTTAATCACAATACCAGCACAGGTCGGCCAGGAAAACGCTAAGGAAATAACCTAACAAATGCAAAATTATAATTTAATTGTAAAATAATATCTTTTTATTACAATACTCACCAAATTTCACGTAATTAGAAAACAAATGTCAGCGAATAAGAACAAAACGAACAACGTAAATTGAATCAATGTAGCTCGATTAGAATTTTTTTCTAATATTTTGGGAAATGTTCAGTGAAATTAGTAAAGAAACAACACGGTTTCTCCTAAGGTAGTTCAAAATGGCGGATTAGAGCGAGAAGTTGCCAACGTATAACACCTTTCATTATTGCATCATGAAAAATAACAGCAATTACATTGTTTATGAGATCTTAAGTTTATCATCACATACATGTAGGTTTTGCGTACAAAAATTGATTTATGTTATATATATAAAATAAATTACTGAATTCCACATTGTTTGTTTACACCCGATTCTTATTTCGCACGGTTTACAGGAAACCAAAACAACCGTTAAAAACACAAATTTGTAGCTTTAAAACTGAAAATTCAAATCAAGTAAGTTCAATTCACTTTAAAAAACTTATCAGAAAGGTTCTGTATTATATTGATTAAAAAATCGAAACCAAAACAGTGCGAAAATAACTCATGCAGGGAAAAACCACGCAAACAAATGATCAGGTGTATTCTAGACCAACCCCCTTATTCTAGAACCCGAATTTTCGTAATTCGTAATTCGTAGCTACGCTACGAAAAACTAAAAACCCACATGCTGCAACCCTTGCGGAAACATGTGCAGCATTGCCAGCTATCAGTTGTTTTTCGAAGATAGCCGAATGAAAGAAAACAAAGTGGAAAGGAATTAAAAAAACACTCATCATGTGCTTCTTTATTGTAAAATTGGTTAATTTTACATACTTTGAGGAAAATTATGGATTCTGATGTATTTGCAATTATAGCAGCAGAGTAAGCGGGCGCTATGGCAATGGTGTTGAACCACAAGCCAGAACTCCTCCTATGCCTGAAGAACTGGTTCCCAACCCAGTTAATGCAATAACAGCTTCTTCCAAGCCATTGAAAACATGCACTTTGTTAGGTCCACCACCTGTTGAGCTTGCTTCTGCCTTCGGTCGCGCTTAGGGATTATAACCCTTACTAAGTAGAATTCTCCTTTCTGTATTGCGGAGAAGAGGGGCTTCCGCAGGTCAAAGGTATACAACATTTCTTGTGCATATCACTCCGGCTACGCCGTCCACTGTATTTATGCGCAGAACCCACGTCGAAATTTGCAAAAAAGGGCATAGTGCAAACCGAGTTTATTAATAAGCTAGTGGTAGGAAATTTGAAACATTTATCTTAAATAAAATGTGAATCCTTTGATTACACGTGTATGTTAAAGTTTTTGGATTCGGGTTATGGTGCATTTTCATGGTATGAATTTGTTCATAAGCCGTATGAATTTTCCTATAAAAGAAGCACCAACTCTATAAAGAAATGAATGAAAGCGGTATATATTTAACATTTTTGACTTATATACTTGGCAAGTATTTTTTTGTAAACAAACAAAAAAATTTCATTTTGTGCTAACTTCGAAACTAGAAGCTTATTTTAGTTTTAATGTGCTTTAAAAAGGATCTACTGCCAATAAAGCCTTGCGGTTTGCTATTTTTTCAAATGTGTAATGCTTCCATTCAAACATCTTTGTGGATAAACAGTTTTTTGTTCAGAAATTGCTTGTTTGCGTTTTTTGTCTTTCATATTAAAAACGTTAAAAACACATAAGTTGAAATCATAGGGATGCCGTTTTCTTTCCTTTCTCAATGGATTTTATACTTGAAAAGGCACCAAAATATATATGCAATACTTTTACATATCGTCATTTAAAGTACAAAACCGCGCATCAAGAAAATGCAAAACCTTGTATGTGAGGTTGCCTAAATTTTATAGGAGAGAGTAAAATTTGTCATAATTCAAAACGGTTCCCTCTTTTAAACTTAATTATCTCTTCTTATGTCTAAGTATCGAAATTTTAGTATAAATGATTAAGGGCTTGATGATAGGAGCTTCCGGTGAACAAATATCTTTTTTTGGCACAAATGTCAGTTACGAGGTATTCAGAAACACGATACGCGATTTTTTACTTTAAACGACGATATAGAGATTGGCGCATACACAATGGCCCGTAGTTATAGTCAAAATAAAGTCGACTCTAAAGTTAAAAGCAGGTTTTTTTGACAGATATCCCATTGAAAGTTATGTCAAAAAGCTGCTTTTAACTTTAGAGTCGACTTTATTTTGACTATAACTACGGGCCAATATGTTAGTGTTTGGCCTAGCTTCTCCTCCCATATGGGGCGTGATTTTGTCACACAAAGGGGAAGGGCAGTTTTACGCCGACTCCGAACGGCAGTTGTATTTTTATGAGAGGTTGTTTTCATGACAGAATACACTCGGAAGTTTACTATTACCAATAGAGGAGCGACAGCTAACAGCGGAGTGTATATATCGATGGCTGAGTGGAAGATCGACCTATCTCGGCAGCCAGTTCGAAAACGCCGTATCTCAGAAAACTTTTCAAAAACGCCCTACTTCAGAATTTTATTGAAAAACACTCTATCTCAGAATTTAGTTGAATAACGCCCTATTTCATAATCCGGTTCAAAAACGCCCTATCTCAAACGAAAATACTTTGAAAATAAGCTGAGATAGGGCGTTTTTGAATCGGCAGCTATGATAGGGTGTATTCAATCAAATTCTGAAGTAGGGCATTCTTGAAAAGTTTTCTGAGATAGAGCGTTGTTGTGAATTTTTCTAAGATAGGGCGTTTTGTTGTTGTAACAGCATACAAATTCCCCAAAGAGATTTTGGGGAGTGTTGCTGGAGTGGTGGCAGTCCTTGGCCAGATATATATCTATCTGGGTCGTTCCGGTTACGTAGACCCGACTGTCGTGGGAACGAGATAGGGCGTTTTCGAACTGGCTGCTGAGATAGGTCGATCTTGCACTCAGCTATCGATATGTAATATAAAAAATAATGAGAGGTACTAAAAGGAAATGTTCCCAAAGTTCAGGAGCAAATGAAAAAATGCTCATTGAAAATAACTCACATGTATAAATTAAATAATATAACTTAAGCGGTTACAGCGCTAAACAAAAGGAAGAGTTAGAAAAACTAGCAATGCGGTTTGAAGGAAACATAAGACCGTAAAATGTTTGTTTGTTTCATTAATTCTCCCAACCTTTTAAGATATGACACTCCATTCTTTGCATTAGTTTGCAAATATACACTTATTGTTCTACAACGGCAAACATTTTCGTGGGATGTTTTTTCTTTAATTTCGAATTGAAAATACCTTACGATCATATTGTACCGAAATAAGTGTGGTATCCCTGTATTTTGTAAAATCCAGAAAGAAGCATCAACTGTATGAAAAAATAAAAGGGAGAAGTATACATACCTTCTATAATTTTGACTTATATGTATATTTGGCAAGTCTTTTTGTAAACAACAAAAAATACACATTTCATTTCTTTGCAAGCTTGGAAAATATAGGCTCATTTTTACTTAAATGTGATATAAAGCTCATTAAAATGTTGTGTAATGTCTTGTTATCATAGCGCTTTGTATTTGTATTGTCCACCATACGTGAATTGTTTCTATTGAAAAAGATCTAGTACAAAGATTTTTTGTTGTTTTGAAATTGTTTGTTCATTGTTTTTAATTTTTAAAATTGCTATATTTGACATGTATGTGAATGGCGGAGTTGCCGCTTTCCTCCTTTTCGGTGGGTTTTATATTAAAAAAGGCATCAAAATGGGAAAAAACCTCGTTGGTATCTGTGCATCTGTTAAACTTTTTATGGGAAGAAGTATAAAAATCCAACTTGCTATAATTTCATATGCTTAACAGTATCACAACAGTATGTTTACAGTATCTCCCCATAATTTTTCATATGAAAAAATCTATTATATGCATCCCACTCGATATCATTGAATTCCTCATAAGAACATGTAGCCCCTCTATTTTAGCGTATCAACAGTTCATATGGCTTCATACCATGTAAATGCACCATTATGCGTTTGGACACAACAACAAGATATCGTCGTTCAAATAACTGAACCCAAGTTTCTCGATAAGGGGCAAAGATTCTTTTTTGCTCGTTTATATAAAGCAGTGGATAAAAATATACGTATGTATATGCGAAAGGCAAATTTATCTGTTTAAATGAACACAACCAATATTTCTTGCAAACACACATCGATTTAAATCTTTTATTTTGCCTCCGAATTGTTTTCGTTCAAAATTACGCAAAAAAGCTTACTCGTTCGTTTTAAGGCATGCCATTGTTACGAATTTCGAAAATACGATTCGGATTGCAGCATACTATTTCTACGATTCGTAGCAAGATCCGAATACGAAAGAGTTGCAGAATAGGGGTGCAAGAGTATATCATCATCTAGAAAATTAGAGGCTAAATTAAAATTATTTAGATCAGATAAATTAAAATTAAAGCAATCTTTATCGTTATTTTGTATTAAGTCATTAGTTTGAACTAAAGCTGAGCAGGTACTTATTTGTAATTTGTTTCTACGTTTGGTTTTAATTAAACTTTGCATAGAAAAAACACGCTCTTCACACGCGGACGAATGCGGCAATGGCAATTAGGGGTGTTCCGATACAAGTAAATACGAGTACGTACTCGATACTTTTGTTTCGATACCAACTACTTTTTTTACTCGAATCGTTGTATCGATTCATACTTGGTATCGAAAGAAAAGTACTTGTATCGAATCGATTTGAGCAAGTGCCATATCTTGGCAGCGTCGTTTTTTATGAAAAATAATTGCTTTAAGTAATGACACCGCCAAAATCTAAAGTATGGATTTATTTTTACAAAATTACTGATACCACACCAAAGTGCCAGGAATGCTTTAAAACCGTAAAGTTTTGTGGGAACCTTTCAAAGGTTGAAATTGTTCTCTAATTAATGAATAAATATACATATCGTTACTAATGACGAAATACACATATCAACACCTTAGTGGAAGATCGATCTATCTCGGCAGCCAGTTCGAAAACGCCGTATCTCAGAAAACTATTCAAGAATGCCCTATTACCGAAATCGATTGAAAAACGCCCTATCTCAGAAAAATTTTCCAGAACGCCCTATTTCATAATTTTGTTCAAAAACGTCCTATCTCACCTGAAAATATATTGGCCCGTAGTCATAGTCAAAATAAAGTCGACTTTAAAGTTAGTTGCAGCTTTTTTGACAGATATCCCATTGAAAATTATGTCAAAAAGCTGCAACTAACTTTAAAGTCGACTTTATTTTGACTATGACTACGGGCTATTGAAAATATGTTGAGATAGGGCGTTTTTGAACCGAGTTATGAAATAGGGTGCTTTTGAAACGTTTTCAGAGATAGGGCGTTTTTCAATATATTTCTGAAATAGGACGTTTTTGAAAAGTGTTCTGAGAGAGGACGTTTTCGAACTGGCTGCCGGGATAGGTCGATCTTCCACTCACTGTATTGCAAATACAATACAAATTGCTGTTTATTTTTCGTTCATGTTCAACAAAATAATACAAATAAAAAATTAAAATTGTTTAAATTAATGTTTTTAGTTATTTACGCTGTGTCATATAAAATTTGTTGTTGTTGTTGTTGTAGCGGCTACAACAACCCCGCCCAGATCGGTTGGTATCTCAGTCGTTGTCGTCAAGTTCCACTAACGGCAACCCTAGGAAGCGTGCAGCTTCTGCTGGGTTGCCCATAGGGACAAGGCCGTTAGGGTTGTCGGGTTTTCCGGGCATGCGAAGAGATGTTTCGAGTCATGTGGGGTCTCTCCGCATGCCGGACATTCGTTCGGCACATCCTCATTCAACCTACTCAAGTAGGAGTTTAACCTGCTGCAGTAGCCGGAGCGAAGTTGTGCGAGTGTAGTGCGTGTCTCCCGAGGCAGATGAAGCTCCGTCTCGTCTATGTCCGGGGGTGGTATGCCTAAAACGGCATTCACAGGTCTAGAGTCTACATAACTCGAGACTGAGTCCCTGTGAATGCCGTTCAGGGCCTGTCTGTAAGCTGTCGGGTCCAGAGGTTGCTTAATGAACCTCTGGACTTCGTCCGTTAGTTCATATAGATGCCTCCTGACGTGCCTAGGCGAGGGCTCCTCGGCAAGCAGCTGTCTGCTTGGGTGGCCACTTCTGTGGCTCCCGATCAGGAACTGCTTGCAGAGCATTATATTATGCTCCTTTACCGGGAGCATTTGCGCCTCGCCGTGCAGGTGGTGTTCAGGCGACATTAAGAGGCATCCCGTCGCTGTCCTGAGTGCGGTGTTTTGTACAGTCTATACCTTCGTCCACTGCGTCCTACTAGTCCCCAGCGACCACACTGGCGCTGCGTAGTTCAAAACCGGCCGGCCTATTGCCTTGTATGTTGCCAGCAACGTTTCTTTGTCTTTGCCCCAAGTACTGCCGGCTAGCGACTTGAGGACCTTGTTGCGGCTCTGTACTTTATTGACAATAGCGGTTGAGTGCGCAGAGAAGAGGAGCAGGCTGTCGAATGTTACTCCGAGTATTTTGGGGTTATTCACCGTCGGAATTGGTGTGTCATCGACGTGAATCCCCAGCGGTAGCCTGACCTCCTTCGTCCAGGTTGTGAACAGGGTCGCGGAGGATTTCGTAGGGGAGAGGGCTAGACACTTTGCAGTGAAGAAGTGAGAAAGTTCGGAGAGATAGCCTTTTACTTTCGAACACAGGTCATCAATCCCATTCCCAGTCGCCATGATCGAGCAATCGTCGGCATAGGAGACAATCGAGACTCCCTCTGGTGGTTGAGGGAGCTTTGAAATATAAAAGTTAAACAGTAGCGGGGAAAGGACACCACCCTGAGGAACCCCCGTTTTATTTTTCGCTGCTTACTCGTTTTGTCTCTAAACATTACCGACGAATGTCGACCACTCAGATAATTTGCCGACCACCGTTTGAGCCTCTGTGGGAGAGAGGAGGCCTCTATATCTTCTAGTAGCGTGGAATGGCAGACGGTGTCAAACGCCTTTGACAAGTCCAACGCTACTAGAATCGTTCTCTCACAGGGACGGTTACGGTTAAGGCCACGAGTTATCTGAGTGTTTATGGCGTTAAGTGCTGTTGTTGTACTGTGCACTTTACGGAAACCATGCTGATGCTTCGCTGGGGTCAGGTGATTTGTGAAGTACGGGAGTAGCAAGGCCTCGAGTGTCTTCGCTAACGGGGAAAGGAGTGTAATCGGACGATACGAATCTCCTTTGTTGGCAGGTTTCCCCGGTTTGAGCAGTGGGACCACTCTCCCCACCTTCCAGATGTCTGGGATGATGAGAGTGGCCATTGACAAATTGAGGACCTCCGTTAGGTACGCTACCCCCGCAAATTTTTCAGCATCAGCATGCATATTCCGTCGGGACCCATGGCTTTGGAGGCTTTCGCCTTCCCGATGGCCACCTGAACTTCACCGCAAGTGAAAGCAAGGGGGGCACAAGTTGTTGGCAGTTTGTGCCGCCTTCTGGTCACTCGACGCTTGGCTTTGTCTACCGGACCGACGAAGCATGGTCGCCGAAGGAAATTTCGACTCTGTCGTCGTGCTTCGTCGGATTAGACAATGACCTCACGGTTGACCAAAGCTTGCTCACACCAGAGGTGAAGTTACAAGTCTTCAGATGCTCCTCCCACTTCTTCCGCTTATGTACGTTTACAAGTTGCCGAATCTCCGCGTTGAGATCCCTGATACGGGGATCTCCGGGATCGGCCTGACGAAGGCTATCACGCTCATTGGCTAGAACAGCCGCTTCGGCAGGGAAGTTTGGACGTGGGTCCGATATACACCCTGCCGGTATGAAGCGAGCTGCAGCAGCAGTGATAGCCCTGCGGAACTTACGTTCACCGAGATGGACGTCGGTTGGTGTGGGGAGCGATGCGAAGGTGTTTTCGGTAAACTCCGCGTAACCTTTCCAATCAGCTTTAGAAAAGTTGATATAGGTCCGGTGTTTGGCGGAGGCAAAGTCGGTTGGTTTATCAATCGAGATGACTATGGGTAGATGGTCTGATACTAGAGTCAGCATAGGTCGCCACGTTATGCTGTTTATCAGACCAGCGCTGACTATTGTGATGTCTGGCGAGCTACTGCAGTTACCCATAATCCTGGTGGGTGCGTCGTCGTTCATTGTGCAGAATGTCGAATCGTCTATCTGCTCAGCCAAGTCTGTTCCCCTACGATCGTTTGACAGGCTTGAGTGCCAAATATCGTGGTGCGCATTAAAGTCACCTACTACCATACGGTTTTCACCTTTTCACCTATATCAGGGTGATATCCTGCCGGGCAGCAGGTGACAGGGGGTATGTATATGTTGAATATTTCGAGCTCGACATCGCCTGACCGGATAGCGATGCCCTGACATTCTAGGGTGGTATCCCTGCGGTCGATGTCTGCTTCGATAAGACGATACTGCACGGTGTGGTGCGTGATGAACGCTAAGCCACCACCATTATCTCGCTCGCGATCTCGACGGTGCACGTTGTACCCGGCGCAATTCAACAAAGTTGAATTGCTGTGCAACTTCGTCTCTTGGACCGCAGCTATTAATATACCATGCCGACACATGAAGACGGTTATCTCCTCAATCTTGCTCTGTAGCCCGTTACAGTTGAATTGAAGGAGCTTCATGTGGTTCGGGAGACGTGTCGTGATGTGGGGTGTGAGTGAGGTGTATGTTCTTGCCGCCGTTGGCTGTGTGTGCTGCTGAGGTGATTGCCGCCCTGTGGTGGTTGTGGGGGGCGTCGCAATTGGAGTCTACGACCGAGCAGCGCAACACGGGCCCTCGAAGTTCCCTGTCCAATCTCGCGTGGTACGCAGACCTGAGCATGCCCTAAAGTGGCACCAGCCAAGGCAGGTGTTGCACTTGACTGATGTCACATTACGGAATATCCTGGTCTGACATACCGTGCAGATTGTAGGGGGAACCAGGAGTTGTTGGCGGCGGCGTGTGGGTGGTGGTGTGGTTGTGTGTGTTATGTGGTCTGTAGTGGCTGTGGTACGGTCTGTGGTGTTATTTTGTGGTTGTGCTGTGGTGACTGTGTGTGGCTGCTGTGTGAGTGTGTGGGGCTGCACGGGCGGAGTATGGTTAGCCGTGGAGGCTGCTCTATTTGAGCAACAGGGGGCCACGTACGACGTGGTCCACTGTCTGTGTGTCCGTAGTCCCGAGCAGACCCTGAGGTGACTACACCCCTCGCAGGCATTACACTTGACTGAGGTGGAGTTGTGGTGTAATCGTCTTCGGCATACACAGCAGGTGTATGTTTCTGGCCCAGGGTTTGACTCGATGCCAGCCCTGAGTAGGAGAATGCGTAGTGAATGTAGCCCTATGGACGGACAACTTCTAAGATACTTCGCCGACCTAAACGGGGTTAGATCGCCGAAACAACAGCCCTTGGTCGGGTGAAACCCGAGTCATTCCGGTACGTCGCTATGTGTCGTGATCTTTCGGACTTTGTGTGAAAAATGCATAACGCAAAAGGTTGCATATACAAGAATGAAAAATTATCGATATAAGTAGGTATCGATACTTTCGGTTTACTCATATAAGTAGTATCGAAATAACGATTTGAGTAAACTCATTTAAGTAGGTATCGATACTTTGATGGTATCGGAATGTCCCTAATGGCGAAATGCTTTGAGCGATTCTGTAAATGTTCCGGACTGACATGAACTGATCGAGCGTGTTTTTTATTTTTATTTGACCAAATTTTTGCCAAAACTCAGTAATTGGTAAGTTTTCAAACTTTTTAATTTCTGCGCATTCGGCTAAATTAATAGCTTCGGCTTTATCGATCTCATCTTCAGGAAAAAGTTTTTAGATTATTGGCAAAATACTTGTTGTTTCGCCAGATACAACTTGTTGCGGCGTAAACTTAATAACATCTTGCATAATTTCGTCACTGAAATTAAATCGTTTCCTAAAGTCCTCGCAAAATTTTATGTAAAACTTTAGAATATTTTTTTTTTTTTAATTCAATAACTTGTTCTGTGGCAACATTTTGTGTAATGTAAAAAATTTCGGTCTGTGTTCCACAATTTAAGGGGTTCATTGAACCTTCTATTTCATCTTTATGAAAAAAATTTCTACATATATGCCTTAACAAGGTAGACAATCTCGCATGCATGACGTGAATCTTGGCCTCTTCTGATTGCAATTGGATATTGACATCGTTTATAATTTTCAAAATATATGACAGGAAAAGGAAATACGTTTTTACCACTGGATCAGCGAGGCTATTTGAAATTAAGCTATTAGGTGTGTACTCGTATTGAGAGGGCAAAATTCTCCAGCAGCAAAAGTTCTGAGAATTTAGCAGCATTCGCTCTTAAAGAGACGAAATATCAACAGAAGTACGAGAACGCAAAATTTCCAAAAACTTGCAACCTTTGAAACAACTGATCACTTGCACAGTTGCCACTGGTCATTAATTTAGCAATTTATTTTCTGCTTGGTACATTTTCCCCCGATTTGGCATTTTATACAATTGAATAGTTTTGGATAAGAAAAACCTTTTTAAAATTCAAATTAATTATATCGGAATGAATAAGTTATTTTTCTCATAATTATTTGTGATATGACATGGTGACGCATTCAAAAACAAGAGTATCTCCTCCAAACACCCATCATTGATCCAAAAAAATGTAATAGATATAACTACAGATGTAGCTTTAAAATTATAAAATTTTCATTTCAACAACCAACGTACCAAAACCGAAAACTTCAGCAAAAAAAACATTTAGCATGCCGCATTTAAATCTATTTTGGTATATTTAAAGGAAAATTATGGTACAAACGAAAAAATGTCATACGGCAAACATAGTCAGCGCACTAAAGTAAACAAACTGGAGATTAATAGCAAATTAACGAAAAATAAACTCAACAAACGTTGTGCTTATTAAATTAACACACTTTTTCGTTGTATACTAGCATTAATAATAAAATTTGCAATAAATAACTCACAAGGGCCAGATTTTCTTTTGTTTATTTACAAACATGTGTTTGTGATCAGCTGATTTTCTTACTTGCAAGTTTTAGCTGGGAAAAATTTTTCCAGCTGAAATTTGCAGCTCTCTTTCACATTTTGCTCTCTCAATTTCCCCTACTTTGCAAGTTTTTTGGGTACGAGAACGCAAAACCAGTAAAAGTTTTCTAAAACTTTAGATAGTTGGGCGTACGAGTACACTCCTATTATGTTCATTGCCATATGACGTTTCGAAATCGGACAGCACGAAATAGTTCTGCTCTAAAGCGCGATCTACAACCGCCTAAATTATGGAAAATTATTGTTATATTTTTATTTCATTTTTAATAAACTTTACCTGTCTAGATAGCCAGCGCGTAGGAGCTAGACGCAAGCAAAAACGATAGAATACAAGATTGCGCATTCCCGCAGAATGACAAAGAGTATGGCGAAGAACAATGAGTTGACAGTTGTGAATTTGCAGTGAGAAAACGTGTTTTCTTCTCGATTCAAAAATTTCTCAAGCCATCTTTGAATATAGCAAATTAAGCATTACGTTAACAAAAAATATACAAGCACTCTTGAAATGTGTTCAAAAGAATAGGTCTTATTAATTAACTATTTAGAATTTTTATGTTTATATTGCATGTGCCCAAAAAGTGATAATATCTTGCCGCAGCTCCTGTTTTCCTGCAAAGTGGTCGATGCTTGCTTACCTCCGATTTTAATTTGTAATTTGTGGTATTTAAACGTTTTCAATTTAACATGTCGTGTTTAAAAGTGGTCCGTAAAGTGCTTCATGCATATTACGCTGGTGTCTAAATTGTATGGCTTCTCCTGCCGGCAGAACTCTACCCACTTTCTAGCCGAGGCGTCGTCGCGGGGAAACAAAAAAAACTGCGTTTGGGGGTTTACCCCTACGGCTGCTGCAATTCAACACACAACATTTTTATAGTTTTTATTACAAATAAAACGTCTTTTACTTCAGAACGCACGAATTACTTCGATGTTTCACTTGAAAGTACACAATACGTTTGCACTTGTTTCTAAACAAAAATTTTGTTTACGTATTGCCATTAATGTCAAAGTCGGCAAAACCAAAGTAGCGGTTTCGGGAATGCGCCACCTTCACTTCATTTCACCATGAGACGCAAGATGGTATGTATTTACGTCCCGAACTCAGATAGAAATTTAGAAGAATCAGATTTACGACTAGAACTGTTGCAAAAGTGATTATTTACAGCGTTGCCGCTTAGGTCCAATTGGACCAAAATTGGTAGCTTCAGTTTCCTTTGGTAGTTTGGTTGGTTTGATGAAGCTTTTGGTAGGCAAAAATGTTTTGAAAATGCTTTCCTTCTGCACTTGAGAGATGCTTTTTCATAGTTCGAAAAAATAAATAAATTAAGGAAGTACCTGACGGCATCGAACACGCCACCTTTTGAAAGCTAACAAATACAAGAACGCTATTCTGCACGCTCAGCCACTGCCGCTTGAAAAACAAAAATACAGGTATTGCTTTCAAATAACGTCCTCATTTTCGAACGTTTTCCAGATACAAAAATGAACGAAGACTGTAGTCATTTTCAATGCGTTTCTGGATACAAAAAACTGTCAGTGAAATTTACATTTCTCTGCTGACTGGGTTACTGCGTTTTCACGTTAAAAAATTGCTTTAAATTTTGTTCACACGTAAGAGTTGTCACAAGTATGAGTTTTCTCCCTTTTCAAAGACATGATTGATCAGCTGTTGAAATTTAACGATAAATTGCCTATCTTGGGAGAAAGATTTTAATTTTTACTGCTAATTTGTGTAGCTAAAAAATCCGTGAATTCAAGAAATTTCGTTTTAATGATCGGAAAATTTTTTTGGTAGTTTGGACACTGTTTTGGTAGGCATTTTGGTACATAAAAATTACTCAAGTGGCACACTGGTTATTTATGTAAAGACGAATCTTATCGATTGTTGGGGGGAAGTGTTGCTGCTTCCAAAGACAAGTTTAAGTTATGACACACATCGCCCATAATAAAAACTTTAGGACAAATTTCTTTTAGCTTGGCTTGCACGCCATTTCGTTTTCCCAACATAACACCACAGTTGTCGGCAGCGAACCCTAACAAGTTTTTTTATTGTAATATTGTGTTTGTTTAACACATCTACCATGGCACTAAAAATTCCTTTGGCAGAACCATCTGTTATTTCCACGAAGTCTAAAAATCGGTCACGGCACCTATCTTAAAAATTCTTACAATAATAGCCAAATTTTTGTTCACAGTAATGTCTGTCATTTCGTCTATGGCAATTGAATAATTAGTCTATTCCTTTGAACTTCGGACTAAAGCCTGTGGAATTGTCAAACTACAATTTTACGCTCTCAAATGAGAGTAAAAGGAGAACAGATGCAGAAGTGCATAGGAACGCAAAAAGCACTATTTCCCGTAAAAACGTCAGACGGTTTGTTTACATGTCATTGGTACTATACTGATTTGGCTGAGATATCACTAAATAATTATTAAAATCTATACATATTTAAATATTTCGTTGTTTACTTCCATTTTTTAACAAATATAAGGTTATTTGCTTTCACCGCTTTCTGTTTTTGTTTGCACATGTAAATCAGCTGATCGTATGACACTTTTCATGAACTTACAGGAAAAAAATCTCCGGACTAAATCCTGTAACTTCTGACTAGGAACAGTTGCTCAGTTACTCTCTCAAATGTGTTCCCACTTACAGGTTTTATGTCAATAGGAACGACTTCCTGTAAGTTCTGACTAAATCCTGTAAACCGGACTGCTATTGGAACAGACTAAATATTGGCCTTGCGTTATGGTAGAAATTTCTTTAACATTTTCCGGGCCTCTAATAGTAGTTATAAATTTTTGTCCTTTATTGCGGTTTATTTAAACTATTGAAACTACTTTCGAATCGCTGATTGTTTTAATGCACTTTCCCAAATGATCCAAACTTCTGAAAGGCAAGTTGTGCTCTGCCACAAACAAACATAATGTTATTTCAAACTCCTTTCCTTGTTTTTCAGCCGCTTGCTCCATATTGTTGTCTGTTGCAAAGCTTTGAATTTTCGGGGTTGATTGTGCGCTTTCAAATATCTTTATGTGACCACTGCTTTTCGAATGTCGTTCAATGTGTGCCAAATTTCCATAAATTAGAACATTGCACATTTGCATTTGCACATTGCCCGGAAATCTTTCACTCCACTGTTTTCGAAAATGTATCATATTTTTTCTTTTTGCACTGAACGTAATTGCTAGGCAAACATTTAAAAATGATTCTTAAAAACTGAAGGTAGGGTTTGGCTTTCCTTTATGGCCGTTCGTTAAAGGGGCGGTGGGCGAAAGGCAAGTGGGCGTGGCACCTCTAACCCACCTTTTTGGAGAGGGAATGTACCGCCATTGACAAAAATGCAACCCCCGACCACCTAGGTCCCCTATGGTTCCCTGTTGTCGGCCGCTGTGGTGTAGTGGTAAGCAGTGCGCGCTTCCACTCCGCAACGTCTGGGTTCAAAGCCTGGTCAAAGCAACATCGCAAAAAAATATAGAAAAGGTTTTTTCTTAACAGCGGTCGTCCCTCGGCAGGCAATGGCAAACCTCCGAGTGTATTTGTGCCATGAAAAACAGCTTCTCATAAAAATACAATCGCCGTTCGGAGTCGGTGTAAAACTGTAGGTCCCTCCGCTCTGTGTGACAACATCAAGGCGCACGCCACAAATCGGAGGAGAAGCTCGGCCAAACACTAACATATGTGTAAGCGCCAATCTATTATATTATTATTATTATTGTGTTAAATTATTCTTTGCCTTATGTGTACACACGTTGTCACAGGCGAAAATGAAGAAAATTGCAGTAAAAAGACACCACCAAATTGTAAACAAACGGCTAATGTCAAAATCGTTAAACTTTTTTCTTTAATGCGAATCTAACGGGCTACTCTCCTGCCCGCATGATCTTGTATTTTTGGTTCATGCAATCCAATGCTGCTTGCCTTACCAACACACCCCCGACTTCTTCAGAATTCCGTCTTTCTTGCTGTAGACTATCATTCTCGGTATTAAGGCCCTGTCTCCACAGAAAAACACTGATGTCGTGATAACCATGTCAATAAATATATTTCCAATGGAGACCGCCTATTTCTCATGTGCTGCAATATATGTCAGCGCTTATTGCTTGACATCTATTGCAGGCAATTCGATAGTTTGACAGCCATATTTTCATTTGAAAGAAAGCGTGGTGGTGGTAACATCGATGAAATTTTGATATTAAATCAAAATAAAAATCTGTTCCCTATTGGATTATTTATGATTACGTTTTAGGAAATTATTCAGCAAGTTTTTTTTAAGATTTAAATGTTTTTAAACACCGAAATTGAGAGAATGTTGTCTGGTGGCGTCATGTGGCAAATACTTATTTCAAGACATCAAAGTGCCCACACACAAAAACTTGCAATCACATTGCTCGTCAAAATGACAGTTGGTAGGCCATCGGTGTTCGCCTGTGGAGTTCTGCGGTAACGCCTTGCCTTTTTCGAAGCTACCTAAAAAGTCCAGTGTAAATGAATATATTGATATACGTAATATATGTAATTAGTTACTTCATCTTTGCACCTGTTTACTCTTTGCAGTAAAGACAAAAACACGGAAAACAATTAGAGCGTTCCAGCACGTCTAAGATTTGCAGGTTTTGCAGGATTTAGTCCAAAGTCGTTTCCGTACGCCAAAAATTCTGTATCTGGGAACACTCTTGTGAGAGTAACTGAGCAACTGTTCCCAGAATGAAGTTTAAAGATTTACAGCCTAATCATGTATCTCGAAGCGAACGTTCGTTTCGTCTGCTAGACGTTTCGTTCGTGTGTTGGTAGTATGTAAGTCCAAATCGTCTGGCGGCACGAAAACAGCTGATCGTTACGTAGTTTTCGTCTAGTTTGGAATTTTTTAAGGCGAATAGAAGACGAAAGTGAGACAACAATCGTTGAAAACAGACGAAAGGTTATTAGTGATCGTTCAGATGGAGGGTTCTGCCAGGAAAAGTATGAAAATAAAAAAATATAACTTGGTTTAAGGAAATATATTAATATTTATGCTTGTAGCGCTGAAAAAAACTACAACCACTCAATTTGAAGTACTGGTAAAAGAAATGGAGAGAAATCCTGACCTGGCCAGAGGTGTTGCAGTGTTTGGATCTGATCGAGGAAGGGTAGAGGAGCGGTGGGAGGAAATTATAAGGAAAATTAATTCTCATGGTCCACCTACAAGAACGGCCGTCGAATGGAAGAAAGTAAGCATAAGTGCATACATTGTATGTGGTAGATAAATGCTTGCGTACTATTTCCATTTTACTGACATTGAATTTTATTTTATTTTATGGGTAGATTATCGATAGCAATCGAACTTCAGTTGCGTTGCTAGTTGCCAAAACGATATTACAGATGGCAACTGGCAACTTTTAACTGACAACTGCAGTTGCTACATAATGTGTATACAGGCGACTACATTTTAGTGGTTGCTGGGAATGTTTTTGGAGCGTATTTAGGAGCGAAAATTGAAGTGTGTCATATATTTAATAATTTGAACGATATTAACATTTTGCAATGCAGTTTGCTTTTACAGAATATGGTGAAAATAACAAACCAATGGCCCGTAGTCATAGTCAAAATAAAGTAGACTTTAAAGTTAGTTGCAGCTTTTTTGACAGATATCCCATTGAAAATTATGTCAAAAAGCTGCAACTAACTTTAAAGTCGACTTTATTTTGACTATGACTACGGGCCAATATCTTGAAATTTTAGTTCCCGTGGACAACGCCCTTTTGGCGAAACAAAAGCGAACACTGATTGCAATTTTTTTCCTTTATCAATTGAAGCACCTCTTTTAAAACTACCGACACACCCTGTTTTCCAAATTAAAGTCATTGCTGTGGCACTTCCTTCTGCGAAAAATCGAAGATGTGCGCAAGCTTTTCTGAGCGGAGGTATTGAAGTTGAACGAAGTGGTTCATCTGTTTATTAACCAATTATACTACAGCTTTTTTACTTGTGCTTACAGTACACGCGGTAGCTCTAGAGGATTGGAATTATCCTTTAAGTGTCGCCTGATTGAGGACGCGTTCATGCATTTCTCTTCCTCCTAAACAAATAATTTATTTAGCTTTATTTCTGTCTTTTCTTTAAAACTCTTTATTTTAATAATTTAATTTTACTCGCACAGCTTGTTTGCAGCCGCTTGCTGGTTGTTGAACTGTCAAATTTCGATTATCGATAACTCTACAGCAACTGACGATAGTTGCCATTCGTAATACAAATTTTCTTTCCAGTTGCATTGCCAGCTGACAACCGAAGCGTGGTTGTGTTGCCATCCGTAATCGACCCATTAATTTTTCAAGATATGGGCTGACTTGAAAAGCCGGACAAAAAAGAAGATTGCCGAAAACACACGAAGACTTACTGCTGCCGGTGGTGGCCCATTCCGTCACTCTCCGCTTTCCGAAATGGAGCAGGCCATAGACAGCCTGGTTTTTATTTCAAGGTCAGCAGCCCCGAGCGGCAGAGTTTTCGGCATTCCTTCGACGGCGACCTCTAACATGTCAAGACATTCGTCGTTGGAGGAAATGCCTCCTTTACTTGTGACACTTGACCAACGAAAGCAACAAACAACCACCCTTAAATCTCCTATAAGGCACAACCAACCACTACCAGTGGGAGTAGTGACTCCCACTACACAGACAACCCGTCCTACACCAACGCACACGTTACGTTCTACTAATAGGAAGTGTACCTTCCAAGAGACAATGGCTGAATCTGCCAAAGTCCAAGCAGAAGCCGCTAAAGTGCAGGCTGAGGCTGCAAAAAATGGCAGAGGCATCAATGCTGCAGGTGGATGCCACAAACAAATTAACTGCTGCAGTGGAACGCGAATCTGCAATTTTTGGAGTACTTCCGGAATTAATTTTCATACCACTATTGTGAGAGTAATGAAGTGAAATTTTATTTTTTTTTTTGTATAAATATTTTTTAGATTTAAGTGTGAATTGACATTTTGATGCATTTACTTAGTTTATATGTAGATTTAGGATTTAAGACTGAAAAGATATTTTGTTGAATTTTTATGTAAATATTTTATTAATTTTAAGACAAATGAATTTTGCTGGTGTACCTCAAATCTAGACACACATACTTTATAATAAAACTGCGTTTATAACAAACTCTCTGCTACTCTCATTCTAATAAGGGCAGCTGTATTCGAAATGTTACTGTTTTCAAGTTCTTCGTAACTAACAAGATTCTCCATATCTGGGCTCTCCAATGGAATTTGATGTTTGAAAAATATACAAACGTTATGAATAGCACAGCACACATTTACAATTTGTGTAACTTTTTCTGGTGAATAGTGTAGCCCTCTCGAGCCAATTATACATCGAAATCGGTTTTTCAAAACACCGAAACATCTCTCAATTACATTACGAGCATTCGAGTGCTTTGTGTTGTAAATTCGTTGAATTTCATCGGCTGTGCTTCTGAATGGCGTCATCAAGTATGGCTGCAAGGGGTAACCAGAATCACCCACAAAAACTTTCATTGTCAGTAATAGTTTTATAGCCTTTTTAAGTTTTAAAACTTACCGTGTAGCCATGTGTTGGTTTTTCCATTGTTATAATCAGATTTTAGCTCCTGTTCTGCGTGACCCACATTAGTTGCGTTCCAGATGCTTCACGATTTGCAGGTTTTTACAGGAAGTCCCATAAGGTTTATTAATGGGGAAAACAGCTGTTCCTGCAAATCGTGAATTTCGTGAAGCATCTGGAACGCAACTATTCCAAACAAATGAATCATGATTCGCCCCTGGATGCCTAGCGTCAACAAATGTGATTACCATGTTGTGATCGCATATCTGTAAGGAAACTCAGTTTGTGTATGTGTATACTTGTAAAGATAGTAAATCATTAACCTACCGCTATTACATTAAGACTGTAAAAACGCTTGCGGTTGAGGTATAAGAGGTGGTTGTCACTTCCTGGCGACTTAATACGAACGTGTGTTCCATCAACACAACCAATAACCCCAGGTATTCCGTATTTCTCAAAGAAATATTCTTTAACTGCATTTTCCTCATCGATGTTTCTCCTAAAATTCACCCATTTCTGGCAAAAATGGTCCTCAAAAATATTTTGGCATTCCCTGATCACGTTGGCTGCAGTTGACTGCACCATCGACGAAATATTTTCGTTACCAACAGATTTTTGATAACTGCCGGTGGCGAGAAATCTTTAAAAAGTCGCGAGTTTTAGCTGGTGCGATAGGTGGGTGCTTCTATGTGATGTGGCCATGTGCTCTTTTAATTCGTTTAATATGTATTGGAATATTTCTTTGTTGATTCGGAAATTTGCAACAAACCTAGAAATGAATACATTGTAGTATACAAAAATTATTTGCTAATCTTGAACTTACTCAGTCTCAGGTAGTTCCATTACATTCGTGTGGTCTCGCAATCTCCTCCTCTGTATCCGCCTTTCCCTTTCTTCGGATTCCTCGGCGTCCATTAGCGCTATAGCAGCATACATTTTTAAAAATTAATTTTTTAATTAATTATATTTCTTTCCGCAACACAACCAAAACACTTTTAAGCAAAACCGAAATGTAAGCAATTCCGATGTTGCCAATTTAAAATAAAAAGCATTGAAATAAGCTGAAAATATTAGAAATCTAAGAAAAACTCTTAGGAAGTACATCAAAATTTCATCCGGCAACATCATACAACGTAACCGAGACGATTGCAACGTAATCGACGTAAAGACAAGACGAAGACGAACGACAGTTACAAAATTGCAATCCGTGACGATATCGCCTACAGACGAATCGTTCGTGTGGCCTATCGTTCGAGATACATAATAAGGCTGTTAGTCCGGAGTTTTTCTTCTGGCAAATTCATGAAAAGTGTCAAACGATAGGTAGAGTTGCATTTGTGTACAAAAACAGAAGCGGTGAAAGCAAATAACCTTACATTTCTTAAGAAATGGAAATAAATAATGAAATATTCGAATATATATGCAATTATTATTAATTATATAGATTTTAATAGTTATTTAGTGATCTTTCAGCCCAATCAGTCTTGTACTAATGACAAGTCAACAAACCAAATGACGTTTCTGCTGGAAAAAGTGCTTTTTGCGTTCCCGTACACTTCTGCATCTGTTCTCCTGTTACTCTCTCTAGAGAGAGTAAAATTGTAGTTTGACATTTCCACAGGTTTTAGTCCGAAAAGTACTGGAACAAACTAAATTTTAATACCCTCTTCTTTTTCGGCTAGTACTCACAATGAACAAACTATAAAGGCTAAACTCCATTCATACGTGCCGTAAATGAACATTTGCATTAAGCCTTATCCTCAAGTGCTGTGGTGCAGAATTTGTTTTTTTTATAGAAGAAAGATAGGAGATTGCTACTCGTTGAAATTGTACCAAAACACCAGAGTAGGGCCTAAAGCTTTAAGGAGAAAAACGATCGAATAAGGTACAATTGGACCTAAAAAATCAACTATGCTCTGGACCCAACTACATACACACAGGCCCTAACCTGCATTCACATGGAAATTGCCTTTTTTCTGCTAAAGAGATAGAGTATATTCGATTAAGAATGTCCAGGATTTAGCTTTCCCTGATTCCATATATACACATTTGATGTTGCCTTTTTTTTTTGCCTTTTTTAAGATATTTGCCTTTTTTTGTCTTTTCTACCTTTAAAAAAGTGATTATAGCATTTACAATATTTTTTTAAAGATTAAAAAATATACACATGCCCATGCGTCTTATAGAAGCGCAGGGAGCTCTTGCCAAATTGGTGTTGGAAAATTTCAAAGCCGTTTTCTCAGCTCACGTAGACTTGGAGACAATAAGGGGTGTGGAAAAAATTGTAAAGGGCGAGGAAAACGCCCTTATTCCTGATAATATGAACGTTTCAAACGTTCCATATTTAAATTGGGCTCCACTTGTATCAACTTACGTCGAGGGCACATTTAGTATATTCAAGCCTTTTCGTCACGAAAATCGAATGAAAATGCTGCCAGAAAACTTCAAAAATCTTGTGGTTCAATGTTACTACAACTATACAGATTAAAGTTTTATGAGTTACGAACTCAGAAGGATAAAATAGTCAAAGATTCATATAATGAAACTAGTTCATGGTTTTTCTCTTTTTACTTGTAATATAAACATTTCTAAAATAAATGGATTTTTTGATTGTTCTTCGTATTTTCTGTCTTTTTTAGTGCCTTATTTTGCTTTTTTTGCAATACCTGCCTTTTTCGCTATTTTGTGTTGCCTTTTTTGCCTTTTTACAATACCTAGTGCCTTTTCCGGCCTTTTTTTGCTATTTTATTTTGCCTTTTCCAGCCTATTTCGTTATTTTATTTTGCCTTTTTTTATAGGTTTTTAGGTCCTAAAAATCCGTTCCCTGGTCATAACTCTCGTCTTTCATGGCAGAAATACACTGGGAGGTTTGCCATTGCCTGCCGAGGGGCGACCGCTATTAGAAAAAACTTCATTTTTTGGTATTTATTTTTTTAGTGAAATGGTATAATCAAAATCTGCAGAATTTTTTTTTTAATTTTTCACAGTTTGGAACGGATTTTTGGGGTTTTTGTTGTAGTATATTAAAAAAAACATATGCCTGTATTGCAATAAATCTCTGTATGCAAACTTTCTTGAATGAGTGTATGTATGTACATACATCTTTTTAAGAATAACACAATACAACTTTCAATACTTTTAATATCCTTCATCAGAAATCTGAATTTCATACTCTGGAAATTTATCTTGCAAAATTTGTTTGGTTTTATAGTGGTCTGCCTTTCCAAAGCCCTGCAAATATTTTTATTATACTTCTTTTTCAATAAAAATTTAACATTAGAAACCTGTGAATAACCATAAACTTTTATAAGCTTTGAATTGGAATTATACTCAATCCGTCCACCACCAAGGCATTCCGTCTCCAGTCCAAGTCCCTTCAAGGATTCGCTCGATCGATCGTATATATCAGCTGTGCATAAAGAAAATGAAAGGTTTTAGACAAAATCATATTTTAAGATTTGTTTTTAATTCTATATAAGCTGAGCTTTTGCGACATAACTTTTGAACCTCAAATTTTAAAGAGTTAATACGAGTTAGTAGTAATTGGTGCGTGATAACTAGACATCGGAACTATAGAAAATCTTCATATGAAAAACATACAAATTTGCAGCGTATATGTACTTTAAGAAAGCGAGCTTCAACAAAATTTTCCATTATCCACCTTTTGAAATGGAGACACTCATAGCGAGCTTCATGAAGAATAATGCATTCCACTTTTTGAAACCAAGCAATCAACCTATCACTACACCCAGAGTAAGACCACAGATTCAATTTCACTGAAGAGCAAAAAGGTATAACAGCTAAGCAATTCAAATCCGCAGGCAAAGAGCTATGTACATTTACCAGCTGTTAAGCACAATTTTGTTTAATGAATACTCACCCAATAGTAGGGTGCTATATCACGATTTATTCGAGTGTCATGGGAACCTATAGGATTTTGAAGATTAGATAGAAAAAAGGGTATGTGACGTATATCCTGTCAAATGGAAATACTCGGGTCCGACAAATATTTATAGTGCATAAGCCGACGTGTTTCTGATGACGGAAGTATGTTAATATGTGGTTTGCATGGTGCGGGTGACACTCTTTAGTGTTGGACTTACTCCTTTTATACCGCACAATAGGACTACAGCATCCAAAACTAGTAAAACGGATTAGTGAGTTCTGAAAAAACTTTACGCAGATTCATAGCAAAATATCCAACCAACCAACCAATTTGCGGTCATGAGACGAGCTTAAAATAGATACAATGCAAAAAGCAAGTTTGTAAGAAAAAATTTTTATTTTGTCGGAAGTAATTTAAATTAATTATTTTTAATTATTATTCTGCTTACCTTAAGCTCAGCTTTTATTGTTTAAAATAAAGGTAAAATTGCAGGTTCCAGTGCATTTAAATATCTACCATTCATATAATTTGGTATGTATGTAGATATGGTAAATGTTTTAATTTTTTCAGTTTTAAAAGCAAGAAATGGGAACTTTTTACAAATAAAATAAATGTTTGATAATTTCCCCAAACATTCATGAAATTTTGTACTGAGAGCCAAAGAGATGGAGGTGGGTGTCATAGTGAGAAACTCTTCATTATCTTCCATGCTAAAAAATGTTGGAGTAAACCCGCAGGGTACACCAAATTTCATCAAAATAAAATTTTTTAACATTTTTCCCTATTTTTTAAAGTATGTGGACGATAAGATTAACTTATGGGTATATAATCGATAGCAACCGAACTTCAGTTGCGTTGCAAGTTTCCGAAACGATATTACAGATGGCAACTCTCAACTGACAACTGCACAAACCCTACAAGAATTGTGTGATGGAAACTAACACATTCTCATTTATCTTACTAACACATTTGCAAATTTTGCGTTGGTTAAAAAGAGACCATTAAATAAGGCCTTAAGCTGGAGGAAGACGGAAGATCACATGAACACAAATGGTTATATCAGATTTTTCACACTGCCCTTTAGAATTTGATAGAAACTTGTAGGTAGCCAGTGACAGAAATCTCAATCAGTCTTGCCACTCAAATGATTTGTTAAATGATAGTCACTGTTCTTGCAGGGAAGTGTGTATACAGTAAGCAACTTATTTACAATGGAAAAGAGGACACAATGAAATATCGTTAAAAAAATTATTTTATTCATTGGAACAATAACACACTAACTATAATATGAGGCCATGAGCGTAGGGCTACTCCTACTGACATTTCAACAAAAGTTGAAGTGCTCCTTAAAATGCATTACTAGAATCGAAACGCTAATAGCCCGTGGCATGCCCTTTTAATTTTCCTTTTACTATAGCATGTACTAGCATCACGTAGGCGCAATGAACTTTTTAGTAAAATACCGCATTTATTTTTTATAGAGCCTTCTTTCTCATATTACTTTTTTTTGTAGATAGGCTCCTCGGGGCCATCATGGCCTCATATGACAATTGAAAAATAATTAATGATTATTTAAATGAGTACCAATCAATTGAATGAATATTTTTTATCAATGCATCATCTTCTAACAATATATTGGTAATATCCAAACAAGATATATCCTTAATATTTAATTTTACCAAAATTTTTTTATTCTCTCTGGAAAGCAGCTGGCAAATTGAGGAGACCCACCCTGAAAGAATCGGCAATAAGAAAGGAAAACAGTGAATGGGCAAAAAGTGATTTAGAAAAGGCTAACACATTTGCGAGCTATCTAAAAACGGTTTTCACACCGTACAAATTTTAACCCCGACCCGAGACTACAAATAAAGTCAACATTACCCTGGGTTGTACTCAACAAATGGACCCACCCTTAAAAAAATTTACTAAAGCAGAAGTAAAAACAATGAGTCAAACCACGCCAACTGTGTCAATGAATTTTCATTGATTTTCTGGAAAGTAAAGATAATTGTGGAAATCTGTAGATAATTATAGAACAAAAATACACTTTGGACGGTATTTCGAAATTGCACTACGTTTTTGTTTTTTTGGTATTATAAGAATATTGCAATTTTTGAGAAAAATTCGTAAGTCGCGACCCATTTGATGAAATTTGATGAAATGTTTTTTGAGAGTTGCTGAAGCTTTTCCCTTTACAATAGAAAGATTTGCAGAATAAAATTTGCAAAACAATTAATTCTTTAATAACAATAATTTAAACAATTGCAATTATTTATATATTCCAGGCCCGCGATTGCAGTGAAATTTTTGGCACAATATACTCTAAACTCTTGTTTTTAAGTTCCAAAAAAAAAAATTGGTCTTTCCAATTTTGACAGTCGCTACCGATTTTTTTCTCAAGTTGTAAATAAACATAAGTTGTAAATAAAGATGGATGTTTCAAGTTATACGTTAAATAATGCACGCACTTGTATTCATTAATTAACATAAAAAAGCTATCACTCACACAAGCTTATATGGTAATAGCTATTTACTCAAGGCTTAAAGGTGAGAAAAAAATCGATAGCGACTGTCAAAATTGGAAAGACCAATTTTTTTCTTTTTGGAACTTAAAATTAAGAGTTTAGAGTATATTGTGCAAAAATTTCACTGCAATCGCGGGCCTAGAATATAAGTTAAACTACCCGGCTCGGTAGGTTACAAAAAAAATTGTTCCGGACGAGACCGGTCTTTATTTGTTGATATGAGTTTAACAACTAATTTTACAAATTCTCTTAATTCTAAAGCTAAACCTAAAAGTTAAGCCCGAGTGCTGTCAACGTGACAGGTATTTTGCTGATTAGGCGTTTCCCACGGAAACGCCAGTCGCTGCTCTGGAATTTGTTGTCCAGCTTTTTGGTTGCGCGTGTAAGGTGTTGTATTACCATCTTCTTTATGTTGAGTTGTATGAAGTGCTGAGCTGCGCGTGTGGGGTGTTTGGTTACCGTCATTCGTTTTAAAAAAAAAATGTTTATATATTTCTTTAGTATTTTTTTAATTTTCATTCAATTTTTGTAAAAACTAGAGAGAGTAAAGGGCCATTCACATACAACTTTCCTCGCTTTGCTTGACAGTTCAAACTTTGACAACAAAGCGTGAAACGCAGAAGGTATGCTACAATAAACGCTTTGACAGCTTTTACGTTCTCCTTTTCTTCCGTATATTTTCTCTGTAAAATAGATAACAATATAATAATATGCGTTAATAATAGCAATAAAATTTCCTATTTACCCTATTTTTGTCATTAAATGCAAATGCAAGCGCACGAGAAAAGATACAATTGCCAAAGCGGGCAAAAGTTGAGAGTTGCCCAAGATTTTGCTTTGCTTTGCTTCAAACGTTTTTTATGTGAGCATACTCATGTATATGCCTACATCGATCTTATATGTCAAAGCAAGGAACTATCAAGCAAAGCGAAGAAAGTTGTATTTGAATCAGCCTTAAGATTTTCTATCGCGCCATTTTTTATTCCAAATTTTCGCCTGCGGCGCTTTTCCTTTTCATAGAAAACTATATATTTAGTCAAATATGATATCCACAAAAATTGTTTGCTACAAGTCATATATCAAATGAACGGTATTTTTGTGCTCTTTCTGATAAACATATCTGTTAATTACGTATTTTTTTAAAGAAAAACATACATTTTTATAAAAAAAATTACCGTAATTTCGTTTTTTACCTTTTCTCGCAATGTGAATACATTATATACATAGATATATATATATCGAATGAAAGGCCCTTCAATCACCTTTCCAACTGTGTCCATATTTAGAAAATCGGTTCAATAGTTTTCGAAATATAAGCTTTTGAGAATGTTGAAAATACCACGTTTAGCCCCCCCTATCGCCGCCCCGTTCAATTTGCACCAAAAAAAATGCCGTTAAAATCCGGAAAAGGGGGCGGGCCACGCCCACTTTTTTCTCTATCTCAAAGGTCAGTATACTTTAGGTGTTCCCGATGTATTGATCAGTGTTGGCATTTTTGGAACAATTGTACTTTTTTGATACAATTTCGTTTACAATATACTTTCTTACTACGCAGTACTTTTTAGTACAATTTTGTGATGAATACTATACATATATAGCTCTCAAAATTCACTGCGGGAAATTTTTTTATTCTCTTTTGCCTTTGTAAGTTTTGCAAAAAGGTTTTGAACGAACCATTATAAAGGCTGGTATGTAGCTCTCAGGAAAACGGTCAAGAAAAAAGTCGCCATTATTTCGTGTGTGTCCAAGGAATTTTGACAACTGATACTTCACCAGCCTGTTGCAAGCATGGGTTGCCTTGTGCTCTTTTTTCACAAAAAAACTTTAGAAACCCGTAGTAGAAAGCTTATCAAATTTCTCAAGAACTGCGTACTGACTAAAGAAAATTTTAGACAACTAAATTTCTTATTAATTTCTTGTACGTCATTTTATATGGACTTTTTGCATTTCTTGAGAGCTGCATACTGGCCTTAACATAGCACAAGGTGTGCTATCAACCTCACATTCCTAGGCAAGTTTTGAAAGAATATTTTCGATACTAAATCTTACGAAAACAAAATGTCGAGATCAGCTTCATATAGAAACAGTGTCGTCGTTAATTAAGAAAAAGATGTTCTTATATATTATAGCTTTCCGACACTCACATATTGATTAGAGTTGACTATTTATTTTATAATTTTTTAATTTTAATTATTTGTTTTTAAAATACAATATATAATCCACTTTTACAGCGTTTCTTTATCTTTGCCTCAAGTGCTGCTGGCCAGCGACTTGAGGACCTTGTTGCGGCTCTGTACTTTGTTGACAATTGCGGATGTATGCGCCGAGAAGGAGAGCAGACTGTCGAAGGTAACTCCGAGGATTTTCGGGTTATTCACCGTTGGTATTATTACGCCATCGACGTGAATACCCAGTTGTAGTCTGACCTCCTTCGTCCAGGTGGCAGGAGTTGCACTTGACTGATGTCACGTTACGGTATATTCTCCCTCGCTAGGGCAGGCACCTTGCCGTTGGTGCGGGGGCTTAGCTGAATCGCTGACCAGCCCCTTTCTGGTCTGGGGCATCGTAGACGCGCTCGTCGCTTCTGCGCTGCCTTTTCTCCAGATCTGGGCTGCCGGCGAACGGTGACCAAGAAGTGTCACCTCCTAATCCAGGGTGTAATGCGACACCGTACCTATTGGACGGTTTGCAGCCAGGAGGGTATAATCCAGCTGTATTAGAACGGCGCCTCTTTGACACCGGGCCGCATCGAGGAGTAACGGTGGCCTTACCGCGACATGGGGCGCTGGCGCGGCGGGCCAGATAAGATCCCCTTCTACTGAATTGACTGCTGAGCTCGCCTCGTCGAGCAGGCAGTCGTACGAACAAGATGAATACAACTAAACATTTAAAACCAACAACAAAAACAACAGCAGCAAAAAATGCTAGGCCAGGCGCGAAAACCAGCGCAAAAACAGCGACAGCTACAGCTACAACGTCAGCATCTGCCACAACTGCAATTATTGCTGCTACAGCAGCAACAGCGTTAACAGCAGCTACTACAGCAACAGCAACAACTACAGCAACTGCTACGAGTTCAGCAACAGCAGCACTAAAAACAGCAACGGCCACGCACGGCAGTAACATGCTGGGCGGGGGTAAAGGCACCAGGCGCGTGGGCAGCTTCCTTGAGAGCCTGGCCGAAGAAGAGGCTGCCCTCTTCATTGAGCACGCCAGAGATTACGAAAAGCCAAGCACCAGCAGTGGCAGCGTGGATCAGGTGCAGCGCCTTTCGGAAGGCCTCAAGGGAGCAGGTGCATCACTCCTGAAGAACAGGCATCGCTCCACAAGCAGGCAGCGGACTGGAGGTCGGCGTCGCTCCAGGAGTCGTGACCGCTCCGAGAGTCGTCGCCGGTCCAGGGGTCGGCGTCGCTCGGAGAGCAGGCATCGCTCCAGCAGCGGGCACCGTTCCGGCAGTAGGCACCGTAGGTCTCCCAGCCAGTACTCCACAGCGTCGCATGAGTCAGGGTGGCATGTACATGAGAGCAAGAAGCGCAGTCGCAGGTGCAGACCTCCACTACCCCCCCTCCGGTCAACCGGGAGCCCTTGACGACCACCATCGAGCTGGTCTTGGTGGGTCGGGAGTTAAGTGGTATCTTCGGTACCTTCGGCAGGGGAAATCTGCTAATGAAGCCCGCACTATGGCGGAAGTACGGCAGGAGGTAGAGCGAGAGGAACGTGAGCGTGAAGAGCGCAGGCGCAGAGGCAATAGAGCTGCTACCGCTGTTAGGCAGCATAGCAGCAACCCAGGGGAACTACCCGCGCCTGCTGAAAGCAGAGATGCGGGCAACAGCAACATAGACCCGCGCCTGCTGAAAAGCAGAGAGGCGGGCAACAGCAACAGAGACCCGCGCCTGCTGAAAAGCAGAGAGGCGGGCAACAGCAGCAGAGACCCGCGCCCGCTCATTGGCGGAGAGGCGGGGAACCCAAAGGTAACTCAACAGCAACTTCCACAGGTACAGCAAAGCGAACTGGCTTACAGGTTACACCACCGGAGCCACCGTCCAGCGGAGCGGCAGCGGGGGCCTATACCCCCTCCGACAGAGTCTAGGGGCCTGGATGGGTCTGCGGGCCAAGGTCAGCCTCAGGAAGGAACCGCTCAGCAGCCCAGCTATTCTGATGCTCTTAAAGGCATCCGGGTGGCTGTGCTGCCCTGTGATTATCCTGCAGCAGCCCTATGCCCTGAGGACCTAACCAGACTCCAGGATGTGATCATGGACGAGGTCCTAAAAGGGTGGAGGCACCCTCTGGTGTTCTGTGTGGTGTTCTTCAGGTGCTGGCGCTCATTCAGGCTCAGAACGAGGGTGTCCACATGGCTGCGTGGAAAGTGGTGTCGTGCGACGCTGAGGACAACGGTCACAGGCTCAACCTGGGCATCGACGAAGCGTCGTACGTCAGCATTAAGAGGGCCGGATTCCACGTAAATTTCCGGTACAGCTACGTCTCGGTGAGGCCGTGGCGGAAAAAGACGACAGGTAGCAAGGAGTCAGAGTCGCAAGACATGTGTGTTGACGCGGCAACTGACTCCACTGCGGCCCCAGCGACAGAGTCGACCACGGCCCCACCAGCCAACCCGCTGACAGAACAGGCACAGGTACCAGCCAACCAGGTAACAGAACCGGCACAGGCCCCAGCACCGGTGAGTCCCGGGCCAAAGGCCCTCGACTACGTACGCACCACACAGGAGCTCCTCGCGGTCATTGACAGGCTCGACCTCGATAGAGGAAGCGAGGGCGACGCGCGGCTCTCGGATATCGACGACGAGCCCCAAATATGAAGACACTAGCAGTAGAGGTAGCCCAAGTCAATCTGCATCACGAGGTGGCCGCCTCGGCGGTCATTGCGAGCAGGTTTGCCACGGAGGACCTGGGTATACTGCTAATACAGGAACCGTGGACCTACAGGGGCCAGGTGAGGGGCCTCAACCACAATAATAATAAGGTAATTTGGGACCTCTCCTGCGAGAGGCCCAGAGCGTGTGTAGTGCTGAAAACTAATATTAATTATTTCTGCATTACAGAGTTTCTAACACAGGATCTGGTAGCGGTCCAGACTACCTTGAAAGTTGATGGCAGAGAGATGGAGGTGGTCTTGGCTGCAGCCTACCTTCCGGGGGACAACGCCAACGGTGCCGCCCCTGTCATTCTAGGCTGCGATGCAAACGCCCACAATATGGAGTGGGGCAGTTCGGACACTAACCGCAGGGGTGAGTGCCTCTTAGAATATGAACCAACGTTCATTACTAGGGTCCGAGAGGAAGTTCTTGACATCACTATCAGCAACAGACTGGCCAGCGCTTTGATCGTCCAGTGGAAAGTCTCATCTGAGCCTTCGCTGTCGGATCACAGGATTGTCCGGTTTGCACTGGGAGCTGCTTGTCTGACAGGTTACCCTAAGAGAAACCCCAGGAAAACAAACTGGGCCAAATATGAAGAGGTACTTGGACTGAACCTACCAAGAATAGAGGTACAGGTTAGAAAGGTAGATTATATGGCGTTAGAAGACTGGGTTAATAGGCTGAACGGCACAATCTTAGATGCCTTTATGTCCAGCTGTCCCGTGTCAAAGCCTTAGGGGAAGGCTCAGCCTTTCTGGTGGTCACGGGAACTCTCGGTTCTTAGGAAAGAGGTACGCAGACTGTTCAGCAGGGCAAAGCGCACCGGGAACTGGGAGGAATACTCAGTCAGTCTGACAAAGTACAATAAGGATATTAGAAAGGCCAAGCGTAGCAGCATCAGGACCTTTTGTGAAAACATCGCATCCACTCCTGCAGCTGCTAGGCTTCATAAAGCTTTGGCAAGGGACAACACAGGCACCAGATTGGCTATAAGGCTACCTAATGGGACTTTTTCAGGTAAAGAACAGGAAAGGGCACTCGCCCTGCTGTCGGCCCATTTCCACCGCTGGGGAGGCTATGTTCCGTGCGTACAGGCCAGCCCCACCGGCTGGAAGCAGGCTAAAAGCCTTATAAACCGGCAAACAGTGCGGTGGGCTTTGGACTCCTTCGAACGGTACAAGGCCCCTGGGGTGGATAGTATATGTCCAATGTTGCTGAAGAAGGGAGGAGAGCTCTTACTTCCACATCTGGTGGATGTTATGAGGGACAGTCTAGCGCTGGCCCACATTCCTAAGGTGTGGCAAAGGGCCAGGGTCATCTTTATCCCGAAGGTAGGTAAGAGAGATTACTCTCTTGCCAAGTCATTCAGGCCGACAGGTCTCACATCCTTTATTTTAAAGGCAATGGAGAAAATTATTGACCATGAGATCAGGTTTAACACTCTGAAACAAGCCCCTCTGCATTCCAACCAGCACGCGTACAGAGTGGGCAGATCCACGGACACTGCGCTGTATGCCTTAACGGAGGAAATACAAGGGGCCTGGCTCTTCTCCCCAGGGACGATATCTACAGACAGGTCGTCTTCAAAAGGAATTTCAGGACTTACACTTACAGTAAGGTGACCTGGTGTGCCTCTATTATGGAAAGGCACATACAGGCGAGCACAATACAGTGGTACACTGACGGCTCCAAAACACCTGCGGGGATTGGAGCAGGCGTGTACGGCCCTAGGCTGAAGCTATCGGTGCCCCTGGGAACATTCCCAAGCATCTTCCAAGCGGAGGTTTATGGCATCAGTATGTGCGCAGAGATCAACATGAGTAGGAACTATAGGAATGAAAGGATACTTATACTAAGTGACAGTCAGTCGGCACTTATGGCTCTCTCATCATTCGAGATCAAGTCCTCCTTGCTTTTGGAGTGTGTCAAGAGGCTTAATGCTCTGGCGGAGGTTAATGAAACCCAACTAGTGTGGGTACCTGGGCACATGGGGGTTGCAGGAAATGAAGAGGCTGATCACCTCGCCAGATTAACCGCTTCCTCGACCCCGATAGGACCTGAGCCCTATCTGGCAGTGGGATCCAGTATCATAAAGGATATGCTCAGAAGGGACAATTGCAAACTGAGGGAACTACATTGGCGTGACACCATGGGTCAACGTCAGGCGAAAAGCTTATTAGGAAGTTACAATCTGACAAGATACAGGCTACTCATGAATTTTCCAAAGGATAAACTCAGGGTTATTACACGATTTTTGACTGGCCACTGTAGGCTAAGAGGGCACATGTACCATTCCCACGACAGCCGGTTCTACGTACCGGAATGACTCGGGTTTCACCCGACCAAGGGCTGTTGTTTCGGCGATCTAACCCCGTCTAGATCGGCGATACCCACCAATCATTACTCGTCCATGGAGCAATACCTTGCAGCCGGATTGCTCCACATCCTTCTTCTCCGGGCGGGCGTAGAGCCCAACCCCGGACCTGAAACTTACTTCTGCTGTGTTTGCCAGAATCGACTCCACCCGAACTCCACTTCGGTTAGGTGCAACTCCTGCAACGGATGGAGTCACCTAAGAACCTGCTCTGGCCTTAGGTCTCACCGGGAGTGGACCACAAACTTTGTGGCTCCCTGTTGCTCAAGCCAAATGGCACAACCAGCCTCCACGGCTACCCACTCGCGTAATGCACGGGTGCGACCTAGCACCCGAAGAGCCTGCACGGCCCCTAGAAGCTCCCCTGAGCAACAGCAAACCTCCCAACACCCCCACCCACACAACCTACCGGCCGGTCCCACTCGCGAGCGCGAGCCAACCTGCAGCTGCTGGTTGCCCACACCATCTGCTCCGTGTGCCAGAACAGAATATACCGGAATGTGACATCAGTCAAATGCAACACATGCCTTGTCTGGTGCCACTTCCGGCTATGTTCTGGTCTACGCACCATACGCGAGTGGACTACCAACTACAGCGCCCCTTGCTGTAGTGCACCGCCGGCGCAGACAACAACGCCCACATCGCAGCCACCTACCATCAGGCTGCAACAGCAACTGCGTCTTGCGCAACAGGCCGGTAGGCTCCACACTTCCCTCACCCCCCGTATCGCGACCAGCCTCCCAAGGCATACGAACGTACTCCAACTTAACTGTAACGGACTCCAGAGCAAGATTGAGGAGATAGCAGTCTTCATGGGTCGGCACGGCATATTGATAGCTGCGGTCCAAGAAACGAAGTTGCACAGCAACTCAACTTTGTTGGGTTGCGCCGCCTACAATGTGCTCCGTAAAGATCGCGAGCGAGATAATGGTTGAGGATTAGCGTTCATTCTACTCCACACAGTGCAGTATCGGCTAATCGAAGAAGACATCGACCCAAGGGACTCCACCCTAGAATGTCAGGGCATAGCTGTCCGGTCAGGCGATGTCGAGCTCGAAATATTTAACGTGTACATACCCCCTGTCACCTGCTGCACGGCTGGATATCTCCCTGACATAGGTGCGCTACTCAGAGGCGAAAACCGACTGGTAGTAGGTGACTTCAATGCGCACCACGATCTTTGGCACTCAAGCCTGGCCAATGATCGGAGGGGAAACACTTTGGCTGAGCAGATAGACGATTCGACATTCTGCACCATGAACGACGACGCCCCCACCAGGATTGTGGGCAGCTGCAGCAGCTCGCCAGACCTAACAATTGCAAGCGCTGGTCTGATAAATAGCATATCATGGCGACCTATGCTATCGTTAGCATCAGACCATCTGCCCATAATCATCTCGATCAATAAGCCCACCGACTTTGCTCCCGCGGATCACCGAACCTACACCAACTTTAACAAAGCTGATTGGAACGGCTTCGCGGAAGTTACCGAGAGCAGCTTCGCCGCCCTCCCCACACCCACAGACGTGCATGCTGGCGAACGCCAGTTCCGCAGGGTAGTCACTGCCGCAGCAGCTCGCTTCATACCGTCCGGACGCATCGCGGAAGTCCGCCCAAATTTCCCGGCTGAAGCAGCTGTTCTAGCAAATGAGCGTGACCACCTACGCCAGGTCGACCCCGGGGACCCTCGCTTGAGGGACCTTAATTTGGAGATTCGGCAACTGGTAAATCAATATAAGCGGAAAAAGTGGGAAGAGCACTTGAAGGCCTGTAACTTCACCTCTGGTGTGAGTAAGCTCTGGTCAACCGTGAGGTCCTTGTCCAACCCGACGAAGCGTGATGACAGAGTGGAAATTTCATTCGAAGGTCACGCCTCATCGGACCCGAAGAAATGCGCGAACTATTTTAGTCGGCAATTCACACTGCATCCTTCGGTAGACAAGGCCAAACGTCGAGTGACCAGGAGGCTGCACAAACTGCCCAAAAACAGTGCACCACTTGTTTTCACCAGCGGTGAAGTGAAGGGGGCCATCGGGAAGGCGAAAGCCTGAAACATTTGGGGCCTGTGGGAGTAGCATACCTCACGGAGGTCCTCAATTTGTCTATGACCACTCTCATCATTCCTGATGTGTGGAAATCAGGGAGTGTGGTCCCACTGCTGAAACCGGGGAAGCCCGCCAACAGAGGAGACTCTTATCGCCCGATAACGCTCCTTTCCCCGGTCGCGAAGACACTTGAGGCCCTGCTGCTCCCATACTTCACCTGCCACCTAACCCCAGCGAAACATCAGCATGGCTTCCGTAAAGTGCACAGCACAACAACAGCACTTAACGCCATAAACACCCAGATAACTCGTGGCCTAAATCGCAACCGCCCCTGTGAGAGAACTGTCCTAGTAGCGTTGGACTTGTCAAAGGCGTTTGACACCGTCTGCCATTCCACGCTGCTAGAAGACATTGAGGCCTCCTCTCTCCCACAGGGACTGAAGCGATGGTCGGCGAATTATATGAGTGGTCGACAATCATCAGTAATCTTCAGAGATCAAACCTCGAAACCAAGAAGAATAAAACAAGGGGTTCCACAAGGTGGTGTTCTCTCCCCCCCTTACTTTTTAACTTCTAGATCTCGAAACTCCCCCAGCCTCCTGAAGGAGTTTCCCTGATCTCGTACGCTGATGATTGTTCGATTTTGGCGTCCGGGAATGGAATTGATGACCTCTGCTCAAAAGTAAACGGCTATCTCTCCAGCCTTTCTCGCTTCTTCACTGCAAGGAGCCTAACCCTCTCCCCATCGAAATCAACGGCGACCCTCTTCACCACCTGGACGAAGGAGGTCAGGCTAGAATTAGGCATTCACGTCGACGGCACACCAATACCGACGGTGAACAACCCAAAAATTTTAGGGGTTACCTTTGATAGCCTGCTCTCCTTCTCCGCGCACACAACCGCAGTTGTCAACAAAGTACAGAGCCGCAACAAGGTCCTCAAGTCGCTCGCCGGCAGCACTTGGGGCAAAGACAAAGAAACGTTGCTGGCAACATACAAGGCAATTGGCCGGCCGGTTCTTAACTATGCAGCGCCTGTTTGGTCACCGGGGACTAGTTGGACGCAGTGGACGAAGCTACAGACTTGTCAGAACGCCGCACTCCGGACAGCGACTGGGTGCCTTCTGATGACGCCTGAGCATCACTTACACAGCGAGGCCCAAGTGCTCCCCGTACGGGAACACAATAAAATGCTCACTAAGCAGTTTCTGGTGGGGTGTCACAGAAGTGAACACCCTAACAGACCACTGCTGGAGGAGGAGCCTCCGCCCAGGCACGTCAGGGGGCACCTATTCGTGTATAAGGACGCAGTCCAGACCTACACAGACCAACCACTGGACCCAATGACGTACAGACAAGCGATCAACGACATTCATAGGGAGTCAGTCTCCACCTACCTCGACTCCAGGCCTAGGAATGTCGTTATCGGAGCCCAATCTCCACCTGTGGAAGAGACGGAGCTTCAGTTACCAAGAGAGACCCGCGTTACTCTGGCTCAGTTAAGGTCTGGATACTGTAGCCGCCTAAACAGCTACCTGTCCAGACTTGACCCAAACATCCCAAATGAGTGCCCGGCATGTGGAGACTCCCCCCATGACACCACCTCTTCACATGCCAGCTCAATCCGACTCAACTAACACCCCTCTCCCTTTGGTCCGACCCCATCGAAACAGCTCGTTTCCTGGGCCTGCCGTTAGTTGAGCTCGACGATAATGATTGAAAAGTTGACCCGAAACAGGCGGGGCTTAGTAGTGCCGCTACAACAACAACAACAGGGCACATGTACAAACAAGGAATCTGGTCCAGCGACCTGTGTCGCTTCTGCGATGCCGCCAGGGAAACTCCCCTGCACCTTCTTGTGGGGTGTAAGGCTGTTGCGCGCAGGAGGTATAGGAGCATAGGGCACGTCTGGCCAAGAGAGGAGCACATACACTCACTGTCCCCGGGGTCTATTATGAAGTTTTTAGACACTCTGGGGCTGGTTGAGGAGTTGTGATGAGGTAGGGGCACAATAGTCCCGCCGGTCGCAGTGCCTTACCCAACCAACTATCTATCTATCTACGGTATATTCTGGACTGACAAACAGAGCATATTGTCGGAGGGACTAGGAGTTGCTTGGGGGTGTGCAGATGCTATTGTGTTTGTTTGTGTGTCTATTGTTGTGTTGTGTTGGGGTGTGGGTGTGTAGATTGTGTGCTGCCCAGGCGGGTGGTGGTTTACCGTATGGGCGGTCCGGTCCGCACAGCATGGGGCCACGAACGACGTGGTCCATTGCCGGTGTGTACGTAGGCCCGAGCAGTTACGGAGAAAATGTAGCCCTAGAATCGAGCAACGTTTGATGGATTTCGCCGACCTAAACGCGGTTAGATCAGAGACTGAAAATAAAAGTTATTTTAAAATTTTTGATATCAAAAAGGCAAAGTGAAAAAATTATGCTATAGCTTTTTCAAAGGTACCATTAGACTCGTCTCTCATTGTAGATTCTGAATCCTCTATGACTTTCAAAAACATGACTTTTATCATTTTGAGCAAAAAATACCGATTATTTCTGCTTTCTATCTTTTTAAGGCAAAAATAAAAGTTAAAATTTGCCTTTTATTTTTTTTGAGCAGAAAATAATCGGTAATTGTTGACTTTTATTTTTTCAGGCAAAAATAAAAGTCGAAGTTAAAAATCAAGTATTCCAGAGCTATGTATATAGGAATGTGATAGTTTTGAAGCTCCTACATGGATTTTAATAGCCCCTATACACAAATACCAGGGTTAGTTCAAATTTATATACATATGTATACATACAATACATGAAGGGAGTTTTTGTTAACGGCATCAGATCTGCACCGATTATTGGATTTTCAAAACTGAGGTGCCAAATTAAAGGGCTTAGCCTCTAGATGTATGTACTACAAGGCATAAGGTTTCCACCTTTTTTTAAAATTATAAAATCAGCACCGTCTTATGATTTTAGAAGCAGGTGGTAACCCTATTCAAAAAAACTGAGACCTTCTTGCACATCTACAGGCCCAGCCCTTCGATTTGTCACCTCTTCTATTTTAATACAACGAACGGTGTAAGTCTTCTATTTTAGAAGCAGGTGGCAACCCTTTTCAAAAAACTGAGACCTTCTTGCACATCTACAGGCCTAGCCCTTTCATTTGGCACCTCTTCTGTTTTAATACAACGAAAGGTGCAGATTTTATAATTTTAAAAAAGGTGGCAACCCTATGCCTTGTGGTACATACATCTAGCGGCTAAGCCCTTTAATTTGGCACCACAGTTTTGAAAATCCAATAATCGGTGCAGATCTAATGCCGTTAACAAAAACTCGCTTCATGTATTGTATGTATACATATGTATTCAGATTTGAACTAACCCTGGTATTTGTGTATAGGGGTTAGTAAAATCCATGTAGGAGCTTCAAAACTATCATATTCCTATATACACAGCTCTGGAGTACTTGATTTTTAACTTCGACTTTTATTTTTGCCTGAAAAAGTAAAAGTCAACAATTACCGATTATTTTCTGCTCAAAAAAAAAGTAAAAGGCAAATTTTAACTTTTATTTTTGCCTTAAAAAAATAAAAAGCAGAAATAACCGGTATTATTTGCTCAAAATAATAAAAGTAAAGAAAGAACTTAAATTTTTTGACTTTTATTATAAAATGCACTACCGGTACGGTCTCTGGGTTAGATCGCCGAAACAGCAGCCCGTGGTCGGGTAAAACCCGAGTCATTCCGGTACGTAGAACCAGCTGTCGTGGGAATGGCGATTTGCAGGTAGCTTGCTTTGACGAATTCGTGAAGCTGACGACTCGTATACAGCCCTCCATTTGAATGCACGTGTGCGCAGCGTTGCCATATGTCAAGATTTATCTTGAAAATGAAGAATTTTTGGGCTGTTTTTTATGAAAAATCTTCAAAGAAGATTTTTTGAAAAGCAAAATTTTTACACTGAAAATATCTTCAAAATGAAGATTTTTAATGTTTAAGTTAAAATTGTTGACTTATTTATATTATCCTTGCTACATCATTGTAAGCAGCAAATTAAGGAAGAACAATGTTATGGAACTTTGTCGAATTTTCTTAACTTTTGTACAAAGATTGAAGTTTGGACTTATGGTTTTTGATAGACAACGAGCTATTCTTTCATAAAAAAAAGTAATTTTTAAACAAAAAACGCAAGTGACTTCAATTCTCATATAAAAATCACCAATTTCTTCATGATCCAATGACCGTATCTAAACCAAATTAGTTGTTGTTGTTGTAGCGGCTACAACAACCCCGCCCAGATCGGCTGAGATCTCAGTCGTTGTCGTCGAGTTTCACTAACGGCAGCCCCAAGAAGCGTGCAGCCTCTATGGGGTCGGTCCACAGGGATGTCGCCATTACGGTTGTGGGGTTTTCCGGGCATGCGAAGAGATGTTTCGAGTCGCGAGGGGTCTCTCCGCATGCCGGACATTCGTTCGGCACATCCGCATTCAGCCTACTCAGGTAGGAGTTTAGCCTGCTGCAGTAGCCAGAGCGAAGTTGGGCTATTGGTGTTCTGGTCTCCCGAGGCAGATGGAGCTCCGTCGCGTCAATGTCCGGTGTTTGTGTGCCTAGAACGGCATTCACAAGTCTTGAGTCTACATAATTCGAGACTGCGTCCCTGTGAATGCCGTTCAGGGCCTGTCTGTGAGCTGACGGGTCCAGAGGCTGCTTAATGAACCTCTGGACTTCGTCCGTCAGTTAATATAGATGCCTCCTGACGTGCCCCAGCGAGGGCTCCTCTGCAAGCAGCTGTCTATTTGGGTGGCCACATCTGTGGCTCCCAACCAGAAACTGAGCACCGTGTTGCGCTCCCTAATTGGGAGCATTTTCGCCCCATCGTGGAGGTGGTGTTCTGGTGACATCAGGAGGCATCCGGTCGCTGTCCTAAGTGCTGTGTTTTGTACCGTCTGTAGCTTCGTCCACTGCGTCCTACTAGTCCCCGGCGACCACACTGGTGCTGCGTAGTTCAAAACCGGTCGGCCTATTGCTTTGTATTTTGCCAGCAACGTTTCTTTGTCTTTGCCCCAAGTACTGCCGGCTAGCGACTTGAGGACCGTGTTGCGGCTCTGTACTGTGTTGATATAAGCGGTTGCGTGCGCAGAGAAGGAGAGCACGCTGTCGAATGTTACTCCGAGTATTTTAGGATTATTCACCTTCCAAATTGGTGTGTCATCGACGTGAATTCCTAGCGGTAGCCTGATCTCTTTCGTCCAGGTTGTGAACAGGGTCTCAGAGGATTTCGTAGGGGAGAGGGCTAGACACTTTGCAGTGAAGAAGCGAGAAATTTCAGAGAGATATCCGTTTACTTTCGAACACAGGTCATCAATTCCATTCCCTGTCGCCATGATCGAGCAATCGTCGGCGTAAGAAACAATCGGGACTCCCTCTGGTGGTTGAGGGAGCTTTGAAATGTAAAAGTTAAACAGTAGTGGGGAAAGGACACCACCCTGTGGAACCCCCCTGCTTTATTTTTCTAAGTTTGCTCGATTTGTCTCTAAACATTACCGACGAGTGTCGACCACTTAGATAATTTGCCGACCACCGCTTGAGCCTCTGTGGGAGAGAGGAAGCCTCTATATCTTCTAGTAGCGTGGAATGGCTGACAGTGTTAAAAGCCTTTGACAGGTCCAACGCTACTAGAATCGTTCTCTCACAGGGACGTTTACGGTTAAGGCCACGAGTTATCTGAGTGTTTATGGCGTTAAGTGCCGTTGTTGTACTGTACACCTTACGGAAACCATGCTGATGCTTCGCTGGGGTCAAGTGGTTTGTGAAATACGGGAGTAGCAAGGCCTCGAGTGTCTTCGCTACCGGGGAAAGGAGTGTTATCGGAAGATAATCTCCTATGTTGGCAGGTTTCCCCAGTTTGAGCAGTGGGACTACCCTCCCCACCTTCCAGATGTCTGGGATGATGAGTGGCCATGGACAAATTGAGGACCTCCGTTAGGTACGCTACCCCGCGCAGGACCCAAATTTTTCAGCATCAGCATGCATATTCCGTCGAGACCCATGGCTTTGGAGGCTTTCGCCTTCCCGATGGCCACCTGAACTTCACCGCAAGTGAAAGCAAAGGGGGCACAGGTTGTTGGCAGTTTGTGCGGCCTTCTGGTCACTCGACGCTTGGCTTTGTCCACCGGAGGATGCAGTATGAACTGCCGGCTAAAATAGCGCGCGCATCGCTCCGGGTCCGACGAAGCATGGTCGCCGAAGGAAATTTCGACTCTGTCGTCGTGCTTCGTCGGATTGGACAGTGACCTCACGGTTGACCAAAGCTTACTCACACCAGAGGGGAAGTTGCACTTCTTCTGCTTATGTAAGTTTACTAGTTGCCGAATCTCCGCGTTGAGATCGCTGATACGGGGATCTCCGGGATCGGCCGGACGAAGGCTGTTACGCTCATCGGCTAGAACAGCCGCTTCAGCAGGGAAATTTGGGCGTGGCTCGGTGATACATCCTGCCGGTACGAAGGGAGCTGCAGCAGCGGTGACAGCCCTGCGGAACTTACGTTCACCAAGGTGGACGTCGGTTGATGTGGGGAGAGCAGCGAAGGTGTTTTCAGTAAATGCCGCGGAGCCTTTCCAATCAGCTTTAGAAAAGTTGATATATGTTCGGTGCTCCGCGGAAGCAAAGTCGGTTGGTTTATCGATCGAGATGACTATGGGCAGGTGGTCTGATGCCAAAGTCAGCATAGGTCGCCATGATATGCTGTTTATCAGTCCAGCGCTGTCTATTGTTATGTCTGGCGAGCTGCAGCAGCTGCCCATAATCCTGGTGGGTGCGTCCTCGTTCATTGTGCAGAATGTCGAATCGTCTATCTGCTCAGCCAAGTCAGTTCGCCTACGATCGTATGACAGGCTTGAGTGATAATGATCGTGGTGCGCATTAAAGTCGCCTACTACCATACGGTTTTCACCTCTAAGAAGCGCACGTATGTCAGGGTGATATCCTGCCGGGCAGCAGGTGACAAGGGGTATATAAACGTTAAATATTTCGAGCTCAACATCGCCTGGCCGGATAGCAATGCCCTGACATTCTAGGGTGGTATCCCTACGGTCGATGTCTGCTTCGATAAGACGATACTGCACGGTGTGGTGCGTAATGAACGCTAAGCCACCACCATACCGTGCAGATTGTAAGAGGAACCAGGAGTTGTTGGCGGCGGCGTGTGGGTGGCGGTGCGGTTGTGTGTGTTCTGTGGTCTGTATCCCTTGTCGTGTGGTCTATTGTGTTATGTTGTTGTGCTGTGGTGTTTGTGTGGGACTGCTCAGGTGGACTGGGGTTAGCCGTGTAGGCTGCTCTGTTAGAGCAACAGGGGGCCACAAAAGACGTGGTCCACTGTCGATGTGTCCGTAGTCCTGAGCAGACTCTGAGGTGACTCCACCCCTCGCAAGCATTGCACTTGACAGAGGTGGAGTTGTGGTGTAGTCGTCTCTTGCATACAAAGCAGGTGTAGGTTTCTGGCCCTGGGTTTGACTCGATGCCAGCCCTGAGTAGGAGAAAACGTAGCGAATATAGCCCTATGGACGAACAACTTCTGAGATACTTCGCCGACCTAAACGGGGTTACATCGCAGAAACAACAGCACTTGGTCGGGTAAAACCCGAGTCATTCCGGTACGTAGAACCGGCTGTCGTGGGAATGAAACCAAATTAGTATAGGACTGGCCTTGAGGTACCACCTTTCCGATCAAAAACAATTATCGAAATCAGTTCAAATAGTCCAGTTATGCGGTAACATATATAACTTAAAAAATATTTGGACGAACTGATAATTCCTCCTTTTTTGAAGTCAGTCAAAGCTTGCAAAATGTCGCGTCCCTATTTATATTTTCGTCAGTGTATATATACATATCGTCGCCTGGGTAAAAGATTGTCGTATGTTAATTTCGACAGGTTGTAGGAAATCGCGATTGAAGTTTGAAATGCAATTTCTCAAAAACGCGAAGACAGATTTTCTCCAGAGTCCTGAAAATGTTACTAGTTCACAAAATTCTTAATATATTTAATTTTTAATCTTTATTGTTAATTAGTTTTGAGTTTATGAAGGATTTTCCTTAGTAACATTTTATCGTAAGCGTTATTTGTCCACAATTCGGCAGGCACTTTGTATGCAATACGACAAAATGTGATCAAACTTGCTACCAAATTAATCACATTTTTTACTCAATATCTCGGAAACTAAAGGAGATATTCAAAAATGGAGAAATATTTTTAAGATATTGATTGGTTTAATATGGCTGCATCACTAACTAAATTTTTACTAAATTATCGAAAAAATTGTAGTCAATATCTCGGAAACTAAAGGAGATATCTAAAAACTGATAACACAAATCTAAAGACTTGTTTCAAAATATATAACTGCATCTAGAACTAAAAATCGTCAAAATGGCACTTACGACAATCTTTTACCCAGGCGACGATATGTTAACTGTGCTACAAATTTTGTGATGATACGAGGCAATATTCATTTTAAGTTTAAGTCGTTATAAAAAGGACTTTATAACTTGAAATAGGTAATTTTTTAACCAACATTATAAGGGCTATTTACAGCCGTAAAGACAATATCGAATTTTGTTTCTTTTTAGGTATTTTTAAAAGATTTTTTGGGATCGAGTTTCTTTTAGCAAATCTTATTTTGAAGATTTTTTTTTGAAATAATTAAGATTTTTAGGGGACTTTCTCTGGCAACACTGCGTGTGCGGCATCAAAGCGTACAACTTTCGTATGTAGCATCTAATACGACCCGGGTGCAGACTGCCTTATTGTAAATATGGTTGCAATTTAATGTAATTTACAAGTTAATAAAGTTTGATAAATAAAGTGATTTATATACAAGATAAAATAAAATAAAAGTGTGTAAACTATTAGGTAGTGTTATGTGCATTTATATAAATGAAAGTATGTGACAAATGCACTTTTTGATAAGGAAATCAATTGCAACGACTTAAGAAATTTTGGTAATTCTCTAGGGTGGGGTAACAACCCCTAAAAAAGGTGCGGAAAAGTCGGGAGGGGTACCAAACGACGCGTTTCAACCCCCCTAATAACAATCCGGAGGGGGGAAGATAATATTATTAACCATTTAAAAGTTATGAACAAAAAACTTTTGCTAAATTTCGTTGTTTTCTATGGGCAATTACACCGACAAAGATTCACTAAATCACTTGTTCTCACTTTTTAAACACTATTAAAATATATAATTTAACTCATTTATTAAAGAAACACATAGTTTTATCAACCTAAGATAGATTATTTTGTTATTAAAAAGAAGTTGACAATCTTTGCGAGCTGAAACGCGAGATTCCAAAATAGCTATAGTGCTGCCACTGTATTAGTATTTCGTAATAATTCACTTTTCCTTATGAGATGTGTGCACTGTTCAATGCTTTTCGGTATCTTCTTTCGTTAAATGTATATATAAATAAAGAAAATTTTTTATAAAAAATCGCGCGATTTTTTATTAAAAATTTTCGCCTGCGTCGCTTTTTCCATAAAAATCAATACTTCGATAAATAATGAAAATTTTTAATAAAAAATCGCGCGATTTTTTATTAAAAATTTTCGCCTGCGGCGCTTTTTCCATAAAAATCAATACTTCGGTAAATAATGAAAATTTTTAATAAAAAATCGCGTGATTTTTTATTAAAAATTTTCGCCTGCGGCGCTTTTTCTATAAAAATTAATACTTCGATAAATAATGAAAATTTTTAATAAAAAAATCGCGCGATTTTTTATTAACTATTTTCGCCTGCGGCGCTTTTTCCATAAAAATCAATACCTCGATAAATAATGAAAATTTTTAATAAAAAACCGCGCGATGGTATAGCGAAAATTTTTAATAAAAAACCACGCGATGGTATAGCGAAACTTGATATTATATTTTGGTTACAATATCTTATTTAGATGAAAGTAAAAAGAAGAAGAAGAAGTGTATAGTGTAAACTGAGTATAATAGCGCAAATGAAATGTGAAATGATTTGAGGTTATAATAATTTTAGCAGGCGCAAAGTTTGTTTACTCTGTTTTATTAACGAAATATATAAAATAAAAGTGAATAAATGATTTGGTTTGCATAAAATAATAACCGGAAACGTTTTAGTAGTGTTTTAAAAGTGGAAACTGGTGATTTACTGCATTTTTGACGTGGTAATTGCTCATAGAAAACAACGAAATTTAACAAAAGTTTTTTGTTCATAACTTTTAAATGGTTCATAATATTATCTCCCCCCTCCGGATTGTTATTAGGGGGGCAGAAACGCGTCGTTTGGTACCCCCCCACCCCCGACTTTTCCGCACCTTTTTTAGGGGTTGTTACCCCACCCTAGAGAATTACCGAAATTTTGACAAATAACAATATAATTGGGGTACTGTTTAGTAAGTGGCCCACCTATTTCGGGGTATTGCGTCCAAAGGGGTGACCCGATCCAAAAAAAAATTCACACATTTGTAGTCACACACTTGTAGCCAAGGGTCTACCCAATATTTTAACATCCACTATTGTAATTTTTGGTCACTAATTTATTTACAAATTGGGTTTGAAATATGCCCTTTTTTGTAAAATTCGGAAATTAGCGTACATTTATCACTCCTATTTTCCTTAAAGCAGCCACTTCACCAATGCATTTTTATATTCCCCTTCACTTTAAACTTTATTCGACTTGTTACAACTTTCTTTATTACTTTAATTATAACCTATCAATCACAATTTATTAAATAAAAACACCTTCAAAACCACGCGTCTGCCTTTGGTTGCATATGCAAATTAAATGGCGGCGTTTAGCTGTCAAACTGCTAAATATACAAGAAGGATGAGAGACAAAAGAAAATATGATATAACCCAGTCAGCATTAAAAATATAAACCTTTCCATGGAAAATATGTATCTACGCAGAAAGGTGTTCTCTACAAAAGGTGTTCAGCCCCCTTTCTTTGGCAACACAGAAGAGAATTCTAC
>NW_023458555.1:76523502-76528153 GCF_013731165.1 Rhagoletis pomonella | reverse complement strand
AAAGGTGTTCAGCCCCTTTCTTTGGCAACACAGAAGAGAATTCTACGTAGTGAGGGTGCTTTTCGTAAATTGGCGACTGTCCCCTTTCGAATGAGGGGGGTTTGAGAGGTCACGCCACCTCGCCCTCCGCCCCCCACCCCAAAAACGATGGGCCAATAACTAAACATTTCCCTATAATTGTTCATATTTTTTAGTTATACATGTTTTACAGGATACCTCGGGTGGGGTTTAGTAGCGCTCACAACTAATAATAATAATAGATTGGCGCTTACACATATGTTAGTGTTTGGCCGAGCTTCTCCTCCGATTTGTGGCGTGCGCCTTGATGTTGTCACACAAAGCGGCGGGACCTACAGTTTTACGCCGACTCCGAACGGCGATTGTATTTTTATGAGAAGCTGTTTTTCATGGCAGAAATACACTCGGGGGTTTGCCATTGCCTACCGAGGGACGACCGCTGTTAAGAAAAACCTTTTTTCTATATTTTTGCGATGTTGCTTTGACCAGGGTTTGAACCCAGGCATTGTGGAGTGGAAGCGCGCACTGCTTACCACTACACCACAGCGGCCGACAACACAGCGCTCACAACTATTTCGGGTTATTCCGTCCAAAGGGATGGTCCGATCCAAAAAAAAAATCCACACATTTGTAGTCAAGGGTCTACACATTATTTTAACACTCACTTTTGTAAATTTTGGTCACTAATTTATTTAAAAATTGGTTTTGAAATATGGCCCTTTTTGTAAAATTTGGAAATCAGCGTATATTTAACACTCTTATTCTCCTTACAGCAGCCACTTCACCAATATATTTTTATATTCCCCTTCACTTCACACTTTACTCAATTAGTTATAACTTTCTTTATGACTTTAATATAACCAATTAATCACAATTCATTAAATAAAAACACCTTCAAAATCACGCGTCTGACTTTGGTTGCATATGCTGTCAAGCTCCAAAATATGCAAAAGAATGAGAGACAAAAGGAGGTAGGATATAACCAAGTAAGCATTAATAATATACAAAGGTGTTCTCTGCTAAAGGTGTTCAGCTCCTTTTCTTCGCAAAACATAAAGGAGAATTCTACTGACTGAGGGTTATAATCCCTAAGTGCGGCCGAAGTCCGCCTACGCAGAAAGGTGTTCTATGCAAAGGGTGTTCGGCCCCTTTTCGTTGGCAACACAGAAAGGAGAATTCTACTGCCTGAGGATTATAATCCCTAAGTGCGGCCGAAGGCCGCCTACGCAGAAAGGAATTCTACGCAAAAATGCAATTGTTAATAAGAACATTGTTTTTTATAGACTTGTTTTTTCCTACGCAGAAAGGGGTTATCTGCAAAAGGTGTTCAGCTCCCCTTCTTTGACAACACAGAAAGGAGAATTATACTGCCTGAGGTTTATAATCCCTAAGTGCGGCCGAAGGCCGCCTACGCAGAATGGAATTCTACGCAAAAATACAATTGTTAATAAGAACATTGTTTTTTATAAAGACTTGTTTTTTTTCTATTTTTAATTTACATTTTTTATCCTTTATTCAAAATCCCCCGATATCTAATTTGGCATTATTTCTTTTTTTGGGAAATGTTTAGTTATTGGCCCATCGTTTTTGGGGTGGGGGCGGAGGGAGAGGGGGCGTGGCCCCCAAATCCCCCTCATTCGAAAGGGGACAGTCGCCACTTTACGAAAGAATTCTCCTTTCTGTTTTCCGAAGAAAAGGAGCTGAACACCTTTTGCAGAGAACACCTTTGTATATTTTTAATGCTTACAGGGTTATATCCAATTTTCTTTTGACTCTCATTCTTTTGCATATTTTGGAGTTTGACAGCTGAACTACGCCATTTAATTTGCATATGCAACCAAAGTCAGACGCATGATTTAGAAGGTGTTTTTATTTAATAAATTGTGATTAATTGGTTAATATTAAAGTTATATAGAAAGTTATAACCCATCGAGTAAAGTGTAAAGTGACGGAGAATATAAAAATATATTGCTGAAGTAGCTGCTTTAAGGAGAATAGGAGTGATAAACATACGCTAATTTCCGAATTTTACAAATAAAGGGCATATTTCTAACCCAATTTGTAAATAAATTAGTGACCAAAAATTACAATAGTGGATGTTAAAATAATGGGTAGACCCTTGGCTACAAGTGTGTGCAATTTTTTACTTACTAAACAGTACCAATTTTTATACCCGAGCGCACTTGTGCACAAGGGTATTATAACTTTGTTCACATCACGGTTGTTTGTAACAGGCAAAACGAATCGAGATAGATATAGACAAATGTATACATAAATGATCAGAATGAAAAGAGAAATCGATTAAGCGGTGACTGTCTGTCCGTCCGTCCGTCTGTCCGTCTGTGCACACGATAACTCGAGTAAAAATTGAGATATCTTAACGAAACTTGGTACGTGAACTTCTTTTGGGCGTAGGACGGATGGTATTGAAAATGGGCGAAATCGGACAATAACCACGCCTACCTCCCATATAACGGTAATTTTAAAAAATACGAAAACTTCGATATTTTAGTAACTACTGAAGATTCACTCAAAATTGATACTTACAATGAGTCTCAGACGGAAAACATGAATATTATAAATTTTTGGAAAATGGGCGTAGCCACGCCCACTTATGGTTACATGTGTATATCTTGGTAACCGCTGCCCCAATTTCTTCCAAACTTGCCACAGTTGTTGGCCTTAGTACAGCATACTAAATGGCTGAAAAGTTTAAAAATCGGACAATAACCACGCCTACCTCCCATATAACGGTAATTTTCAGAAAAACGAAAACTGCGATATTTTAGTAACTGCTGAAGATAATTCACTCAAAATTGATATTTGCAATGAGTTTTAGACGCAAAATAAGAATATTACAAAATTTTGGCAAATGGGCGTAGCCACGCCCACTTATGGTTACATGTGTATATCTTGGTAACCGCTACACCAATTTCTTCCAAACTTGGCACAGTTGTTGGTCCTGGTACAGCATACCAAATGGCCGAAAATTTCTAAACTCGGACAATAACCACGCCCACATCCCATATAACGGTAATTTCGAGAAATGCAAAATCTTCGATATATCAGTAAATATTGAAGCTAATTTATTCAAAATTGATGGTTGCAACAATTCTTTACCAAGAAATACGTTTATGGCAAAATTTTAGAAAATGGGCGTAGCACCGCCCACTTGTGATCACATATATGTATGTATCTCGCTAACCGTTCTAGCAATTTGTACCAAGCTCGGTATGGTTATTGTGCTTGCCACATAAAAGCAAACCGTTGAAAATTGTTGAAATCGGACTAAAATTGAGGCCGCTTTTCATATAACGGTAAATTTCAGAAATGATTGAAATTTCAATATTTCGAAATTTAAGGACGCTAATTTACTTAAAATGTATACACCCCGGCTTATCATGTAGCGGTAGCTTTCGGAAAGGAGGAAAACATATATTTAATACTTGCGCCGGGTATTTAATGTTCGGCTCCGCCCGAACTTAGACTTTCTTACTTGTTTTTTTAAATCCCACGGTTTTTGTTAGTTGGGTCATATTCCACTTCAAACTGCTCAGTTTCCTATGAAAATTCAGGGGCCTTTGGGAGGAGCCCAAGGGTGGGGTACGCCTTTTTAGAAAGCGGGGACTGTCCCCTTTCCAGTGTGGGCGTTTGGCGGACCCGCCCCCTCACCCTCGACCCCCTCCGCCATCAGCCCAAAAACGATGTGAGCGCTACTATGTCGACATTCAGACGCGAAAACTTTTGTTGCGGAAACTCCAAGCTTGTAGGGGAGAGAGCGACGAGGAAAGGGGACGGATACCGAGTCGCCCGTACTCGGGAAACACGCTTTGTGCTCTCGTTCGTCGTTCGAGTAATTCAAGTTGGCGATTCATAGGGAATTTGGCATACATCAAGATAACCAACCGTTCAGCTATAGAAAAACTAAAAATGCAGATTGCTAGTACTTTTTACGCTGATTTTAACTATATAAATATTATTTGCCGCAATTAAAAAGCAAAGCAGATATAAGAGGTAAAACAAAAAAATTGTGATATTTTAAAACATTAATATTTTCTAAACTGCGTAACCGATTTAAAAACTAATGATGTCAAAATAAAGACAATTAATTTATCTTCAAGCTGATATATAAAATGTGTATGCTTTTTTTTATATATTTAAGCCAAAAATATTATAAAACCAAAAAAATGTCATAATTTTTTCATAAAATAACCCTTTTTTAGAAAAAGTCCATAATCAATGCTAAAAAAATTTATATTATTGAAAAAGTGCAAGTTCTTACCTTTGATTTGATATACTTATTATATTATGATTTGCTTTTGAGTTTTCAGAATTCAGTGATAATAAAAAATATAAATGCATGTATTTGCAAATGGATATTTTAGTTAATTAAACAAGGCGAGTTAACAGACTTTTTTGGAAAGGGTACTGTTTTTGTTGGAAGCGGGAAAATTTATGCCGTTTTATATGTACATATATGTATATACTTACAGCTATTTTTCATTTGTTTGTGTTCTGGCGGAGATAAAAAACGTGTTTTGAATATTTTTTGAAAAGATGAATACTCTTAATTTATTTAAAATATATAAAATGTTTGAAAGTGAGGACGGTCTTAAGATTAATGCAAATGTGC
>NW_023458555.1:76507241-76523402 GCF_013731165.1 Rhagoletis pomonella | reverse complement strand
CCCCCCCCCCCCCCCCCCCCCGCCTTTCATGGCAACACAGAAAGGAGAATTCTACTTAGTGAGGGTTATAATCACTAAGTGCGGCCAAAGGCCGCCTACGCAGAAAGGTGTTCTCTGTAAAAGGTGTTCAGCCTCACTTCTTCAGCAACACGGAAAGGAGAATTCTACTTAGTGAGGGTTATAATCACTAAGTGCGGCCGAAGGCCGCCTACGCAGAAAGGTGTTCTCTGCAAAAGGTGTTCAGCCTCACTTCTTCAGCAACACAGAAAGGAGAATTCTACTTAGTGAGGGTTATAATCACTAAGTGCGGCCGAAGGCCGCCTACGCAGAAAGAAGTTCTGGGCAAAAGAAACTATGATATCACCCACATTTGTCACTTTTGCTTGTAAATGCTTTTAATTTTTTGTATCACTAAATTCTTAAACCTCAAAAGTAGATCATAATAAAATATGCATATCAAATTAAAGGTAAGAACTTGCACTTTCTAAATAATATATATGTCTTTAGCATTGATTATGCACTTTTTTCTAAAAAAGGTTATTTTATGAAAAATTATAACATTTTATTTGTTTTTTAATATTTTTGGCTTAAATATATAAGCAAGCAAACGCATTTTATATATGAACTTAAAGATGGATTAATTGCCTTTATTTTGATATCATTACTTTTTTAATCGGTTACGTAGTTTATAAAATATAATTATTTTAAAATATCACAAAAATTTTTTTAACCTTTTACATCTTCTTTACTTTTTAATCGCGGCAAATATTTATATAGTTGAAATCAGCGTAAAAAGTACTATCGGTCTGCATTTTTAGTTTTTCTATAGCTGAACGGTTGGTTATCTTGATGTGTTCCCTAAACCCACCCGCCACGGTTCCTCCGCCACACAAATCGTTGTACAAATACATTTCCCTACTATTCAACTCTCGCATTCAACAAAAAGTAGAACAATCATATATGTTACATATAACTATAAAGTAGAACAATCATATATGTTATATATGAGAACAATGCTAACACTGCTTAACCGATTGAAGTTCTTACAATGCCATTGACAGTCTGCATAGCCTCGTACAATGATTTTTTGGTATGATTCGTCCTTCCCGTACACTTTTATGAGTACATATTTAAATATTCCTACCCCAATGTCTACGCTAGGTACCGCCTCCAATTTAGTATCCACCATTTTGCAAATACTACGAAAACCTTTAAAGAGATTTTGTATTATTAAATAAGAGATACTTCGTCAACAATTATTACTTAATGCAGCTATTAGAAGGGATAAAACGAGACGAATAAATATAAGTTAGAGATTCGATGGCACTATCGATAGTACCGATAGCTTCTATTTGTCTCCACGGTTGCCAGACACAAAAAGAAATTATGAATAGTTTATAAAAAAGTTACCTAGAAGCTAACAAGTAAAAAAACAACGTTCTATTATACAATAAACATGATACAAAAAAGAATGTAGTTTCATTACTACTATTTTTTGATTATAAAGCAGATTTTTGACATTTCTCCACATGAAAACATTAAGCATAGCTTTGTCACGTTGTAATTTTTTGGGCATGGGGTTTTTTTTATAAAATATTTGGGATTTATTAGAAGAGAATAATGCACATATAAAATATGCCAATTTGACGTGATCGATGAACAAATTTAAAAAGTTTTATTAAGCGTTTAAATATCCTTTGAAGAATATCAATCTACTGAGTTGAGAAAATAAATTAAATTCAGTTTTAACAACTTTATTAGTTTTTAGCTATAGATGGTAATAAATAATGCTTTATTTTCCTAAGTCATTTTATTCTAAACGAACCAATTTACATGATAAAGCATTAATTTAGGTTATAACTTTATTTACATTTTTGCTGATATTTAAATTTTTTCCCTCCTTTATTTTTCTGTACAAGTATCTTATCCTAAAAAATGGTTCTCCCAAAAAATAACACTTAAGGATTTTATTTTTTTTTTATTTTACTTTGGTATTGATTAGCAAATTGTAAATATATAATTTGGAGCAATAATAAGCAAATGTCCATTCATTTTGATCAAAATTGTCTTATTTTCCTCAAACATTTCAAAAACTGTTAACTGCGTAAAACTGTGTGTCATTGCGCAGGGCAGGAATTTTAGCATTCAACTTAGGCTATCTGCACACTTGCCGTCCAATCACAGTTGCGTTATCGTCTCGCCCTGAAATTTTAAGCCGATCACATGCATTTCAAAGGAGATTTGCACACTTGTCGTTATCGGCTAATTATCGGCAAATCGTAGAAAATGCAGAAACGGATATGTACGGCACTGTCGTTTGCTAATCGTTGTGCACGTATTGTTTGTTTACATTTTATGGGGAAAATTAGTGAAAAAGTTAATATTTGCACTAAAATTGCATAAAAAATAGTATTTTTTGCATAAAATCTGTGGAAATTATTAAAAAGTGGATAATTGTATTAAAATTCAATAAATGTGAGCGTTTTAACTATAAAATATGACGAAATTGTAAAAAGTCTTTGTGTACATGCACAAAACACATTTCAGGAAAAGAAAAGAAGAGATATTACTGAAAAATGATATCTAGACAGTCTATATTTTACAAATTGCATGCTCCAGGTGAATTTTTAGACGCCAAATGAATTGAAACATCACGCCCGAGTGTGCGAAAGTGTAGTCGTCATGTAATCGTTGCATCATGATTGTGACGATGAAACAAGTATGATTGAACGACCAATGTGCAAAAAGCCTTAAGGGCTAACTATAATATGAATAAGCAAGCGTATACAAACGTGCGAATACACATAAATCTTATTCTGACACTATAATGTGCTTAACATCAAGTTTCGTCCAGTTTCGCCAAACGTCATTTGCTTAAGGAAAGAGCGAAACTGATCGCACCTTCCGTGCGGAATCAGCTGTTTGTCCTCTTACGTATGTATGTACATATGTAACACATGCAGTGTTGCCGCATTGCCATTTGTTTACCGAAATTGGTAATTTTTTGATGTGTATACATCTTTGGTTTCGGTAGGGGTAAAATTTGCGAAGTTTTAACGCATATCCCAGCACAAAATTTCGAAGGGCTTAGCATGTGTATTTCAGCATACAATTTTTATTTTCATTAGAAGCACCCTGTGTTCGCTTGCCAAATGGTTGCATACATTTAGGCATATGCATAGTAAGAGGAAATGCGCTACAATTGATTATTAGCCGTCATCGATTCGCCACAGTTAGCAAGTGGCGAAACGAAAGAACTCAATGAGGTACAACCAAACTTGCTATCGTCTATCCGTGCTAGCTAACTTTGTTTTTGCTTTCACATGCAAAATTTTTCGTTAAGCGACCGGAACTCAAACATAGCGAGCGAGAAGTGGCGAATCGACGACGGCATGGCATCCTATGACACCCACAATGCACAAGATACTAATTCCTTATTAACAATAGGACAATTATCGGGGAGGCTCAAGAGGCCCACAACAAACACTACTGAGAAAATTATTCCCGGAAGTTTTCTCGAGTAGAATGTAACCGTGACATATATAACCGGCTGTTGATGAGCTCGGACTCGTTTTTAAGCAGTATTTCGGTTCATGACCAAAAAAAGAAAAAAATATCAAATCGTTTTCCCCAGACACAACAAAGCTGCTGTTACCCTCTACATCCGTTGTCAAAGATGTGACAAAGGAATAGTTTGAGGCCAGCTAAGATTCTGAAAGCGAAAACTAATTAACCAATGATAGTGTACACACATTTTATAAATAAAGGTAGTCAATATATTTAAATAGAAAATTATTGGCTAATATATATAATTTATTAATATAACCTATCTGTAATACAAATTATTTCAATTTTACATTTGATAAACAATTTTGAGTAGATAGAGGCAATAAAATATTTTTTGCCGCATAAAACTTGAAAATCTACCTATATGCGGTGTTTCCAAGATATTTTAACGCCCTTGAGTCACAAGTAGTTATATACAAGTATATTTTATCAATCATACCGATAATTTCATGTATTAAAAGAATTAAAAATGAAAATGAATAAAAAAATTAAATCAGCAAAATGAATAAAATTAAGTGAAATTAATGTTTAATTTCTAACCTAACCCACATTTTTATGTGTGTAACTGAATCGCCTTTATATATAAAAATGTTATCCTAATTTTCGAGCTTGACTCCCTAATCTGTTATTAGAAAAAGAGATTAGCCATGCAAAATTATAATTAAATATCAGCCAATCATGTATCCCGAAGCGAACGATCGTTTTGTCTGCCAGGCGTTTCGTTCGTGTGTTGGTAGTATGTAAGTCGATAAAGATATTAAATCATTAACCTACCGCCATTACATTAAGACTGTAAAAAACCTTGCGGTTGAGGTATAAATGGTGGTTGTCACTTCCTGGCGACTTAATACGAACGTGTGTTCCATCAACACAACTAATAACCCCGGGTATTCCGTATTTCTCAAAGAAATATTCCTTAACTGCATTCACCCATTTCTGGCAAAAATGGTCCTCAAAAATATTTAGGCATTCCCTGATCACGTTGGCTGCCCCATCGACGAAATATTTTCGTTGCCAACAGATTTTTGGTAACTGCCGGTGGCGAGAAATCTTAAAAAAGTCGCGAGTTTTAGCTGGTGTGATAGGTGGGTGCTTCTATGTGATGGAGCCATGTGCTCTTTTAATTCGTTTAATATGTATTCGAATATTTCTTTATTGATTCGGAAATTTGCAACAAATCTAGAAACTAATACATTGTAGCATACAAAAAATTATTTGCTAATCTTGAACTTACTCAGTCTCAGGTAGTTCCATTACATTGGTGTGGTCTCGCAATCCCCTCCTCTGTATCCGCCTTTCCCTTTCTTCGGATTCCTCGGCGTCCATTAGCGCTATAGCAGCATACAATTTTGAAAATTAATTTTCCTTATATTTCATACCGCAACACAACCAAAACACTTTAAGCAAAACCAAAATGTAAACAATTCCGATGATGCCCATTTAAAATAAAAAGCATTGAAATAAGCTGAAAATATTAAAAATCTAAGAAAAACTCTTTGGAAGTACATCAAAATTTCATCCGGCAACATCATACAATGTAACCAAAACGATTGCAACGTAATCGACGTAAAGACAAGACGAAGACGAACGACAGAGTTACAAAATTTCAATCCGTGAGGATATCGCCTACAGACGAATCGTTCGAGCGGCCTATCTTCGAGATACATAATAAGGTTGTATATCTCAGATTAAACCGATAACTTTTTGGTGTCCAACCCAGTTTTATCGATTATACTTGCGAAGAAGAGGAGGAATGTCAAATGTTAAAGTAAACAAAAATTGATGCCAGTAAGGAAAATAAGTTTTGTAAAGGTATTTTTAATAAAATATTCAGTTAAAATATATTTAAATGGCACAACCAATTTGACAGCTAACGAGCTTTGATTGAGATTATATTTATATGTAAACGTACTTTTATGCTTTGCCGTTCGCATATGTATACACATCTAATTTCATGAGTACCGAGTACTCACGCCATTTTTTCTTTATTTATCATATTTGGTAATTTGGTAACTTATTTTTTAACATGGTAACTTTTTCGATTCAGTCCTACATACATGTAACACAGGTCAAAAGAAGTTCTGGTTCCACATTGGGAAGTGGGCCGCAAGCGTTTCCTTTTACAGAAACACCAGGTTATCCTGAAATTTTCGCAAGGCGAATAGTTCTTCGGCGTTTCTAGGTTACTATAATTGTGTGATCTACAACAAACTGCTTGATAGTGGCTATTGTTATATCTAACGAAATGTGGCAACACTGAACTCATGTAAGTAAAATATAGCCACCTAAATGTCTACACTACGTTGCTTATGCATTTGACAAACTTTTCGTTCATTTTCTGACAGTCAGTTACGGCAGCTTATTCATATTATAAGGTGCAATCCCGTATTCCTCGGACTCGCACTAGTAAAACTGTCAAAAAATAAAAATTCCAAAAAATAGAATCCACTTAAACAAGTAAGTAAATACTTTTCAGCAAGAGTGCACTTTTCTTTTGTTTACAATTTGGTTGCCAAACACACTACAGCTGATCGTTTGACACATTTACCAGAATTTACCAGCAAAAAATTCTCGGACCAAAACTGGTAACTTCATACAGAGAGAACCTATTTACTCTCTTTTTTGTCCTCTCAATAGTCAGAGAACCGAGTACGGGATCGATTTCCAGTAAAATCTGACTGATTCTAACTCATTTTGACTAGTCCGGACTCGTACGCTTCGCAACTATAGTTAGCCCTTTAAAGTATGTTCACATATCAATATTTTCTCAATCAAAGCTAGTTATAGAACTTTTTATAAAAGTATCGTTACTACTACTCATATAGAATACTCTAAAAAAGAATCGATGCCAGTACTCATATTTGCAAAAAAGTATCGATAATACTCGTAATTCCAAGTATTCTCAAAGCAAACGCAAAAAGTAAACAAAAAATTAGAATGCTTTGCTTTTTTCACCTCTTCCTATTTGTAAATTGAATAGTCACTGCTCTTAATAGTTTTAATCTGATCTAAAGGAGTTTTTGGAATAAACTTCCTATAAATTAGTTTTACATGCGTAAATTAAATGTGTATAGCAAAAAGCTTATTTCCAAGTTTTTAATAGCAAATATTTTATAATTGATTGACGCGTACATGTATTTATAAATAACTTTTATTTGAAAATGAAATGCAAATTTAGAAAACGAGAAGCAAATGTGGTGGAGCCCATTGTCTATTGGAAAGATAAGCTCAATTTCATAAAAATTTTCTTCAAGAATGGGCTGGATTTCACAACGAAGGTAGAATACATGCACTGAAAATAAAATCTGCGTAAATATAACGAAAACTTGCGTAAATCTTACGAAATTTTTTGTCATTTTGAGCCACGAAAGTTTTCGTTGATTGATATTCGTACTATTTACTAAAGAATTTAATACTATTTAGTAAAGAATTTCGTGATATTTCTTGGTTTTTTACGATAACTTTTGTAAAATGCACAGAATGAATGAATGTGTAGAATGCACCCATGGGTTAACGACGGCTGCCTTATGCTGGAGAGTGGCCAAGTTGTCGAGTCGGAAGACCATCCTCTACCACCATTTATTGTCAAACGAGAGGCAAGATTAGTGATGGCACGATTAATCGAATAACCGATTATAATCGGCTATTTTCATTCGGTTAACGATTTAATTGTATCGAACACTTCCTTTCGATTAATCGAGCGATTAACCGAATAATTTTCAAAATAATCGAAATGAAACCATCAAAAATTTACTACCCTAGTCACACATAATGTATGAATTAAAATTACATAGCAAAAATTGGCACTCTACCACTCAATAATATTAGCAACAAAAAAGTATCCACTCTTCACATTCTAGTATTCTGCAAATTTTTAAACGATATTACTGCAAAAAAACCGCAATACTAGTTTAACCTAAGTAGCAACTAAAAGGCCACATCGCAGGTGTGCATATATTTTCATTTTATTTTCCGAAGGCGGTGTTGCGCATTTTCTTCCATACTTATATGGAAGAAAATAGGCGCTCCAAAAAATGCAAAAAATCAACGGTGCCAGATACTTCAATCTTGCAATTTTTATATAAAAATTGAATGGGCTACACAACTGCATACTGAAAATCTTTCTAAGTAATCTAATTAAAAAGCTCGATTTTTTTGTTGATATATTTATATAAAGCATAAGCTATATTTAAAAAAATAATTAAGATTAAATAAAATAAGAAAATTTTTGTGGTGCGCTTATAATTTTGACACGGGGTATATAAGGGATAATTTACTACTTACATCTTTTTCATTTATTGTTTCGCTCCGCATTTAGTTTTCTTGATTGTTTGCGCACTGTATTCATGGCGCAAGTTTGCTCTATTTAACAATAATGATTTAAATAAAACTGTCAGATTTTATAATTTATGTAAATGGTTTTTATTATTTTCGATTTTAATCGAAACGACCGATTAATCGGTTAATTTCTTACGATTAATTGCAATTATTAATCGAATGCTTTCGATTAATCAAATAACCGATTAATCGATTATTAAATATGTATAAATTGTTCGTATGGGAGTATAAATATCGTCGCCCGTATGCCATAAACATGAATGTGTAAAAATGAAAATTTTGGGAAATCAACTTTGAAAGTTTTTTTTGCGAGACTTAGCTGCAATTAAAATTGTAAAATATTTACTTTCCGTGTACGCATGGTATTCTGGGTTTTGGTATAACATAGAAAATTCAAAGATTTACCAAGTCAGCCCAATAACTCAAACCTGATAAATTTGCACATTCATGCTTCTGGCATGAGGGTGACGATATGTGAATTAAAAACTTCAAAGGCGTGTTTCACGGGTTTTCGGTTTTTTTAGTTATGACAGTATTGAAGTAAATGAGCCTTATGTTCATTTTGATAACATTCATATTGGATATTGAAGTTAATATTTGAACGTTCGCCACAATATTTATTGGGTAATTAAAAAAACAAAATTAATTAAAAAAGTTCTTAATACCAAGTTCTGACCGACATCGAAAACATGTTTTCGTTGCTAAACCTGGTTTTCGACTTAAAACATGTGTTTTCGTCCATGTAAAATCTGTCAAACGAAAACTAGTTTTCGCTGAAAACTACTTGAAAACTCACGTTCCCCTCATTCCAATCGGTGTCTTCAGTAGTTTTTTTCGATTATTTATCGAAGTGGAAGTCATATTTTATCATGTTTAATACGCCATTTCGGATTTATTGTTAATTGGCTGGCAAAAGTAAAATAAGAATGAAAGTGAGAGGCAACTAATGAAAATAAAATGAGGGAAAAGCATTTTGGTTTTGTTTTTGTGTAGTAAAACTGTAATCAGAGGATGTAAGAAATGTCAACGAAAACACTAACAGCCGGTGTGAACAGCCTTCAGCCCACAATCTCAAAACACGTTTTCAAAGTGTTTTCGTTGTCGGTCAGAACATGGTATAACTTATCGGTACTTTTCGGCATTCGCGATATTTACTCAGTTCTTGTGAAAAAGTATCAAGTTCTCGATATTACTCAGTACTCATGAGAAGTATCGATATTCTGTACTCGGTACTCGTATCGTTCTATCTATGATAAAAACATTAGAAGGTAAAACCATTCTCTCAATTCGTCGGCCATGATTTTTTTCTGACGTTTGCAAACATTTTAAAATCATATAAAATTGAAAATAAAAAAATTAAATTGTTCACAATTGTTGTTGTTTGAGATTAAAAATGAGAATGTGTGTGTGAGCCTGAGCCCGAATTTTAAAATTATATTGTTGGCAAACGTCAGACTGCCTCTCAATGATTTTACCTTGTAATGTTTTTATCATGGTTCTATCACTAATCAAAGCTCGTTTTTTAATCATCCCGTTTACACAGGCAAATCTCAGATTATTAGCCATCAAATTTGTTGCGCTTGTTATTCTCACATCTCAAGGATATGTTATATTTCTTCTCTGTGCCACCGTGATTACGTGCTATATTAAGCAATATAAATATATTTTAACTTAAGATTTTATTACTTTTCTTTACTTTTACATTTGGCATTTCTCCTCTTTTTCGCAAAAACCATCGAAAAAACTAGGATGGACATCGAAAATTTATCGGATAAATCTGAGATTATTTTATAATTACAGATTAACAAGGGACGAATTTTATATGGCTAATCTCTTGTTCTAATGACAGATTAGAGTGTTAAGCTCGAAAATGAGGATAATCTACTTATATGTGAACCTAGTATTAGATGGCTGATTTTGACACGCTGTGAGTCGGAGATTTGTGCCACTGAACCATATCTGACAGCAGGTTGGCGCGTTTCGCACCACCAGGGCCCTCCATTGCTCTGCGATGAAGTTCGATTAGGTGTAGCTGGATATACGAAAAGTAAATTACATGCTAAATCGTTTATCAACATGAAGAACCAATCCGATCCTTTTTCTTACAAGGTACGAAGTAAATTAAATTAATTTGACTCCAAACTAACGTTTGCGAAGCATATCGACTTTATTGTGTCCAAATCCTTTTACGATGATTGGCTTTACAATGAACACAAACGTATATTTAATACAAAATAGTGTTTGCGGTTTTTAATTTCACGGAAGACGTTGGTTGCTTTTATTGCAAATATAAAGATCTGCATATGTATAAATTAAAATTTTCCTGGCTGCTCGCAACAAAGACACATTTTCTGTTTATTTTGTGATTTATTTTTTTGTTTGACCAAAAAAAAATATTTTATTTATTTATTATTAATTTTATGGTAGCACGAAATGTCACAATCTGATTAATTGTCAGGTAGTTAATATGGCATCCGAAAATTTACAATTAAACTACCTTCTTTTTTATATCATGCAGAAACAAGCCTCGTTTATTTGCCATAAATAAAACATGGGTACAATTAATAGTTTTGTTAAAAGAAAGCTAAATAAATTCATTTTACATATAAGGCCATGAGAGCCAGAGGAGCCTATCTACAAACAAAATTTTTAGTATTTAATATGAGAAAGAAGTATAAAAATAAATGCCGTCTTTAAAAAAAATGCATTGCATCTACGTTATGCTACATATTATAGTAAAAGAAAACCAACAGGGCGTGCCTCGGGCTATTACCATTTCGATTCTGATCCTTCATTTTAAAGGTGTCTTTACACGATATGTATTTGCAAAGGCAAATATGTGTAAAGGCAAATTAGATTTGTTTCTATACAAAACAGATGTACGTACATACGAAATATAAATATTTCTATTTTCATCTGAAACACAGATATAATCACTTGTGCTTAGTTTACATTTTTCGTTTTCAAAGAACATATTTTTAAATAGTTGAATAAAGACTATGAATTTGACAGACATACGCAATTACAAATGTATGGAAAAAGTCAAATTTACAGATGCAAATACCGTGTAAGAACACATTAAGGTGCACCTCAAATTTTTTTGAGTCAGTTAAGACTATGCTCAAACAGGCCAATTAGCTAAGGCAATTAAGCTTTAAATTGCGGTATTGAGTTTGGTGTTCACACACACGTCTGCTGTCCAATTAGCGATACGAAATCAGCTGATGGAAAAGTTGTTACAATCGTACCATTTAGTTTGAAAGTACATTCGGTACAAACACACAATTTTAGGTACATTTGGAAGTTAGCCAAATAGCTTCTCAGGAAATCAGTTCTTATTTTCAGCGTTTGAAAATGCTCCGCTATTTGCCAGTTTTTATGTTTGCTCTTGCTATCGGTCTTGATTTAAAGAAACCATTAGCAGAGCAAGTAGCACAAAACCCGAAGAGTATTGGTATTTCTCGGCTCCCGACTGGGTTTGGTTGTACTACTACGCAGATGAATAGAGCAAAAAAACGAACAATGTGCTGTTTGGAGTCGTAGCAAATGAAAAGCTGTGATAGCGGTTTGCAGCATAGCAAATCGAAATTTTTGCTACTGCTATTGCTATCGCTACGGGAGTCGTTGAATTGCTCTCGCAGCTGCTACAAATGCTCAACTGGTTTTTCGTTTGCTTTTGTACAGTCGTTATTGATCTACTAAAAAGAAAACATGCCGCCGCAAAAGCATAATTTTATTATTGGAAATTACTTTAATTTTACTGACGAGGGGGGTTTTCCATGGTTTCTTCGGCAAATTTGCTTAGAACTACACGTAGAATGCTCCTGTGCTATACGCGCATAGTGGAAAAAACCTCCCATACAAATTGACCCGCCGTAATGTACATAGATATGCAATATACAAGTACATAGGATTTTTATGGATCATTCCACGTGAAAACGCATGCAGCTCTGCCCAAAAATGGTGGAGAGCTATTATTATTTTTAAAATGTGAAAAGTTAGTAATTTTTATGTAGAATCGGAAGAAAATTACTTTGAAATTTTAGACAACTATTTATCCTCTGCGATAGCACCTATAAATGAAGCAGCAGATGTTTATACGAAAATAGAAACATTGAAGCTACCTTACATGAAAGCTAATAATAATGTTTTAAACTTCTGGAAAGAGAGGCAGTTAAGTGATCCAGAGCTCTATGAGCTAAGCAAAGTATGCTTTGCGATTCCACCCACTCAAGTATGTAAAAATAATTTTTGAATTTTGAAATTATTCCTAGCTGACAACCGAAATGGGCTTAGTCACAACACATTAGAAAACTTCCTACTAGTAAAACTAAATTCGGGCCATCTGGATAATGCCATCGAAAATGCATCCTTATTTGAAGAACGCGACGATTAATAACCGTAAAAAATGTATTACGTAGTATTTAAAGTTCTCTTTTGAATTATCTTTACTGAATGAAATACATAGATATGTACAATTTTAATTCCTAGTTTAAATAAATGTGTGAACTAAAAATGCAACATATTAAAAGCAAACGAAAAACCAGTTTAGCATTTGTAGCAGCTGCGAGAGCAATAGCAACGACTCCCGTAGCCATAGCAATAATAGTTGCGTTCCAGATGCTTCACGATTTGCAGGTTTTTACGGGAAGTCGTTCCAGGTGACCACCTCCCATAAGGTTTATTAATGGAGAAAACAGCTGTTCCTGCAAATCGTGAATTTCGTGAATATCGTGAAGCATCTGGAACGCAACTATTAGAAGCAAAAATTACGCTTTGCTATGCTCCGCACTGCAATCACAGTTTTTTTTATTTGCTGCGACTCTAAAAAGTACATTGTTCGTTTTTGTGCTCTATTCATCTGCGTAGTAGTACAACGAATCCCAGTCGGGAGCCGAACAATACAAATGCTTTTCGCGTTTTTTACTACCTGCTCTGCTACTGCGCTCTTCAAATGAAGAGCGGTAGCAAAAGCGAAGCAATAGGCTTGTTGCTATTGCTACTATGGAGTAGTAAATGCAAACACTGCTTATTTTTACCGACATTTCAAGGCAAGGCAAGGTGCGGGCAACTGGTCTAATAGCCTCCCTTCTGTTTAAAAAGGCATACAAATAACACAGAAGGGTGGTCAAGGTGACGCAGCTGTACTTGATTTCGCCAGATAGATGCAAAGTATTTATTTTTTAAACGTCAGATCGATCAACTAGGAGGAAAGTGATTCACCTTTTCTACAACATAGTTTTGTCTCGCGCTGCTCCAAGAGATTCTTTTCATAGCCAAAAATTTGTATAATGTGAGTACAGAAGTTGATATGGCATCGATGGGAAATGTTACCTCGTATTTTTCTTTATATATAAATACATATTTACTTTTTAGGTACATCTATCTACTTTTAGGTAAAGTTTCCGTAAATTAGGTACAATTTTATAATTCAATTTTCCATCCCCGATGTAATATCAGCTGTAAAAGGGGACCAGAAACAAACAGCTGATTGCTTTTTGTTCAATTTGTTCAATAAGAATACCTCCAAGTCAAAATTGAACATACCTAGCAGAGTTGAATAGAGAACCTGACACAAATTGATTGCCAATTATTTATTAATTGACAATTAATAATTTGAATTTTCGTATGATATATTGTGTAACAATTAAGGCCTAAATTGGTGAAAAGGATCTTAATTGCCAATAAGGTGCCTGTTTGAACATAGTCTAAGCTACTCTGGCACTCAAGGCCTCATACAATAACTAAATACATTTACATTGGTATATAAATACATTTTTATTCAATCTCTGTATACGTACGTTTATAAAGAAGAATATAACAAAAACAACACATACATTTTTTTTGCAATGCACGCGTTTAAAACTATAGTTTTCATAAAAACGCGCCTAAAGTTCATGTCTTTTGAACGGGATCTTAGCCCCAGAACAAAAAACAAAATCGATTTAAGTGCTTATACCGAAGCGCTAAAGGCCACAATTACACCGCACAAACTGTTGTTCAAACCTTTTTTCATTTCCTCTATATATAGATCAAAGACCTGTCACCCAAAAAAATTTGCACACACTTGTAGCCAAGCGTCTACATATTATTTTAACACCTACTTTTGTAATTTTTGGCCACTAATTTATTTACAAATTGGGTTTGAAATATGGCCCTTTTTGTAAAATTTGGAAATTAGCGTATATTTATCACTCTTATTCTCCTTAAAGCAGCCACTTCACCAATATATTTTTGTATTCCCCTTCACTTTACACCCTACTCGATTAGTTATAACTTTCTTTATGACTTTAATATAACCAATTAATCACAATTATTAAATAAAAACACCTTTAAAATCATGCGTCTCACTTTGGTTGCATATGCAAATTAAATGGCGCAGTTCAGCTGTCATGCTCCAAACTATGCAAAAGAATGAGAGACAAAAGAAGATAAGATATAACCCAGAAGCATTAAAAATATAAACCTTTCTATGGCAAATATTTATTTAATCTTTAATTCAATTTAATAAATAATAGACATCACTGGGGCGGCAGCCCCAGGTCTACCACACAGAAAGGGAATTCTAGTTACCTCATCCTTTCCCAAGGCTACATCACTGTGCACACCAAAAGGAGAATTCTATTTGGTAAGGGTTATAATCCTAAAGCGCGGCCGAAGGCCGCTTACGCAGAAAGGTGTTCTCTGCAAAAGGTGTTCAGCCCCCCTTGTTTCGCCTGATAACCACCTTGGGATAATTTCTTTTATTTAAAAACCCCACAGATTCTGTTAGTTGGGTTATACTTATTCCACTTCAAACTGTTCAATTTGCCTCGGTAAATGCCGTTTTCACCCATTTTCAAACGGTTCCCTACGCCCACGCCACGCCCCTTCCCCTCCGCCCTCACCCTAAAAACGTAAGGCAAATAACTTAACATTTCCCCGATTTAAAGCTGAAAAGTATTACGCTGGTAGTGAGGGAGATAGTAGAAAAATAGTGAATTTTCATAGAATTTTGGTATGAAAACTGGAAACTATAACTACTTATCTAACATTATGACATAAATCCAATTATTAGAATATCAAAAATTATAATTGTTTTTTTTTTTTCAAATACTTAACGTATGTATATATGCAATGTATGTATGTTTGCAAATAAAAACTTAAAACATTTCAAAAAACATCTACTTGTATAGTATCGTAGTAGTAGGGGGTCAAGGCTCTTGATATTGCTTCATACGTGTTGTAATGTTCTGAGTCAGGAGCGGATGGCTCAAGACCGACCATGCTTTGGGATGAATGGCACTACGTAAGTGTGTCTTATAACGGTGGCCTCCAGATACCTGGCGCCCTCTGGTTGTAAGAAGTCTTGCTCGGGATATTGGGGGCTATGGTCTAGCTGACATCCCTTCCCCCATACTCGTGGGACACACATGGATAGTAAAAACACCATAAATCAAAAGCCAGAAGGAGCTGCACAGCTCCAAACAATGGCCAATGCTGGCCTTTCGACTTCTGTCGACACAGAAACCATCGCTACAGAACTACTGGGGGCGCATAGACCCTCGTATGACGTAGAGATGGTGGATACTAGCGTGAGACAGGATGCAAGTCCGGTCAGAACGCTATCTGATATCTCGCCGGAGGATGAGCAGAAGTTGCTTGCCTCTCCGGTGAACAACCCATCTCACCAAGCTCGAGAGCGGGAGCGGCTTAGCGGAGCCGGTCGGAAACGCCTCAAGCGGTACATAGAAAAGGGAGTGAGCTATGAGCAGGCTAGAGAAAAAGCCAAAGAACCCGTTGGCCCACCACGGAGGGAAAAAAAACTCTCCAAAAAAGACCTAGGTCTGATTGCTCTACCCCGCAGAGGCGATCCCCGAAGAAATTTGCCAAATCTAGTGAGGGATCTGCAGGGGGCAGGCCAGCTGGGACTGCATCTGTGCCCACCGGTAAGGCAACTGTGCCGCATGCACCTGCAGATTGTCGCGGGGAGCCAGTTTCATTTAGGGATGCACTGTGCGGAGTGAAGCTGGGTTTAGTCCCAGAGGACTATCCAACCACAATGTGGTCAACGGATGAGCTCAAAGCTATCCACAATGCCATCCTCAGGGCGGTCAGGAGTTTAGGTATATTAAAAAATATTTAATTTTCGTTTTTTTAAGTTTAACAAATTTTCCAGGTTTTATTTTATTGAATATTGAAAATTGAATCAATGAATATAAAAATTTTCAACTCAAAATTGATCGTACATAAATAAATGTAACAAGATATTTTCAT
>NW_023458555.1:76500631-76507141 GCF_013731165.1 Rhagoletis pomonella | reverse complement strand
TTTTCAATTTCATAGATTGTTTATAATGACTTTTGCTAAAATTTCAAAATCAAAAGTTATCAAAAAAAATTCTATGGGACTGAGAAATATTATTTTCTACTTTTTAGTCCATTTATAAAAGCGTTGTATATTAAAAAGCTTTTTTTATATTATTTATTTTCTACTTTTTAGTCCTGTCTGAATAAAATGTTGCAATAGATATTAAAATAATTCAACGATATTAATAGAAAGGTGCACACACATGCATTTACATATGTATGTACATACAAACGAGCACCAATTAATTTTATTTAAATAAATGGCGTGTCGTCTATTTCCGCTGTAGCAAACGTAGTACATAGGGCGACATCTAGATGTCATCTACCTCGCCCTATTCACTACAGATGTCGCCCTATGCACTATGCTTTTTTATAGGAACTTTTCAAAGCAAAGGTTTTTTGGTGTCGGACACACAACATTGAAAGTTTCTGGATCCACAACATTGAAAGTTTCTGGACACACAACATTGCAAGTTGATAAAAGCGTTGTAAAAAACAACCTCCTCGGTTAGGATATGAACCCTGACAACAACGGCAGCAATCATTTATCGCCACGCATTAACCAACTATGCCACAGCACTTATTAAAGTTTATGCATCTTACTGGCTACATGTACTATCGATTTTGCAAGTACGAATATCCAAAATTTTTTAATTTTCGTTGACATATCTAGATTTACGTACCAAAGAATATATGTGCGTAAATGCTTTTTCGCTTGTATGCATAAAGAAAAATGCCATCAGATACCTATCAAAACATATTAAAAATTTTTCCAAAATTAAAAAGAAGTCGATTTTGTTAACATTTCTTTATTATACTTATATGTATATGTATTTAATAATAGCAACTGAATTTGGCTTAATATTAAATTATATTAAAATATCAAATAGAATTATAAAAGAAATAAATAAATAATAAATGTAAATATATACATACATACATATGTTTAAATAAATTATAATAAAATAGTTTTTATAAAAAGGTCCATTTTACATGACTTTAGACAATTGCGGAAAAAAGTCAAAAAAATGCCTTAGAAAATGTTATCAACTTAGCTGAAATAGAAAAATTCATAGATGTTTGCAAAAATCAATTTGCAATCAGCAAATCGATTTCACGCAAATATCATATTTTCGGCAAGCAAGCAAATGTACAAAAGCCCACTCCTTTCCCCGTTTCCCCGCTTCTTCTGTACACTTGTCGTTCTGACTTCCATTTTTATTTTAGAGTTTGTAAAATATGGTAAATTTGCCGAAGTGTGGTGACAAGGAAAAATTTTTGGTAAGGTGGCAGCCGACGAGTGGTGTATTTGGCCAACCGCACCCCGAAATTTCTGGCAGCAATTCTTTCTCACTGAAAATGCGCCTTCTCATTTATAAACGTTCTCTGGTTTAGCACAAACAAAAGTAAAAGGAGTGTAAATCAAAATATTGTGACTGTAGGTGCTTGCGTGTAAAGCAAAAAGTTTAAGACTGATTTGTAAATAGTAAAATGTTTACAGCCGAATGTCAAAACAGTGCAACGACTGTTCACTTGCAAGCTTTTGCTAGTTTTGTGTTCATTATCTTTTTCTGCTAGTTTTCTCTTCTTCTCAATTTTACGCTATAATTTGCTTTTACGCTCTTGCTGCAATGTTTTACTGGAGAAGTTACTATACAAACCTAGTATATATCTGTGTTCATTTGGAATAGTAGCTTATGTGGAAAGGCTGGCTTTAGTACTACTACGATTATTATTATTATTATTATTATTATTATTATGAGCCTTGAGCACTGCGACCTCTAGGGTGGTCTATTGTGCGTGGTCCTTTACCCTATATATGAAGGCTTTTAATATAAGCTAGCACTTCGGTGGGCTTTTTGTTCCATATTTCGAATGGATTAATTGTTGTACCACCTAGGTGAGCGAGTCTACGTCTAGCGAGAGCAACACATTCACAAAGGATGTGTTCTGGCGTTTCTTCGTCCATCTCACAGAAGCGACAGACGCTCGTGTCTGAAAGATTCATTTTACTGAGGTGATAACGCAGGGAACAATGTCCCGTGAAGTACCCAGTGAGAGTTCGAAGGTCCTCCCTGCCTAGATTTATGAGCTTTTTTGAAGCTTCTTGTGATGGACAGATGAACCGCTTAGCTTGTCTTTGCCCCGGACATTCATTCCAGTGCCCTCCCTTAAGTGGGCTTTGGTGAGCCCGCAGAAGGGTTCCGGGCCATGGAATAGTGTGGTAGCTCCGTGTTTTGCTAGGCGGTCCGCCTGTTCATTGCCGTCATGGCCCTCGTGCCCCGGCACCCAGCCCAGTAATACTGTGTTCTTGCTTCCAAGACCGTTTAGGGTGTTGAGGCAGTCGTACACTAGTTTGGCTGTTATTATGTGGGACCTCAGTGCTAGCAAGGCAGCCTGACTGTCCGACATAATGCAGATGTTTTTAGAGGATGTGCCTCTTCTGAGGCATTCTCTGCCACAGATATCGATCGCATGAATCTCTGCTTGGAAAATGGTGGGGTAGCTGCCCATTGGTATCGATCTTTTAAAATTCGGCCCAAATATACCAGCTCCAGTTTTTCCATCTTCAAGTTTTGATCCGTCAGTGTACCAAACTTCAGCTCCGGATTTGGTGTAGGGGTTTCCTGTGCTCCAGGATGCTCGGTCCGCAATAGATACCTTGAAATTCCTAGAAATTACTAGTATCGGAGCTACTGAGTCCCTCATATGCATTATGGGGTCATTTATGAATTTCATAAGGACCTTCATATGACCTGTCATGTTTCCGGTTTTTAACTCGGAAGTGTTTAGGATTCTCAGTGCCGAGAGACTGGCCTCCCTCTCTATTAGAATTGGGAAGGGCGTTATGCCTACAAGAGCACTAAGTGCATCAGCAGCACAGGTCCGCATAGCCCCTGTTATACCAATGCACACCATTCGGTGTAGTTTGCTTAGTTTTTCGCTAGCAGTTCTTTGTGTCGCTTTTGTCCACCATGCCAAGGATGCATAGGTGACTAACGGCTTCACAACTGTGTTGATTGACCAGTAAGTCATTTTGGGGGAGAGTCCCCATGTCTTCCCGTAAAGTCGCTTGCATGCAAAGAAGGCTCTCATTGCCTTGTTTACGGTTGCATCCAAATGTACATTCCAGGTGAGTGTCTTATCTAGCCACACCCCCAGGTATTTTGCTTCATTTGAGAGCCCTATTCTAGTGCCGCCAAGAGTCAATTCTGTCATGGATAACTTTTTCCTCCGGGTAAACGGAACCAGAATAGATTTAGTAGGATTAATGGATAATCCTTTGGTGTCACACCATCTTTGCGTAATGCGCAGGGCTTGTTGCATGCGGTTGGAGATCGTTTCGTCATGCAGCCCTGTTACACAAATTACCAGATCGTCTGCATATCCTTGTGTTTCAAAGCCATGGTCGTTCAGTAGGAACAGGAGTTCGTCTATAACCATAGTCCACAGAAGAGGAGAGAGTACACCCCCTTGAGGGCAAACTCTTGTGGCTGTAATCTATTCTTTCGTGCCTCCCAGCTCCATCCTGATCTTCCTTGTTTTTAGCATAGAAAGCACCCAATTTATTATGATGGGGCTCACTCCCTTGCATATCAGGGCATCTCTTATTGCCCTGTATGACGTGTTGTCAAAAGCCCCTGAAATGTCAATGAAGGCACAAAGGGCTATGTTCTTAGACTCCTGAGCCTTTTCGATTTTCGATGTAAGGCTGTGAATGGCAGTCTCAGTGGACTTGCCTGGTTGATAGGCAAATTGGTTCTTATTCAGTGGTCGTTCCGCTAGGTTGACTTCTCTGATATGTTGATCCAAGAATATCTCCATGCCTTTTAGGAGAAAGGAGCTGAGGCTAATTGGTCTGTAGGATGAAGGCATTTGCTCCGGTTTACCTGCCTTCGGTAAAAATACCACCTTAGCCTCAGTCTATCTACTGGGAATGTGACCCAGTAGGAGCGACGCTCTGTATAGTCTGGAGAGGACTGGGGCTATGTGGTTACTACCTTGTTGCAGTTGACAAGGATAGACCCCATCTGGTCCTGGTGATTTGTATGGGCTGAAGGTAGATACCGCCCATTGCACTCTTTCTACCGTGGTAAGTTTAGTTGCAAGGCTTTGCTCTCTACCAGAAGTGCGTGCTGGGACACCCAATTCCGGTAGATAATAGCCCGCTTTGCAGCCCGGGAAGTGAGTGTCTAGCAGAAGTCTGCAAGTCTCTTCCGGATGCTGAGTATAACTACCATCTGGTTTCTTTAGAGTGCCGATCGTATTTTTGTGTTCCCTATTTAAAGCTTTTTGGAGGCGTACTGCCTCTGGGAGGCTCTTTATTTCCTCGCAGTGGTTTCGCCAGCTAGCTCTTTTGGATTTCCGCAATTCTTTGTTGTAAGAAGTTAGTGCAAGTTTGTACGGATTCCAATCACCCGTATTCTTTGCTCTATTGAATAGTTTTCTGGCTTGGCATCTCATTTGCTCAAGCTTCTTGCTCCACCAAGGCACATCACGTTTGGATTTTACCTTTCCTTGGGGACAGCTACTATTGAAAGCTATTCCAATGTCTGAATGAAGCTGTTCAGCTTCAGTCTCAAGCTCGTGCGCAGTCGTAATTTGACCACCATGGCTGTTTCGACCTTCTTCCATGATAAAGCGAAAGAATTCCCAGTTCGTTTTTCTGGGATTTCTAAAAACTAGTTCATGCTCAGGAAAGTGGCCAATGTCGAATTCTATGTGCATATGGTCCGACATTGATACCTCCCCTGAGACGCGCCAGTTTGTGACAGACGCTGCCATGTTCTGACTACTTAGAGTAAGATCTAAGACTTCCCCTCTAATAGCGTTCCTGAACGTTGGTTCATTGCCATGGTTTATAATACTTATATTATAACTACTTATAAACTCAAGGTGGTACTCACCCCTTTTGTTGGTGTCGGTGCTCCCCCAGAAAGTGATATGGGCATTTGCATCACAGCAGAGGATCCAGGGTATACCACTCTGCCGGCAGTGATCCGTAAGCGCCTTTACCTCAGGTGTCGGGGCTATCTCCTCCTCACCCGGGAAGTACGCGGAGGCAAGTACTGCCTCTTGCACCCGCCTAGGAGTCGGAATTTTGGCCCATACCGCAACGAGATCTGCCGTAATGAACTGTGAAAGAGGGAGAAACGTTAGTTTGTTACATAAAGCATCGCCGCTCTTGGGCGACAGCTGGCGGCATAGATAATCTTACCGTCCTTTATATTAAGGCCTTTGACGTCACCTCTTAATATCCAGGGTTCCTGGATGAAGGCTACACCTAAGCCTTCGTTTGTGAACCTCCTATGTAAAACATCTGATGCTGCTTTCGCGTGGTGAAGGTTCACTTGGAGGCATTTAATGTGCCTCAGATTTGTGGAGTTTTTGGGGAGAGGTGCCATTACTTGCGGTCTTTTCGGCCGCGAGCAGCCACCTTCTTCCCCCTGTTGCCCTTCAGCAAGACCGCTTCTTCGGCCGTCCTTGCATCTCCCTTGCCTTTGCGGCTGGACATAGCCGCTTTGGAGCTGCCATGTAGTGATGGCCGTTTTGCAGGCTTTGGGGATGCGATGGGTCCGACGCTTTTTTGGGCTACTTCCAGCACCTGTTGTAGGGTCGGGCATGTTGTTGTTGCTGTTTTCGGAGGCGTTGTTGGAGCTTTGTGTGCTACGTGTAGCTCTGTGCCATCCTCCGATGACTTCTGCTGCATTTGCGTGTCATTGGGTAGCTGCCTGGGAGCTACGATGACGTCTTTGGAGCAGCAAGGTTGCTCCTCCGAGTTAGGGTATTCGGTGTCGGCGGCATCTTTGTCTACCACGGGCATCGACGGTTTGGCTTTCTCCCTAAGTTTTACTACGCCAAAGCCATAGTTTGCCACGTTCCCGCGGTGCTTTAGCGTGTCCGCTGATAGCGGGTCAACTGCAATGGTGATTTCCGCCATTGTTGACCTGCGTACTCGATTCAGAATGCGCCAGTCCGGAATTCTCAGGCCGTCATTCTGTGCCTGAAGCAGACTGAGCGCATCCTCACTGGCAGAGCTGTCCAGCTCCGAGAAGAGTCCCACAAGAATTATGCGGCGAGGTGTTTCTGCCTCCTCGACCACTTTCATCTTCGCCCCCTTCCATGGTGTCAGCTTTGGAACAGTGTTCCGTATCCACCCCGCGGTCGCAGCATCTCTGCAACTGATGGATAGCCATCCCGAGTGGAAGGTGCAACCCTTGAAGATAGGCTTTACAGCGCTAACTGTGTTGCTCCTGTAGTGATACACATTACTTGTTAAACACTTGTTCTTAAAATACTTTGAATTATGAAAATATCTTGTTACATTTATTTATGTACGATCAATTTTGAGTTTAAAATTTTTATATTCATTGATTCAGTTTTCAATATTCAATAAAATAAAACCTGGAAAATTTGTTAAACTTAAAAAAACGAAAATTAAATATTTTTTAATATACCTAAAATTGGCGAT
>NW_023458555.1:76494516-76500531 GCF_013731165.1 Rhagoletis pomonella | reverse complement strand
GCATTTCAACAGTAATGCAATTCTGTCTATTGCTGTAGATGCATCGAGTAGAGCTATTGGGGGTGTTCTACAACAGGAAGTTAAACATTCTAAGGAACCGCTTGCATTCTTTTCAAAGAAACTAAACCCGTCTGAATGTAAATATAGTACTTTTGATAGAGAATTACTTGCTGTTTATTTAACTATTAAGCATTTCAGACATTGGTTAGAAGGTAGATCTTTTGCAGTATATATAGATCACAAGCCGCTTACATTTGCTATGAACTCAAAAGCTGAGAGAAGCCCAAGGCAAACCAGACAGTTAGAATTCATATCTCAATTTACTAGTGATATTAAATACATAAAAGGAGATTTAAATTGTGTTGCAGACGCATTATCGAGGATTCCTGAAGTTACAGCATTAGAAGCTACTGACCTGAACTTAAGAAGATTATTTGATGAACAAAACAAAGATGAAGAAATTAAATTATTAGTATATGATCAAAATTGTAGGCATAGACTAGAGTTAATAGCAATACCCTCTTTAAATATTCAAATTTGGTGTGAAACGTCACTTAGTTCAACAAGGCCATATGTCCCGCAAATGTTGCGAAAATTAGTTTTTGAGAAATTACATAATATAGCTCATGTAGGTGTTAAAGCAACACGTCGGTTGATCACAAGTAGATATTTTTGGCCAGGGATGAACAAAACTATAAATCAGTGGACAAAAGAATGTGTTAACTGTCAAAAATGTAAAACTTATAGACATACAAAATCTCAAGTTTCGAAAATACCAATTCCAAAAGGACGTTTTGAGCACATACATTTGGATATCGTTGGACCTCTTCCCTTATCACACGATTTTAAATTTATTTTAACTATTATCGATGGAAATTCCCGTTGGCCAGATGCATATCCACTTCGAAGTATTTCGGCGGAAAATGTTACAGAAACTTTCTTCCGCGAATTTGTTTCACGTTTTGGAGTTCCACTGACAATTACAACAGATCAGGGCACACAGTTTACTTCTCAGATTTTTACTGAACTAACAAAGCTTTTAGGAAGTCATAAGATTACAACCACTGCCTACCATCCGCAAGCTAACGGAATGGTCGAACGTTTTCAATGGCAACTAAAGGCATCAATTATGGCTAGTGGAAACGCAAGCAGATGGTATGAGGAGTTACCTATAGTATTGTTGGGTTTGCGATCATCCTACAAAGAAGACATTCACGCTACAGCAGCGGAGATGTTATACGGCGAAAATTTAAGGCTTCCTTCGCAAATGGTAGTTCGGTCTGAAACAAAATTTGATTCATCTGATGTACTGAATAAATTAAAGCAAAATCTCAAAAATTATGAATCGAAAGTATGTCATCATAAAGATTCACTTGTTTATATTCCAAAAGATTTATATAATTGCAAATTTGTTTTAGTAAGAATTGATAGGAAAAGAACTGGTTTACAGGAACCATATGAAGGACCGTTCGAGGTTATAGAAAAGACACCGAAGTGGTTCAAAATTAATTATCACAACAAATTAGTAAATATTTCTATAGACAGAGTTAAGCCTGCATTTCTAGATGGAAGTAAACTTAGTTCATCCAGCAAGACGAAGCGAGTTACTTTTAATTTGTTAGATATGAAAGTTTTTGGAAGAGGGGAGTAGTGTAGTGATACACATTACTTGTTAAACACTTGTTCTTAAAATACTTTGAATTATGAAAATATCTTGTTACATTTATTTATGTACGATCAATTTTGAGTTTAAAATTTTTATATTCATTGATTCAGTTTTCAATATTCAATAAAATAAAACCTGGAAAATTTGTTAAACTTAAAAAAAACGAAAATTAAATATTTTTTAATATACCTAAAATTGGCGATCCTGCCAGGAGCAATTTTTAACAAAGATAAAATTTAGAAACGTGAAAATCGCTTTCGAGGACATTTGTCGAAATTGAATTCGACAACGGCTACAATAACAAAAGCAACCACAAATTATTACAACTCTTACGAACGCGATACGGCGCGTCCAACAACATTTTTGAAAACAATAACGACGACGAATAGACGCGGCGATTTTATAGTATTGCATTAAGATTGCAAAGAATTTTTGCATTGCATCTAGTTAGCGAATACAAATGAAAACGTCGCTTGTGAACGCGTCCGATTTCGACTACTCCAGTCGCCCCGTGTACGAGGGCGAATAACGGCGCACACTTCAGCAATACGAGCAGTCTCAGCTGCAACAGCAGCATTAGGAGAGATTGCAAGCAGAGCAAGACGACGGGCAACAGCTCCATCAGCAGCAACAGCAACAGCAAGAAGAACAGGAACGAGAACGAGAGCAGCAACAACGCAAACATCAATCGCCATTTGTGCAGCAACATCATTATCAACAACAATATTTGCGTCAGCATCGTTACCACGACGACAATCAGTCACAACAGAGGCAACAAAAGCAATATAAGCAGACATCACGACAACAACGCCAACAGGAAAGTTCTGCCGTTGCCACATCGACAATTGTCTATTATCATCCATCCTCATCGCGTTTAAAGCAATCGCCAAGTAGTTTTGCTGACGCTGAACAACAACAACAAGTACAAAATATCAACAAATGTCACAGAAACAGCAGTCGCAATTATAGTCGGCCGTATAGAAGCAGCAACAGCCACCAACATCTGTAACCTTAACAACAACCACAAAACATCCAGTCTTTAAACCGTCACCAATCAAAACATCTAAATAGATAAGTTTATGTTAGCGTAGTTTAGTTGTGTTAAATTTTACACTTAGACAATTTTATTTTTTTTTTTTTTTTTAAATACAAAGAACAGTTTATTTTTTTGTAAACCTTCTTCCAATATGTTGCGTTCTCCTCAAGAAAAAGGTGCTGGGGATAGACTTGGCAGGTCTCTGATTGATATTGAAGATCCCTGTGAGGTGTCACAAGATAATATACGTAATCCGTATGACAGGTCTGAAATTTGTGCTACTTCGGTAAAATTACCACAATTTTGGTCTAACTGTCCTGAAGCATGGTTCGTGCATGCCGAGATGCAATTTGCTACAAAGGGAATTAGTAGGGATTCGACCAAGTACGAGTTCGTTATAACTGCCTTGCCTCAAGAAGTTATTGCGAATGTACTTGATGTTATACAAAATCCACCTCAGACTGAGACTTATGAAAATTTAAAAAAAGTTCTCATTGACCGACATTCTTTAAGCGAGCAGAGAAGACTTGATAAAATTCTGTCAGATACTGAGATAGGGGATCGCAGACCTTCCGAGTATTATAGGACCCTTGGTCAGTTAGCGGGTAGCACTATAGACCCGATTTTCTTAAAAAATATTTGGTTGCGGAAACTACCTAAAAGTTTGTATGTTGCATTAACCAGCGCTAATTTAAATAATATTAATGATCTCTTGCAACTCGAAGATAAAATTTGGGAAATTACCAGTGGTAGTGAAATTTGTGCTGTTAAAAGTAAAGTACTTACTTCTTCAAATAATTTTGATGACTTAGGGAAAATTGTGGAAGATTTAGCGAAGGTTACGACGAAAATGTGTGAAAGTTTTAATCGTTTGCAGTTGGACATTAATGAGATTAAAACGCAAATATATGATAGACCATCACGATCAAGAAGGAGGTATTTTAGTAATAATAAAAATTCCCAGTCACGTAGTAAGTCTCAATCTAAAAATTGGGTCTGTCGGTACCATTTCCGTTTTGGTAGTAAAGCACGTAAGTGTGAAGAACCGTGTGCCTTTAAAAGAAATAATTCTGACTCGACAAACTAGGACATGCTGTTGTTGCAGCGACTAACAATGGCAATTTGAAATTTTCAACACGTCGCTTATTTGTATTAGACAAAGAAAGTAAGCTTAAATTTTTAATAGACAGTGGTGCCGAAATTTCAGTTTTTCCTTCCTCCAAATTCAAAATTCACAAACGATCTTCCGACATTATTTTAACTGCTGCAAATGGCAGTATGATTTCGACCTATGGAAAGAAATTATTAAATGTTAATTTGGGACTTCGTCGGGAATTTCCGTTTGTATTTCTTATTGCTGACATTTCTAAACCCATCATAGGGGCAGATTTTTTTAGGGAAGTATGGACTCTTAATAGATATAAAAAATAAGAGGTTAATAGATCCCTTAACTAACTTGTCTGTCGACGCAATATCTGCGTTTTGTAATATCTCTTTGCCAAAAATATTTTCGGTTGAAAACCAATATACAAAGCTTATAAATGCTAGGAAAACACTGTTAATGCATTTCAACAGTAATGCAATTCTGTCTATTGCTGTAGATGCATCGAGTAGAGCTATTGGGGGTGTTCTACAACAGGAAGTTAAACATTCTAAGGAACCGCTTGCATTCTTTTCAAAGAAACTAAACCCGTCTGAATGTAAATATAGTACTTTTGATAGAGAATTACTTGCTGTTTATTTAACTATTAAGCATTTCAGACATTGGTTAGAAGGTAGATCTTTTGCAGTATATATAGATCACAAGCCGCTTACATTTGCTATGAACTCAAAAGCTGAGAGAAGCCCAAGGCAAACCAGACAGTTAGAATTCATATCTCAATTTACTAGTGATATTAAATACATAAAAGGAGATTTAAATTGTGTTGCAGACGCATTATCGAGGATTCCTGAAGTTACAGCATTAGAAGCTACTGACCTGAACTTAAGAAGATTATTTGATGAACAAAACAAAGATGAAGAAATTAAATTATTAGTATATGATCAAAATTGTAGGCATAGACTAGAGTTAATAGCAATACCCTCTTTAAATATTCAAATTTGGTGTGAAACGTCACTTAGTTCAACAAGGCCATATGTCCCGCAAATGTTGCGAAAATTAGTTTTTGAGAAATTACATAATATAGCTCATGTAGGTGTTAAAGCAACACGTCGGTTGATCACAAGTAGATATTTTTGGCCAGGGATGAACAAAACTATAAATCAGTGGACAAAAGAATGTGTTAACTGTCAAAAATGTAAAACTTATAGACATACAAAATCTCAAGTTTCGAAAATACCAATTCCAAAAGGACGTTTTGAGCACATACATTTGGATATCGTTGGACCTCTTCCCTTATCACACGATTTTAAATTTATTTTAACTATTATCGATGGAAATTCCCGTTGGCCAGATGCATATCCACTTCGAAGTATTTCGGCGGAAAATGTTACAGAAACTTTCTTCCGCGAATTTGTTTCACGTTTTGGAGTTCCACTGACAATTACAACAGATCAGGGCACACAGTTTACTTCTCAGATTTTTACTGAACTAACAAAGCTTTTAGGAAGTCATAAGATTACAACCACTGCCTACCATCCGCAAGCTAACGGAATGGTCGAACGTTTTCAATGGCAACTAAAGGCATCAATTATGGCTAGTGGAAACGCAAGCAGATGGTATGAGGAGTTACCTATAGTATTGTTGGGTTTGCGATCATCCTACAAAGAAGACATTCACGCTACAGCAGCGGAGATGTTATACGGCGAAAATTTAAGGCTTCCTTCGCAAATGGTAGTTCGGTCTGAAACAAAATTTGATTCATCTGATGTACTGAATAAATTAAAGCAAAATCTCAAAAATTATGAATCGAAAGTATGTCATCATAAAGATTCACTTGTTTATATTCCAAAAGATTTATATAATTGCAAATTTGTTTTAGTAAGAATTGATAGGAAAAGAACTGGTTTACAGGAACCATATGAAGGACCGTTCGAGGTTATAGAAAAGACACCGAAGTGGTTCAAAATTAATTATCACAACAAATTAGTAAATATTTCTATAGACAGAGTTAAGCCTGCATTTCTAGATGGAAGTAAACTTAGTTCATCCAGCAAGACGAAGCGAGTTACTTTTAATTTGTTAGATATGAAAGTTTTTGGAAGAGGGGAGTAGTGTAGTGATACACATTACTTGTTAAACACTTGTTCTTAAAATACTTTGAATTATGAAAATATCTTGTTACATTTATTTATGTACGATCAATTTTGAGTT
>NW_023458555.1:76478658-76494416 GCF_013731165.1 Rhagoletis pomonella | reverse complement strand
AGCCAAAACGAATCGAGATAGATATAGACAAATGTATACATAAATGATCAGGATGAAAAAAGAAATCGATTAAGCCATGTCTGTCTGTCCGTCCGTCTGTCCGTCTGTCCGTCCGTCCGTGTACACGATAACTCGAGCAAAAATTGAGATATCTCAACGAAATTTGGTATGTAGGTTTCCCTTAATCCAAGGTAGGTTGGTATTGAAAATGGGCGAAATCGGACTGTAACCACGCCCACTTCCCATATAACGGTAATTTCCAGAAATACGAAAACTGCGATATTTTAGTAACTACTGAAGATAATTCACTCAAAATTGATATTTACAATAACTTTTAGACGAAAAATAAGAATATTATAAATTTTTGGAAAATGGGCGTAGCCACGCCCACTTATGGTTACATGTGTATATCTTGGTAACCGCTGCACCAATTTCTTCCAAACTTGGCACAGTCGTTGGCCTTGATACAGCATACTAAATGGCCGAAAATTTTAAAAATCGGACAATAACCACGCCTACATCCCATATTATGGTAATTTTCGGAAATACGAAAACTGCGATATTTTAGGAACTACTGAAGATTATTCACTCAAAATTAATATTTACAAAAATTTTTAGACGAAAACTAAGAGCGTTATAAATTTTTGAAAAATGGGCGTAGCCACGCCCACTTATGGTTACATGTGTATATCTCGGTAACCGCTGCACTAATTTCTTCCAAACTTGGCACAGTTGTTGGCCTTGGTACAGCATAAAAAATCGCCGAAACTTTTTAAAATCAGACGATAACCACGCCCACATCCCATATAACGGTAATTTAGAGAAATACAAAATCTTCGATAAATCAGTAAATATTGAAGCTAATTTATTCAAAATTGATGCTTGCAACAATTCTTTACAAAGAAATACTTTAATGGTAAAATTTTGGAAAATGGGCGTGGCACCGCCCACTTATGATCACATATATGTACATCGGTAACCGTTCTACCAATTTGTACCAAATTCGGTGTGGTTATTGTGCTTGCCACATATAAGCAAAACGTTGAAAATTATTGAAATCGGACTAAAATTACGGCCGCTTTTCATATAACGGTAAATTTCAGAAATGCTTGAAACTTCAATATTTTGAAATTTAAGGACGCTAATTTACTCAAAATTGATATACCCCGGCTTACCATCTAGCGGTAGGCTTCGGAAAGGTGAAAAAACATATATTTAATACTTGCGCCGGGTATTTAATGTTCGGCTCCGCCCGAGCTTAGACTTTTTTACTTGTTTTATATAGTTTCCTGCGTTGTTAGCAATCTCAGCAGCTTTCCCTATAGCGAAGACTTCCGCCTGGAAGATACTGCAGTACTCTGGAAGCTGGAGGGGTTGCCTGAGGTCTAGCTCAGCGCAGTAGACTCCGGCGCGCACTCCATCAGCCATTTTTGATCCATCCGTATAGATGTTATACGTTCCGATGGCGGGTCGCCTGATCATGCGCCATCCGCCCTTCTTACACGTAGCTTTAAACCTTCTTTCCCAGATGAAACGTGGGGGTATGTGGTCAGTTTTGCCCTCCATACCCCTGCATATCGAGCTGTGCCCGAAGGTTCTAGCGGAGAATTCACCTAAGGCCATCAATCTCATGGCGGATTTCGCTGCAGTGCTCTCCACTGCGATGTCGATTGGCGGTAGGTCAAGTAGCGCTCCTGTTATGCACAGTGCAGCGAGCCGCTGTACTCGCTCCAATGGTTTCCTATACGAGATTTTGTTGGCAGCGGTCCACCATACCAGAGCGCCGTAGAGCAATATCGGTCTTACTACCGCTGTGTAACACCAATGCATGAGGCCAGGGGATAGGCCCCATGTAATACCCAGCATCTTTTTACATGCGTAAAGGGCACCACTGGCCTTTTTCACCCTTTCCTCTACATTAAGCTTCCACATAAGTTCTATATTCGCAAATAAGTTTGATTTATTTTATAACTGACAACTAACGTACGATTTTTGTTCTTTTCCAGACTCCATTTTGGTTTTGACTCATTATTACCGCCAACAGCTTTAAGTGTATACATATTTACAAGCTGTCAAAAAATTTGGGTGGTTCCACGAGCTAGGTAAAAATTATGGCGTTCGTATTCATAACGAGAAATCTCAAAACTTTTGTTTGATCTTTGCAAATTTCTCTTTTGTATCAGTTGGCAAAGGCCCTCAGTGGCGGCACTCCGAGCGTTGAGATACCAATTTCATGTCAATTAGTAGAAAAGTTCCATGGTGTAATTCTTGCTGTAAAACTTTTCACCAGCGGGTTTTCATTTACCTCATAGTTGTCAAAAATTTGCAATCCGGAGTACTTTTCTATCAATTGGCACAGGCGTTTTGCGCAAATAAGGTTGTGAAATGCGTTTTATTTAAATCGTTTAAAAAATGAGTCATTTATGTATACCATTTTATGTGGAATTATGCAATAAATTTCGTTTTACATTACACTGGAGTTAATTATTTTTTTGTTTCTCAAAAGCAACCCTGCGTGCTTAGAAAGTGTAGAGAGAGAATAAAGAACACGACGGTTTGAGGTTTATGAGTGGACTGACTGTTTAATGTATCAAGAATATGCTTATAAGTATTACAATTATGCGAAGCTGGTAAATAAAGTATAATAAGCTTATGAGTGCATTTTATATGCACATATACAAATACAAATACATATTTAAATACATAAGTATTTTCAACACCCTCACTTATTGTTTACAAAATTATTATTCATATTTAAAATAAAAATTTTTTTTACAATATTTTTGATGTTTTTTAATGTAATTTGAAGTTAATTTTATACTACAGTTTTTTTGGGTTTTAGCAAGATTTTGTTTTACAGTGTATTATACTTTTTGAGTTTGATACTGTCTTTTAACTTTACGATAATGTAATCGATATAAAAAGTATAGAAATTCTATTATTTTTAGAATGCAAATAATCCCTAACATAATCAAGATTTCTTGGTTGTGTATTGGAACAGGTTCACTAATATTGATATTGTTCTGTACTTCTCCATTGTTGTTGGATTTCTGCTGCTCCGATGAAAACCAGCCTCCCATGTTGTATAATATTGGATAACTGTGAGTAAAACAATAATTATTATAAATGTTAATTATTGTCTTATTTTATTATGAGCTTAAGCCCATTTGTTCAGCGCAAAATTTTGTTTTTTCTCTGCTGACTGCTTTTGTTAACGAATCAGCTGCCATTTGTTGAGTGCCAAGAAACTCCAATTTGATTGAACCTTCATCGATTTTTTCACGTATATGGTGATATCTGATATCAATGTGTTTCGTCCTTGGTCTGTATGCTTCGCTCGAGCCTAATTTGATAGTACTTTGGTTGTCACAAAAAACTTTAGTAGTTTCAACCAAGTTTTTATCAACTTCTTTGGCTAACATTTTCATCCATATTATTTCTCGTACTGTTGAAGACAATGCGATGTATTCTGCTTCTGTGCTTGATAAAGCAACTATTGGTTGCCGTTTGCTGCACCAACTTATAGCAGCATTGGACATTTTTAATACATAGCCGGAACACGATCTTCTGCCGTCGATTTCTGCTGCCCAATCAGCGTCACTAAATGCTGCCAAGTTGACATCATCAGTTTTTCGATAGCTTAGTTTGAAATCAATTGTGCCTTTTAAATATCGAAATATTCTTTTCACAGCTTGCCAATGCTCATTTGAGTGTTTTAAGTTAAACCGGCTTACATTATTTACTGCAAATGCTATATCCGGTCTAGTTCCTTGTGTTAAATATAAAAGGCTGCCCACAGCTTCTTGGTATGGTATTTTCCCCGTCAGATCATTTTTCTCAGTGATGCATTTTTCAGTCAATTTTTGACTTACTTCACATGGTGTGCCCACTGGCTTACAATCCTGCATACCAAAACGTTCAAGAATTTCATTTATATATGACGATTGATCTAGTGTAATTTCGTCGCAATTTTTGCTCTGCGTGATACGTATTCCAAGACAACTTTGAGCAGACCCCAAATCTTTCATTTTGAATTTTTTGTTAAGGTACTGCATTAGTTTTTCTAGGTTATTACTACCTTTGTAGAGTATAAGGAAATCATCGACGTATATTGCAATTATCAGATTCAATTCTTTATCATAGTAAATGCATGGATCAGTTTTACACCTTTGTAACCCGAATTCTTTTAATGCTGAATCGAGCTTTAAGTTCCACTGTCTTCCGGCTTGTTTCAGTCCGTAAACAGCTTTGTTTAGCTTACATATCTTGTTAGTGCCATCATTGTAACCTTCTGGTTGTTCCATGTATATTGTTTCTTTAAGATCACCTTGAAGAAACGCAGTCACTACATCCATTTGATGGATTTTATAGCCGTTTTTTACTGCTAAAGCCACTAAAAACCTTATTGATGTGTATCTAACCACCGGCGAGAATGTTTCATCATAATCGATGCCGTATTTTTGTGCACAGCCTTTTGCAACAAGTCGTGCTTTATATTTTACAGCTTTACCGACCTCATCTTGTTTTACTTTAAAGACCCATTTTGCTTTTATAGGCTTTCTTCCATCTGGTAGTTTCATCAACGACCAGGTATTATTTGATCTATGTGATTCCATTTCTTCATTCATTGCATCTTCCCATTCTTTCGCTTTTTCACCGTTTATAGCTTCTGATACTGTTAATGGCTGTGAAAGAAATGCAAAAGCATTAAATTGAAAAAATGGTACAGATACCTTAGCTTTAGATCGTGTGACTCTTCTTTCTTCTTCAGATTCATCAATACTTTGTTCAGGAACATAATCTGGATCATTTTGGGTTTGATTCGGTGATTCTATCATGGTGTCATCTTCCGCAACACTTTGTACGTCTTCGTTCGATTCATCAGGTTTTATGCTAACTTCTTCAAATGTGTCTTCATCGCTTCTCTTTATTTCCCTCACTTCGTCGTTATAGATTTTTAAGGTCGACTTTGGTTGAGGTTTTTCGTAGAATATTACATCTCGACTTATAACCAGTTTCTTTGTTATTGGATCAATACAGCGAAAACCTTTAATGTCGTCATCATAGCCCACGAAAAACATTTTCTTGGATTTAGGATCCCATTTTTTACGTTTTTCTTTGTTTATGTGAACCATTGCTTCACAACCAAACAATTTTAGGTTAGATATGTCTATTTTTTTTTTATAGAATATTTCATCAGGAATTTTTCCATGCGACGAACAAATACTTTTGTTGATTAAGTAGGCTGCCATATTTGTTGCTTCTGCCCAATAACATTTTTGAAGATTTGCATCAAACAGGAGACATTTAGCTTTTTCAATTAAGCTTCGGTTCATTCTTTCGGCAACTCCATTCTGCTGAGGAGTATATGCATTACTTAATTGATGCTTGATACCATTCTCTTTACAGTATTTGTCGAATTCAGTTGAACAATATTCACCACCATTGTCCGTCCGTATTGTTTTGATTTTAGATCCAGTTTGGCGTTCAATGTATGTTTTGAAATTTTTAAAGTTATTGAAAACTTCTGATTTTGACTTGAGAAAGTAAACGAATAATTTTTCGGGAGAAATCATCTATGAATGTTAATACATATTTGGCGTGTCCTATAGATTGCGTTTCCATAGGTCCACATAGATCAGAATGTATTAGTTCGAGTAGCTTTGTTGTTTTTGAGTTACTTTGTTTAAACGGAATTCTTGTTTGTTTGCCTTTGGGACATATCTGACAATTTTTTATTTCATGATCGTCGTCATTGAAATCAATACCAGAAACAGCTGACAGAAGGTTTACTGATAAATCGGGCACGTGTAGAATTTCGTTAACTACAATTTCTTGCCCGTTGATATTCAGTGATGTTTTGCCAACGCAACTTACTGTCATAGCTGTTCCATTTGCTGACATTATTTTGTCAACGAGTGAATTTTTTTTGCTAGTGAGCAAATTATCGTTTGGTGTCATATGAGACGATGCACCACTGTCTAGATACCAGTCGTCGTTATTTCTTTTCGTTAATAACGCTGTGAATGCATTTTTTGCTGTGCCATTTTGTGCATTATTTTTCTTGTAGTGACATTCCCCTGCATGTTTCTTTCCACAAGTTGTGCATTTTTTCTTTTGTAAGTATTTTTGCTTATTTTCGTACCTTTTTTTACTAAGAAATGCATCACTTTTTGTGGTTGTGTTGGTATCAGAGTCCAACAGTTTAGCGATTATTGTTTCTGATTTTATTTGTGAGTCTGATGCTTCAATTCCCATTATAAATGGTTTATATGCATCAGTTAAACCAGCCAATACTATCGCCGTCAGCCAATCCTCATTTATCTCAAAACCAATTTCATTTAATTTATTAGAATTATCTTTAATTCTATCAATGTATGATTGCATGTTCTCGCAGTCTTCTAATCTGCAAGAGATCAGGCCTCTTAATAACCCAATTTTTCTTGTTAAGCCTTTGTCCTCATACAGATTTTTTAGTTTCTGCCATATTTCTAGCGCTGTTTCACATCTGGATATGTGAACGTACAGCGATGGCGCTACGCTTAGAGCTAACAGGGCTTTGCAATTAGTTAATTTCTCAGCGTTTGTTTCTGTGACAGGATCGGTTATACACTTATGCAGATCTTTGAATGCTAATATATTTTTTATTGCGAAACACCAGTTGTGGAAATTTTCCTGGCCTTTGAGTTTCTCTACTTCAAAACCCTTTTCCATTTTAACTTATAATTTCACTTATAAATTTTATATATATGTATATGTATATTAATTCAAAGTCTTACTTGAAGCGTTATTTTAATTTTATTATTACAGCAGATTTTGCACTTTTGATTTTTATTTTATTTATTTAATTCCGACACCCGACACTACAGCAGTAACCTTGCTCTGCTACCATGTAGAGAGAGAATAAAGAACACGACGGTTTGAGGTTTATGAGTGGACTGACTGTTTAATGTATCAAGAATATGCTTATAAGTATTACAATTATGCGAAGCTGGTAAATAAAGTATAATAAGCTTATGAGTGCATTTTATATGCACATATACAAATACAAATACATATTTAAATACATAAGTATTTTCAACAGAAAGCGTGTGTACATATAATTTCATGCCTGGCATGTTCGTCCCCGAGGAAGGCAGCCGCCAAATTTACCCAAGGTTATATTGTGGTAATATGGTATGTGTGGAAAAAATGCACTTCTGTTTTCGGCACTTCGTTAAGCCAAGTTCAACGAACTATGCGATCAACGGTGAAAATTGGTAAGCAGAGGAAAGTATATGATTTGAATGTGCTAATAATTTGTTCTTGCGCAGTGGGACACAGTAGGCATATAAACTGCAACGGAATTTTATTTGGATTATGTATAAAATTTTGCATATATGTACATATACTTATATATATATAAGTTTGGCGGTATGTGGAGCTATACCGCTTTCCGGAAAACGGTATTTTTCTACCAAAATGTTAATAGCGGCAAATTGCCGTTGTGGAATATTTGGGCGGCAAATTGCCGTTATGGAATTTTTGGGCGGCAAGAAAATGTCCGCAATTTTAGTAAAATCGTTTTTGGCGAGAAAAAATACGATTTGCTTGACCTTGGTTCGTCGGTCCAAACAGGAATCTTTATTTACGGTTGATGGATAGCTCGTTTCCAATGGATGGTGGCATGAAAGTGGCTGACTTACGTGTAATGATTTCGTATTACCGGCTTATGGTGACTCAATTGCTGTTAAATGAATAGACCAGATTTGATGCTCACAACTTATTTATTCTACGCAACAACATGGCTGGGGATTTGCCGGAAGGAATGTGACGGCACCTTTTGCCTCTATTAATTTCCACTGAGGGGTGAGTATCGACTCCCCGAATGGCGCCAGCTTTTAATACAAGCTTTGAATCCACTTTAATTACTTGGTTGTAATTCCGTTCTTGCGAGGGCTGATGAGTGTGGTTCGCTCCGTGTCCAATTCCAAAAAGAAAATATATTTTTCTAGCCTCGTGGTATATGCCCACCGATTCTTTTATCGTGTGTCCGTGTGGGCGTTTTCATAGTCGCCATGTCAATTCGTGTCTATACTGATATAATGGTTCGTGTCTTGAATAACTATTGGTTACGTACATTCATCTGGCAATCCCCCCCCATTTGGAAGTTTAGATTTGACAGTTTTGTTATGTTTACATTTCTCATAATCGTTCTTATGTCTATTATTTGGCCAATAAAAATAATAGATCAATATCCCCTCTCATCTTCAGCGACACGTTAACGAAAAAACGGCCTGGACGTTAGACCCCTTACATCGAAATCGTTCTACATGATCTTCGTCCATCCCATCCTGACTCGTTCAGTTCGCCTCTGGGCGCATATGTATGTACACATGTTCCGTCTTTACTATTTAGTTTCAGTACGCATTACATAAGCTCCGGTAGATGAAAGGCAATGGTAAATGATTTGGTTATGAACAGGGAACGGATTTTTAGGACCTAAAAACCTATAAAAAAGGCAAAATAAAGTAACGAAATAGGCTGGAAAAGGCAAAATAAAATAGCGAAAAAGGCAGGATAAGGCACTAGGTATTGCAAAAAAGGCAAAACAAAATAGCGAAAAAGGCAGGAAAAGGCAAAAAAAAGGTATTGCCAAAAAAGCAAAATAAGGCCCTAAAAAAAACAGAAAATACGAAGAACAATCAAAAAATATATTTATTTTCGAAATTTTTATATTACAAGTAAAAAGAGAAAAACTATGAACTAGTTTCATTATATGAAAAATTTGTACTTTGACTCTTTGACTATTTTATCCTTTCGAGTTTCTAACTCATAAAACTTTAATCTGTAGAGTTGTAGTAACATTGAACCACAAGATGCATTTTGAAGTTTTCTGGCAGCATTTTCATTCTATTTTCGCGAAGAAAAGCCTTGGATGTACTAAATGAGCGCTCGACGTAAGTTGATACAAATGGAGCCCAATTTAAATATGGAACGTTTGAAACGTTCATATTATCAGGAATAAGGGCGTTTTCCTCGCCCTTTACAATTTTATACACACCCCTTATTGTCTTCAAGCCTACGTTAGCTGAGAAAACGGCTTTGAATTTTTTCAACACGAATTTGGCAAGAGGTCCCTGCGCTTCATGGGCATGTGTATATTTTTTAATCTCAAAAAAAAATATGTAAATGCTATAATCACTTTTTTAAAGGTAGAAAAGGCAAAAAAAGGCAAATATCTTAAAAAAGGCAAAAAAAGGCAACATCAAATGTGTATACATGGAATCAGGGAAAGCTAAATCGTGGACATTCTTAATCGAATATACTCTATCTCTTTAGCAGAAAAAAAGGCAATTTCCATAAAATCCGTTCCCTGGTTATGAATCTTTTCTTGTTTGCTTTGATCGATTTACTAGCAATGTACTGAGGATATAATATAAAAAAACTATGGATATAACAAAACTAAACTTAATTAATTTATTCAAGCCGGGTACCCTGTAATAAGGCAGAATCAATGGAGTGTGTTTGATGTTATAATCGGCGCAAAGCTTTGCGAAAGTTTGACTGATGAATTGAGTACCATTATCTGATATAATGAGTTCGGGGCAGCCATTCACCGTGAATATATGTCGAAGATAATTGACTACGGATATGGCGTTTGCAGTTTTCATGGGCTGCGCCCAGACATATCGCGAGTAACAGTCGATGGGTACGAAGATCCATTGGTTACGATTTTCAGACATGGGCAGCTTACCGACGAAGTCAATCGATAATTGCCTACCCGGTCGTTTTGGTTCTCTATATTCGCCGTGAGGTGTTTTGGTGCTCTCATTACTTGGTTTAATGCGGTGGCATAGTTCACATTGCCGAACGTACTGGTAAACGGACTCATACATGTTTGGCCAGTAATAGCGTTGTGAGATACGTCTATAAGTTTTCCAAAAAACCCTGATGCGAATGTTGGTTATGATTTTCATCGAGGACTTTTGCTCTGACATAAACGGCCAGTTGGGTCTTTGAGAGTTTGAAGCCAGCGCAAAGCTGCATGGTCCGTTACCACAACCAATTCACGATCGTCAAAATATGGACGGAACTTTTCGACCGTTAAGAGAACGGCTGGGCATTCCCGTTCAGATGCTGTGTAATTTTGTTCGGCTTTCGAGAATTTCTTAGAAAAAATCCTGAACCACACGTTCATTCCCATCATGTTCTTGTACTAGAACAGCTCCCGCTGCGATAAGCGAGGCATCGGTATAAACCTTGAATGGTTTTAAATAATCAGCCACAGTCGTGTTCTTCAAACGTCGAAGTGCAAATTATGAAATCATCGACATATGCGAATGCATGTGGAACCAAATCGCGGAAAATTTTATCAATGAGAATGGCTAATGTGGCGGGTGAATTTCTCAACCCCATCGTCATGCGACGAAAAGCATAAAGTCTGTTAATGCAAAAGCGGTTTTCAGTTGACTCGATTTTGCCAAAGGAATTTGAAAGAAAGCTTGAGACAGATCAATACTGGTTAGGTATTTAGCTGACTTTAGTCGTGCTAAAATTTGGTTAGTATCCGTAATTGGATAGGCATTTGGAATGGTAATTTTATTCAGCTCTCTCGCGCCCAAGCACACGCGAAACGTTCCGTCTTTCTTCTTTACAGCCAGAATAGGTGACCGCCAAGGGCTTTCTTCGATGGTCATAATGATGTCGCGACTACGCATTCTATCCAATTCGGCTTGAACTTGTTCAGCCACATATGGCGATACTGGATACTGGCGTTTCATGACGGGTTTTGCGTCACCCGTATCAATTACGTGTTCGATCTGATTAGTAACGTTTAAAGGACCAGACTCAGGGGTTGGATTAAAAAGTCTGAGAACGGCGTCCAACATTTGTCTTTGATCTGGGGTGAGATTATGTGGAAGGCGGACGCTCGTTATTTTTGGGGTATCTAGTTCACCCTCTAAACCGAGTGTGGAAGCGTCAATTGGCTCCAGATCATTGCTCATAGAAGATACCTGAGCTTGTTCTTTCCCACTCCCTGGTGGCTGGTTACAGAAATTAATAAATTTATCCGCCGTAACCATTTCGACTTTAGCAGATGCAATTTCTTCAGTATCACCTTTGGCTGTATGTTTTAAAAATCGTTGAACTTTCTCTTGGTTCTGCACCAGTTCGAAAAAGAAGGCCTCAAGGAATGTCCGTCCCATAATTGGGTGTTTCAGTGAGATAGGAACGACATGAGTTGGCACCAGTCGGGTAAGACTACCGACCGTATATAATACATTCATTTTACCCATGGCCTTAAATGAAATCGAATTATCGGCAAGACCAATGGAGGTTTTGGTAGGTTGCAACTGCCCCCCTCTGTACTTCACATTTTATGGTTTGTGAAATGACTGTGACTTCGGCTCCACCATCGAGTAAAACCGCATGAGACTGGTTGTTAACCATAACCGTGAGATAATCACGACAATCGTTCGGCATATTATATGTCAAGCATTTTTCTGAGATAAAGAAAACATCGCGGAGTCGTGGTAGGTTAACTTTGTTGTCTCCGTCTTGATTGTGATTAGGGACTGGAGCTGAAGTAGGTTTGGTAATTGGTGGTGTTCGTTCAGAACATTGGGTTGATGGTTCTTTGCCATCCCTTTGAGTTTGATTATACTCGTTAAGAATCAGACTAGGATTATTACTGGGATTCGGTACTGAAGATATGTCGATTTGTGGAGGGACTTCGGTCGAATGAGGATTGTTAGAGACAGTGGATTTAGAAAAGGTTGTGGATTCTGAGTACGATGGACCACTATTCCCAATCGACTCTCTTACGCGTTTTTTGAACACGGGCATTGATCAGACGTAACCCCCGGTCGTGTACATTTGTAGCAGATCACCCTATTCGGTTGGGTTCGACACTTTTTGAAGTGATGGCCCCACACGAAACATTTTGCACATCGTACATTTTCGTCGCCCTCAACAGCGAGAAATGGGTCGACGATAGTTCCTACTTTCGTATCATTCCCCTTTGGATTTTTGTCATTTTTATAATCCTCGACTGGTTTCGAATGCCTATGTTTCTGAGATGCTTTAATTGGTTTCTTTTGCTTGTTCAAGTATGCACATTCCCTGTCATCGGTGTCGGACCCAGGAAACGAAGCGGTATATTCCTAATGTGAAGAATCATCCGGTGGATCATGTATTGCCGAAATTTCCCGTGGCACTGATCGCTGTCTATCCGAGCGGGTTCTTTCCGGACGGGGTGTGGCAACAATGAACGAATGTGGTGCAATTCGCTGAGCGAACTCACGCAATTGCTCCAACGTGTGGACTTGTCGAGTGTGGACGAGTTCACGCAGATGATCGGATAAGGTACCAATGATATCGAGGTAGTCCTGTTCATCCAGACCACAGGAATCACCCCGCAATTGGAATGTCAAGTCATCGATATGTTTCAGCAGTGTTTGCGAACATGGGTCGAATTTAATCTGTGCATATGACATTATTACTTGGGTATGTTTGTTGAGGAAACGAGCTCGAAGTTTCGTGCAAAAATCTTGATAATCTCTGAAGTTCCTCAGTTCGGTGAAGTACCATTGTCGAGCGGCCCCGTGAGTGTGGGCACCAAACGCGTAACCAATTCGTGGTCGATTACTCCAATCTTATATCGAAATGAGCCAATAATAGCCAAATAATCTTCAACCGATAGAAATTTTTCGTTCACATGAACGCCATCACATCGCCATCCATTGCATCCGCTTGGGCAGATTCGTCGAATATAGTGGCTTGATTTGGTCGTGATTGTGGTGGACCTGATAGCGAATAATTCGGATATAAATCAGATGGTTCATTAATTGGTTCTTGGATATGTGACGTTCTAAGACCACGGTAGGTATTGATCGTTTGAGCCTGTAATGTTGTAAGGTTGGGTGGTCCAAAGAACCATGCGGAGGATCCACCGAGGGTGGTATCCAGGTATGATTCCAGGTCGTTGGCATGGTTTGGTTCATATCACGAACGTCAGGAATTTGTGTCTGCAGCTGAATCCGATCACGGATCATTTGCAGTTGCATCTGTGTTTGGGCTCTCAGCAACTCAGACACCATTACAGACAGTTGGTGTAATGAGGGTGTTGGTTCCGTTCCGCCTGACACTGAATTGAGTACGGCTGGTTGAGCATTTGAATTAACCGTACTGGTGGTCAGGGTATACCGTGGTTCAGTTGCCTGAACCGAAGTCGGTATATTCTGGTTTGGAATCGAATCTGGTATGGTTAAGGGTAAATATTGTGATGGAACAGTATTTTGAGTTGAACTCATCGTTCCCCGTTCATTCTCAAAACCATGGAAGGTCGAGTTCAAACTTAATTGGGGATCGCAATCGGGATTCCCGTATTCGGTGAAGACATCCGAAGCTCACGAATCTTCGACTGAAATTTTCCGATCAGAGCTGCCTGGCGTGAAGCCGACTCGGGTTTTAACTTCAACAGAGCGGTTCGATAACAATAATGTATCATTTGATGAAGACGACCCTGAGGTGTTAACACCTCATTCGCCTTCAGTTCCCGATATGCTCTCTCACATATTTCCATTCATTTGGTGTATGGCATGGGATTTTATCAACCATGGTTGGCCAACGTAAGCAGATATTTTACCATAGAGGGCGGCTATTTCGGTGTCGGTCCATTGAACCGGTTATATATAGGTTATTTATCTCCCCTTCGATCTGTCGCTGTTCGTCTGTCAAATAAGTTGCATCGAGAATGGGAAACAATTCCATGTTCAAAGACTCAAATACCAAGTTGTAAATTCCGATTATTAAAAAATTCTGCCAACGGTAGACGTAAAGTCCGTACCATTAAAGTCTATGTTATAAGATGATGGTACTCGATTTAAAATCAGTACAGTATTTACTTCAGTTTATTATTTACTATTATTATTGTTTTATTCTATGAGTATGTCGTTTTGAATATCCACTTTCAAAAATAATGCCGCATAAATCGATCACTATTTGAATATTGCTTTAAATCTAATTAGTTTAACAAAATATTCACGCACAATTGATTGTATATCTCATGTGATTTTCGATCCAAAATTTTGTTTAATATTATACCTAACGTGGACTGAGAATGGCGTTTAACGCACTAGCTCGAATCTTTTTATGGACCAAGTTGTTTGCTCCCGGGATGCAGCGAAGGCCTTGAATACTAGGGAGTATTACCTGTATCTCCTTCGGTCCCTTCTGCCGCCAACAAGGTACGCAACAAAGATCAAGACTATCCACCCCCGAATTTACCGGAAGACCAAATCAGACAGAGAATATTCAACCAGTTTGAGAATGTTAAACGAGATTACTTTGATACGAGTTTGAAATTTTATTGGGAATGAATACCAAAAGAAATTACAAAAATAAAAAAAATGTAATAGTTTGGTTCAATTAATACGTTACGTTGCTTGAACTTATACCGAAAGACGAAATGAAAAATAATCGGTTCAAAAATCTTGACCGTCGATGTGTGGTATTACTGGATTAAAAAAAAATCAATTAACTTGCTTTTCAGAATTGGCGAACTGAACTGAACGAGAATGGTTATGACTGCTGATCAATGGTGTTCACATCGCAGATCGATCACCATTCACCCCCGCGGAATTAAATAATCAAAATATCCTCAAAAATTTTGATTGAAAACGAGCTCCAATAAAAATCAATTAAATCATGCCGTGTGAAGACTAAGGACGATATTGATTTAAAGTGATTATATATTCACCAGATAATTATTTGATTCAATCTCAATGATAATTTATAATAGCGAAATTTCGAAAAGAAAAAATTTATCAAAAATATATTAAACTCGAATATGTATGGTTCACCGACGTACAATTTTGTGACCAACAAAATGAGAAAAACGACTAAAAGATTTAAATTTTTCATTAAATCTAATTTTATGATGTATTAAATTGATTCGATGATGAAATTGCTATATTCCCTCAGCTGAGCACGCGGTTATTTTATGCCGGGCTTAAGTGTGGTTATGTTCAACAAAAACTTATTCTTTTTCACCCGTTTAGTTGGGCGCCAATGATTTGCTTGACCTTGGTTTGTCGGTCCAAACAGGAATCTTTATTTACGGTTGGTGGATAGCTCGTTTCCAATGGATGGTGGCAAGAAAGTGGCTGACTTTCGTGTAATGATTTTGTATTACCGGCTTATGGTGACTCAATTGCTGTTAAATGAATAGTCCAGATTTGATGCTCACAACTTCTTTATTCTACGCAACAACATGGCTGGGGATTTGCCGGAAGGAATGTGACGGCACCTTTTGCCTCTATTAATTTCCACTGAGGGGTGAGTATCGACTCCCCGAATGTCGCCAGCTTTTAATACAAGCTCCACTTTAATTACTTGGTTGTAATTCCGTTCTTGCGAGGGCTGATGAGTGTGGTTCGCTCCGTGCCCAATTCCAAAAAGAAAATAAATTTTTCTCGCCTCGTGGTATATGCCCACCGTTTCTTTTATCGTATGTCCGTGTGGGCGTTTTCATAGTCGCCATGTCAATTCGTGTCTATACTGATATAATGGTTCGTGTTTTGAATAACTATTGGTTACGTACATTCATCTGGCAATCCCCCCCATTTTGAAGTTTAGCTTTGACAGTTTTGTTATGTTTACATTTCTCATAATCGTTCTTATGTCTATTATTTGGCCAATAAAAATAATAGATCAATGTATGTATATTGTGGCGAATACTGCGGCAACACAAAGCGAACAACGAGAAATAGGCA
>NW_023458555.1:76475155-76478558 GCF_013731165.1 Rhagoletis pomonella | reverse complement strand
GTTTTCTGCTAATTCTCGCCGTTTTAGTTATAGTTTAGCTTTCATACGAGCTGACGGGCTGTTATGAAAAATACTACGAAACAAAAATGTATTCACAAAACCATTTTCAACCTGTCAAGCAGTCACTTTACGCACCTATTTACACATTTGCAAAAGGGAGCCGTCCCCGTAACAGCCTCGTAAACTTACGAAATTTACACAGTTTAAGACTTTACAAGTTTAAGGGAATCCCCTAAATATAAATTATTACTAGGTTTACATATAAGCAGATTATCCTCATTTTCGAGCTTAACTCCCTTATCTGTAATTAGAAAAAGAGATTAGCCATACAAAATTCATGCCTCGTTAATCTGCAACTAAAAGATAATCTCAGATTAAACCGATAACTTTTCGGTGCCCAATCTAGTTTCATCGATTCTTTTGCGAAGAAGAGGATAAATGGGCACGTCCAGCAGGCTATTGCTCACCTGCGAACGAAATGGCATTTCATTACCCCAAGTGCGCCATACCAAGGTGGGTTATGAGAGGCTTCTGTGAAATCTGCCAAACGTCACTTATCTAAGGTAGTTGGGCGCAAACCCTGCTGCCAAATCAGCTTCATACTTTACCCGTGAAAAATGAATCGTGCCTTAACTCACGACCACTTTACCCACTAACGGATGACCCAGAGGATCAATATGCGCTAACTTTAGCACATTTTTTAATAGGAGAACCTAATATAGCTGTACCCGAACCGTACCTTATCGACGTGCAACCTAATCGGCTAAAGCAGTGGCAATGGCTACGACAACATTTTGGCAGCGGTGGAGTGAAGAATACTTGACAGCTCTGCAGCGTCGATCAAAATGGTGTTCAAAGGAGGAAAACATCCGACTGGGCGATATCGTTCTTGTGAAGAGAGAGGCACTGCCTCCGACATGCTGGAGGCTCGGCGAGTGGTGCATCCCGTTCTGAGGGATTGATTCGCAACGTCACACTAAGGACAGCAAGTGCGATGTGCACTCGTGCAATTCAGAAGCTTGTTCGGCTTGTAGATTTCGAACCGAATGGTTCGACCGGGCAGGATGTTCAATATTATACATGATTAGTTGCCATCCCTACTGTATTACACTGTTCAATGCAAATAGTTATAGATTTTGTAATATCTTTACCATATCTAATAAAGAAAAAGACCTCATGGGTTTTTCTGGCTTTTGGGTAACCTCAACTTTCAGCGACTTCGTTACAGGCATTGCATAGGCTTACAAGTATGGAAAGCGCCATTTTGTTTGATTACATTCGAAAACAACTGAGATCACCTGATTTTCAATTCTCTCCTTCTCCGCACAGAGGTACATTCAAGTTTCAGAAAAAAACTTTAAAATGTAAATTGAGAAATATTTTAGAAAAATGTGTTTTTATTCATTTGAATTGATTAAATAAGAAATTATAAATGCATGCCAAGTCTTGCATTTCCAATAATAACGATAAATGTGTATTTGCTTTTTGGTTGTTGTTGTTTCCGACAGGGTGGGTGTATGATGTGTTTTGGAACGAATTTCCGTCATCCCTTGTAAAATTTGGTTTGGAGACAAACCGGTTTCGGCGTTGTGCCATCTTCAGTGTCGCGAAAATATACGAAGCCGATTACAATTGTACTAAGCAGTCATAGATATTGTGTAATTTATCGTTCCCAGTTAAAGATAATAATTTATTTAGTTACAAAAAAGCGATTCAGATATGTCGAAGCAATCATAATGTTTGTTACAATCTTACACAACCGTGGCGCAGTCGGGAAAGTATGCGAGTCGACCACGTTTACCTCATAAACTGAACAGAAATACATGTCACCAGCTGAACGATAAGGTGCAATGTAAGGGTTTACATAATGATTCAATAATACAAGGTTGTGTAATTTGTGACAGCTAAAATTTGACACTCCTTTATCTAGACTTGTATTTTGGAAGTAGGAGAAAGGGGAAGACTGTGACCGCCTTTTGCGAAAATGGTAGTCGAATGCCACTACAAAAAGTAGGCAAAGTATACAATTAGATGTATTTTGGAACGAATTTCCGTCATCCCTTGTCAAATTTGGTTCAGTTCTCCGAGAACGAAAAATGACACTGAAGATGGCACAACGCCGAAACCGGTTTGTCTCCAAACCAAATTTGACAAGGGATAACGGAAATTCGTTCCAAAATACATCATACACCCACCCTGTCGGAAACAACAACAACCAAAAAGGAAATATACAATTAGAAGTAAAACGTGTATTATTAATTCTATGCGAATTTGCAATTTATTTGGTGTTTTAATGGAAATACTAAACAATACATAAAAATAGGCATTTTTGATTTAAGTTATTCGTCATTTCCTGGAACAAATCTAGAATACCGACCGTTCAGCTATGCAAAAACGAAAAATGCAGATCAATAGAACTTTTTATGCTCATTTCAACCCTGCATTATTTGGCGCAAGTAAAAAATTAAGACGTTCTTGAAGGTTAAAGTTCAGTTTTTAGATATTTTATATATTAATATCTTATGAACTATATACCCGATTAAAAAACTAATGACGTCATCGGAGAGATAATTAATTTGTTCTTCAGCTGATGTACATAATTTATAAATTTTTGTATTTTTAAACCAAATCCACTAAAAAACGAACAAATGTTATTTTTTCATGAAATAACCTTCTTTTGAAAAAAATGCATAATTAATGGTAAAGAAATTTTTATTATTTAGAAAGTACAAGTTATTATCTTTAATTCGATATTACATATTTTATCATGATCTACTTTAGGGTTTCAACAATTTAGTGATAATAAAAAATACAAATAAACCTCTTATATCTTCTTTATTTTTTACCTGCCCAAATAAATTTGGTATCGTTGAAATCAGCGTAAAAAGTTCTATCAATCGGCATTTTCGGTTATTTTATAGCTAAACGGTCGCTATTCTACACTTGTTCTAGAATATTCCGCAAACGAAGGTGATGCCAACGAATATTTAGTATGAAGAATTTTTGGTTTTACTACTAATATTACTAGAAACTATAGAGTAAGCAACATTCTGCACAAGTAAAGGAGCCGATTTTATGTGTGGAAGCGAGAAGACTGTTTTATTACAAAACCTTTCTATTATTGAATCATGGGTTTACATGTTATTTATTCAAAATCTCAAGTAAGGTTTTCTTAATGGTAAAAAGTGAGTCGGAGGTGTCAAAATAGTCGTAATGCTTATTAAAGTACTGACATAAGCAGCGAAAAGCATCATGCATTTCAAAATTTGTTCTACAAATAGTTAGCTTAATGGGCTGGTAATGTCTAGAAGGAATACAAAACGTGATCTGGTTCAGTAGAAAGGGACTATTGACCATCCCGTTCAAGATCTTAATCATGAACAAACCCCGATCATCTCTCTAC
>NW_023458555.1:76473546-76475055 GCF_013731165.1 Rhagoletis pomonella | reverse complement strand
TCCCGTTCAAGATCTTAATCATGAACAAACCCCGATCATCTCTCTACAGCTATGCAGCGTTGGCAAATTTATGAGCTTCAAGCGGCTTTTGTACGGTGGGAGATTTAATGTCGAATCCCAAGGCAAATTATATAATGCGAATAATAAGAATTGTTTCTGTACCGACTCGAGTCTGTCAGAATGCGTTTGATATCTAGGGTTTAAAATATTTGTGAAACTTATCGTTTTGCGCTAAAATACAACAATGTGTTTAAAATTAGTTGTCATTGTTTCTGTTTTTTGAATACCATATTCGTGTCTGCCGGTGGACAAAATAGGTATTGTAACGATTATTCTCGAAACCTAGATGGATTTCCCAAATATCCGCTGGATTGTTAAATAAATGCTAACGATGACCAAATTGTAGTACAATTAACTTTATTGTACCACAAACAATTTACAATACTCGCTAATACAGTAAAAACACTTTACAATAGCTGTTAAAGCAATAACAACGCTTAACTTAACTTTTTAACACAATTAAACTTATAGCTTGCTTATTCGCAACTCACTTCTCTGCTCACTTTACTTGTAGCTTGCTGTTTTGTAACTAACCCACTTCGCTGTGGCGGCGCCCTTATATACCTGCGCTCGTACTTATGGCAACTCTAGAAGGTTCTGAAGTTTATCGCTCATTCTCTTTCTCTCGCTGTTCGCAGTGTTCACCCAACTTGACGTTTCTCTTTGTGGAACATTCTACGTTATTCCTCGAACATTCTGCCTATTTCTCGTTGTTCGCGTCGCGTTGCCCCACTATTCCTCACACTGCCTTCCACCTAAGTCTGATCGTCCCGATCAGACCCACTTGCTGTTCCAAACGCTGCAGGCCTTTCCAAGTGGACCACCTTCATCTTGTTTCTTGGTCTCCCAACGGTCTGGATTCGATACACTACGTCATTCAGCCGTTTGACGACCTTATACGGACCTTCCCAGTTGCAATATAGTTTTGGGGACAAACCTTTCTTCCGTTCTGGATTGTACAGCAACACTAAGTCTCCCTCTTGGAAACGCCCGGAGTTCATTGCCTTATCATACCTGACCTTCATCTTGTCACTCATAATTTGAGTTCGCTGTCTCAAAAGATCATGTATTTCTCTTAACTCCTCTTCCAGGATGTTGGACGTCAACGGAGCTCATTGCCGAATATTACCCTTGCAGGAGTTTTACCCGTTGTTTCATGCACTGCTGACCAGTATCACATCAGGAATAGGGGTATGCGGACATCCCAGTCTTTCTGAGTTTTGTCCACGACCTTCCGCAAATGCTCTTCCAGGGTTAGGTTGAACCGTTCCACCATGCCATCTGATTGCGGATGAAGAGCCGTTGTACGAGGTTTCCGAATACCCAGTATCTGGCACATTTCTTGGAACACCGCCGATTCAAAATTTCTTCCCTGGTCAGAGTACAGCTCTATAGGTACACCGTATCTCGCAACCCAATTGTAAGTGAATACCTCCGCTACTGTTTTAG
>NW_023458555.1:76470792-76473446 GCF_013731165.1 Rhagoletis pomonella | reverse complement strand
CATCTGAAGACATGCAGAATTGCGGTGCCAGATGCGGGATTCTTGCGGGCGGTGGGAGTTTGGGTTTTAGTAGGTAGCCCAACACGCTTCGGTGGGAGTCCCACACTCGGGGAAGGTAGTATAGAGACTAGTGCCCCGGCCAGTGCATAAAACATTTCCCTCTCCTACGACAAAAAAAAAGGCTAAGCTCAGGACCTTACCGGGGTCACACAGGGCGGATCGTGTACGGCCTACTCCGGTAGGTTAGCTGCGAATAACCAATAAGCAGTCTCAGACCAAGAGCGGCAGGAGACGAGGGCCTGATTTAAAAGATCAGAAATGCTTGATGAATCTCCTGTGTCCGGGCGAACAGATGCCGCCTCCCAAAAAGCATCCCAGGTGAGACCAGTTAGATCCTGTTCATGGCATACTGGAGCATGTATACGATTAGTTTGATATTGGGCTGGCGAGAGTAGTATTCCGCCACTTTAGTATGTGAGGGTGACACCTCACAGAAATGGCTGGTGGGCTAATGCTGTAATCGCCTCCGTCTCGTAAAAACTCTGGCAGGTCTTCAAGTACGTTCAATACACGTCGCTATTTAGCTGGCCGCACAAGTCCAGTTGAGATTTACTCCTGGTTTTGAGCTGTCTTGGCTCTGAACACAATATCCCATAAGGACTTGTGTCAACCCTCGCGATGGCCTGCTCCTTTCAGAGAAGGGAACTTCGGGACACTTAAAAGCGACTGTGCTACGTGTGGAGATAGAGGCCTGAAGCGGAGGCCCAATTGATTGGAAATGAATAAAATAAAACAAATAAATGAAACCAACGTCGATGTTATGGAGGAAGAATGCAGCGCATTCAGGAAGAGCAGTCGAGTCGTGTGCTCCCCGCCACAAACTCCTCTGCAGGCAAATGCCGGCACCACGAGCACGGAGAAAGCCGCCGACGTGGCGCAGAAGGCTACACCTTGCCAAACGGCAACTCCCGGCAGCCGGGATAGTCGTCTTCAAACGCCGGCTGCTGCAAACAGCGACAAGCATGTCACTGCAAGCTTGGAACTTGCGAAGGCAATGAAGATGAGCAATTGGCCCAGATACGGCTCGTCTTGAAGAAGATGCATAGTGCTGTCTCTAAGCAGAAGAATGTGTCCATGGACATAAAAACGGGTATGGCCCAAATCGAGGAGAGCTTAAATATATTAAGCAACCTCCGAGAGCAGCGCCGGAAGGGGTCTACCCTTTCCGAGCTGCGGAAGGCTGGCCCTGGCTCGCAAAAGAGAGGTCGAACTCGATCCGACTCCCCTACAGGCAAGCCGGAAAAGAAAAAGAACACTAACTATAATAATAATAGTAGTAATAAGATTATTATTAATAATTGTAATAATAATAATAATGGAAATAAAGATAATAATGCACAGAAAACCGTACCATAACCGTACGATAATCAATGGAAAACGGTTGGAAAAAGCAGAAAGCCCAAGCCAGGGCCAGCGCCAGGTGAACCCTTGGTCAATAAGGGCGAGGCGACCAGCCGCAAAAAAAAGAAGAGGGTGAGAAAAAAGAAGAGTCTCGCCAAATTAATCATTAAGCCAGCTGAAGGCAAAACCTATGCAGAGGTGCTGGGAACGATACGTGGTAAGCTCCAACCCGAGAAGACGGAGACCGTAATTCGATCTGTTCGGAAAACCCGCGAAATGGAGCGCTGTGGCGACCACTCAGCATTTAAGGAAAATGTGTGCACTGCCATTGGCCAGCTTGGAGACGCCCGTATTCTCACTAGACGTTTACGTCTAGAAGTTCTGGGCATGGACTGCCTAACCACGGCCCCAGAAGTGGAGAACGCTATACGCGGGGAATTAGGAGACAAGATGAATGGCCAACGTCGCGTCTCTCTCCTAAACTCGCGAGAACAAAGAATGGCCGTGGTGGAAATCGACGAACTACCAGGCCGGACTATTATTGAAATGGGGAAGTTGCGAGTAGGCTGGATTATCTGCCGCGTACGAGAGCGCATGGATGTCCAAAGGTGTTTCCGCTGTCTGGGGTATGGCCACAAAAAGGCGGCATGCAAAGGCCCAGACAGAAGCAGTTCATGCTGGAAATGTGGTCAGCAGGGCCACATAGCCTCTGCATGTAAAGAAAGCCCAAGCTGCTACCTGTGCTCGGCAGGAGATGGACAGAAAAATGCCAGTCACCTGCCCGGGTCGGGAGCGTGCAAGGCCTTCAGGGATGCCCTTGCTGAGGCTAAGACAAAGCTTGGGAGAATATGATTAAACAACAAGGCAATATGAACAGGAGTAGGGTATCTGATGACCTGCTGGACCAATTGGTTCTTAAACAAACAGCAGACGCTGTCATCATCAGTGAACCCAACAAAGGAAACCTGGCATGTTGACCAATCAGGCTCGGCACCGATATGGATTGCTAACCACAACCATCGCGCAGAGAGCAGCGGGGTCGGACGCTGCTACGTCTGGGTTAAAATGGCGCAAATCACTCTGGTGAGCTGCTACCTGTCTCCAAACGACACAGTCCCTGTCTTCAGGGAAAAACTCGAAGACCTTGAAGACGAATTGCGCGATATAACCGGCCACATAATTGTTGCTGGAGATTTCAACGCAAGGGGCGTGGAATGGGGTATGCCTCAAACAAACACCAGGGGAAGAATGGC
>NW_023458555.1:76461790-76470692 GCF_013731165.1 Rhagoletis pomonella | reverse complement strand
GGCGTGGAATGGGGTATGCCTCAAACAAACACCAGGGGAAGAATGGCCCTTGAAATGGCAGCGCGCATTGGCCTGACCATCCTCAACACCGGAACGACCCCTACATATCGAAGGCCGGGTTTCGGATACTCTATCCCTGACATAACCCTGGTCTTAGAAAGCCTTCTTCGAAGGGCTGACGGATGGAGAGTGATGGAAGACCTGAGTGGTAGTGACCACAACAACATCACCTTCCAAGTCACTGACATAACGCGAGGGCAAACACGTAGTATCCCTCGCAGGAAACCAGGATGGAACCCGTCTAGTGTCGATGGATTGCGGTGCCAGATGCGGGATTTTTGCGCGGGCGGTGGGAATTTGGGTTTTAGTTGGTAGCCCAAAACGCTTCGGTGGGATTCTCCCACTCGGGAATGGCAGTATAGAGACTAGCGCCCCCGGCCAGTACATAAAGCATTTCCCTCTCCTACGATAAAAAAAAATAAAATAAAAAATACTACGCATTGCTTCTGCATACCGTACAGTGTCCGCGGACGCGGTCCTAGTTATTTCTGGAATCATGCCAATTGAGCTACTTGCTTACGAGCGAAAAGAGATTTTCAATCTCAGTGCCGAGATAGGTCGAGCAACTACCGCGGCAAGGGCGCGCGGACTACTGATCCAGCAGTGGCAACAAAACTGGAACGCGAGCACAAAAGGTCGATGGACGCATTCCCTGATAGCCGACCTTTAAACATGGTTGAACAGACCGCATGGGGAAGTCGATTTCTACCTGACGCAATTCCTCGCCGGTCATGGTTACTTCCGAGAATATCTTCATAGAATGGGAAGGGTGGACTCACCGTTCTGTCACTTCTGTGGAAACGTCGAAGATAACGTGTACCACACATTCTTCACCTGCGAACACTTCTTGATTTCGCGCAGAATGTTGGAAGAAAGACACGGAGACATAACTCCGAACAACATAGTTGGGGTAATGATCTCCAGTGCAGAAAAGTGGGAAGCAGTTGCGAGAGTGCAATGGGGTATAGTCATTGCGCTGGGTATGCAGTTACAGTTGCATGGCTATACTCAATCCCGACTCTTGCGTCCTCGTTCGCGCACTCTGGGCAACGTGAGCAACCCATGTGCGAGATGCGGTAACCAATCCGAGTGGAGCCTTGGGTCACGGCAGAAAGAGAGGGAGCTTCGGTGGGGCCACTCTGACTTATTCGGTTTAAGGGCTCACTGAAGTCTGCAGCGTCTGTTCACCGGTAGGTGCGGCTGCAAGCGGGTGTCTGCTTGGACCAAGCGGCTCGCTATATAAACGTGTATTTGGTTGCGAAACCACCCCCGCGTCAGCAATGGGTTGTGCGCTGGGCTTGGGACCCGCCACGTAAAAACCACTTCCAGTGAAGAAGCAAGGCAAAGCCTCGGATGAGACCCCCCCCTTATGATGACGACCACGGCAAATGTTTAAAGGACTACGATTTGAGGGCTTGCACCTGGAATGTCCGGACCCTTAATGGGGAAGGTGCCTCTGCCCGGCTGGTTGATTTCCTCGTAAGGACAAAAGCTGACATCACCGCCATCCAAGAAATGCATTGGACGGGGCAAGGCAAACAAAGTCTGGGGCTTTGCGACGTCTACTACAGCTGCCATGTAAAGGAGCGCAAATTCGGAGTTGGATTTGTGGTGGGAGAGAGACTCCGTCGCCGAGTACTGTCGTTCACCCCGGTGGACGAGCGTCTAGCCACAATCCGCATCAAAGCGAGATTCTTCAACATCCCGCTCATCTGCGCCCATGCCCCGACGGAGGAGAAGGATGACGCATCCAAGGATCTCTTCTATGAGCGCTTGGAGCGCACGTACGAGCGCTGCCCCCGTCATGATATCAAAATCGTGCTTGGCGACTTCAATGCCAGGGTGGGCAAAGAAGGGATCTTTGGAACCACCGTCGGAAAATTCAGCCTCCACGACGAAACGTCCGACAACGAATTGAGGCTGATCGACTTCGCCGGGGCCCGAAACATGGTAGTATGCAGTACCAGGTTCAAGCATAAAAAGATCCATCGAGCTACCTGGCTGTCTCCGGATCGAAAAACGAGAAACCAAATCGATCATGTTGTGATAGACGGAAGGCATGCTTCCAGTGTTTTAGACGTACGCACACTCCGAGGCCCAAACATCGACTCGGACCACTATCTTGTTGCAGCCAAGATACGCACCGCCTCTGTGCAGCAAAAAATGTGCGCCCAAATATGCAAGGAAAGCTTAACGTCGAAAAGCTGCAATCACAACAGACAGCCAGCGCTTTCGCTACTGGACTCTCACACCTGCTCTCAGAGAGCACTCTTCAACAAACCGACATATGCGAGCAGTGGAACCACATTTCCCGCTCATTAAGTACCGCCGCCGAAGAAGTAGTCGGATTTCAGCGAGCCCGAAAGAACAACTGGTACGATGAGGAGTGTCAGGAAGCTGCAGAGAAAAAAGATGCCGCCTACAGGGCCACGCTGCGATCGGGCGCAACGCGCGCTATGTGGGACCGCTATAGGGATCTGAAGAGGGAAGCGAGACGTATTTGCCGCAACAAGAAGAGAGAGGCAGAAATACGTGAGTGCGAAGAGCTTGAAATGCTGGCCGACAGGAGGAATGCCCGAAAATTTTACCAGAGAGTTAGGCGACTTACAGAAGGTTTAAAGACCGGGGCGCACTCCTGTAAGAACAATAATGGCGACCTAGTAACTGATGTCCAGAGCGTACTTAAATTATGGAGGGAACACTTTTCCGCCTGACTATGACGAGGTACGTATAGCAATAACGCGGCTGAAAAACAACAAAGCCGCTGGAGCTGACAGCCTGCCAGTTGAGCTATTCAAGTACGGCGGCGAGGAGTTGACTCTTGTGCAGAATATGGTCAGATGAACGCATGCCCGACGACTGGAATTTAAGTGTGCTCTGCCCAATCCACAAGAAAGGTGACCCCGCCATTCGCTCCAACTACCGCGGGATCAGCCTTCTAAGCATAGGTTACAAGGTCTTATCGAGCGTATTGTGTGAAAGACTGAAGCCCACCGTCAATGAACTGATTGGGCCTTATCAGTGTGGCTTTAGACCTGGCAAATCCACCATAGACCAGGTATTCACAATACGCCAAATCTTGGAAAAGACCCGCGAGGAAAGGATCGACACTCACCACCTATTTGTCGACTTTAAAGCCGCTTTTGACAGCACTAAAAAGAGTTGCCTATACGCCGCTATGTCTGAATTTGGCATCCCCTCAAAACTCATACCTCTGTGTAAAATGACGTTGAGCAATACCACCAGCTCCGTCAGAATTGGAAAAGACCTCTCCGAGCCGTTTGCCACAAAACGGGGTTTCAGACAGGGCGACTCCCTTTCATGTGACTTCTTTAATCTGATGTTGGAGAAGATAATAAGATCTGCAGAGCTGAACCGCTCAGGAACAATTTACTACAAGAGCGTGCAATTGCTGGCTTATGCCGATGACATCGACATCATCGGTAACAAAAACCGCGAAGTCTGTTCTGCCTTTTCCAAGTTGGATAGGGAAGCAAAGCGCATGGGTCTGGTGGTAAACGAGGACAAGACGAAGTATCTCCTGTCATCAAACAAACAGTCAGCACATTCGCGCCTTGGCACCCACGTCACTGTTGACAGTTACAATTTCGAGAAAGTAGAGAATTTCGTTTACTTGGGAACCAGCATTAACACCGATAATAATGTCAGTATTGAAATCCAACGTAGAATCACTCTTGCCAACAAGTGCTACTTTGGACTGAGTAGGCAATTCAGGAGTAAAGTCCTCTCTCGACGTACGAAAACCACGCTCTATAAGTCACTCATCATGCCCGTGCTGGTATATGGCGCAGAAGCATGGACAATGACAACATCCGATGAGGCGGCTCTTGGGGTGTTTGAGAGAAAGATTTTGCGGAAGATTTACGGTCCTTTACGCGTTGGCGACGGCGAGTACCGCAGACGATGGAAAGATGAGCTGTATGAGCTTTACAACGATATGGACATAGTGCAGCGAATTAAAATACAGCGGCTCCGCTGGCTTGGTCATGTCGTTCGAATGGACACCGACTCTCCAGCTCTGAAAGTATTCAACTCGGAACCCGCTGGTGGTAGCAGAGGAAGAGGGAGGCCCCCACTGCGATGGAAAGATCAGGTGGAGAAGGACTTGGCTTCACTTGGCGTTTCCAATTGGCGTCAGTTGGCACAGAGGAGAAACGACTGGCGTGCTTTGCTGAACCCGGCCAAAATCGCTTAAGCGGCTACAACACCAAAAAAGAAGAAGAAGTTGCGAGATGCGTGAAATTCGTACTCCGCTGCAAACGAGAGGACGGTTGTCTACTGATGCCACCCGAATGAAACGCCCCTACAAAAGAGCAGCCCCAAGGCTCTAGCAGCGCGGTCCTGCATCTGAAGACATGCAGAATTGCGGTGCCAGATGCGGGATTCTTGAGCGGGCGGTGTGGGAGTTTGGGTTTTAGTGGGTAGCCCAACACGCTTCGGTGGGAGTCCCACACTCGGGGAAGGAAGTATAGAGACGAGCGCCCCCGGTCAGTGCATAAAGCATCTCCCTCTCCTACGAAAAAAAAAATTATAATAATCCCAACGGGTTTTACGCACCATTCCCGCCCATCCGTATGAGGGGCGCAGTCCGCATGACGTACGGAACCAATATTTTCTATTTTTGCGCCGAGTCACGATGGGCAGGAGTTTGTTAAGTGTCGAGATCTAAAACTAACTAAATTCAGAACTAAATTCATTAGCTGATTTTATGTCTTTATGTTAATAATTAATTTATTGAGAGAGGATAGTATCGCTTTCTCAATGCTGAAAGGCGAATCAGAAATGTGCTGGAATGAGAGTTCAAATCCTGGCATAAGCAACGGAGTGGCTCGTGTAATTCAAAATTATTTTTACAAGTTTTGAAAAATAGGGGATAAAGGTGTCTTCATACACGGGAGGGAATATTAAGGCTAACTTCACCCAGAAGAAGCGGACTTTAAATTGAGCCTGTCAGTAATTTCACCACAAAAATTGTGCCAAGCATTTCCCTGCGACTGACAAGTGTAAGAAGATTAATAATAATATTATTATCCGTTAGATTGAACAGATTCTACTTATCAAGCGTATTAATTGGGTAATGAGATCTCCAGAAACGTAGATTTTGAGTTACTTCTCTATATTACTAAACGTGCTATATGACGTTTTCTTTTCTCGAAAGAAGGCTGTACTTATTCTGCCCAGAGTTAGCGCTGTCAAATTTTCAGGTTCTTTTCTCAAGATTTTACACGGCGTCGCGTTCTTTTCTCAGCGAATTGCGCTCTGATCCGGCTAAAGTGCTGCCGTTTCTACCCTCAAATAAACGTGAGGGTGAGAGTTACACGCTTGATTCTTAATTTATGCTTGTAAAAAATGAGTGTTTGCTGTGAAATTAATTAAAGACTTACAGTGCAAGTGAATAAATCCGTATTATTAAGTTCTATAAATGAACTTCTGATGGAGTAGCACATTTTGTTTCATTCTCATATGAAGAACGCAACATTAGGTCTATTCAATAACTTTTCCAGTAAGGACTTGCAGCGAAAGCGTAATCGAAAATTAGAGGGTAAAATTGAGAGCAAGAGAAAATTTTCAGAAAAAGTTATTGAACGCACAACTAGTAAAAACTTGCCTTAAGCCATTTTAACACTTTCTGACGATTAAATCTTGGCGCGGAATTTTCTTTTTAATTGGGAATAGTCCCCATCGTCATAACAATAAAAACATATGCAACAGATTTAAATTCTTCATCCATATTTTCATTCCACTAATTATGTTTCATCAAATCATCCTCTTAAACAGTTTGTTTATATTTGAATTTGAAACATAACCTTACTTTCTGACTCCTGCAAATTCCTACCTAGTAAAATTTTTACTTGCAAGAATTTGCAGCTCTCTCGGAATGTTACGCTCTCGAATTCGCTCTCTCTTGCAAATATTTTGGGTTATTGAATGCATTTCCAGTAAAAACTTGCAAGTACTAGTAACAATTCGTAACAATTTTTTGATATTGAATGGACCTATTTTCATCGTCTCGCCGTCGCCAAAGCGTAAAGAATACTCTAAGAGCCGCCCGATCGGATGTTGTCATTGTCCATATTTCTGCGCCATATACCAGCAAGGGCATGATGAGTGACTTATAGAATGTGGTTTTCGTACGTCGCGAGAGGACTTTACTCCTAAATTGCCTACTTAGTCCAAACTAGCAGTTGTTGGCAAAAGTGATTCTGCGTTGGATTTCCATGCTGACATTATTATCGGTGTTAATGCTCCCCAAGTAAGCGAAATTCTCCACTTTCTCGATATTATAACTGACTGTTTTTTTGATGACAGGAGATACTTCATCTTGTCCTCGTTTGGAAAAGGCAGAACAGACTTCACGGTTTTGCTACCGATGATGCTTTTATATTAGAGTTACCGAAATTGTTCCTATATATTTTAAATTTTTTTTTTCAAACCAATAATTATTACTAAAAAATTGTTATTATAACTTAAAATTATTGTAACCAATACAGGTATGTTGTACACAAACACATAAATAGAAGTTCACAAAAGTTGATATCAAACTATTCGTCGATTTAAATAATTAACTTTTTACTGCACATGTTTTTTTTTTACGTGGAGGAAGCATCGAAAGCTTAACTCCGTCGGTGTGAGACTTTAACCCAAACAAAACCTCCTACCGTTATGTACCATTCCCCACCCGGTACCACCGTCAAGGATTTCGTCGGGATAATAACACTGTGTGACTGATAAAGTTATAGATCTATTTAAGCACAAAAAATATGCATACTTAGTATTTTGAATACCTCCTCACAATCTGGACTTAAGCTTAAATTATTGGTGACATAACCATAACCATATAAAACAGCTGTTCCAACCAACCTTATGGCCAACACTGTATTCGATTAGTGGTGCCACACCATACCGCCATAGCCATAACCATAGCCATAGAGACCAATTGAATTTTGGTTTTCCGCCATAACCATATCAGCTGATATCTGAAGTGCGTGTTGCCAGACGTTCAAAAAAACAAATATTGTTCACAGCGAACGTTTTGGCGTAGGTGTAGAATATGGACCATTTAGCTATGCAAAAACCAAAAGTGTGGCTCGATAGAACTTCTCACGCTGATTTCAACTGTACCAAAATTATTTGGCGCAAAAATATAAAGAAGATATAAAACGTTAAATTAAAATTTTTGAATTTTTTGAAATATTAATATCCTATGAACTACATAACCAATTACAAAACTAACGATGCCAAAATAAAGACAATTAATTTATCTTTCTGTTGATGTCCATAATTTATAAGCTTTATTTTAATATTAATCCAAAAATACATAAAATAAAATTTTTTAACAAAATTTCATAATTAATGCAAAAGAAATGTATATTATTAAGAAGGCACAGGTTATTACCTTTAATTTGATGTACATATTTTATTGTAATCTGCTGTTGAGGTTTAAGAATTTAGTGTTAATTTAGTGATAGTGAAAGAAATTCTGGGCAAGTATCCTACGATATTACACATTTTCTGCATCTTGTTCCGCGTCTGGCAACACCGACACTGGTGACTACGAAAAATCAGCTGTTTATAATTATGGTACCTATAAGCGGTGATAGTTAATGTGGTTACGGTTATGGCAATGGTTATGGCTATGGCGTTATGGTATGTCACCACTAATTTAAGCTTCAAGGTATAAAACCGCGTTTTTCGTAGTTTGAGCCTTATAATTGTTCGTTACCTTATTTCTGTTTATCCGATGAAAAATATATACAGTGCGTACACGGTAGCCGCAACCCTCAATACGTGCAATTCCTTGATTAATGCGAGTCTCGAAAACAAAACATTGTAACCTTTATGCAACTTCAAAACAATTTTACCTCAATACTTACAACTTTTTTTGTTTATGAATGCCACGCACACAAAATTTGAACTTTTCTCTTTATTTGTTCTGGGCATGGACTGCCTAACCACGGTCCCATAAGTGGAGAACGCTATACGCGGGGAGTTAGGAGACAAGATGAATGGCCAACTTCGCGTCTCTCTCCTCGCTGTAAACTCACGAGAACAAAGAATGGCTGTGGTGGAAATCGACGAACTGCCAGGCCGGACTCTTACTGAAAAGGGGAAGCTGCGAGTAGGTTAGCTTATCTGCCGCGTCCGAGAGCGCGCGGATGTCCAAAGGTGTTTCCGCTGTCTGGGGTATGGCCACAAAAAGGCGGCATGCAAAGACCCAGACAGAAGCAGTTCATGCTGGAAATGTGGTCAGGTCAGCAGGGCCACATAGCCTCTGCATGTAAAGAAAGCCCACGCTGCTACCTGTGCTTGGCAGGAGATGGACAGAAAAATGCCAATCACCTGCCCGGGTCGGGAGCGTGCAAGGCCTTCAGGGATGCCTTTGCTGAGGCTAAGACAAAGCTTGGGAGAATATGATTAAACAACAAGGCAATATGAACAGGAGTAGGGAAGCTGATGACCTGCTGGACCAATTGGTTCTTAAACAAAGAGCAGACGCTGACATAATCAGTGAACCCTATAGAACAAAGGCAACCTGGCAAGTTGACCAATCAGGCCCGGCCGCGATATGGATTGCTAACCACAACCATCGCGCAGAGAGCAGCGGGGTCGGACGCTGCTACGTCTGGGTTAAAATGGCGCAAATCACTCTGGTGAGCTGCTACCTGTCTCCAAACGACACTGTCCCTGTCTTCAGGGAAAAACTCGAAGACCTTGAAGAAGAATTGCGCGATATAACCGGCCACATAATTGTTGCTGGAGATTTCAACGCAAAAGGCGTGGAATGGGGTATGCCTCAAACAAACACCAGGGGAAGAATGGC
>NW_023458555.1:76458350-76461690 GCF_013731165.1 Rhagoletis pomonella | reverse complement strand
TTTTTTCAAATTATTGTTGCTTTTCCACAATAAGTTTTCACTAAAAACGGCCTCAAGCTCATAAAAATTGTTGAATATAAGGTAGTTGAGTATAAAAGGTCATCTTTTCTGCTTTTTTGTTATATAATGTGATGTAGCGGTTAGCAAAGTACGCTATCATTCCGCAGGGCCTGTGTTCAAGCCAAGTTTCCGACCAACATCAAAAAATAAGAAACAAAAACGTTTTTTGTAATAGTGGTCGCCCTTTGGCAGGCAATGGCAAACCCCCGAGTGTATTCAGCCACGAAGAACAGCTTCTCATAAAAATACAATCCCCCTTCGGATTCGGCGTAAAACTGTTGGTCCCTCCCATTTGTGCGCCAACATTAAGGCGCACGCCACAAATCGGAAGAGAAGCTCGGACAAACACTAAAGAGGTCTTAATGTTTGTTTCTAACAATGTTGATGTTCAAATTTACACGGGAGATGAATCAATGAACAAGACATAAAATTTGTTGGTACAGGAATATATTTTTAAGATAACAATTTTATACACCGTCAGACTCGCACTCATCTGAAGTATCCAAGCTCATATCAATATTTTTTTATGGCAATTCCGCATCCGCATTTACAACAGTTGATAATAATTTAATGGCATCTGACGACAGTTTATGATTTTGTGTTGGTGGGTTTAAAAGTAAACTTGAAATGAGAGGGTCCGAGGATACAAGCAAGTGTTTATCCTTGAAGATTTTCTTGAAAAGTTTTCCCGATATTTTTTAATATTATTATATTATTCCTTGACTCTTGGGCTTCTTCGGAAAGTTGCCCAATTGGCAGGGGGCCCATTCAATAATGAGAGGCCCGTGGATGAGCACTTCATGAATTGATGTTGGCATGTAATATCATATATAGCTTTTAATCAACAGTTTCGCAGTATCCAGGCAATATTGTTTGAAGAGATGTATGTATATCAACGGCAAAACCGCATGATAAGACTTGCATTAAACAATGCATCGAAAATTTCACGACGAGTGCTCTCTAATATAGTGGTACTTTCTGACATCATTTAAATTCTAAAAACATCCAATCTTTAAAACATCAAAAATTTCACAGAAATAATTTTTTACATAATTTAAATCTTTTAAACATAAAAAAATTAAGAATCGCGTATAAAAACGAATGTCCAAACTACAGTGGCGGCTTGTGGCAGGTGGTTTTAACCAAGGTGGCTGAGAAAAACTTCAGTATATATGAAAAATAAAATTAGACCGCCCATCTGGACCACTCTCGTAACTATTTTCCTAATTTATCATAATGAGTAAACAAAAAAAAATCAATCCGTGGATATCTATGTCTTACGTTAGTTTTTAGATGGCGTGACAATGAAAAAACATGTTTTACATACTCTAGATTACAATGTCCATGAACGTATGCTTGAAAACTGTAATTTTTTAAAGATAATACCACAACTTTAACAACGGCGAAAACTCTAATTGACGAAAAGTTTAGAACGAATTGCTAGCAACAGTCACTTCGATCTCCTGTAACACTAAATGCCTTAAGAGAATCGACTTGTTGTCTCACAACGATACGCAGTAGAGCCCTCTTAACAATACACGATGGTCATGCATACGAATGCACCTTTTTTCTTTTGGACTTTTGGCCAGGGTTTTCCAAAAATTGGCCACTGCGCACTGTACAGCACGCCGCTGGGTATTGGACCACACCAATTCTTTTTAAGAGATCGAGTCATAGGTAAAAAAGCAATTTCTCCGTTTTTCGAAGTTAGCCTCAGAAATCGAGATATGTGCCTTGGAAGTTCGAAATAGGATCTTTGGTAAAAAATTATTGTTCATTATTATATGTAAATAACTAAAAAACTAAAAATACAGTCGTAGACCGCTTTTTGCTCTTATTTAAATGGTTTATAACTTTTTCTTTGCTAACTTGTATTACAAGTGCTATAAGGGGGCAAAGGTCGGGTCTTAAAAAAATTAAAAACCTTATATTTCTAAAAATTTTGAACTGATTTTTAAAAAGTTGGTATCGTTGTAAACGTGATTAGACCCCCTTGTTGTTGTTGTTGTAGCGGCTACAACAACCCCGCCCAGGTCGGTTGGTATCTCAGTCGTTGTCGTCAAGTTCCACTAACGGCAGCCCTAGGAAGCGTGCAGCTTCTGCGGGGTTGGTCCACAGGGACAAGGCCGTTAGGGTTGTCGGGTTTTCCGGGCATGCGAAGAGATGTTTCGAGTCATGTGGGGTCTCTCCGCATGCCGGACACTCATTTGGCACATCCTCATTCAATCTACTCAGGTAGGAGTTTAACCTGCTGCAGTAGCCGGAGCGAAGTTGTGCTAGTGTCGTTCGCGTCTCCCGAGGCTGATGAAGCTCCGTCTCGTCTGTGTCCGGGGGCGGTATGCCTAGAACGGCATTCACAGGTCTAGAGTCTACATAACTCGAGACTGACTCCCTGTGAATGCCGCTCAGGGCCAGTCGGTAAGTTGTCGGGTCCAGAGATTGCTTGATGAACCTCTGGACTTCGTCCGTCAGTTCAAATAGATGCCTCCTGACGTGCCTAGGCGAGGGCTCCTCTGCAAGCAGCTGTCTGTTTGGGTGGCCACTTCTGTGGCTCCCGACCAGGAACTGCTTGCAGAGCATGATGTTGTGCTCCTTTAAGGGGAGCATTTGCGCCTCGCCGTGAAGATGGTGTTCGGGCGACATCAGGAGTCATCCTGTCGCTGTCCTGAGTGCGGTGTTCTGTGCAGTCTGTAGCTTCGTCCACGGCGTCCTACTAGTCCCCGGCGACCACACTGGCGCTGCGTAGTTCAAAACTGGCCGGCCTATTGCCTTGTATGTTGCCAGCAACGTTTCTTTGTCTTTGCCCCAAGTACTGCCGGCTAGCGACTTGAGGGCCTTGTTGCGGCTCTGTACTTTATTGACAATAGCGGTTGCGTGCGCAGAGAAGGAGAGCAGGCTGTCGAATGTTACTCCGAGTATTTTGGGGTTATTCACCGTCGGAATTGGTGTGTCATCGACGTGAATTCCCAGCGGTAGCCTGACCTCCTTCGTCCAGGTTGTGAACAGGGGCGCAGAGGATTTCGTAGGGGAGAGGGCTAGACACTTTGCAGTGAAGAAGCGAGAAAATTCGGAGAGATACCCGTTTACTTTCGAACACAGGTCATCAATTCCATTCCCAGTCGCCATGATCGAGCAATCGTCGGCATAAGAGACAATCGAGACTCCCTCTGGTGGTTGAGGGAGCTTTGAAATGTAAAAGATAAACAGTAGCAGGGAAAGAACACCACTCTGTGGAACCCCCTGTTTTATTTTCCTCTGTTTACTCGTTTTGTCTCTAAAC
>NW_023458555.1:76447582-76458250 GCF_013731165.1 Rhagoletis pomonella | reverse complement strand
CCTAGAACGGCATTCACAGGTCTAGAGTCTACATAACTCGAGACTGACTCCCTGTGAATGCCGCTCAGGGCCAGTCGGTAAGTTGTCGGGTCCAGAGATTGCTTGATGAACCTCTGGACTTCGTCCGTCAGTTCAAATAGATGCCTCCTGACGTGCCTAGGCGAGGGCTCCTCTGCAAGCAGCTGTCTGTTTGGGTGGCAACTTCTGTGGCTCCCGACCAGGAACTGCTTGCAGAGCATGATGTTGTGCTCCTTTAAGGGGTGCATTTGCGCCTCGCCGTGAAGATGGTGTTCGGGCGACTTCAGGAGTCATCCTGTCGCTGTCCTGAGTGCGGTGTTCTGTGCAGTCTGTAGCTTCGTCCACGGCGTCCTACTAGTCCCCTGGCCGGCCTATTGCCTTGTATGTTGCCAGCAACGTTTCTTTGTCTTTGCCCCAAGTACTGCCGGCTAGCGACTTGAGGGCCTTGTTGCGGCTCTGTACTTTATTGACAATAGCGGTTGCGTGCGCAGAGAAGGAGAGCAGGCTGTCGAATGTTACTCCGAGTATTTTGGGGTTATTCACCGTCGGAATTGGTGTGTCATCGACGTGAATTCCCAGCGGTAGCCTGACCTCCTTCGTCCAGGTTGTGAACAGGGGCGCAGAGGATTTCGTAGGGGAGAGGGCTAGACACTTTGCAGTGAAGAAGCGAGAAAATTCGGAGAGATACCCGTTTACTTTCGAACACAGGTCATCAATTCCATTCCCAGTCGCCATGATCGAGCAATCGTCGGCATAAGAGACAATCGAGACTCCCTCTGGTGGTTGAGGGAGCTTTGAAATGTAAAAGATAAACAGTAGCGGGGAAAGAACACCACTCTGTGGAACCCCCTGTTTTATTTTCCTCTGTTTACTCGTTTTGTCTCTAAACATTACCGACGAATGTCGACCACTCAGATAATTTGCCGACCACCGTTTGAGCCTCTGTGGGAGAGAGGAGGCCTCTATATCTTCTAGTAGCGTGGAATGGCAGACGGTGTCAAACGCCTTTGACAAGTCCAACGCTACTAGAATCGTGTTCTCACAGGGACGGTTTCGGTTAAGGCCACGAGTTATCTGAGTGTTTATGGCGTTAAGTGCTGTTGTTGTGCTGTGCACTTTACGGAAACCATGCTGATGCTTCGCTGGGGTCAAGTGGTTTGTGAAGTACGGGAGTAGCAAGGCCTCGAGTGTCTTCGCTACCGGGGAAAGGAGTGTTATCGGACGATAAGAATCTCCTTTGTTGGCAGGTTTCCCCGGTTTGAGCAGTGGGACCACTCTCCCCACCTTCCAGATGTCTGGGATGATGAGAGTGGCCATAGACAAGTTAAGGACCTCCGTTAGGTACGCTACCCCCGCAGGATCCAAATTTTTCAGCATCAGCAGGCATATTCCGTCGGGACCCATGGCTTTGGAGGCTTTCGCCTTCCCGATGGCCACCTCAACTTCACCGCAAGTGAAAGCAAGGGGGGCACAGGTTGTTGGCAGTTTGTGCAGCCTTCTGGTCACTCGACGCTTGGCTTTGTCCACCGGAGGATGCAGTATGAACTGCCGGCTAAAATAGCTCGCGCATCGCTCCGGGTCCGACGAAGCATGGTCGCCGAAGGAAATTTCGACTCTCGTCGTCGTGCTTCGTCGGATTGGACAGCGACCTCACGGTTGACCAAAGCTTGCTCACACCAGAGGCGAAGTTACAGGTCTTCAGATGCTCCTCCCATTTCTTCCGCTTATGTACGTTTACTAGTTGTCGAATCTCCGCGTTGAGATCCCTGATACGGGGATCTCCGGGATCGGCCTGTCGAAGGCTATCACGCTCATCGGCTAGAACAGCCCCTTCGGCAGGGAAGTTTGGACGTGGGTCCGTTATACATCCTGCCGGTATGAAGCGAGCTGCAGCAGCAGTGACAGCCCTGCGGAACTTACGTTCACCGAGATGGACGTCGGTTGGTGTGGGGAGCGCTGTGAAGGTGTTTTCGGTAAACTCAGCGTAACCTTTCCAATCAGCTTTAGAAAAGTTGATATAGGTCCGGTGTTTGGCGGAGGCAAAGTCGGTTGGTTTATCTATCGAGATGACTATGGGTAGGTGGTCTGATGCTAAAGTCAGCATAGATCGCCATGTTATGCTGTTTATCAGACCAGCGCTGACTATGGTGATGTCTGGCGAGCAACTGCAGTTACCCATAATCCTGGTGGGTGCGTCGTCGTTCATTGTGCAGAATGTCGAATCGGCCATCTGCTTAGCCAAGTCTGTTCCCCTACGATCGTTTAACAGGCTTGAGTGCCAAAGATCGTGGTGCGCATTTAAGTCACCTACCATACGGTTTTCACCTCTGAGGAGCGCAAAGTTGAATTGCTGTGCAACTTCGTCTCTCGGACCGCAGCTATCAATATACCATGCCAACACATGAAGACGGTTATCTCCTCAATCTTGCTCTGTAGCCCGTTACAGTTAAATTGAAGGAGCTTCATGTGGTTCGGGAGACGTGTCGTGATGTGGGGTGTAAGTGATGTGTGTGTTTTTACCGCCGTTGGCTGTATACGCTGCTGTGATGGTTGCCCTGTGGTGGTGGCGGGAGGCGTCGCAGTTGGGGTCTGCGACCGAGCAGCGCAACACGGGCCCTCGAAGTTCCCAGTCCAATCTCGCGTGGTACGCAGACCTGAGCATGCCCTAAAGTGGCACCAGCCAAGGCACTTGTTGCACTTGACTGATGTCACATTACGGAATATCCTGGTTTGACATACCGTGCAGATTGTAGGGGGAACCAGGAGTTGTTGGCGGCGGCGTGTGGGTGGTGGTGCGGTTGTGTGTGTTATGTGGTCTGTCGTGGCTGTGGTATGGTCTGTGGTGACATTATGTTGTGGTGACTGTGTGAGGCTGCTCGGGTGGACTGAGGTTGGCCGTGGAGGCTGTTCTGTTTGAGCAACAGGGGCCACGTACGACGTGGTCCACTGTCGATGTGTCCGTAGTCCTGAGCAGACTCTAAGGTGACTCCACCCCTCGCAGGCATTAGACTTGACAGAGGTGGAGTTGTGGTGTAGTCGTCTCCGGCATACACAGCAGGTGTAGATTTCTGGCCCTGGGTTTGACTCGATGCCAGCCCTGAGTAGAAGAATACGTAGTGAATGTAGCCCTATGGACGACCAACTTCTGAGATACTTCGCCGACCTAAACGGGATTAGATCGCCGAAACAACAGCCCTTGGTCGGGTAAAACCCGAGTCATTCCGGTACGTAAAACCGGCTGTCGTACATACTTTGTATGTAGAAATTTGAGAAAAAAACATTTAAAAGAAAAAATCTTTTTTTATAAAAAAAATATATTTTATATTTGTTAACGCAATCAAATCTCATTTCTTCTGATATGGGCATTTGTATACTTCGTATATAAAAATCTGAGAAAAAAACACTTAAAAGGAGAAATGCCATTTTTTATAAAAAAAAGTTTAACAAAGAAATTACTAACCGACTTTTAGGAATTTGGTATCGTTGTAAAGGCGGTTGAACCCCCTTTCTTGCGGTGTGCTTATTTGTATGCTTCGTGAATAAAAATTTGAGAAAAAACACTTGAAATCAAAAAATACTTTTTTTTATAAAGAACAATATTTTAAACAAAACAAGTAAGAAAGTCTAAGTTCGGGCGGAGCCGAACATTAAATACCCGGCGCAATTATTAAATATATGTTTTCCACCTTTCCGAAAGCTACTGCTACACGATAAGCCGGGGTGTATAAATTTTAAGTAAATTAGCGTCCTTAAATTTCGAAATATTGCAGTTTCAAGCATTTCTGAAATATACCGTTATATGAAAAGCGGTCGTAATTTTAGTCCGATTTCAATAATTTTCAACGCTTTGCCTTTATGTGGCAAGCACAATAACCATACCGAGTTTGGTTCAAATTGCTAGAACGGTTAGCGAGATACATATATGTGATCATAAGTGGGCGGTGCCACGCCCATTTTCCAAAATTGTATCATAAGCGTATTTCTTGGTAAAAAATTGTTGCAACCATCTATTTTGAATAAATTAGCTTTAATATTTACTGATTTATCGAGGATTTCGTATTTTTCTAAATTACCGTTATATGGGATGTGGGCGTGGTTATTGTCCGATTTTAAAAATTTTCGGCCATTTGGTATGTTGTAGCAGGACCAACAACTGTGCCAAGTTTGGAAGAATTTGGTGCAGCGGTTACCAAGATATACACATGTAACCATAAGTAGGCGTGGCTACGCCCATTTGCCAAAATTTTTTAATATTCTTATTTTTCGTCTAAAACTCATTGTAAATATCAATTTTTAGTGACTTATCTTTAGTAGTTACTAAAATATCGCACTTTTCGTATTTCTGAAAATTACCGTTATATGGGAGGTAGGCGTGGTTATTGTCCGATTTCGCCCATTTTCAATACCATCCGTCCTATGCCCAAAAGAAGTCCACGTACCAAGTTTCGTTAAGATATCTCAATTTTTACTCGAGTTATCGTGTGCACAGACGGACGGACGGACAGACAGTCACCGCTTAATCGATTTCTCTTTTCATTCTGATCATTTATGTATACATTTGTCTATATCTATCTCGATTCGTTTTGCCTGTTACAAACAACCGTTATGTGAACAAAGTTATAATACCCTTGTGCACAAGTGCGCTCGGGTATAAAAATACTAACCGATTTTTAAAAAATTGGGATCATTGTAAAGGCTACCAGAAAACTTATACTTTCTTAAACCCAAAAATTTCGTTTTATATACACAAAAAAATAATAATTAAAAACATTGTTTCCCTCTATATAAACTCCTGCCCCCTAGATGAAAGGCTAACTACGCCCTTGTATACAAAACAATTAAAGTATTTAAACTGTAGGTATATCATACGGTCAGTTTGTTTTTTTAGACCGTATGTATGGTTCCATAATAATAATTCCAGTATCTTATGTATATTGTAACTATCATTATTTTATAAAGAGAAGTGTAATTTTTATTTATCTAAAACTAATAAAGTTAGAAGGAGGGAATTCGGGGGTGTGGTAGTTAACATACTAGTTCTTGACATATATTTTTTTCAGAAATAAATATTGGAAATTTCTAAGGATATTAAAGGATAAAGTTTTAAAAGGACATTTTCAATACTTATTCGTCCTGGAGCACTCAAAAATTATTATTTTTTCTATTCTAGAGATTTTTTCCTTTTAATTGATACCCATATTGTTATTCTACAATGCACCGCATCTATAAATTTCAAAGTCCTTTTAAAAAAATCCTGACGTCAAAGAGATAAACTAAAAACGCAGTTTTACTATATTTGGCCCCCAGTTTTAAGAATATATTGATTTTTTCGTGTGTAAAATTGAAGTTAAAAAATAGAAGCTAAATTGAATATGTTGGGTAAAAGTATTCTCACGCTGTGTTGTTCATGAATAATAACTCGTATTAAAATACTTCAAATTTTTTATAGAGCTCTGCTCCTGCGATTAGCAATTTCTCCATTAGATTGTCGTACGCACTTTCGCGTTGGCGGTCCGAGCAAATGTCATGGCTCCAAACTCTTATTTTATTTTTTTAATTATTACTTCCTTCCTCTTGTTGTTTTCTATCTTCATAGAGGGCCAGGAAACCCAAAGGTACTTTTTTGCGTCTATTCAACATTCTTCACAACACCTGAATGACAAAATATTACATAACTATCGCAATATAGAGAAAACAACAGTACCGTTACTTTATTATTGGCGAATTCGGCAAAATCAGCAATTCTATTTCCAATCTCGGGTGAGATTTTTCTTACCAAACAACTCTTATAAGAGCAAAATACCAGCGAGAATCCGTGTACGCGTACCCATGAGAATTATCAGACTAATATGGCGAAACTCTCAAGGTATTTACTCTCATCGTTCACGAGCACCTTTAGGAAAAAGGGCCTATAATGCAGTCAAAAGAGCTTATTTGTTTCGTATCAATCAATGGATTTTTGCACATTGATCTCAAATATGGCTATGTCATTTTCATACTTCATCAGGTTTCGAGGATGTAGAGCCTTTCTTCGGCAATTTTAGGGCTCTTTAGGCAGGTCTTTCCATTATCCGGGTTTGAAAAAATTTTCGCAGAGCACATTTTTATGAGTGAAACTATCGCAGGGGAGTCTTGCCTTGTATATACACTTGTGGTCAGTTGATTTTCTTTTGTTTATTTAACGCTTATTTTTTTTATAACCAGCGCTACATAAATCCACAAATTTAAAATTTTTTATTTAGAATATTTAGAATAATTTCGGGTATGCAATTTTGTAGCTTATTAAATTTTAGTAGGTTAAAGTGCAAATTTCATGACGCTAGAAAATCGCGTTCAGACGCCTATACACCGCTATGTCTGCTGTGTACAGTGACGTTGAGCAATATCACCCGATCCGCCAGAATTAGGAAAGACCCCTCCGAGCCCGCAATTGCTGTAACAAAAACGGCGAAGTCTGTTATGACTTTTTCAAGTTGGAAGCAAAGCGAAAGGGTCTGGTGGAAATCCAACGCTGGTGGTAACAGCGGAAGAGTGATGTCCCCACTGCGATGGAAAGACCAAGTGGAGAAGGACTTGGCTTACCTTGGCATTTCCAATTGGCGTCAGTTTGCACAGAAGAGAAATGACTGGCGTGCTTTTATGAGGTATTTTCTCCTATACAAACGAAATTGTCGAGCATATTTTATATAGAAGAAAATGCACAACAATGTCGCCCGAAAAAATTATTAAAAATCAACGCGATTTTCTACCGTCTTGAAATTGCACTTTAACCTATTAATGAGCTACAAAACTGCATACCGAAAATTTGACTAAAAGTTCTGAATAAAAAGTTTAAAATTTTCGGGTGCAAATGTTACAGTTTGTTGAATTTTCATAATTTTTGTTCGAAGTTTAAAATGTGGATTTATGTGGCGCTGGGTAGGTAAAGTGCTAGACTTTTATAATGAAACTAGCAATTACCCGGCGCGCCGGCATAGACACTCTTCATCTGTACGAAAAACGATCTACCAATGCTCGTCAGTGTTGCCACTTGAAAATATTATTAGGTACCAAAACACCTACCAAATCAGTTTGCAAACTACCAAACTTTTTTCCTCATTAAAGCTAGATTTCTTGAATTTACGGGATTTTCAGCACAAATAAAAACTACACATATTATTGTTTACAGTATTAGTTAACAATTCATACAAATTTTAATGTTAAACAAAACAAATTCGTGCCTTTAAATAAAAGAATTTACTTATTCCATAAAAATATTTTGCAAAACATGTAAATATCTTTGAGATTAATTTGATTTATTCAAAATTTTTTTTTTTTTGTGCGTGAAAAAACAAAATCAGACATTTTATGCAGTTCAATCAAAAAATTCCCAAATTACCAATCCAATACACCCACACATTGCAAATTGCCTATTATCAATTTTTTTTTTCAAGACGATAAGTAATTTCTCGTTCTATTTCAACAGCTGATCGATCATAGCTTTGGGAAGTTAGTTTTTGTTTGCAGAAAATTGTCTGCTTAATAAAATATAGAAAAAACAAAGAAATCGTATACGTGCGAACAAAGTGAAAGCAATGTTTTGAACGTGTAAACATAAATTAAGCGAACAAATTTTAGTGCTCAATTCGGTTGCATTTTCAAAACATTTTTGCCTACCAAAAGGTTCATCAAACCAACCAAGCTACCAAAGGAGAATGAACCTACCAATTTTGGTCCAATTGGACCAAAACGGCAACGCTGTCAATGAGCGAAACAGAAATCGTTTTGTTTGCACTCTTTTTTTCTTTGCAAAGTTTGTGTCTTTGGACGAATCATTCGTGAAATGTTTCGTTTGTTTTGAACTCTGTGTATGGACATACATATGGATACATATGTACATACATATGATTAGTTTGTTGCGTCAACCACATACTGCACATGACTTCGAAGCGATGCTTTGCCTTTCGGTTATAAATGTGTACACACATACATATGGATGTATTTAGCATGTTCAATCGATTGAATTTCTAGACAACACCACTCTGTGACCGCCAAAATCTACAAATCTGTACAAATGAAGAAATCGTGTCATCTCTGCTTAAGAGTTTATAGAATTGAAGTGGATTAAGCTTTATGTTTTGTATTCGATTTCCAAAAAATTTTAAACGTAAATTTTCTGATATATATACATATTTGTAGAACTTAGATTCAATAAAACTTCAATATTGAAATAAATACCTACTAAATATTTTGTTATTTATACAGTGAAAATAACGGGTATGTATATCACATAGAAAATGTATTTTCTGTGCGTTAGGATTACACTATATGTGTATGCCATGTGATACGTTATATATCGCGTTAAAAATTGCCTTGCTATAGACGATTGAAAAGAGATAACTATTCTATTTCATAATAGTAAAATTTCGTGTATAAAAAAGAGATAAACGCTCACACGTACAACAGAGAATGCGTTAGATTGGTCCCGAAGGACTTTACTAAATGATGGAAAATTTTTGAATTTCTCACGCATACTTTTTGTAGCACTACATGGGATATAACGCGTTAGATTACAAATACTGTTCTTACTGGGTCAGTGATCGCTGTTTAGATCAAATACGTTTATGTGTATATGTATGTGGTATAGCGCAGCTTTAGTGAATATGGCGAGGTAGATGACATCTAGATCTCGCCCTATAGGGCATTCGCACGAGGCGATTTTTCAGGCAACTTTTAGTTGAAAGCAAAAATCGCCTCGTCCGAACGGCCTTTCAACTAATCGCTTTCAACAAAGTTGGTCGCCAGCCAACTTTGAGCTCGTTCAACTTTTTTTCCTTGCAACCCTGTGTTTGTTTACATTCTGTATCAGTGTTGGGATATGAAATTGTTCCTTCAGTACGAAATCTATACAAAAAATTTACTTTTCGGCTATAAATTGTATACACTTTTTAATTCGCTCATATATTTTCTTAGTACATTCCCTTCAACCCGACCAATGATTTTATGGTATTTATGAGAAAGTTTTATTGTTTATGTACATACGTTTACGTATTTTACACTTTTACAAATTGATTCCACGTGCACATGTATTGATTTAACGCAAATATGTATGCACACATTTTCAGGTATACATCTTAACAAAAAGCATATTTAAGTTATTATTAATGGATAAAAGAGACATTTTCTTTGGATTCAGTACTAAAATTTGACATTTTAATAGAATTTCAAGTGCTTATCAAAACTTTACGACAAGATTTGACCATTTATCTTAATATTATTCAATTTTAATTATTTTTTGTAAAAATACGCTTTATATTTTAAGAAAAGCCGTACAAATCCAAGGTTCAAACTTTGTGCAACATTAAAAAAACCAACACACTTTCGTAAAAATTTCGATCTATTTAATTCGATTTCCTAGATTTATTTTGAGTGTGTGGTTTTTTAGCCCATTAAATTTTAATATAACTAAGTTTTTTAAGATTTCTTTGATGAAGGTGTTGCTAATTTCCTCCATATAAAAAAATCGTCGAACACACTTCGTATGGAAGAAAATGGCTGACATCGTCGACAAAACAAAATTGCCAAGTTCAACGGTAAGTCCCAGCTACTTTAAACTTGCACTTTATTATACTAAAATTGAATGGGCTAAAAACTAAAGAATATTAATAAAGCTCGAAATTTTTACGACAGTATGTTGGTTTTTGGATGTTTCGCAAAGATTTAATCTTGGGTTTATACAGTTTTTCTTAAAGAATACATTATAGTTTCTAACCAGATAATTAAAATTAAAGAAAAATAAAATAAATAGTAAAACCTTGTCAATATGTGAGTGCCGTAAAGGTATTATATTTAAGAAAATCTCTTCTTATAACTAACGAAGACTTTGTTTCTATATGAAGCTGACTTTGACATTTTGTTTTAATAAAACTTAGTATCGAAAAGTTTCTTTAAAAATTTGGCTAGGCTATGTTATACTGGTTCGTTCAAGCCATTTTTCAAAACTTACAAAGGTAAATACGAACAGGCGAACTGTGAATTTTCAGAGCTATATATTTTTAGTATTCATTACAAAATTTTACTAAAAAGTACTGCGTAGTAGGAAAGTATATTGTAAATGAAATTGTATCAAACAAGTACAATTGTACCCAAAATGCCAACACTGTTCTGTATACATACTTTTTTTTCTTTTTTACTCTTTTACTCTTATTTTATCTTTCAGCTTCGCTAAAAGCACTTCTACCAACGCTTGGCTTACCAAATTTACGCCAATTGATAAAATTTAGCGATTTAAATTCATTTTCAATAATGTAAATAACGATTCGTGTTGAATCCAAAATCGCCTCGTCTGAATAGGGATGGCAACTTTTTCACTTTCAACTTCTCATTCAACTACGTATTCAACTTTTGTTGCCTGTAAAATCGCCTCGTGCGAATGCCCTACTATGTGCTACGTTTGCTACAGCGGAAATAGACGACACGCCATTTCTTTAAATAAAATTAATTGGTGCTCGTTTGTATGTACATACATATGTAAATGCATGTGTGTGCACCTTTCTATTAATATCGTTGAATTATTTTAATATCTATTGCAAAATTTTATTCAGACAGGACTAAAAAGTAGAAAATAAATAATATAAAAAAAAAAACTTTTTAATATACAACGCTTTTATA
>NW_023458555.1:76444434-76447482 GCF_013731165.1 Rhagoletis pomonella | reverse complement strand
AGCTTTCCGTGTACGCGGTTACCCAATGCAAGGCATTACATATGTAAAAGTCTGTTGGTTTTTGATTTCTACGTAAAAATGGCATGCTATGCAGTGCAGTGCGAGGTATGCATAACTGAGCTTTAACAATAGGAGTGTACTCGTACCCAAAACAATCGGAAGTTTTAAAAAATTTTACTGGTTTTGCGTTCTCGTACCCAAAAAACTTGCAAAGTAGTAGAAATTGAGGGAGCAAAATGTGATAGAGAGCTGCAAATTTCTGCTGGAAAAATTTTTACCAGCGAAAATTTGCAAGTAAGAAAATCAGCTGATCACAAACAGATGTCTGTAAATAAGCAAAATAAAACATCGTGACGTGGCTGTTTGTTGGCAAGATGATTGGTCTGCGTGCTGATATCGGCTGCGTCTATCCTTCCATAGCTCCTAACAAACCTTCTTCATCTAGGTACGGTGTCAGTTGATAAAGACTGGAACTTTTTGGCGACGGTGACTACTTTCGCAGCAAATCGATTTCATGCTGGTATGCTTCTTTTTGCACCATGCGGCATATACACTTCTCGGCAGCAGCTAGTTCGTCGACGTGCAGTTCGCCGTCACTTCGGTCTTTGCTCCTGGTGTTGTTGACGAATCACCCAACCCAGGTCATGGCTCTCACTAATTTGAGAAAGGATGAAAATTTAGTAAGTTTGATCAATGGCTCACCCGTGTTCCACAGTAGCAGGTGTCGACTAGTGATCTCCTCGTTCGCACAGTCGAGGGACGTCAAAATTGTTTCTTGAGGGTAGCATTTCTCGTCCTGGTGTAAAAATTGTGGTCCACTAAACCAGTGCGAATGTGACGAGAACTCTGGTATCGGCATAGCGCATGTGGCTTCGTCTGCGACGTTTAGGTTCGTTGGCACCCATCGCCACTGATTAGTTGTCGTTGTAGTTAGGATCTCTGTGATGCGATGTGCTACGAACGGTTTGTACGTGAATCTGTGCATCACCCCAAAATGCGATGCTGTCGATGGGAATGTCGTGACCTTCTTCTATTAGTGTTTTGATATGGCATCAGAGGACAGCAGCTCGTAGTTTTAACCTTGGAACAGTCATTGGTTTAAGCGGCCCTCAAGTTGCTTTGACGCAAACGAGAGTTACCGTCACTGCATCTTCCTTCTCATCTCAAGTACGCGGCTGCTGCGTATGCATGTATTGTGTCCTCGACGAAAATGTGTAGTTGGATGCTGTCAGCGGACGGTATCAAACCCGAGTAACAGCGTGATATTGAAAACGCTTTTACTGACTGAAAGGTCGACCACCAAGACTCCCATTGTGCTTCTAAATGTATCGCCAACTCTTCATTCCAGGCGATGCTTTGTTTCCGCAGAGCCTGAATAAGTAATTTGGCCGAAAATTGTTACTTTGGCAAGGAGTCCAAAGGGATCGTATTTGGACATCACGATTCCCAACAGCTCCCTTTTAGTGGGTAGTCGCTTACACTGCAGAATGTCGCTGGATATTTAAAAAAATTTAAAATGGAATTCAAAGGCGTCTGTCAATGTGTTTCAAAACATCCCTAGGATTTTATCGGCGGTGGCCTGTCGTTCCAGGTTGATAACTGTGGACGGCGCATTGTTGTTATTGTTCAAGCAAGTTTGGAGAACTTGGCTATTTGACACAAACTGTCGAAGTTGGAACCCGGCGGCGGAATTAATTGCGATGGCTTCTAGGATCGTTTGGTCGGCGTCTTTGAGATTGTTGAAACTTGTCACCAGATCATCCACGTACGTTTTGTTTTCTATGCCATCGGCAACTCTTGGCACCTCGGAAGCGAATCGGGTAGCATTTTTGTTTTTAACAAATTCTGCGCGCATGGGGAATAGGCGGCTCCGAAAATCATAGAGGTCATGGCATAGGTGCGAATTTGTTGACTGGAGTCACCCCTTCTCCATAGGAAGCGCTGCGAGTCTTGATCTTCAACTCGGATGCGCGCTTGAGGAAACATCTCCTGGATGTCTCCAGCCACTGCGACGATTCCTTACCTTGGTTCCTTTGAGTAGGGCACTGTTGAGCGATATACCAGATGTCTGAGCGGCTGCATCAAACACTATGCGGAGCTTACCCGGCTTGTGTTCGTTAACTACACCAAAATGGGGCAGGTACCATGTAGTTGGCCTCATTATGCTGGCTTTTTTGACAGAAAGCTCCCTAGTGTAACCCCTGTCGACATACTTGTCGATTTCGCGTATGTAACTTTTAGCAAATTGGCTGCCCCTTTTCATTCTTGATTCGATACCAAGGAAGCGCTTTTATGCCATGTCGTAGCTGGGGGGAAGCTTGACGTCATCTTTCCACCATAGCAGGCCTACCTCATAACGACCTCCAATGTGTTTGGTGGTTTGCTCGAGTATTTCTCTTGTGCGTCGGTCCACGTCAGATTCCAGTCCAGTAATTGTGTCAGTGCTTTTGACTCTTTGACAAACATCACCCTTGACACGCTAGTGGTGATACCCTGGAGTGGCCCCTAAACCATCCAAACCTATTTTTTTGGCGGCGATTGGTTGCTCGGGACCGTTGTCGACAACATCGCGGACAATACCCAACAACGAGTTGTCTAGCCCAAGTAGTAGGCCCGGTCTTACATCAGTATAGTTTGACAAAGACACTGTTTTTAAATGGTTGTGCTTACTCCTGTCAAAGGATTGAGTCGGCAAATTAAGATTTCGAATAGTCCACAGGTTTTTGATTGCGAAAGTGTGAGTAGCGTCTGGACCTTATAACTGGACCGTGACTTTACGGGACTTCTCTGTAGTTTTGTTCCTGCCGTACTATAGCAACGACAGAAGTGAGGATTGTCCTTGAAAACCTAGGCTGGTGGCGATACTGTCACTTAATAATGACACCGACGAACCTTCGTCGATCATAGCGTAAACTTCCACTTTACCTCGGTGTCCAAATAATATTACCAGTAAAATTTTGAATAAAGCTGACTGGCTCTCCTAACGGCAATTGAAAACATGCTGTACTTGGTTGTCGCTGGATGTTGGTCGGTTTGCTTCGTTTTGTG
>NW_023458555.1:76433560-76444334 GCF_013731165.1 Rhagoletis pomonella | reverse complement strand
GTGAAATTTGTGCAGCGCGCTTGCTCCACTCATATTTTTTGGTGGGTGGGAGTTTGGTAACGAGTTGCTTCAACAGGGTAGGGTTTACCAAGTGGTGTTCACATTTTGCGGATTTGAAAAATTCCACAATATTGCGTACTCGCGTTGAAAATTCTAAAATTTGATCAAGGCGGCTCTCAGTGATACACGGGAAATGTTGCACCCTTTGCAACTGAGAACGTATTAACAAGTCTGAGCGACCAAAGTTAACTGCTTGCCTTGCTTCCCCCTGTAATTCTCTTTGTATACGCATGAGATTTTTCCTACCGTTGTAACCAAACTCTACAGTAGTGTCGCGGTAACACGCGATAAAGAGCGGAAAATCATCTGGATTTCCTTCAAACGTAGGTATGGGATGCAGTCTAGTTGCGGCACTATCCACAAAGACTGGTGCAGGATTCATCTGTTTTAACGACATTGGCGGCAAAGGTGTCACTGTTGGCGGTAGTGACTGCTGTGTATCTGAAGGGACGACTATAACCTGTTCGCTTACTGTCTGGTTCGGTAGTTGCCATTGAGGCTGTTCAACTTGATGTATTTCAAGACGTTGTCGCAGTTGTTGAATATCCGTACGATGAATATTTTTGTAATTTCGGAGCTGAACAATTGACTCACGTAAAGCTGTAATTGAAGCGACCAAAGCGGTTAAATTGTCCATTTGTGTACTTTGTCGCTGTGTCGGATGGTGCTTCAACGACCGTCGCATTTAAATCTGCGTCGTCTTCTGCAATTGTCTATTGCTGTTTACTCATGTGAGATCTTGTTCGCATTACTGTTGCTGGCGAACAATTTGGCGGGTTAATATGATTATCACGAACTATTGGCGGTAAATCTGTCGTACGACTGCTTACGAATTTATAACAAGCGGAGCGATTTTATGTGGCTTTACATATATGCCAAGTAGTGTTTCGCACATTACCCAACATTCGAAATGCGGCGCTGTATGCACAAATGGAACTCAAAAGTTTTCTGTCACAAATCTAAAGTTTTCGGCACTAATCTGTATGGCGGCTTCTACACGTTGTTTGTACTGACTCCGATTGCTGGCAGGACTGTTGGAGCTCGGCACCTATCGCTTTCGATTGCACGGCAATGGCTAAATCGAAAAGGTGCTGATGTCACCTCGTTGCAAATTTTGTAAGCTAGCTGCTACTTTGCAAAATAGCGGTGGCAAGTTATTGCGAATTGCAACAAGCAAACAAGACGATGGCGGCTGTAATTTATTATGCAGATGGCAGCCACTCCGACTCCTTGCACGGCGATGACTTCCAATCAAGTTTTATAAAATGGCGGCTCAGATCGCAAATTCCTTACGAGGCGATGATTTGCAATTTATGGCGGCAGAGAACCAGTTTTTAGAGATTTATGTTGGCGACGACAAGTCACATTAAATTTTATTGTCACACTTTTTGTCAATGTTATTGTGGCTAATTAGCATTTCATTTTTAATATTTTTATTGAGCTTTGTACTACGATTGTTTATTAGGAAAAATTTAAAAAGCAACAAAGTCTAATGCAGCGTTTTTGCTGCATTTAAAATGCAACATTTAGCACTTTCGAGCATATGTTTTCGAAGAGCGTTCATGCTATCGCATTTAGCAAATGTACATTTACGCGAGTTTGAGTTCCAGTCGCTTATTCAGATCCGTATCTATTACGATCAATTGTGAAGATCACAGGGTCACTTTTGACAAACAGTCGTGTTCCAGTCGCTTATTCAGATCCGTATCTATTACGATCAATTCTCATGCAGAAGATAATGTGCAAAAACCCTACGGCAAAGGAAAAAATAAATTTTAAACCAAAAATTCAATACAAAAACTTGAATTTTTTTAACCATAACCGAACATTTGGTTGTGTATATATTCATTTGTCGGTGCTGTCAATTAAGATTTCCTCACTTAATTAGGAAACAAAACAAAAACAGTTGATCACACATTGATCCAGATTTCTATCAGCATCACACCGATGTTGAATTTGTTTAACTTTTCATTATCCAAATAATGTAAAATAATAAATGAAATCTCGATCGGCGATCACTGAAACGCAGCTAGTCACTGTATACGCGAAAAAGCAATGTTGCCACTTTTTCTCATTAGACCATGTTCGAATCGTGGAAATTTTGGAAGATCACAGGGTTGCTTTTAGCATTTAGATTCTTAATGCAAAAATGGAATTGCATTTAGGTGACGAATTTTGTATGGATAAATGTACATTTAGAGTAGAATTCAGAGCTAAATGAGCTAAATGTGCTTTTACGCGTAAGCAAAAACAGCCAATAAGCGGTAGAAGTTATAGCAGCTATTTCGGAGATCACCACATCTCCTCATCAGACTTCTTTCTTCAGCAGGGATTGAACCTGCGTAATCGATGTGCAAAGTTAGAAGCGTTAACCACTGAGCTATGTATACCCCGTAAACATCACACGTTCACACGTTTGACAGATTACAAAATACAAAGTAAGAAAAAGGCAAATACAAAGTTAAACTTTAAATTGACTAAAATACTGAAAGACGAGAAAACTAAAAACTTGTATGTTCGCTACCCGCCATATTTCCTCTTTTCTCCAAAATCGACGAAAAACTCAAGTTGGCTGCGGTTGCTCCTGGCTGAATTTAGTGTTGCTATATGATGGCACCATGAAATGCATTTAGGCTGCGGTTATACTACCAAGTTACCGACAGTTGCCAAGTTTTGAATTTGAAAAAGCACTAAATGTAAAACCTTGACTGCCCGCAGATTGTCCAAGGTTCAACCTTGCATGGATTTTCCTCGAAGCTTAGTCATGTAGGGCTGAACTTCCTGATTTCAACGGTATATAACATTTTTTGTGCAAATGAATATAATGGCTGCTAGAGGAGGGAGTTGTTAATTTCCAAATCTTAAAATGCCTATTTTTCTTAAAATACTTAACTGATTTTTAAAAAATTAACACCGTTGTACAGGTATTTAGAATACCTTTCGTTAAATAGGAATTTCTTTACATATATCTATTTAGTATCTATACAAAAAAAATTTAAATCGTGCGATGTTTTATTCCGAATTTTAAGTTTATTTTAAAATATATTTTTATCTATTAAAAAAAGCACCGCAGGCGAAAATTTGGAATAAAAAATCGCACGATTCTTTATTCCAAATTTTCCCTTTACATAAAAATATGGTTTTGACTGCGCAAGCGATTATAAATGTTAAAATCTGTGCTAGTGCTAGAAATAAACACAGAAATAACAACACCTGCTTACATATCACATATTTTTCTTTTCTGCTTTCATTGTTTGTTTGCATACTTACATTCGACTGCTGAAGGAAACAACAATCAAGGCACCGTTGGTGCTAAAACAAAGTAGCATACCTCACGAAAACAATGACGGTCCCGTCATCCATTGGCAAAGTGTTCCGATAGCGAAAAAGCGTACCTTTGGAGCCTCACCAGGAGTATTGCGAAAAAGACCAGCTTTGGACGACTCACCTGGAACATCTCACAGTGCCAATCGCTTTGATATGCTAAGTGATGACAACAATGGCAATGGAAACCACCAAACTAATGAAGATGTTAACAACAGCATTGATAGTAAAGCCACCGCCAATTTTTCTTTCTGATGTAAATGATATAAATTGTATGATGTTATACATTTGTAAGTTAATTCAGAAAGAAAATTTCAGTTATAAATCTCAGAGAGATGGCCACGTTAGAGTTATGGTTAAGTTTGTAAAAATTTATTGAAGTTTAGTTGGTGGCCTTAGAAAAGACAAAATTAAGTTTCATACTTACCAGCTAAAGCAAGATAGGGCATTTAGAGTAGTTGTAAAAAACTTGCATTATTCAACTTCAACTAAACTAATAAAGCAAGAAATTGAAGAGCTCGGCCATCAAGTGAGAAGCATAAATAATATTAAAAGTCGCATTACTAAGGAACCCCTACACATATTTTTCATTGATCTTGAGTCTAACAACAAAAATTCTGATATTTACCAAATTAACCATATTGGCAACGCTATTGTCAAAGCTGAACAGCCAAGAAAGATAAATGACATAGTTCAATGCTTTCGCTGTCAAGAAGTTGGGAACACCAAGTCCTATTGCACAAAAAACGTCAAATGTGTGAAATGCTCTTTATATCATCCAACTAAGGACTGTCCAAAAAATAAAGAGTTACCAGCAAAATGTGCCAACTGTTTGGAAGGCCATGCCGCCAGCTATAAGGGCTGCAGGGTGTATCCTGAACTGGTTTCATGCAAAGATGGAACTGTACGCAATAATATACAGCACACCAACACAAATCTTATTAAACCAATTAGAGCTAATGCAAGCAGATCTAGCATGATAAATCAATATGAACACCAGACAACATATGCTCAAATTCTTCAAGGTAACCCAGGGTCAAAGGAAGTTAATACACTAGAAAGAATAGAGGCTTTGCTTGCCAAGCAGTTCGAGCTAACCAACAATCTTTTACATATGATAACCAAATTAGTAAACGAGTTATGCAAAGAGATTTACGTATTGCAATTTGGAATGCCAATGGCCTTTCCAACCACAAAGAGGAAATCACAATATTTTTAAAGTCGAATAGTATTGATATTATATTGATATCTGAAACGCATTTTACCAGCAAATCATTTTTTCAAATAAACGGTTATGACCTTATTAGTGCCAATCACCCAGATAACAAAGCCCATGGAGGATCAGCAATATTAATCAAAAGCCACCTGAGGTACAAAGTTATGGGTAGCATCAGACTAACCGCAATACAAGCTACTTGTATAAAGGTTAGTTGTCTACACTTTGATTTGAGCTTATCAACCGTATACTTACCACCCAGATTTACGTTAAAATACAACGAGTATTGGGACTTTTTTCAAAAACTTGGGTCAAGATTTATTGCTGGTGGGGATCCAGGTTAATAAATCCAAAAGGTAGACAACTCTACAAATGTATTACTGATAATAAGCTATGCACGCTGTCTACTGGTAAACCTACTTACTGGCCTTCTGATCCAAAAAAAATTCCGGATCTTTTAGATTTTATTGTTTACTCTGGCATGCCAAAACATCATTAAGCATAGCCGAAAGCTTTGACCTGAGCTCACTCACCACTCATTTTAACGTACAACACTGTGCCGCAAAAAGCGAATTTTCCTTACAAGGTCATCTCGCTAAAGACAGACGTTACTGCGTTCAGAAACTGGCTTGACAACCGAATTAGCTTCGATGTGTCTTTAAAGACAAGCACCGAAATAGATTTAGCTGTTGAAACATTGACGAACAGAATACACGAAGCTGGATTTTTCTTTACACCTCCCCCAAAAGACAACCCTTCAAATAGTCTATTTATATCAACGGAACTTAGACGGCTTATGAAAAATAAAAGAAAGCTAAGGAAAAAAATGGCAAACGAGCCAGAGTCCAGTTGATAAACGATTGGCGGAAATAAGAAACGAATCAACTGCAGATTTCCTCAAAAATCTCGATCCATTCACTCACGATTATGAACACAGTCTCTGGAGAGCTACGCGATATCTTAAACGTCCTACTAGAAGAAATATCGTTGTCAAAGATAACGTTGGAGTCTGGTGTAGATCCAATGAAGAAAAAGTTGAGGCCTTTGCACAGCACCTTCATGCAGTATTCCAGCCTAATCCAGATGGCGATCAAACACGAGAAGATGAAATTTTAAATTTTTTAGATGCGCCATGACAAATGAGTCTTCCAATCAGCCGTATCTGCACAAGTGAAGTAGAAGTAGAGATTCAAAAGATGAACCTTAAAAAATCCCCCGGATTTGACAAAATAGACGGAAACACTTTAAAAAATCTGCGCCTTAAGTGCATACAACTACTGACGCTAATATACAACGCAATGCTGAGACTTGACCACTATCCTACGCAGTGGAAATGTGCGGAAGTGATCATGATACAGAAGCCAAATAAGCCTGAAAATATTTTGTCGTCATGTCGGCCGATTAGTTTGCTGGTAACTTTCTCTAAAGTATTTGAAATAATACGTTTGAGAAGGATATTACCAGTTCTGTAGCAGCTTGATATAATACCGGAACATCAGTTTCGGCTTAGGAGAGGTCATGGAACTATAGAGCAATGTCACCGAGTTTTTAATGATATTACAGAAGCACTGGAAAATAAAAAATATTGCACAGCGGTTTTTCTTGATATACAGCAGGCATTCGATCGAGTCTGGCACCATGGAATATTATATAAAATTAAAAAGATGCTTCCAGCTCCTTACTTCTTATTACTAAGATCATACCTAAATAACCGACAGTTTTATGTTTTACATCAAGGTGTTACATCTAACATATACTCCATAAATGCCGGAGTACCACAAGGCAGTGTTCTGGGTCCGGTCTTGTACACAATATTCACTGCTGATTTACCTGTATTGCCAGATGTAAACATTGCCACGTATGCTGATGATACGGCCACAATTGCAACATGTGAGAGCCCAGAAGAAGCCTCCCAGTGTGTGCAGAAAGAGCTTTGTGAAAGAGGGAAATGGTTAAACAATTGGAAAATTAGAGTTAACCCTCAAAAATCAACTCATGTAACTTTCAGTCTTAGAAGAGGAGAATGCCCTCATGTTAGTCTAAGTGGTACTCAAATTCCCCAAACTACGACAGTTAAGTATCTTGGTGTACGTCTTGATAGAAGGCTGACATGGAAAGCACATATTAAAGCTAAAGTTAAGCAACTAAACCAAAAAACAAAGAAATTATATTGGCTTTTTAGAAAGAACTCACAGCTTTGCTTGGAAAATAAAGTGACTATATACAAAGCAGTTCTTAAACCGATTTGGACTTATGCTATACATCTCTGGGGAACGGCAAGCCACCCAAATGTTGAAATACTCCAACGTTATCAATCTAAAACTCTAAGGCTCTTAGCAGGTGCTCCCTGGTATGTGAAAAATGATGAATTACATAAAGATCTCATTATACCATATGTTAAAGAAGAGATATTAAAAACTAGCACAAAATATATCAATAGGCTTAACAGCCGCTATAATACTTTAGCTATTAATCTCTTAGATAATAGTCAGGCTACCCGACTTTCAAAGCGGTGTCACATATTAGACTTACCAGATAAAGAATTTTAAAGTCCCTAAAACAAAATGGTATATAATGGTTAAATTCACTGGAGGCTAACCATTCCTGTTACGTACATAGGTTAAGTTTATACCAAATATTGATAACATTCGCTTATTGTCGGAAAGATAGATTGCAAATAAAAGTATAAAATATATATATATATATATATATATATATATATATGTATATTTAAAAAAACGCCGCAGCCAAATTTTCGCTTTACATTGAAATATTGTTTGATATGTGCGTAGATAACAAGAAGGGACAACTCAGCTGACATTTATTGTTGAGGCTGTGGGACCTAATGCCATTGGTGACTGGAGGTATCGTTGTTCCCATTGGTTGGCGAGCACCATTTGTGAATTTTTGTGACTTCAACAACGTCATCATATGGTAAATGTGTCAATTAGCAGTTGTTTATATCTCTGATAACATAACGGTCGTTTGGCAACACTTTATATATAACATAAAGTCCTCTATATTTACGATGAAGTTTCTTATTGGATCCAGCTGTGGTGTCAGTGTGTCTACGAAATCTCCTACTGAGTATGTCTTGGCGGGGACACTTTTTTTAAGAGGTATCGTCGTATGTCGGCCGCTGTGGTGTAGTGGTAAGCAGTGCCCGCTTCCACACCGCAGCACTTAGGTTCAAGCCCTGGTCAAAGCAACATCGCAAAAAATATAGAAAAAAGGGTTTTTCTTAACAGCGGTCGTCCCTTGGCAGGCAATGGCAAACCTCCGAGTGAATTTCTGCCATGAAAAACAGCTTCTCATTACAATACAATCGCCGTTCGGAGTCGGCGTAAAACTGTAGGTCCCTCTTCTTTGTGTGACAACATCAAGGCGCACGCCACAAATCGGAGGAGAAGCTCGGCCAAACACTAACATATGTGTAAGCGCCAATCGATTATTATTATTATTATTGTCGTAGGTTGTATTCCTGGGATCGTTCTATGTTTCTAAGTGTATTTTATCGGTCTTCACTAAGATTCCTAGTGTTTTTATCTGACAATTTTACTTCTATACATTCCGTAAGTTCATCTATGATGCAGCCCCGTTGATTAAGTCCGAAAATCCGAATGTTCCACAGACTCACGCAGTTTTCTTAACATTGCCCTGAGATCACGGTCGACCCTTTTCACCTGCCCGTTTTCTTGTAGTGACGCTACTGTAACTTTAACATGACTTACGTTCCTTTTCAATAGAAACTCACTGAATTCAAGGGAGGTGAAAAAGGTACCCAGGTCAGTTATATGAATCGCTGAAATACTTATCAAATGAGCAGCGCACTTCCTTTGTACTCTCAGAATTCGTTAGATAAAATTTTACAAATTTCGTGAAGGCATCTATAACGACCAGAACGTGCTTACGTTTAGACCTAATTGCTGGTAGCGGACCAAAGTGATCTAAATAGAGGATGTCGCATGGAATCGGGTTTTTAGGAATACTAAGAAGTTATGCTCATTGGAATGAGCAGGAGCAAAGTATATGATGCACTTGATGCAATTCTGAATTAATCTACGAATTTTATCTTTCAGATTAGTGAACCAGTAGGTTTTTCTTATTTGATTGTAGCATTTAAATTAATAAATTTCATCCACTAACTGAGTTTTCTGCTAATTCTCGCCGTTTTAGTTATAGTTTAGCTTTCATACGAGCTGACGGGCTGTTATGAAAAATACTACGAAACAAAAATGTATTCACAAAACCATTTTCAACCTGTCAAGCAGTCACTTTACGCACCTATTTACACATTTGCAAAAGGGAGCCGTCCCCGTAACAGCCTCGTAAACTTACGAAATTTACAAAGTTTAAGACTTTACAAGTTTAAGGGAATCCCCTAAATATAAATTATTACTAGGTTTACATATAAGCAGATTATCCTCATTTTCGAGCTTAACTCCCTTATCTGTAATTAGAAAAAGAGATTACCCATACAAAATTCATGCCTCGTTAATCTGCAATTAAAAGATAATCTCAGATTAAACCGATAACTTTTCGGTGCCCAATCTAGTTTCATCGATTCTTTTGCGAAGAAGAGGAGAAATGGGCACGTCCAGCAGGCTATTGCTCACCTGCGAACGAAATGGCATTTCATTACCCCAAGTGCGCCATACCAAGGTGGGTTATGGGAGGCTTCTGTGAAATCTGCCAAACGTCACTTATCTAAGGTAGTTGGGCGCAAACCCTGCTGCCAAATCAGCTTCATACTTTACCCGTGAAAAATGAATCGTGCCTTAACTCACGACCACTTTACCCACTAACGGATGACCCAGAGGATCAATATGCGCTAACTTTAGCACATTTCTTAATAGGAGAACCTAATATAGCTGTACCCGAACCGGACCTTATCGACGTGCAACCTAATCGGCTAAAGCAGTGGCAATGGCTACGACAGCTGCATCAACAATTTTGGCAGCGGTGGAGTGAAGAATACTTGACAGCTCTGCAGCGTCGATCAAAATGGTGTTCAAAGGAGGAAAACATCCGACTGGGCGATATCGTTCTTGTGAAGAGAGAGGCATTGCCTCCGACATGCTGGAGGCTCGGGCGAGTGGTGCATCCCGGGCTGAGGGATTGATTCGCAACGTCACACTAAGGACAGCAAGTGCGATGTGCACTCGTGCAATTCAGAAGCTTGTTCGGCTTGTAGATTTCGAACCGAATGGTTCGACCGGGCAGAATGTTCAATATTATACATGATTAGTTGCCATCCCTACTGTATTACACTGTTCAATGCAAATAGTTATAGATTTTGTAATATCTTTACCATATCTAATAAAGAAAAGGACCTCATGGGTTTTTCTGGCTTTTGGGTAACCTCAACTTTCAGCGACTTCGTTACAGGCATTGCATAGGCTTACAAGTATGGAAAGCGCCATTTTGTTTGATTACATTCGAAAACAACTGAGATCACCTGATTTTCAATTCTCTCATTCTCCGCACAGAGGTACATTCAAGTTTCAGAAAAAAACTTTAAAATTTAAATTGAGAAATATTTTAGACAAATGTGTTTTTATTAATTTGAATTGATTAAATAAGAAATTATAAATGCATGCCAAGTCTTGCATTTCCAATAATAACGATAAATGTGTATTTGCTTTTTGGTTGTTGTTGTTTCCGACAGGGTGGGTGTATGATGTGTTTTGGAACGAATTTCCGTCATCCCTTGTAAAATTTGGTTTGGAGACAAACCGGTTTCGGCGTTGTGCCATCTTCAGTGTCGCGAAAATATACGAAGCCGATTACAATTGTACTAAGCAGTCATAGATATTGTTTAATTTATCGTTCCCAGTTAAAGATAATAATTTATATAGTTACAAAAAAGCGATTCAGATATGTCGAAGCAATCATAATGTTTGTTACAATCTTACACAACCGTGGCGCAGTCGGGAAAGTATGCGAGTCGACCACGTTTACCTCATAAACTGAACAGAAATACATGTCACCAGCTGAACGATAAGGTGCAATGTAAGGGTTTACATAATGATTCAATAATACAAGGTTGTGTAATTTGTGACAGCTAAAATTTGACACTCCTTTATCTAGACTTGTATTTTGGAAGTAGGAGAAAGGGGAAGACTGTGTTTTAGTTATAGTTTAGCTTTCATACGAGCTGACGGGCTGTTATGA